>NC_090932.1:878874655-879499655 GCF_040938575.1 Ambystoma mexicanum | reverse complement strand
ACGAAATGGGGAAAAAACCTAGATATGGACTGCACTTGCGGAGGAAGGAGTGGGATCCTAACACATCATGGGGGACCCTAAAGTAATTACTTGGAATGTTGGAGGGCTCAATAGCTATCTAAAGAGGAATAAGGTAATGATGTATCTGCGTAGACGGAAAATAGACATAGCCCTGATACAAGAGACTCACCTCACACAAGAAAATTTGGAGGTGATCCAGAAGAAGTGGAGGGGGACCGTTGTAGGCGCAACATATTCGGCCTACGCTAGAGGGATGATTATCTGGGTAGCGCTGCATGTGCCATTCCAGCTGCTACAATCTACAGTCGAAGGAGACGGGAGGATGGTTATAATAAGAGGGCTGGTGGAAAACAAAGAAATAAGCATTATAAACACATATAGCCAGAATCGGGATACGGCAGCATACTTTAGGACCCTATACAACAAACTCAGCATGTGCTTAGGAGGGGCGGTGATCTGGGGCGGAGACTTTAACTGCGCACTAAACCTGAAAATAGACAGATCAGATGGTAAAATAGATAGACCCACCCCAGCCGCCAGGGTGTTGCAGTCTCTGTTAACGGATTTTGGATTTTAGGATGCATGGAGAGTGCGCCATCTGCAGGACAGACAATATTCACATTATTCGGCCCCACAAAATTTACACACCAAGTTGGACTACATTTTTGCCACACAGGAGCTAATGGCAGAAATAGCACAGACAAAATATAAAGCAAGGGTCCTATCAGACCACTCACCACTGGTACTGGTATGGCAATACCGACCCCGAGAGCGAGGATACCAACGTTGCGCCTCAGACCAGAGGCGTTGAGGGATACAATCTTCAGGGAGGATTTGAGAGAGGAAATCATAAGCTATTTTGAGATCAATACTGGCAGTAATGAGTCAGCGGGTACGCTCTGGGAAGCCTTTAAAGTGGTAGTGAGGGCGATAGCCATAGCTAAGTCCAAGAGACTACAAGGAGGGATATTAGTGGAACTACAAGATACAGAAAAAGAATTAGAAACAGCGCTAAGAAGGGGAGGTAATACCAAGGAAGATAATGAAGCAATACTCAGGCTGCAACAGAAATGCGCTGGGCACTGGGAGAGGTTGTATAATCTCAACTATAAAAAGTACATAGAGAGACAGCATGCAGGAGGGGATAAACCAGGGAGGACCCTGGCATGGTTATATAAAAACGAGACACCTAGACCCACAATCAGAACTATAACGAAGAAAGATGGGCGCACAGTGGACCCCCAAGAAGGCGTTAATCAGGAATTTGTAAACTATTACCAACTCCTGTACGGAGATGAAGAGGGAAGCGATTGCAGGGAAATAAGAGAAACACTGGAAGACATTGGGTTGCCGCAAATTAGCACAGAGGAGCGAGAGGAGCTGGATGCTCCGATTACTCCAGAGGAACTAGAAGAGGTAGAGGTGCAACTACCCACCAGCAAGACTCCGGGGGCCGATGGACTCCCTAGCAAATTTTATCAAATGTATAGAAATGAGGTGCTCCCCCCGCTCTTGGTGATGTTAAATGAGGCATACGAATTGGGAAGGCTACCAGAGTCCCTAAGGGAGGCGATTATTATACCGCTCCCTAAACCCAATAAGCCTGGCAATGATTGCGGCTCATACAGACCGCTGTCAATGCTGAATCAGGATAGCAAGATGCTAACAGCGGTCCTGGCAAACAGAATGAGGAGGATTATTACTAAATTAATACACCCCGACCAGACTGGTTATGTCCCGAATAGGAATATATCTAACAACCTCAGATGACTCCACCGAGTCATTGAACACGCAAATGGGGACGCGGGCGAAATGGCAATTGTATCGCCAGATGCAATAAAGGCCTTTGACTCAGTCAAATGCCCCTGGCTGATTGTGGCCTTGACCAATTATGCAATAGGACCTGGGTATCTCAAATGGGTTAAACTACTATACAGCGCTCCGCTGGCCAGGGTTAAAACAGGAGCAGTAATATCAGAGAGGTGGCAACTCAGCAGAGGCACTAGACAGGGATGCCCGTGGTCCCCTATGCTGTATATCTTAGCCCTAGAACCTATACCTGAGGCAGCAGTATGACATAATAAGCATCACTATAAAAGGGGAACCGCACCTAATCTCCTTGTATGCAGACGATATGCTGTTGTTTCTGCGTTACCCTGAAGAAAACCTCCAATATGTCCTGGAAGTGATGGAGCGATTTGCAGGGCTATCTGGCATAGTAGTGAATCCTAAAAAATCTTGTATATTTCCACTGGGCAGATACAAAGGGATCCCGCTAGATCAATTACCTGTTTTACAGATACCATGGGAGGTCAACACGTTTCGATATCTTGGGATAGACATCTATCATACGGTGGAGGCAGAGCACCAACATATCACTGAGAAAGCGATCAAGAGTATTGAAAATAGTATGAAGTTCTGGGTAAAGCTCCCCTTGGTGATGGTGGGACAAGGGGCAATGCTGAAAATGGTGGTCCTGCCTAGACTACTGCATTATTTTGGGAACATCCCATACCTGATACAAAGGCAATTTCTTTGCTAGGATACATGGCATATGCAGGGGATTACTTTGGCATGGGACGAGGAACAGAGTCGCCCTTTGGAAACTACAAAACTCACACGAGAGAGGGGGTATAAAATTGCCAAACTACGAGATTTACTATATAGCAAGCCAGCTACAATATGTAGCAAAATGGCTCTCAGAAGAACCTACCTCAGAGTCCAGGCTGTTTCGACAGGACTGTGCCCCATTCTTCTTAAAAGAAATGATGTGGTTGCCAAGATCGGATATGCAAGGGCTTCCAAAGATGATGATACTGGGGTGGGAGATATGGCGTAGGAACTGTCAGATAATGGAGAACCCATCCCTGTGTTCCCCGCAAGTGCCACTAGTTGCACTGTCCAGAAAGGAAGAGCAACTAAGGATGATGATCAGGAAGCACTGGGAACCGGTAGGGATAGCAACTATGGGAGACATGTGGCAAGAGGTGAGGATAAAAGACTTTTAGATGTTGGAGGAGAAAACTGGGTTACATACGGGACAATATATTACGTACCATAGGGTGGTGTGGCGAATCAGAGAGACATGGTCCGAAGTAGTACTAGAAGATCAACCGGACGCCACCATAGATACAATATATGACATAGCAGAAGGAGGACATGAGATATCTAGAATATATGAGCTGCTGATGTCCAAAGTGGGGAAGGAAGTGGTACAACTGAGACATGATTGGGAAGAAGAAGTGGGTGCCCCAATGAGTGATGGGATGTGGGAGCGGGCCCAGGGGTACCATAAGAAAGTGTCAAGGAATGCGAGGTTACAACAGATACAACTATATATAACCCACAGGGCTTATATGACACCCCAGAGGATAGCCAAATTTAAAAATACAGGACGACAATCATGCCCCAAATGTGACGAAGTAAATGCCGGAATGGTGCACCTGTTTTGGACATGTCCGGTGATTCAGAGATTCTGGGGAGAAGTAGCACATAGGCTGGAAGAAAAAGGGATTAAGATAGTGGTTTAAACAGCGTGGGCATGCCTGATAGGGGGGTTTCCCAGACCACGTAAACCCAAGCATGTAAGTAAACTAAAAGACCTGGCATACATACTTGCAAAGCGTAGAATCGCTATGGGATGGAAGACATGCCATAGACCAAGAATAGAAGTATGGTGGAAAGACCTACAGAAATGGGCAGAATCAGAAACAACAGTATGGCAGGAAGCTAGTAATCCTCGAGGGGAGGAGGAGGCTGAAACCTTGATAGCCTGGAAACATCTCATAGCTACATTATTTGGGTCCACGCAAGACCGGTCAAGTGATCGGGACCCAACAGAGACCAAAGGAGAGGAATCCCTACTGCAAGACGAAGAAATAGAAAATGAAGGCGAGTAGGCACGAATGGGGGGGGAGGGAATGGAGAAGCAGTGGATACGGATGGCATGATGCAAATTTAAAATGTTATTATATGCACTGCAAGTTTGGTTTATGTTTGTTGAAATAAAATTAATACAAATTGTTTTTTAAAAAAAAAAGAAAATTCCAACCATTACGATAGGGGTAAGTAACCAAGTTTCTTGTAACATAAAAAAGGAATGATTCACAATAAGGGGTAGTGACCCGTTTGTTGCAGTAAAATGTTTAAAACTCCTACTATTCCAAGACAGTAATGAGCAGATTCAGGGCTTACTCATAACCAAGGGCAAGGCCTCTGCTAACCACTTGAGTGTATTCTGAAAATCGCTAATTTGTACATGTTTGCATGTAGTGAGTGGGGGCTTAGAGTTTTTATTAGTCTTAAGGGTCTTGGGTTTGCCATTGATATGGGGATCATCATCTTTAGGGTTAACGTCCACACCTAGCCCCACCTGGGCTAGGCTGCTTCAGTGTTTTCCCATAAATTGCACAGAGGCCAAGACCTTGCAATGTAGTGCAGTCACATTAGGGTTTGTGGAATGAAGAGGCACCTCAAAAGAGAAGTCATCAGACAGAATAACTCTCAATTTCGGTATTAAGTGCAATTTGGCAAGCAAGGCCCCACGCGGCAGCCACTTGCCTCCAGTTTTCTGGTTGAGGTTCTTCACTATACAGATCATGTTTTCTTCTCTGTTTTTCCTCCCTTGCTTCTGCCATACTTTCCATGTCGGAGACAGTACTCTCCTGGGTGCTACTTGAGATATTCCTTTGGGGGGTAGAGAATTGGTTATCACTAGTAATGTGATTCTCTGAGAGGTCAGAATCTTGACTGTCACTGCTAACAATTGATACTTCATTGGATTTTTCCGGTAGGATCCAACTTGTAAGTGTCCCCGGACCCTTTTTTGGGCGTTTCTTGGCCTTGTGAGCCCTTTTCCTGGCCTTTCTTGATTTTTGCTGTGGGTTGGCCGTATTAGGCAGTGGAGATGCCACCTCTACCGGCACATCCTTTAGGGCTGTTCACATGTATTCTCCCGCACAGTTTCAGAAGAATTTTTAAGGCAAATTGTAGAGAGAATATAGATGCCTGTAGATCTGCAATTGCAGCAGTATTCGACTGAGATAAGTAATTAGTGTGATCATCATTCCGGCCACCCACATCCTCAGTGTCAATCCGCAGGTTGGGGGATTCAGACAGGCGGCCGGTACTGGAGGCAATAGGAGGGCTATTTGCCGGCTGAAGCACCTGCGCCTCGATCGTGATAATAGCTGCTTTCTAGGGAGTCCTCATCCTGCTATTACCAGTGATTGCATTGCTGGATGGGGGTGCCATCAATCGCTGTATGGAGAAACAGAGATCTAATAACGAATTATTATCTATATCGTCAAAGTTTGTCATATCCAGAGGTTGACTCCCATTATGAATTGAAGGGATTGTCTCCACAGTAGGCTCAATAGATTGTGTAGGCAACGTTTTTTGGAATAAGGCAGGGATAGTACCTCTTGCATTAGGGGGTGATTTCAGAGTGTCCCCTTCATTCATTTTGTTGACATTCATATTCAGTTTTTTTACCTTTCCTTTTCTCAAGTTGCAATTAATTTTATCGCTGCAGACTTTTGGTGGCATGTCTCTTGGGGAATATTATTAAGTATAGGCTCAGACGCAGTATTCCGATGGCTTACTCCCACTCATTGGGTAGAAATACTATGCAATTTTGTTGGTGACCGCCCATCAGAGGAGGCCCCCTCTCAGCAGTGTGCGCTTTAGCGTTCGCGGGATCAAAGAGGATATTACTCCCCCACAGTCTCCCACACGAAGCAGTGCACACGCTGAAAGGGAAAGTTAGTGGGTGGGCGGGTTTACCGTACCAAGGATCAGCAGAAGAGTTTCTCTGCTGCTCGCAGCTCACGAGCCCCTCGCAGTGTTAAATCACGAGGGGGCAGCCACCCCACACCATCCCACAAGTGACCACAAAGGACCACTTGCACACCACTTCGCCCCGCACGTGCTCCGTGCTCGAATGGGGCTTTTATGTGTTTGGTTGGAGTTCAGGCACAGCAGCTCCTCCTCCTCAGTAATAGAAACTGCCAACAAACTCCACAGAATAACGCAGGATTTGTTTGGTCCAACCACAAAGGACCACTTGCACACCACTTCGCCCCGCACGCGCTCCGCGCTCGAATGGGGCTTTTATATTGTTGGTTGGATTTCAGGCACAGCAGCTTCTCCTCCTCAGTAATGGAAAATGCCAACAGACTCCACAGAATAACAGTGGATTTGTTTGGTCCAATCACAAAGGACCACTTGCACACCACTTCGCCCGCCATACATAAATAGAATGCAACTAATTCATTCATGAAGTGCATTCCAATTAATTAAAAATATATTCGAAAATATAACAAAGACATTACATTTAAGTTAACCACGATAATTGGATTCTAATACCTTAACAAAATTCTCAAATTCCATAGTATTATACAAATGTTCCGATTTACAAATTATAACCATTATTATCAAAAATGATTGTAGAACAACAGTTCTCCCCGTATGAGAGAAAGATAAAGCATCTTTATTTCTGGTGTGACTGTTCCCCTTTTAATGCAGCATAAGTTAGAATTGTCTTCCTATAATTACAAAATCATATATCGGTTAATCTATCAACCAATACTCATTAGACAAATCAATTTGAGATGAAACATGCTAAAATTACTAACATTAGTTTTAAAAATTCTTAGGAATTTCGGCCAACCCACTGTTCTCAGAAGCTGAAACCAAACGATGGAATTCCATTACAGAGGTTATTGAAATGTCCAACTCTGTTGTGTACCAGTATAATGAAATCCACCACTTACCAGTAGCTGCGGCGATAAGTGCGAAAGTCATTCGACTTAAATACGATAAAGTGATGATGTCAAGTTCTCACAGTAATTTCAACCGATGTGAACCCTAAGGACAAATAGATTGAAATGTTCCTAAATTAAAAAAATCATGAAATCTGAAACTCATCATAAACAACCTCAATAGTAGTATCTGTGAGTCTTACCTGATGTTTTATGTATTTACTCTAGCAGCGGGCAAGAAAAGCGGGAAAACCAGCATCTTGCCCCACGTTCATATTTCAAAAGATTATCATACTTGTGTGAGGCATCAAGTGTGACATGATGCCACCCATCTATGTGGCTCAAATGCCACACTAATCGCAGGCCATCTTTAAATGTTTTAAACATACAAATCGGCATTGTAATCATAAACATAAAGTAGATTGCAAAGAAGGAAGAACCCACATTTTAATTTTTGCCTTGTAAGTACCATTCTTTGATCAAACAGTGCATGATGCGCACGCATCAGACTCTATCACAACATATAGAGGGCTTATAACATAAAATATTAGCTACTTTCAAATGTGTGGCACTTAACTACGCTAAAGGATGGTCCATGAATAACTTAATAGCATGTTTCATCACTGAGAACTAACAATTTTCATAACAAATCATCATAATACAATCAAATAATACATGATTTGCAATGCAGAAAGATGACGTCTCGCACCAGCATTTTCACAACCCATTAAGGGCATCTTGGAAAAGAATCTTAAATGCATTGAGCTACGTGGTAATGAAACCACAAAAATCATATTCTGCAAATGATGTAATTGAAAATTCTGACATATTAAATGATACATTTTCATGGCAAATCATCATAACAAACACCTTTTGCAATTCTTAATTAACACATTGTCTAACAATATTCCAGTTGACTTCTATAGTTCTTAACATACACAATGCTTAATGGGCACATTGTCTATTGATTTAGCAATCGACATCTATGTTTATTAACCTATACAATACTAATGATATATGCATTTTCCAATGCACCTAATGTCGGAACACCCAAAATGTAGACCTGAACAAAATGTAACACATTGGCCAGAAATTCCGACAAAAATTAAGCATGTAAAGTCTCATTCCATATTCATGCCTTTTGGAATTAATGTATCCAATGTTTCACTCCAGTACATTTCTTTTTGCAGTAACAATTTATTAATGTCACCTAGGAGGTACAATCTGTTCTAAAATGATGAACTGCATTTGTGCAGCAGAATGCCTTGCTTTCTCAAAGTGTAATGAGACAAGTGATTTTTTTCGCTTTTGGTACGTCCATTAGACTTGTGTTCAGTCCACCTAACTTTTGCCTTTTGCTTGGCAATCCCCACATACAAAATCCTGCAGGGACACCTTAGCCCATTGTGACGAACCCAGGTGTAACGTCCCTATTTACCAACCAGCGAACACTACCCCAGTCCTTAAAACTCAGTATATTAAAAAGGGGTTTTCTAAATTCCCTACTTTGGACAGCCAAATAGAAAGTACTGAGACGAGGAGGCCACAAAGGGAGGTGCAGAACTATCAACTTTCTAGTCCCTTCTTTATGTTTAGTCATATTTCCAACATTAACAGAGAGGAAGGACAAAACTCATGTTGTGGTAGAAGCAGTAGTGGAAGAAGTAGAAGTGGAAGTAGCAGCAGTGGTTGTCATGGAAGCAGTAGTAGTAGTTGTTGGAGAGGCTGGCAAAGTTATTGAAGCAGACAGTTGAAAGAAGAAACAGAAGAAAAGGAAACTAAAAGGCTTGCAATCAGCCCACAACCTGTGAAGGAGACTGAGGGTTGATTCAAGAACACAGGTGGCGTTCAGAGGTTTCAGAGAAAGAGTGCTTCCAGGCAAGGCTTCAAGGTCTAGTGTGAGCACCGGTTTAGGAGCGTTGGACATGTTTGAAGGGAGAGTGAACCTGCAGAAGAGATTATAAGAGCCTCACATCTGCCGGGGAACAAAGAGGCAAAGCAGACGGATGCCGGTGAATGAGCTGTGAATCAGCATTTCAGTGCACGACAGCAGGAAGAAACACAAAAAGAGAGAACCCGGTTTGCAAACTCTGAGCCGGGCAGGAAACCGTTGCAGGAGCCCATGTGACAGCAGAAACCAGGGCTCCCTGCAGCTGTACCGCCTCCGGCTTCATAAGGCAACATTGTTAAACGCAAGCAGCGTTTATATTGAGGTGGACACACGCCCACGGGCGATTGCCAGTTTTGATAACTGGTGTGAACATCGGAAAGGGGCCGGTAACAACCATCAACTCTTGGACAAAGGTGGTGTACCCATACGGCCATACACTGGCCCTCCCTATCACACTAGCAGTACTACAACAATAAACAGAGATGCAAAACCGAAATGAAGGGAAAGTGAATAAATGGATATTGAACGGCTGAATCCAATAATTAAGAAGGAATATGTGGGGTAAATAAAACACCAGGAAGTGCTAATTAAAAGTATCCGTACATTCCTTCTCGTCCCAGTGGTTCTGGGGCTTAAAAATGCCGAAACCTCAAAATAAAAAGGCAAAGCAGGTCTGCCACAGAAAAGGGAATTATGTAGGCAATTGCCCCACATCCACAACAAGGAAGGACCAGGGGATGTGGATTGTCCCCACTGGCATCATTAGATTTCTTAGAAGGGAAGACAGTCAATTCCCCTGTGGCTGACTGGAGCACAAGTAAGAGAGCCTTACTTGTAACTTGGTGACACTGTTTTCTTTTTAATAATTTGAATGGCTAGACTTTCATATTAAAGTTTGGGACAAGAAGGCTGCAGGAAAATAGCCACGTACATTTTATTTTCCCTGATAGTATGGGAGCATATTCAGTGTGAGGGTCAGAATAGGTTTTGGACACATGGCGGTGACTGGTCCACTAGTTAGTTTTGTTGAGGCAGGGAAAACTGCAATAGATATCGGGGTAGTGAGGCATTTTTCCACCCTCTTGTATTATTTGAATAAAAGCTTTGGTAGAACCCTCCCCTGTGTCAGTGTCTCCTTACTCTGGCCCCTCAAACCATATACAACTTTCATTGAATCGCAAGTAACTGAATGGTTGAATGGTATTAGTTTGCCACTGTATGGATGATTCACCTCTTACTATTCTGCTATAATGCTGGCAATTATTACATGGTCTAGTACCGAGATGACCTTGAGTCTAATTTTTCGATGTCACAATATCTGCTCTAACCAACTGGTTTCTCACAGACTTACCTTTGCGATGGGCAAAAGTCAGTAAACTTAGAAGATCTAAAGGGAGCTAAAATGGGATCCAGTTTTAACATATTTCATTTCTATTTTATGATATTCTTAATCTTAAAACTTTGGACAGAATATGTAGTTGCATAAACTAGGTCAGGAGAAGTACGATGTTTTGTAGGTGCCAAGAGAGATTCTCGAGATTACTGAGAGACTTTCTCTGAAACATAGTTGATTCATTCTGGCTGATATTGCCTTGCCAAGAATGTATCTCTAAGTTCAACACACTTCTTCTTGTAATTCATGTTATTCAAGATGATCCTTCTACATCTTCGATGCTGGCTCAATGGAAAGCTTGTCGCCAATAAAATGCTATTACTATAAGTATGTTTTGAATACACAGATATATGAAGTTCTCCATCTCTCAGATATACATCTACATCAAGGCACTGAATATTCTGAGAACTATGCTTGCAAGTGAATTTTATCCTAGATTCCAGATGGTTCATATATTCAAGTAAATCCATTAGCTCAGAAATCATACCATGCAAATACCAAAAATGTCATCTGTGTACCGGAAGTAAAACCTCATGTGTTGCATCCTTTTTTAGGACATTCTCAGTTTTAAAATGTAAAATGCAAGTGTTGGCATAACTAGGGACCATTTCCGCACCTATAAAGGTCCCTGAGATACTTATCTTCAAATTTGAAAAAATTAGTTGTCAAAAGAATTTTAAGCAGTCAATACAAAAACTTTATCTGATTTACATGCGTAAGTAGACAAAAGTAACCATTCAATTGCTTTCAAGCCTACCTCATGTGGAATATTAGTATATAGGCTCGCTACATCCATCATGAAGAGTATGTCTTCATTTTTGTGAAGGACTATTGATCTTAACTTGGTCAACAATGTCCTGTATCGGGGGGGCGTGGCCAGCTGGCGACCGATGAAGACGTGAGCCTGTAGAGCTCCCGAAGCCGCCAGCCACATTCTTAAATATCCTGGGAATTTGGGCAAATATATCCCTAAAAAGGTTCCTCAAAGGTGGCGGAAATCCAGTAGGAACACTATCTGCAACTGGTGCTAATTCCGAAGCGTCAATCCCAAGATATCTACAGCTGGAGAGAGAAGCAGTTGGCGCCAAAACGAAACCAAAATGGCCGACGGCGACACAATCTAGAACTACAGGCGCTGCCTCTCGCGGAAGCCGAAGATAAATCGTATGAAACTGGGAGAGACCCAGCCCACAGATCCGACAGAAGTGGCGCCTGGAAAAGTCATCCGCTCCGACTCTGACAATCGTTGCTGACCGAAAAGAGCAAGCACCTCCCCTCCCCCCGTGGCCCTCGTTGGGCTAGCCATCCTCCGGGACGACATCCCGGCTTCATCGAGGCCTACAACACGAGCGTACCTTGGGAGACCTACCTCCATCCGGCGAGTGCGCACGCCCAACACATGGCAAGCCGAGGACCGCGCGGGCGCTCCGGTCCCCCGTAGAGCACCTGCCGCCAGCAGCAGCGACCGCCGCGGTGACGAAGGGAACCTGGAGAGCAGCACAAGGCAGAACCGATAAGGAGAAGGGGGAGGAGGGGAGGCGATCTCCTGAGACACCGAAGCATAGCAGACGGCACCCCGGACTGACCGTCTGCCTGCCCGCCTCCACCCCCCTGACTTCCAAAGCCCGACCTACTGCTAAGAATAGCCGGGGGGAAACCACGCGCTGTACCCCCGCACACCAGAAATGGGCAAAGAAAGGATTAAGAGAACTGGAACCCAGAACACAATGGAGCAATACACAACGTCTACCCCGAGACCTCCTATGGATCAGAATAAAACTGACCAATCACCAGAGCCCAAGGACGACATATCCCTTAGAGACGTGATGAATGCCATCTCCAATTCTCGAACCGCCATGGAAGTCAAAATGGACAGCATTTGTACAGAGGTCTCCTTGCTGCGTCATAATCTCCAGAAAATATCATCTCGAACAGGGGAGGCAGAAACGCGCATATCAGTGACGGAGGACAGTATAAGAAGCATGGGTCAACAAATGAATACCGCACTAGACCGCATCAAAGCACTGGAGGAGAGGGTGGAAGAAGGAGAAGGCCGATCGAGAAGGAATAATATTCGAATCCTCGGCCTGCCCGAGAAAACAGAGGGACCCAGCATGGAGCTGTTCCTCGAACAATGGTTCGCCGATCTATTCGCTCCCAAATCCCCCTCAAACTTCTTTTCAATTGAGCGGGCACACCGGATACCAACTGGCAGGCCAACTCCCGGAGCACCACCACGAACAGTGATAGCCAAGATCCTAAATTACAGGGATCGAGATGCGATACTCCACATGGCGAGGACGAAGGGGACCATGACATATAACGGCTCCAGGATAGCCTTCTTCCCTGACTTTACTAGAGAAGTACAAAGAGCAAGGCAATCCTTTGACACTCTTAAAAAGCGGCTACAAAGGCTGAATGTGAAATACGGTTTGCTATTTCCGGCACAGCTGAAAATATACCATAAGGGCACAACAGTGCACTTCACAGACCCAAAAGAGGCATGGAGCTGGGCGGAACGCAACCTAGAAGGTGAATGGGGCCCATGGAGACGGCAAGAAAACCGGAGAAACAGACCCCGACCAAACAGACCACCAAATGAGCCGCCACAGCAACAAATGGAAGAAATACCACAGAACGTAGATGATTAAATACAACCAACAGACAACTGCATGAAACACTTTGCGCAAGTGGACAAACGGAGGCACAAGCTGGAACAAATACCACACAGAACGGCTGGCGGCTACGATAAGCCACACCACGCAATCCACCCCCTCGATTGCAACCGGCAAAGAAGGAAGCTTGCAATCACCCACCGTGGCATCTCCAATCCACGGCGGCGAAAAGAAAACCCAGAGTCTCCACTGCGGCACCTCCAAGGCCACAGTGACAAGAGACACCCCAAGTTCAACAGTTTGATTAAGTTTGGTTGTGTGGGCGACAGATGCTTCAGTTGGGGAAGGAGTATGGGGAAGGGGGAGAGTTGGGACTTGTTCGCGTTATTTGTTGGCAACAAGGAAAGCACGGCTTAGACATGCACTTTGAGATGGGAAGACACCAGGGCAGCCCAAACAGCCACAGCGCAGGACTCCTCTCGTCTAAACTGCGACCACTGACACAGACATTCATACACGACAAGGAATGAGTGCGACTGGGCCAAATACCAAAAAGCTTACTCTCATGACGTGGAATGTTAATGGCCTGGGAAACAGTATTAAGAGAAGACTGGTAACACAATACTTGAATCGTCATAATCCAGACATAGTACTACTTACCGAGACACACCTGGCTGGCACACGATGCCAATTTTTCAAGAGAACCAAATACTGTACAGCAATACATGCAGGCTTTTCAATGGGCTCGAGAGGTGTGTTAATACTAATAAATAAGAGAATCCCTATTGAGATATCCAGCATAACCCAGGATACTGGAGGGAGATTTGTCCTCATAAAAGGAACACTATGGAACCAAACCATTGCCATACTGGCGGTCTATGCTCCCCCGGCGCTTATAACTACTCTACTCGACGACATCACACCGATCATAGCCAATAATACTGCAGATATACTAGTAATAGGTGGAGATTTCAATGAAGTAATGGATGTCAATATGGACCCTTACATATAAGAGGGAGAAATCCAGCGATACCAACTAAAATAGCCACCTTCGCTACGGCAATGGGACTGAAGGATGCATGGAGAGATTTGCATCCGACAGAAAGACAATACTCTTTCCACTCGGGTGCACACGCAGACTGGACTACTTCTTCCTCCCTGGCGAAGACATACACAAGGTAATGGAGGCAACTCTACAGCCCAGAAGGATCTCAGACCACTCTCCGCTGATGATCCTACTTGAAACAGAAAGACCCCTGCCCCCACTGACATGGCGACTAAATTCATATTATCTAGGATTCCCAGAGCTAGTAGAAAAGATTCAGGAAGCCACTGCTTCATATTTCGAACTAAATCAAGACTCGATAAACGACCAAGGAATCATATGGGAAGCGTATAAGGCAACTCTGAGAGGTGAAATACTGAGTTGGACAGCAGCTTACAAAAAAGCGCACAGGAAAGAGGTCGAAGACGCTGAAACGGAGGTCAGAAATGCTGAAATGCAATATATAAATACAGGCGCACCAGATGACAACAGAACCCTGCAAGTGGCACAAAAGAAGCTGCATAATATCACACTCACCTGTGCGAAACAAGCACACAGAGCTATGCGCACTAGACAATACGAGACTGGAGACAAAGCCGGCAAGATGCTGGCGTGGTTGGAGAAGAGAGAGGAGGGGCAACGCCAGATAAGATGTATAACCACCATAAATGCAGAACGGACCTGGACTGGTTCAGCCATTGCTGAAACCTTCGCAGCGTACTATGAGGCGCTATACGCCTCCCCGATGACTTCGGTGGACCCCAGCATCCTAGATACACTCACCATTCCACACCTAAACGATACGCAAAGAATGAGTCTAGAAACAGAAATCACAGAAGAAGAACTATCAACAGCCCTATCCCAACTCCAAAATGGGAAAACCCCAGGGCCTAACGGCTTCCCAGTAGAGGCTTGGAAAAAGATCAGCAATGAACAAATAGTACCACATATGCATAAAATGTTCCTGTATGCCAAAGAAAGAGGAATCCTGCCCCCGGATCTAAGAAAGGCCACTTTAGTGGTGATACATAAGGAAGGCAAACCATCAGACATATGCAGCTCCTACAGGCCGATTTCACTTATAAACATAGAAGCCAAAATACTAGCCAAGATACTGACTAACAGGCTCCAGACAGTAATAAACACTCTTATCCACCCAGACCAATGTGGCTTCATGCCGCAGAGATCCACACGAATGAATATCCATAGGCTGCACGCCGCCATTGAAAAGTCCCCAACACTGCGGGAGTCACTAGCACTCCTCACAGTTGACTTCGAAAAAGCCTTCGATTCAGTCCACTGGGAGGCCTTGTGGAGCATCATGGGTAGAATGGGGCTGGGTGAACAATTCATAGGTTGGGTCAAGCTGCTATACAATGCACAGACAGCTGAGATAAGGGTGAATGGATGGACCTCACGTAGCATTAATTTGGGTAAAGGGACCAGTATTCGCACTGGCAATTGAACCCCTGGCAATAATGCTGAGAGAATCACAGCTGTGGAAGGGGTTCCAATGGGCCCAGGACTGGGAGGATAGAGTCTCCCTCTATGCCGATGATCTACTGATCTACCTGAGCGATCCATCAGTGTCATACCCCATCGTCACCCACATACTAAATAGATATGGAGCATTTAGCGGACTACGGGTAAACTATAGCAAATTCATTCTATTCCCGATTAAAGGAATTGATGCGACAGCTCTAAATAATTGCCCATACAGAATAGAAACTGAGCAGTTCAAATATCTTGGGGTACAGGTTACGACGGACCTCACGCAATACGTATCCCAAAATCTACACCCAATCAGAGATAGATTCGCAAACGATGTGAAACACTGGATGACCCTCCCTCTTACCCTATTAGGAAGGGCGGCAATGTTCAAAATGCTGGCTCTACCACGATTCGTATACATCCTCCAGAATGCTCCACTGTATGTACCCAAAATAGAATTCCACAAAATAGACGAGATTCTCAGAAAGCTCCTCTGGGGTGGAGGGCACCCCCGAATTGCACTAAAAACCCTACAACGCTCCGTATGGGAAGGAGGTATAGGACTTCCCCACCTACAAACATACTATTGGGCAGCCCAGATGCCGATAATAAAGGACATCCTTCACAACAACCTGGAATTACCACACATTAAAGCGGATAGCCAGATGAGAACAGGGCTCACCCCACTAGAGACCCTCTACCAAAGCAGGGTACGCATGATCCCCAACACAACTAAAGCAGACAGAACGCAAATATGGCTTGACGCACACAAGCACCTAGGATGGGATGGGAAGCTCACACTGGCACAGCCCCTATGGCGAAATAGGCACCTACCGGAGCTTGGTAAACTTCCGAAATGGGCAACCTGGGAAGTAGCTGGGATAACAAGGCTAGCAGACATAATACAAAATGGAGTGATAATGCCATTCCAGACCCTGAGAGACAAATTCAAGCTATCTCCCACAGAACACTTTCATTACAGACAGATGCGCCATGCTCTTACCACATGTGCGATAGACCCACCGAACATTCCAGATTGCACACCAATTGAGAGGAACATTGTGGTAGAACGTATCGATAGTAAAATAACCTCCATAATGTACAATGCAAAAGCCTCTTTCACCACAACGGAACTTACAGACTTGAAAGCAAAATGGGAAAGAGATGTGGGACCAATACAACCGGAAGAATGGACCAAAGCACTCATGTACCCAAGGGAAGTCGCCATGTCGGCTAGAATCAGATTGATCCAACTTAAAATCCTACAGAGGGTATACTACCCAAGAGAGGCCTTACATCAATGGGGGAGAGCAACGGACCCCAACTGTCTAAGATGCCAACAGGCGAGAGGGACCTTTTTTCACATCTTGTGGGAGTGCCCACGAATCCAGATCTTTTGGCAGAAATGTTGTGACAGATTATCAGCGGTCATGGGCCAACGAATACCTATGGACCCCAAACTGCTGTTACTCGGGATGGATGAAGACTTAGATATATCCCGATTTGAGAAACTCATGCTGGCAACAACCACAGGACTCGTAAAGAGGAACCTGGCCCAACTATGGGGCTCACCCTCATCCCCACAATACGAACAATGGATAACGGACGTAGATATCTGTGTGCAAATGGAAACGAGAATATACACTACCAGAGGATGCCCAGGGAAAGCACACAAGATCTGGCAAAAATGGGAAGACACATAGTATGTTGTGAACTCATGAATAGACTCGATAGACGTTTGGAGTCCCTCAGAGACCCATCTGCACCATGTATAATTTGGAAGCCCTGTAACTTATTATATGAAGGACTTTGCTATTTGAAATTTGTAATGTGTATGGAGAACCGTGCTTAGAGAATGCTTGTATGCCCGATCGATGTGATTGTATTAATTGTTGTTAATTTGTATGTTTATAAAATCAATAAAATGTTATCAAAAAAAAAAAACAATGTCCTGTATCTCTTATATAGGGTGATGCTCGCTGTATCAAAAGCTGATGATCTGGTCAACCTACTGAACTAAAGGTTCAAGCAAACTACTTGTAACTGCAATGATTGGTCTACCTGGAGGATTTTGAAGATCTTTATGTATTTTAGGCAACACATATAAAACAGGTAAAGTAGGGTGCAATTTTGTAAGAAACTCCTTTGTATGATGTATGGTCAGTAATTTAACTTGATCAGTGGGATCAGTAAAAAGTTCCATAAAAGTACTCTCATCTGACTGTTGTTTTTCGATCTCCTGAAGATGGGGATCCCTGTCCAGGATAACTGCCCTCTTATCTGCGGGTTTTAACAATTATTTCTTCATTGTTCCGTAATTTCATGATTGCCTGCTTTTCACGATTTTTAAAGTTCATTTTTGATTTATTTCTAAACAAAATCTTTTTGAACTCATTCAAAACTTGTTTGTGGAAAGCTTCTAGAGTCGCATTTTGAACAGGTGGTGAGAACTTGCATTTACGTCTGATTTCACTTTGCTTAGTGGACTTTTTTCTTTTGCCCTCTTCTGGTCTTTTTATGTCTAAAAAAGACACCTACTTGTTTAATGACTATGTACTACCTTCTTGGACATTTATATCATCTCCTGTGTCAAGTAGGTCGCTGTGTGTTTCTCTCATCGGTGTCTCCACTAGAAACGTCAGATGATGTGGTTTTAGACAAATGATCTCTGGCTTTTGGAATGTGTTTTTGAAATGTGTGACTCCAGAACGATAATACTCTTGCCACGTGTATACTATGTCAAGCTTGTAATCTATAGTGTCTCTGCAAAACGTATGGATCTTTTTAGCCTCAAGATCTTTTTCTGTATGTATCTCATTTCAGATTAATATCATGAACTACACTTTGAATTTCTTCATGTGTAATTAAAGAAGTTAGACTAGTTTGGGTTTCCGATTCATGCCGGGATGTGCATTTTCTGTTGGTGTTTCTCAGATCCTTTAGCCTAGGATTTTCCCAAATGCACCAGAAGGAGATTGAACATCGAATTACATATTTAATCTGCAGTGCGCATCTGCATTATTTGGTACAACAGATTTATGATTACTTATGAGCAGCTAAACGGGCTGTACCCGCTGCGCACCATCGTTGTGATTTTAGTGAATGTATTCTTTACACCCAACCATTTTATTAAGTTGCCGTCACTTTATCTGTTTCTCAGTACATAAGCTCCATCCAATGAAATATCGAAATGTCTTATTCACGCATAAACCTTTGTTACATGAATACCTTTGGTAATGATTGGTCCAAACCTTTTGTGAACTACAGATGATAAAAGCAAGGATACTGATTTTCAAAAGAAACATTTAAATTCGTAACTAGGGCTTTTTATTGTGCTAACTCTGACATTTGAAAAAGGTAAATACTTGCTCACAAAAATGTCCATGTCCTTGATTTCATAGTTTATTACAAATGTGCTTTCTGCGTGTTGAACGCCCCTTTCCTAGTTTGTTTAAGCCTACGCACCTCTTTCCTTGTGACTGTTTGTTTTTTGATTGGCCACATGCCATATCCTTGCGTGTTCTGTGACCTTTCCTGTAACCGTTACAGCGACTCCTTTTCTTTTTATTTTGCCCTGTTTTAGCAACTGGGGCAGGAATAGTAGTTAGAGGCTAATGAAAATATTGTTGTGATTTCACCACCCTAACCATTGGAGAATATTGAATTCTCCTGACATGGCAGGTAGCAGGAATTACAATTTTCGAAAGTAGCACAATTATGAGGTAGAGGAGCTTTAGGTATGATTCTACAATTGTTTTTATGTTTTGACTATTAGGTGGTGCTTTAAGCTGAAAGTATTGGTATGGGAAGTGAAGCTATGAGAGATTGGGTGTGAGGGGAGGACACACCTCCTGTGGGTGTTTGGATTTGTGTTGCCACCCACTGACCACCCATGGCCATGCTAGTTCCCATAGGTATTTACACCCACTACCTGCTCCTCTCCATCCAAAACACCCTTCCCCATCCAAAACACCCTTCCCCTATGTGTCCGGGGCTTTAGGGCAGAGACGTGGCCACAAAGCCAAGGGGAGAAAATTCCACAAGAAGCTGGAGTGTAAGGAATCCTGCAGAAAAGAAAAGATAGGCATTTACTACAGACAGGCACAAATGCAGTAAACAGAAAGGGACAGGGAGTAAAAGTAAGACAAGCATGTTAGGTTCCCAATTGTGGTGTACACAGAATGGGGGAAGAGTTTCCTACTGGGTCAGGGGAAACTCTAGCCTTCTGAGCGGGTTACTATTACATGGCCCCATTATGAATGTTCAAGGAAAGGAGCAGCATGAGTGGGTGAAACAGTACTCGCAACACTGAAGCCTGTACGAGTCCAGTAGGAACTGAACTCTGACTGCCTCCTGAAACATTAACCAGCACACTGTTAACAATATGGCACAACTACAATAATGAAACGCGACAAAGGAAAGGAGTAAAGATTGCCTGCTGGGAAACCCAGCAGCCAATCTCTGAACAAAGAATTACACAAGCACAAGTGAGGACAAGAACAGTAACAGAAATATCCAGAGAAAGAATTGGAAGCCAAAGTGAGCATTGTTCAGGACAGAGAACCAGAATAAATACAAGAATCTAACTGCAAGGGTATAGGAGACTGGAACTGCAGACAAGAAACTAAGCAACGGAATCAAGGAACAGCGGACTGAACTATAGACCAGGAACAAGAAAGCCCAGGACTGAAACTGAACTAGGATAACAAGAGCTGAACTGCAGACAGATAACAAGGAAACTCAGGACAGGAATCTAGGAAGCTAATGTCAGGTAACCGTCTATGGACAGGAAGGTTACGTTTATCCGGGAGTGTTGACAGGGACAGATCCAGTTCAAATCATTTGCATCTACGGAGACCAAGAGGTGTGTCATCGAACTCCTGTGGTAATTAAAATCTGTGACCATGATGCAACCATGAATACGGCTGTAATGCCAGGACTCCCAGAGGAAACAATCATAGGGACCGACATCCCAAATTTCAATACAATTTTTTGAAGACCATAATCCCATACACAACATCTATTCACCATTCGATAACTGGGACAAAGGAAATTTGGTGAAGGACATACTGGGAGAAAGAACCATTTGTGAGACCACCCAGAGAAAATCCAACCCCATGTTTAGGTGGGCGAGCCTCGGTCTTGTGGGGGAAGAGTATGTGAAAAACCAAATGATTTTTCCCCAGAATCAAGGAGAAAGAACAGCGTTCCAACATCAAAGCCCTGAAAATGTATGCCGGGGGCCACCAGGGGGCGCGCAGGCAATGGCTGCCTGATTGTGCTGCTCCCGCCGTAGCAGCGCTGTAGCAGGGGATTGAGCCCCCCCGAAACCTCCCAGGTGGACAAAGCAGGACGGAGGGGTGCGAGGAACCTCCCGGGCACCCAACGAGCGAAGGAGCGATGCTCGGGGCCCCCGGGAACAGCGAGAACGAGACCCGCAGTGCCAGGCGGGGACGAGGCCGCTCCAAGCCTCGGCGGCCTTGGTGCCGAAGAAGCGTAGAAGAGCCCCAGGGAAGTCGCGCGCACACAGAGAGGGCTCCCTCCTCTCCCGCCTTCCTCGACGGATCCCTCGACCCGATCGAGCACTTGGTCCCGCGGTCGGGGGTCGGGGCGGATCGCGGGGGCCGGTTTGACCCGCACCACGGACCCGCGCCCCTTCCCCCCCTAGCCCCCCTCATCCCTGCCAATGGAAAGAAACCAGCGCTGGGAGGACCCGTGCTGGTGACCCCTCTAGAGAGGTGCGGGAACCCCAGAGCACTGGGGGGGCCGCCCCCAGCAGGTCAGCCGGCCCCACGCCACAACGGAAAGAGCCCAGGCGAGGTTCTACTGGGCAGGCGAGATGGCTCTCGCCCGCACGCCGTGAAGAAGGAAGTCCCGGAGCGGGAAGGTCCATCTGGGACAGGCAAGTGTGGTGCTCCCCCCGGATTGAGCCCGGGGCCCCGCCGCCCTCACGAGGAGAGTCTCGGCAGCTCCCCCCGGATTGCGCCTGGGGCCCCGCCGCCCCCACGAGGAGAGTCTCGGCAGCTACGCACGGTCCCCGGGAGCGAGGCCCCCGCCAGACCTTGGTGGGGCGTGTGCCCGCCCGGGGACGACATCGTTTCCCCCCCCACACTTGGGGATGAAGGTGTGGTGAATTGAGAGGGGGAGCCCACATATCCTGTGGCCCATAAAGACCAGCGGCAGCCTAAGCGGACTGCGGCCCCTTTGGCCTGGGTGTGTGGCCCCCGCCTGGAGACGGTGGGGCGTGTGCCCGCCCGGTGAAAACCCCCTGCAACAGCGCACCCGCCATCACGCCCCCGATCTGAGGGCCCCAGGAGGGGAACCACTGGCTAACCCAGGGGGGGAAGCCCAATGGACTGGCGGCAATCCCTAGAGGAATTCCGCTTTCAGGAGATGGCGTCCAGCAAGAGAAGCCCAAGCCCCCCCAAGGGACTTGCACAGTTGGAGACCCCAGGTCCCCCCACGTCTGCCATGGAAAGAGGCTTCGCCTCCATATTACAGGAGATCAGGGACATGCGATTTGACATTGCCAAGAAATTCGAAAAAATAGATCAAAGAGTGGACAAGGTCGAAGACAGACTGTTGCAGGTTGAGGCCAACCAGACATCATCGACGTCCCTAGAGATGGATCTAGGACTGAGGATAGCGGCCCTGGAGAAAAGGGAGGAGGAAAGGTCCAGGCAGATGGACGACTTCGAAAATAGGGAAAGGAGGAACAATCTCAGAATTTTTGGGGTACCGGAACAGGAAGGGGAAACGGAGAGAGACATTACCCGCACGGTGAAAGACATCATCACCCTCCACTTTGCCGAAGAAATGTCCACGGAACCCACGTTCGATAGAGTGCACAGGGATGGGGGGAGAGCGGGGGGCCCCCGTTCTATCCTGGTCCGGTTCCACTATTACTCCGAAAAAACAAAGGTGTTGGAGGAAGCCAGGAAGGCTCGGGAGATCACCTACAACAACGCCCAGATTTCAATCTACCAAGATCTCTCCGCCTACACCCTGGCTAAACGCAGGATGTGTCGCCCACTAACACTCCTGCTGAAAGAAAAGGGGGTCCGCTACCACTGGGGCTATCCCTTCTCTTTGACCTTTGAGTACATGGGCCAGCAGTCAACTCTGACCACGGAAGATGACATACGAGGAGCCATCCAGGACTACGTTGTGGACTCTGATCCCAGGAGGGCCCCGTCGGGGCCGGGGAGGGAAACCCCGGGGAGCCCGGGCCCGTCAAAAGACAGGAGACGAAAAACTGGCGCAAGGAAATACAGGAAAATGAATACTCCATCGCCAGTCAAGGAGGGGGAGCGGAACGATCCCGAGGATTGAGACCTGGGGAAACCCCACCGAGTCATGTGGGATACACAGAAAAGCCAGAGGATTCACCACTAATAGCGTCCCTACGAACAGCAAGTATGGGGGAGCAATGAGGGGGACGGCACGGCATGGCGGGAGGGGGGGCTTCACAGAAACACGCTTTCCACAGAATGCCCGGCTGCAGCGGGTAAGCTGGTGGTTCGGCCAGTAGCCAGGGATGGCAGAACTATTTGGCCGGATGCCGGGGAAGGGGGAGGGGCGACACGAAGTTGGGGTAGTTCAATTACGGTTTAGGGAAGGGGGGCAGTTGGGGTCTTGTTCTTGGCCCACCCGAAGGGAAGGGGAGGGGGGAGTCGGGGGACGAAAAGTCGAACCAAGGGAGCACGCCAGGAAGAGCATGTTGAGAATGTTGACTGAGAGAGAGGAAGTCTTAGATTATGGCTGACAGTCTGCCCCCCCTGGGTGTGGGCTCCCTAAATGTACGGGGCTTAAACACTCCCACGAAAAGATCCCTGGTCTGCAGGGAATTTAGAAGGGCGAACCTCGACTTTCTCTTTGTGCAAGAGACTCATTGGCCGCGGGGTAATGAGCCCAAAATGCGGGGAGGAGGAATAGGGGAGGTCTTCAGTGCTTCCCATAAAGGCAAAAAGAGAGGGGTTGCCATCTTAGTATCGAGGAATACAGGCTTTGAGAACAAGGCCACGCTGAAAGACCCAGAGGGCCGCTACCTGATGTTACGGGGGTCCCTTCAAGGGGCCCCGCTCACCCTAGCTGTAATCTATGCCCCAAATGAAGGCCAAACCCTATTTTGGGAAAAGGTAGGGGACAAACTCAAGCACTTTGTTCATGGTTCGGTGGTGGTGGGGGGGACTTCAACATGGTCCTGGACCCAACCCGGGAGAGAAAACGCACAGGCCCGCAGCCCTCGAGGGCGTCAGACGAGACCATGGCACGTAACTTTCAAGGGGTTAATCTAGACTTGGGACTGATGGACACGATCCCGATCCCCAGAACGAACACCCCCCCTTCACATATTACTCAGCTACCCACGCGTCGTTCTCCAGGATAGATTATATCTTGGTGGACGAGATCCTGCACCCATTTACCTCAGGCCATAGGGTTGACCCCATTCCCTGGTCTGACCACGACCTGGTCCGAATCACGATAGCAAGGGGAGGATTAAGCGAACGCAGGGGGAGGTGGAAGTGCAACGACTCCCTGTTAAAGGATGAGGTACTAGCCCAGGAAGTTCTTGAGGCCATCACGGATTTCTTTAACCTTAACGATAATGAGGAGGTAGGTGTGCACACCCTATGGGATGCCTTCAAGGCCACCCTACGAGGAGTCCTGATCAAAATGGGAGCCCAGAAAAAGAGGGAGAGGGAGGCCCAGGAAAGACTACTGAGGGAGAAAATAGCCCAACTCCAACCGGGGGGGCTCCCCACGGTCCCCTTGGACCGAGGCCAGGTGGCCGCCCCGGAGGACTGTAGACTCCAGCTGAGGGACCTCCTCCTCCACCAGACAGAGAGAAGCCTTCAATTGGTCAAACAAAAGTATTACGAAAAAGGGGACAGGGCGGACAGGATTTTAGCCTGGAAGCTGAGGGAGGTACAGAGAAGCAGATTAGTGAAAGCAGTAAGGAGCGAGGGGGGGAGATAGGTTACGACACAACCCACATTGGGGAGGCCTTCCGCCAATACTATGAGAAATTATACTCGTCCGAATTCAACGGGAGGGAGGCGGAGATTGAGGGGTTTCTGAACTCAATACAGATCCTGGCCTTATCAAGGGAGACGGCGGAGGGGTTGGAGGGCCCGGTGATGGAGGAGGAGGTGGAGCGCGTGATCAGAGGGATGAAGGGGGGTACTTCCCCCGGCGAGGACGGCTACTCGGTCTATTTTTATAAGAGGTTCTGCTCAACCCTATCCCCATACTTGGTAAGGGTATTCAATGCAGTGCTGGAAGGGGGACCCCTCCCGGACTCCATGATGGAGGCGATAATAGTGGTGCTCCCCAAGGACGGTAGGGACCCCTCGGAGTGCTCCTCCTACCGCCCAATTTCTTTGCTGAACACCGATGTAAAGATCCTGGCTAAGGTGATCGGGGGGCGAATGGAGGGGATCCTGCCAAAGCTGGTCCACGGAGACCAGGTGGGGTTCATTAGGGGGAGACAGGGCTCTAACAATATCCGAAAAACCATAGACTTGTTCCACTACGCCCAGGTGTCGGACCTAGATGCGTGCGTCTTGTTGCTCGACTCAGAAAAGGCATTGGAGTAGAGATTCATGGAACTCACCCTCCAGAAAATGGGCTTTGGGTCACACATCATGGGCTGGGTGGCGGCGCTATACAGGGCTCCAAAGGCCAGGGTTCAGGTGAATGGCAGGCTGTCAGAGCCTTTCCCCCTCTCGCGGGGACCGCGGCAGGGTTGCCCGCTCTCCCCCCTCATCTATGTCCTCACCATGGAACCCCTGGCCATAGCGGTCAGAGCACACCCAGACATCAAGGGGATCCAGAGAGGCGAAGTAGAATTTAAACTCTCCCTGTTTGCCGATGACATCCTGGCCTACCTGGTGGACCCGGGGTCCTCGCTCCCCCCCCTCATGTCCCTGATGGCTGCATATGGTCGCCTCTCGGGGCTCAAGATCAATGCCTCTAAATCAGTCCTGCTCCCCATGAGAACGAGGGACCCGGCCCTGGACCCCCTGACCAGCCTGGGAGGGATAAAAGTGGGGAAGGCTTCCATCCGATACCTGGGCGTCCTCCTCACCCGGGACCTCTCCAGCCTCGCCCCAGCTAACTATGACCCCGTAATGGCAAGGGTCACTGCGGATCTGAGGAGATGGGGGGGTCAATGATCCTGTCCTGGTACGGCCGAATGACGGCCGTGAAGATGAACATACTCCCGCGCTTACTATATCTCTTCACTGCCCTCCCAACCTGTGTTCCCGACCAAACCTTCAGGGTCCTTCAGAATGCGGTGCGTGAGTTTATATGGCAGGGTAGGACCCCGAGGACAGCCTCGTACTTTTGACCCTGACCCTTCCGAGGGAGGAGGGAGGGTTCGGGCTGCCGGACTTCCAACTCTACTTTTGCGCTGCCCAGTTGCGCGTACTCCTCGAACACATGAAGGAGGGGATGGGTACATGCTGGACGTACTTGGAGGACATGGACGCCCACCCACTCAAGGTCAGGGACCTCCTGTGGGCCCCAAGCAAGTTCATTCCGAATAGACTAAAATCACACCCACCGTTGGGAGTCCTCTGGTCGATCTAGCGGGAAAGCCCCCAGACGAGGCATCTAACGTCATGGCCGTCACCAATGTCATCGCTCTGGGGTCACCCCCTCAGACTGGGAAGCAGGGGGTTCTGCAACGCTCAATCCTGGTCCGATTCGGGGATGGAATGGGAGGGGCAAATGTTCAAGGAGGGGGAATTCCGCCCCTATGAGGAAATGAGAGAAGCCCTGGGGTGGGGAACTCTCTCCATTTTCGAATATCTCCGCCTGAAGGGGATTTTATGCGACCAATCCTGGGGACAGAATTTGAAAAGACAGTTGACCCCCTTCCAAAAACTTGTGGACACAGCGACCTCCAGGAAGGGGGCGGTATCAGGGATGTATAGAATATTGAACACTGTCAACCTGGGGGAGAGGAGGAGGTTCTGTACCTTCTGGAACAATTTGGCGGGGGAGGAGATCTCTGAGGACGCCTGGGCAAGGATATTTAAGATAGCTTTCCATGGGAACGTATTCACAGCGGACATGGAACACAATTTCAAGATCTTGCAGGGGTGGCACAGGGATCCTGCGAAGTTGGCGAAAATGTTCACGGGAGTGTCCCCCGCATGTCCAAGGGGGTGTGACCAGGTTGGCACAAGAGGTCACATGTGGTGGCACTGCCCGAAAGTCCAGACATACTGGGCAGAGGTACGGGGCTGGATCGCTGAAGTTATTGAGGATCTACTCCCCCAGAACCCCCTAACAATGTTGCTGGGCCTCCCCCCAGAGGACACAGACATATCCAGATACCCAAGGATGTGGGAAACCATGTTGAGGGCGGGGAGGGTGGCCCTGGCACAAAAATGGAAGAGCCCGGAGACACCATCGAAGGAGGTCTGGTTGAAAAAGGTCAAGAACATGTTTCTGATGGACAAACTAACGGCAATGATGAATAACAAGTTGGGCACATTCCAAGCGAGCTGGTTCGGGGTACAGCAGACCTGGGGATGGGACGTTCATTGACCCACGAGGAGGAAAGAAGGAGGGATCGGGCGCCCACGGCCCGGGGTATGGTGGACGATGTACAGCCACAAACGTAGTCAACGTTCAACTTTTTTCTCGTGCTCCGGACAAATAAAGCTCCCGCAGCGTCTCCCCAAATAAGGAGACCCATCTGGGTCAAAGTTTCAGGGGGGGAGGGTCTGTTTGGGGTGGGAGAGGGGAGGGGGAGGGGTGTTGGGCCAGCTATTTGTATATCTTTTTGAATTTGCCTTGAGCCCTTTTGTTATATTATAAAGAATGCTAATAAAACAAAGTTTAAAAAAAAAATGTATGCCCAATTCCACCTCTTCTTACAAGGTGAATCCAGATATACCATATGGGTATATGTATATCTGTAAAGCAACACCCACACCCACCTCAGGTCACTGGGACGAGGAAGATGCACCTGGAGTGGCAAGGAGTAAAACCTGAGTCCCAACACCAGAGTCTTTTTTTGTTTCCATTGAAAAAGCCAGCAACAAAAGAGAAGGACAGAGATCGGGCCAGAAACAGGTAGTAGCAGAAGTGGCGGTAGAGAGTGCACAGGGGCAGTAGCAGTGGTGGAAGTAGTGCTCCGGAGTGTCCAGGCAGACCAGGAAAGCTTAGCGAAAGCAACAGAAGATGAGAGCAAAGCACTGGAAGTTGGGGAAAAGCAGAAGGGAATTGCTGGAGAGCTGTGAGTCATCCGGGAAATGCGGAGACCCTGAAAGGCTGTAAGAGGCGGCGGTCATGGAGGGTATGGCGAGAGAAAAGGAACCCTGAAGACGTGAGACTAACCTAGAGAAGGAGGCTGTGTGAGGAGCCTGCCTTCCCCCTTCCATCAAGTATTCATTCTCCTGTAGAGCGGAAAAACCTAGGAGTGTTGGAGGGGTGGATGAGAAGCCTAACACAAAATGCAGTAAGAAGGAAGTATCAAAGGAGAGCCGGTGAGTGTTGCGAAGTGGGACCCTTTTGAAGATCTTGACCATGAGCTAACTAAAGTGAATTTGACATTTATGAAAGGAAAATATAACAAATTCAATGTAACCTGAGTGAGCGAGAATGAGGTGAAGCTCTGTGTGTCGAAAAATTGAATTGACAAGCTATGAGTGTTTAAATGAAACAGGAAAGTTATCCTCTGGCACAAATTATGTAGAATGATCACGTATGGAAACAAAAGTAGCAGGAAGGTATTCTGTACTGAAACAAAGTGATTTAAAGACAGTGTTACTTATTACAGAAACAAAAGTAGCAGGAAGGGATTCTGTAGAGAAATCAATGCATAAAGAAAGAAAAGCATTGTGAAACTTGAAGTATACATTTACTGTATAAATCTACCCTGGTACAGTGCTTTGTGAAACCATTTGAAAATGAACTTGCATGTGGGGATATAGGATATCCTAACACCTCCTCATTTGGTACTAAGAGAATATGAGTATTAAAAAGGGAAACAGGAGCCCTACTTAGTGCCTGTTTTTTTTCATTTTTTCCTCGTTCCGGTTGACACCTTTGGAACTGAGACAGCGGATACAGGAGGGGCCCAATTGTTTATGTACAATAAGACTGTGAACTACCCAAGACACCACTTGTCTGAAGACAATTGGGCACTTGATAAGGAGAAAATACCAAGAAAGCCTAGAATTCTATTAGATGGGAAAAGGGAAGGGGAGTTTTCCCCCCGTCATCGGGGCTCTAAAGCTCTACCATGTGGGAAAAGACCAGGGAAGGGGAATGTCCCCCTGGCAAATGTTTGCTTTAAAAACACCAGGCATAACCACCTGTGTTAGAGTGTCCAATACAGTTCCCTTTAATGAGACTGGAACAGTGTTGGAAATGTATAGCAAGGGTAGGTACCCAATCTGGGTTTGTGTAGTAACTTTTATTTTGCAGGTTTAGATATTTCTGCACTTATTAGTTTGTCTTTAAAGTTTCTTCCTCTGTTAAATGCCAACATTGGAGGCTGCAGAAACAATCTACATTAAGGTCTCTTGCCGCCTGATCATTTGTGCTGAGTATGTCAGGGAAGGAATCATATGAGTATTTTCAGATTTGTGTCTAGGTCTCAAAATGTCTTACCTTTATGTGATTCTGTTCTCTTTGTGGCCTTTTCGATGATATTCGTGCGATAGCCTTGCCTATGTAATATCTCAGACATGGTGTCATATTCCCATTGAAATGCATTAGTGTTAGACACTATCCTCTTGCGCTGTAAAAACTGACTATATGGTACATTTTCTTTTAAATGTGAAGGATGAAAGCTACCAAAATGTAGAGTATCATACAAGTAGGTTTCCTGTATATACTTGTAAGGAATTCATTATTCTAAAGGGTGACCATGACATCTAAAAAATGGCCCCAGCAAATGTCAATATCTTTATGTATTGGTTTTAAAAACCGTTTATTCTGGACAATCCTCACTTGTTGGACAAACTTATCATTTGGAAACGTTATATCAATGATATTTTTGGTATTTGGTGGGGAAACAAACAAGAATTGACATCATTTTTTTAACCATCTAAATACAATACATTCACACATCAAATTCACTTTGGAAATCAGGGAACCTACTTAACATTTTGTGGATGTAGAGCTGGCGGACGATTGCAGACAACAAGATAATAATGATTTCATATCAGAAGCCGACAGATGTGAATAATTTATTAGAGTATGCAAGGTTTCATCCAAGAGCAGTGACAAAAATTCTTCCCTATAGCCAAATGTTGAGGCTAAAGAGGATCATTACTGAACATAAAGTATTGGTTACAGAATGTTGGAAGTTGAAGGACCAGTTTAAGAAAAGAGGTTACATGGAGGAAGTGTTGAGAGAAGCGGCTATGAGGACAGAACATATCTCTACAGGGTCTATATTAAGACCTAAACATAGAAAAGAGGACACTCCACTCTTATATGTTTCAAAATATTCTCGGCAAAGCTTCCAGATTGGGAGGATCCTAAAAAAAATGGGTGCGTCCTCCATTATGATCCTTAAAATATTTCCAAAGGCACCGATGATGGCTTGCAAGCGTGGCACCAACTTTAGGGACAAGTTGGTATGAGCAGTAAAAACTCCCTGAGACAGAGAGTTTTGAACACTCGTAGGAAGGTGACCTTCCCATGTTTGTGATGTCACAATTGTAACAACGTGATGAAAGACAACACAATACCTGAAAAGACATCACATTACGTGATTACTCCACATGCATGACCGCATAGGTTCTCTATATTATTAAATGTCCATGTGGCCTACTTTAGAGGGGCAGACATCAAGATTGGCAAGAAATAAGTGGACAGAACGCAAATCTGTATGCGCAATGTGAAGTCACCGTTGCACATCATTTCAACAAAGAGTGACACACCATTGTACGAATGCAGTTCAAAATAGTGGAGGTGGTCAAATCACTCCTTAGAGGGGGCGACTACAATACCTGATTACCTCAATGGGAAATGTACTGGATACATTTATTGGACACAGTTCACCCTAAGGGTATGCATGAGGAATTCTGCCTAAACTGCTTTATTTAAGATCCAATCCACTTGGGTTACCCTACATTTGGTGGGGTTCAAAACATTGACATACTGGGTAAATGCTTTTTATTGTTTTCTATTATTAATTAAAATAAATGTGTACATATTTACACAGGTTGTGTCGGGGCTGGTTTCAATACCCTGGGAACTGGGCTCAGAATGTTAAGTTTGTCAAAAACATGCCTTGTGGGCAGAGCTATGATGTGAACTATACTGTAGATGGAAGTTGCAACAGCAAAACATGTATTTTGTTAAGAGGGATATATATATATATATATATATATATAAAACATTTTGATGCTTGTGAATGTGCTTCGAATCACATGCTGTGCCTAGTTCGACATCTAGTGGTAATCTCAGAGTATTGTATTGCACCTTGTCTTTCGAGAATCGAAAGGGGGTGTCGACATGGGCGTGCTTTTAACACTTATGCGGAGCTCGTAAATTGCTAAGTTTATATTTCATTGTCTACGACCGTTGGTCCTTTAATATTCATCAATTCTTCATCGATAACAACTACTGAACCAATGCCGAAGACGACTGCAGATTTCGGCAGCTGGTGCTCGGGTCGACGGTGTCAATCGAATGGCCTCGGCCCCTCCGGCCGGGCCTATACAGTAGGGAGAGTGGACCCCAGGCTTTTCATTTAAATGTTGCCCTTCTTGCAACAGCAAATATCGATGGAAAGACACTCACCGAAGTGTCTACTTGTGATCACGACGAGCGATCCTATAAGTCCTGCCAACTTTTACGTACGAAGACGATAAAAGATCGGTGGACGAAGCAGTGGGCTGCCTACACCATGCAGCAGGCCAAGAGTAGTTCCCCCGGCGTCAGCACAGGCGCCTCGAGTGATGAGGATGTAAGTGACAGCCATGGCTCTGATTCAGAGGCCATTGACCTCTCTACGGAACAGGCAAGTTCTGAGGTGTCTGTCCTTGGCACCTGCAGACAGGCCACCGGTTCTGCTATGGGGAGACGACACCCCGGCGACAAGGACACATCCACACAACGGAAGGAAAAACACACAACCCCCCGAGCCTCCTCAATGGACTCGTCAGGAAGGCCACAGACGCCAACATGACCGTCGAAACGTTTGACGGGAACCCACCGATCCCCATGATTGGCTGCCCTCCCCGCAACCATGGATACGGCATGCGTCCAGGCATTCAAGTCAAAAGGGCGTCAGCACCAAGCATCATAAGAGCGATGAGACGCCTCATAAGAGCGCGTCAGCACCAAAGGTTTTCAGTAATTGCCTGACCCTGCCTGACTATCGTATTGGGACACATCAGATATACAGCTTGGCTGTTAGTCCGTTTTCTCTCATAGCGAGCTGTCGTGAGAAAGTGCTTGTGTTGTGAAGGGGGGAGGGTTTGAGTTCCTATCCTACCTGGTAGCATGGGATAAAGGTGTTACAGGGAAGGGGATACCGTGTCTCGCCATCCGGTCTCCCACTCCCCAAAGACTCCTCACCCAGGTGATCCTCCCGCACTGGTCCACCCCCAGGAACTGGATCCAAAAGCGATTTGCCTCTGACTCTGTTGCTATCCGAAAATGATCTGTGCGCCTTATTTCTCAGACAGTGGGCTCCATTGCCTCCATGTCCCTCTTCCTCGTCCCAGTACTTAACTTGTGAGGTCCCCGACCTCCATCTCAAGAATCCATTCCATCTTTTAAATAAAACCCATACCTGCCCCACCCCTGCCCAGAGAGTACAAAACTCACCCACCCCCACAACATATTAGTTTTTTGTTGCCTACCTGTCAGGATCTTGTGTGGGTGGCTGGGCCACCTGCTGCTCCATCGTTAACTCTCCCTGCTGGGCTTGGAGGAGTACCTGTATGTTCCTCTGCACTCCCTGCTGGGCTTTGGGGTGCATGGGGGGTTGGGACGTTCATCTCCCAGGCCTATTTGCTGAGCAGGGGGCCTGGTTGAGCATACTCCAGTCCAGCTGGCCCTGCTGGGTGGTCCGGTCAGGATGGCCCGCTGTTTCAACTGGCCCGGGACTGAGAGTTGCTCCGAGACCGGGCAGCATTGAAAGGGGGCTGTGGACAGGGCCCTTGGTCTTCATGCAAGGGTATAGTGAGAATGTGGCTGCCTGCTCACCCTTCCTTTTTGCAGCAAGGCAGCTCCGGTTCCCATCTCTGCTGTTTTTCGTTGTGTGGTGACAGGGGCCGGCCTCCTGTGTGTGCAGCCGCATCTATGGGTACTTGCATTGTTAATGAACCTCATGTGGGTGCGGGAAAGGCCCAGGGTGTCAGGGAGGTTCCTCAATGTTTTAATAAGAACACAAAAAAAGTATAATAAATTGAATTCTTATAGCACTCGGCATGTTGCAGCAAGCATTTGGTGCTGGGGAGGCTGTGTTAATGGACCACACCGGACGGGCTTGCCGTTCTCTTTTCTGGCCGACTGTTGCACGCCCCACAACTTCCTGACTCAGGATGTACAGTATATAGCAGCCCGTTTCTGTACTGCACAGGGGCGGGTTCTGCTGCTGATCGACCGGACAGTCTCCCTGCAGCATATTTTGGGGCTTCTGCTGAGCAAGGAAAGAGTTACATCCAAGGAAGTTCTCAGGGTACAGGGTCACATGGCAGATTGTGTCTTTGTGGTTCCATGGGCCGGCTTTACATGCATCCGCTAGTGTCCCACTTGCACTGCTCTTGGAGGACGAATTCCCAGATGTACAAGGCGCAGACCTTCATTTTCCCGGATCTGAGGGTTCAGCTCCAGTGGTGGGTGACGTTTGATTATCTGTTACAAGGTTTTTCGTTGGTTCACCCTTTACAGAACATTGTTAGTACCAATGCCAGTGACCTTGGGTAGGGGGAAGTGTTTTGAGCCCAGAGTGCTCAGGGGGTAATGAACGCCAAAGCAGGCTTCACAATCGTCTAATTGGACAGAGCCAGCAGCACTCTTCTTGCCTCTGCAAACGTTTTCCCATTCCATCCAGGGGTCGGATTATCTGGACGGACAATATGTCAGCGTTGGCATATTTCAATGGACAGGGTGGTACGAAGTCACATCGACTGGAGTCTCTAGCGTTCATGTTGGGATGCTGGGCAGAGCAACCTGCTGTCTTTCCGGGCAGTTCATGTCAGCGAAGTGGACAACGTTCAGGCCGATTGCCTGAGCAGGATTTTGCTGTTTCCGATTGGCTCTTGCGCAGGTCTGTGTTTCGCCTGTTTTTTCGGCTATTCTGGTTGCCCAAGCTGGACCTGTTTGCATCGCGGATGGATGCTCAACTGCCCCGGTTTTGCTTCAAGTTCTCATTTTTGGGGGTTTAGGGAGTCGATGTCTTGATTGACACTGGACTGGCCGCAGGGGCTTCTTCTTGATTCGAGACTCTGGGTCAGAGGTGGTTCTGGTAGAATCGGTGTGTCTTCCTCTCAACCTGGCTGTGGCTCCAGGATGGTTCCTGTCCTCGTTCCCGTGCCCGCTCTAGATTAGGGCTGGGTCCTTCGGCCTCTCGGATTCCGAATTGGGTGTGGGTGGGGATTGGCATTGTATGGAAGTTGAGAGGCAGGTGATTGCGCAGACAAGGCTCAAGTCTGCAAGTCTGCAATTGGCAATGGCGATTTAGAAGTCCAGGTGTCCCTCAACGCTGTAGGTATATGAGGCGCATTGGAAGAACTTTGCACCGTAGGAAGTTTGTTTAGGCTCTGGACTTTGATTTTGCAGTTTCTTCATTTGTATATGTATTTATTTTTGTTACTCGCCCAAAAAGCCCACAGGTATCAGGGCACAGACATTACGACAGAGGTATGAGTAAGACAGAACAGGAACGTGTGATCTAGCTCAACATATTAGATAAGTTTATTTAAAGATCTTGGTTTTTGGATCTCAGTGATCATCCTGGTTCATACGAGGATATTTGTTCCTTTAGGTAGGTAGTGGCAGAGCCATAGAGGCAGTGGTGGACGATTGAGACTGCTTTGAATGTAATGCGATCATCAACCGCCAGCCAGTGTAAGACTTTGCGATCTTCTGTGATGTGATTATGTCGGGGGTTTCTTTTTTATAGCTCTCACCGCGTCATTCTGAATGATTTGGCACTGGTCGATGTAACCCTTGATTGTTCCCAATAGCAGGGCATTTGCATAGTCCAGTCTTGAGAGGATAACGACTCTAGCGATGGTTGTGCTATTTTCTTCATTTAGGAAGAGTCTTATGTGTCTGAGTAGTCTATGATAGTATCTGCAGGTCCTTTTTAGATATATGATATGGGCATTTGATCTAATGGAGGATTCCAAGTAAATTCCTAGGGTTTTCACTTTGTTCAGGGTGGAGTTGCTAGAGTGTTTTATGTTAAATTGGGCATAGTCTGAGTTCAGTTTTGCTCTTGCCTGATTGGAGCCAAAGATCATAAACTCTGTCTTACTGCTGGTAAAGCAGAGCCAGTTAGATTTCATCCATGCCTCAATTATGCAGTAGATGGTGGCTATTTTGGAGCTGTCTGTTCTGTGGCATTCACTCAACTCGATGATAAGCTGAGTGTCGTCAAGTTGGTGAATAGCACACCTAAATTATTGAGAAGGGTGCAGAGGCAGCGAAGGTAAAGGTTAAAAAGGAGGGGAGAAAAACTGGTTCCCTGGAGCACACCGTAGTTTATACTTATGGGGTTGGAGAATTTCTCCCCCCAGTGTATTTTGGAGCTACGGTCCGAAAGAAAAGAGGAGACTCAGACTATGGCCTCTTGTGAGCAATTTCCTGATGTACCCAATGCTTCCTGGAGTTTGTGGTGGTCTAGCAGGTCAAATGCTGCTGATAGGTCTAAAAGCATCAGCATTTCTTGTCTTTCCCTTTTCCAAGATGTTCAGCATTCTAGTTTGTAAATCAAGAAGCGCAGTCTCTGTGCTATGTGAGCCTCTGAATCCGGATTGTTGTGCGTGAAGTAGATTGTGTTCATCCACGTAGGTTTGCAATTGTTTAGTTGCAGCTTTGTCTAGAATTTTCAGGAGTAGATTTCAGTTAGTTATTAGCCGAAGATTTGTAGGGTCTTGTTAGTCGAGTCCTGTTTTTTTTAACTAAAGGTGTAACTGTCATTGCTTTAATAGAGATGGGTACTTTTTTGTCTTTAAAAGAGGTGTTTACAATTCTACGAATTAAAGGTGGAAATATGTCTGGGTTTCCGAGTACAATTTGTGGCGGTAGAATGTTTTCTGCGCTGGATGTCTGCTTAAGTGATGTAAGAAGCTTTTTTGTGTCGTCTAAGGTGACTTGAATTTTTCTTCATGAATAATGGGGAGTCTGCAATGTCCAAGGTAGGTTGTGTTTTAGTGGCTACTTGGCAGATGCTGAGGGTTTGACAAGCCTTTAGGATCTTTTCATGGAAGGCAAGTTGGACCTTTTCGCAGTCTTCTTGAGTAGGTTGAAAAGGGTGTGACAAAGAAGGTGGTTTTTCTACTGACTTTAGGATTTGGAAGAGTTTGCTTTAGCAGTTGGAGGCTGTAGAAATATGCTGGTTATAAAAGTCTTTTTTAATCTCAGTTAGTTTCTCTTTGTATTTTGTGTCAATTTCTTTCCATGACTTTTTATCTTCGTCTGTCTGAGTTTTTTGCCATTTTTCTCTCTAGTTTCTGTTTTTGTTTTTTGTTGCTTTTGTCTCATCTGTAAACCAATTTTAGTGATTGACATTTGGTCTGATTTGTTTTTGTTTGACTGGAGCATGAGTGTCGACAATTTTCTGAAAGTGTGTGTTGTACATTTTAACAATGTCGTCGCATGAATCGTCGTCAGTTGTAGAGGACAAGATGGTGTCAACGGTGTTGGCAAAGATGTCTGACAAAGGTTTTTGAAGTTACTTTTGGCAATGGTGTTTGGCACATTTTCCAGCTTTTTTATGCTGGTGTTAGGTGTCAGTATGAATTCAACTTTGTAATGATCAGACCAGATAAAGCGAACAGGCTGTGTGGTAATACTTGTGTTTCTGTATATAATCCATTCCATTTGGTTTCCATTATTTGTGGTGGGTTCATTGTTAATCATATTGTAGTTTATTGATTTAAGATCTTTTTCGAGAGCGATGGCCTCTTTATCTTTGATGTTACCTCTCCATCTATTGAGGTCTCCTAGGACCACACTACCTGTATTAGGTCCTTCGCAGGTGTTTAGTATCTGAATTAAATCCTCATTAAAGTCTGTGCTCAGGGAGAGTGGGCAGTAGAGTACTATGATGTTAATACAGTTGTTTTGGGTAGGTGTCAATTTTAACAGTAGGGGTTCACACCCATGGCAGAAAATGGTAGATGGAAATAGATGTAACTCGGTTCTGGCTATTACAGTCACTCCGCCTCCCTTTCCTTGTTCTCTGTTTTTGTAGAATATATTGTACACTTGGGGTACTGTCGTGTTTATGATGGGGCCAGCAGGCTCTTGCAGCCCGGATTCTGTTAGGCAGAGAATATCTAAGTTCTCATGAGTTATGTAGTCGTCAATATTTTGAGCATGCTTGCTCATTCACCTAGTGTTTAGTGGGCGATTTTGATATCAGTCAACTTTATTTTGTTTGTTTTAGGAAGAGTCGTGCTAGGGTGTTTCATCTGGTTTGCCTCAGTTTTCATAACTAAATCATTTCCCTGAGGTGGACAGAGTTGGGAAGTTTCTCCTTTTCCTGCCCGCCGCTGGGGGTGTGTGGGCAGGTTAGAGAGTGATTGCGGATTATGGGCTATTTCATCTAGCCTTTTGTCCACATGTTGTTGTACCGTGTTTAATTGATGTGCCTGTAGCAATAGCTGTGTGGTCTTGGGGTAGCCCATGACTTACTTGTGCCAGATGTACTCTTGGTAGGTGGAGCAGAGTCTCCAGCCGGAATGCCGAGAGGTGGCGAGGACCGCGAATACCGGTTTGCCGCGGAAGCACCGGCGCTGAAGCGCCTGACGTTTCTCTATATGCAGCTGCCGGGCTGCTGGGAGATGTAGTTCTCCAGCAGTCTGATGGAAAGAAATGCACACTGCTTTCAGGGAGGTGGGTGCCGGCGGTCAGATGGGGTGTGCCGTGCAATATGAGGTAAGTGGCAGGCCAGTATTACAGCAACAAGACTTCCTGGTATAGCGTGCTGCAATGTCAATTCACAATGAGACAATTTACAAATAGTGGGCGGACCCAATTTTGAATCGAGAGAGTTGGAGTTTATAATTCCTCCAGCATTCAAGCACTGCAGACAAGGTGACAAGGTGATAGATGCAGTTTCAAGATGTTCATACAATTAGCGAGCAAGATGTAACAAATCACACTGAGGGCATAAATCAGAATACAATCAGTATACAAATCGAGTACAAATAGTAGCTAAGGCAATGGTACGCAGCGTAGCGCAGCAACGTCAAGAATCCTACCTACCTACCTATTCTGCAGGATGGCTGTGAGATGGGCCGGGTGGTGTCATTTTTTAGGACCCAGTGGGTGGCGGTACAGGAGCCCTGGGCTCACAGTTCCGGATGTGAGCCCATTGGTCTCCCAGCTGTTGAAAAGTTTCCTCTTGTCTAAACCCATGGTGTATGCTGGTGTTCCTCCTTGGGACCGGACATTGTTTTTGCGTGCGTTACAGGACTCTCAGTTTGAACAAGTGGAGTCCATTGATATCACATTTCTCACATGGAAGACCGTGTTCTTGGTGGCCATTTCCTCGGTTAGGAGGCTGCGTGAAATTGGAGCATAGCTCTGCACAACTCCATTCTTGAGGGTTCTCTCGGATCCCCTGGTTCTCAGATGTGATCTGAGTTTCCTTCCTAAAGTCCTTTTGAAGTTCTATCAGGCAGGATATTGTTTGTCTGTCCTCCTTACCAAGCCTCACTTCTCCTGAGGATGAACAGTGGTATAAATGTAACATGAAATGGTCTGTCTTGGCCTACCTGGGCAGAACGGCATTCTTTCGAAAATCAATTGATTTGTTTGTGACATTTTGGGGTTTGAAGCCTGAAAGCGTTGGTTCCTACAATTAACTGTTGGATTTGGCAGGCTATTACCTTAGACTATTCTGGGACGCAGGTCCCTTTGTCAGCTTCTGTTTAGGGTTGCTCTACAAGAGGCATGGCAGCATCTTGAGCAGAGACAAGGGAAGTGCTGATTCAGGAGATTTGCAGAGCTGCTACTTGGGCCAACCCAAATACATTCACCATTGTGAGAAACTTGAGTGTATTCTCACCCCTATTCCCCACAGGTCCTCTGTGCAAATGGCCAGGGAGAGGCTATTGCGTTTGGATCCCCTTCCTCGGGGTAGACAAGTGAGGGAGGATCACCTAGGTGGTGGGGTCTGTAAAGACTGGGAGTGGGATGCCCTTGGGAGAGACATGGTGTCCCCCTTTTCCTACTAATAACCAACCCAACCCCTCCCCCGTCTTCATGGGATATTCTAAACCGTCTTCATGGGATATTCTAAACCAACTCCGCTGACTTTCTCATATAAATCTACAAAAAGTACTGAGACGAGGAAGAGGCAACTAGGTGTAATGAGGACTACTTACTTCTACCACTCTGGTACTGGGACGAGGAAGAGGCCTGCTGACAGCAGTAGAGGTCAGGCATGTCCCCTTAATGATGGTCAGGGAGGGCTGATTGTAAACTCGTACCTGCAGCCTGTTAAAGGGCTGCGGGTGTATAAAAAGCCCCATCAAATGAGAGTGAGAGAGGACGCAGTGACAGGAGAAGTTGCCGTGAAATTGCAGCAGAGAGGCCAAAGGAAACAGCAGGGAGCTGTCCATGTGGAGCTCGTAAATGGTTTCCATGAAGAGCGTGCTGGGGCTCTGTGGAATCGAACAAGCATTGAAAGGGGGGCCATGCTGGAAGGCTGCCCCTTTTGAAATTGCTCAAAGTGCTATTTCTCCTGGGGCCAGAAGCCAACCACGGGGCCTGGGAGGCAGGAAGTGGTGGTCTGAGGCAACGACCAGAAGGCCGAGAGATCTGCGCTGCAGGAACTCGCATTGAAGCAACCAGTGAGTTTCTATGTAAGCAGAAACCCGGTATGTGAGTGTTTGTGGTTACTCGCAAAGTTATTTGTAACGGAGTGGTCATGTGAATGATGAGACAGGTATTTGAAGGTCTCCAATCCGAATCCTTGGAAACAAATACTTAGTTACGGAGTGGTAGCGTGGAAATGAAAGCACGTTTTCAAAAGTCTCTGAATGATGGGGCAATGAAAGCAAACTACATGGCGTATTTCACCGAAGTGAATTGAAATTAATAACATAGTGCCTTGCATGAAAACCTTTAATAATTTTTGAATGATAAACCAAAAGACAAAGTCTAACAAATAGATCTTCATATTCTGAATGCTGCACTGAAAGAAAATTATTACTTATGAAGATTCAAAAGAAACAAAGCTTTACAATTAAAAAAAATACAAGGCCAAAAGGGAAATAGTTTTAAAATTGCAAGCAAGCTTATATACATTGAATCTACAAATCATACAAGTGTTCATACAAAGAAACCAATATATATGGAACGCTACAGTGAATACAACTTTAATAAAGCCAGCAAACTCAATGTGTATGATACTCAAAAGTGAGAGGAATTTTGGAGATTAGCTTTAAAAGTGCATCAAAACAAACTGCCATTTTCAACAACGACATTTTTGTTATGCAAAGACTAGTCATATGCAAAGGGTGCAAGTGTGAAGTAGAACATTAAGAACATTGGGAAACACCTTAATATCAACACCACATTGTAAGAACATCTTAGGGAATAGAAACCTGAGGTTCGAACTACTTATTGACTTGAGGACGGAGCCTCAGGATATTTTGTGTTTTGAACTTTGTTTTGGAACTCGGGGGAAGGGTACCCTGAGGATTTGTTAATCCTATATTATTTTGGAACTTAAGGCAATCTTGAAACTTTTTTTAGAACTGTTTTTTACTTATGCAAGGGAGCTGAAAGAAAGCTGCGAGCTGGACAAAGCTCCAAACATTATGTTGAAGACTATTTTGTTGGTTGCTGACGTTCCTACACGTTGTATAAGATTAAGTGAAGTTGTGAGGTCAAGTATAGGTTTTGGACACAGACAGATTCCTAAATTCAACTTGTGGACTTTGACTTTCCTTAGTTTTGATTTGGTAGGGAAATCCCACCATAGTATAGGGCAACATAGGTGCTTTTCCATCCTGACATTTAAGTTAATAAAAGTGTTTACTTTGAACTTTGAATCTGTTGTCTGTGTCTTACTCCAAGATGCCTTCACACCAGACACTATTGCCTCAATTTTCACATGCAAGGGTATTCCTCCTTTGGGGATGGGGTGTTGAGTGCTGGGATGGCTACCTCGGGGTTGATTTTCTGTGGTGTTTGGAATAAAGTTGCTTATGGGGTGTTGCAACTGCACACTGGTTGGTGTATGTTTTTGTGTTCATGGATCACTTTTTCACTGCCGTCTTTGGTTATGCCACATGAGTAAGTACTGGGACGAGGAAGAGGGATGTGGAGGTAATGACTGGGTTACTCACTGGTAATCTTAATTACTCCTAGTCCTACTCTTTCTCGTCACAGTACTTACAACCCCCCCCCCACCACCTCCAACGCCCCACTCCGCCTCACCCATCCTGGTGCGGCATGAAAAACCTTCCATGGTGGGTTAGGAGATATTGAACCCAACATGTTGTGGGGGTGGGAGTGTATTTTACTATCTGTGGAGGGGTGGGGCAGGTATGGGTGTTATTTAAAAGATGGAATGGATTCCTGAGATGCCGGTCGGGGACCTCACAAGTGATGTGACAAGGAAGAGTATGACTAGGAGTAATAAAGATTACCAGTAAGTAACCGGGTCATTATGCTTCCTTTTGTTAGTGCAGTTGCTGTTCTGTGCCTTTTTATGTATAACATTTGGTTGAGCACCCTTACGTTGGTTGTTTTGGCATACCAATAGTTTGGGGCCATGCCACAGAATCTTTCCTGGTAAGAGGGTGCCCCTTTTACGACAGGTGGTATATTTTTTCAATTTAGCAAAGCATGCCAAATTCCTCCCACTTGTTAGTACAGTAATATTAACTTTCAATATAATTACCCGCTTTCAATAGTACTCAATGTATTGACCTCTTAAGAATGTAGGGCTAAATCAACTGGACGGAATTACAGCTTGCAGTATAAACTGGCCCTCATGTTAGAAACAACCGCTTTATGTGGGTTATCCTCCGAAGACCTGAGAGTTGTGCTTTGAGTAATGGCATTTTTGGAATACAATGGGACACTCTTACTGCCACCAAGATCGGACTGGGCCATAAAATTGGCTCGGGCACCAATGGAAAAGTGGCCTGCAGTTGCAAATGCTTACTCATTCCTTTTGTGACACTGTTCGAATAGTAACCATGGGGGAGTTTTATTTGATAAAGTGCGGTGCACATTATGCATTTTAAAGAATATTTATTCAGCGACACTGGTCAAAACTACTAGACGCCGAGTGAATTAACTGATCAAACTGGCCCAAATTGCCCCACAAAGTGGCCCACTTTGATGAAGGAAACTGGCCCACACTAGCATTTTGTGTTTTTAGTTTGGCTGTGGGCCTATTGCCCTATAGGCCAGTGCGAGCCTGACTCCCACCAAACAGATCATTAGACCTTTTTTTTTATTGTAACAATTAGTTATTTACACAACTTTAATTACAAAAATAAAGACATCTTCTTCATCCTATTATTTCTTCTATGATCATCTATGTACATTCATCATTAAATTCAATGTAGGAACTTTTCCAAATTAAGGTCCCCCTTTTTTTTTACAAGAAACTTCTTCTAGAATGTTTTCAAGAAAGTTTACCAAGGCACAAGTTAGTCTAATATTATTTCCAGCTATTAGAGAGTGCCACAAATGTTCAGTTTGTTGAAAGGTCGATGTTAGATGTTGAAAAAAGAAAGATCGCTGGGTGGCCAGGTATCCACATTCAGAAACTAGATGTTGAAGAGATTCTGATTCATTTTTACAGAACCTACATCTATTGTCTGTTGTTTGTTTGTGATGTCTCAAGTACATCATCTCCTTGGTTTTATATAGGTTGAGCCGAAGTCTTAAAAATTAGTTGCGGTAAAGTCTTGAAGGAAATCTTGTCAGATATTTAGGTAACTTATCTAGGTTATTGCAGGTCATACCTAGATTAAGTGATGATTGCATAGCCTCACGCAGTTCGCTGTTTTTTATCCAATACCAACGTCTGAGTTTCTTTTTACCAATCTGTGGAGTATTGCATACAGTGTCCCAAGAAATGTCATTGACTTCCAGCAGCTTTCTGATTTTCGTGGCCCAGATGTCTAAGATGCCTGAGTATCGTGTTACACCCGATTCTTTCAGAATTTCATAGGTCGGTGCAACAATATCAAGGTTCAGTTTACGTAGCAGGGCGATGGATTTCCATAGGATCAGGCCAGCTAAGGGGTCTAATTCAAGTTCGTACCTTATCGCCACAATGGAAACATAGGTTGAAAGAGCCAAAACTCCTCTCCAGAATTGGTCCTCTAGAACTGCCCAAATACGGTTATTGATGTTCAGACCTGCCTCCGCCCCATATGTCAGAGCAGGGATAACTTTCTGACGATAAAATGTCATAATTGCAATCAGAGTGTATTTGCCATATTCATTATGCAGGCGTTTACCGTGCAGAGTAAATGATGTCGTGCAATGCTTCAGATCTGTAATCCAGGCCTGTTTTCTGATTGAGTTATTTATTTGAATCCCCAGATAACGTATTGTTTGGACAGAATTTATCTTTTCTCCTGCTGCTAACCATCTGAAGCTCTTAACTGATAATTTTTGAGCTGTGCCAAATGACATTATCTTTGATTTCCCGGCATTGATTTCAAGGTCATTTGCTTGTAAATAAAGGACCAACGCCTGTAGGAGCCGTTGTAGGCCGATTTCCGTTTGGTCGAATAGGACAATGTCATCGGCGTATATTGCATAACTAATTGGTTGTTTATTCAATTTTGGTGGAAAACAGCGAATGTTCACAAACGCCTCAGGTAAATCGGCAATATATAGCTTGAACAATAGCGCTGCTAGTGGGCATCCTTGCTTCACCCCTTGAGAAGTTGGAATCTCTCTCGTAAGGGTGCCTCTATTATCGATGCAAACTTTTATTGAAGCTCCAGTATGTAGAGCCATAAGTGGATGGAGAATATTAAGGGGACATGACCATGCTGTTAGTTTGTTCCATAGAGTTGTACGATTAATTCAGTCAAACGCTTGGCGCATATCTATGAAAGCTACAAAGATTTTTCCCTTGTTTTTCATTGTTTCCAGCTTTAATGTATTCACTATAAGGAGATTAACTTCTGTTCCAACATCTTTAGTAAAGCCTGTTTGCCGATTATCAAGTAGATTGTTAGAAGATGCCCATTTGGTAAGTTTCTGTTGTAAGCATGTGGCAAAGATTTTGCCTATAATATCCAAGAGGGCAATAGGGCGATAGTTGGCAGGATTGTCGCTATTGCCCTTCTTGAAAATTGGCACAATCACTGCCGCCCTCCATGAGCTCGGGATCAGCTTCGCTACTGCAATTACTTTGAATAGGTCCTCGATGAAATCGGCCCAAAGCTCCTTTTTCTCTTTTATGTTCGTTAGCCCATCAGGGCCTGCAGCACGAGAGTTCTTTATCTATTTTATGAGAGCGATGATATTGGCTCTGGATTCACATACATCCCAAGGGACGGTTGACATCATAGGCTCTGCGAAGCCCTCTTCTGAAGTGTCTTCAAAAACTTTCCTTAAATGTTGCTCCCAGGTTGACATGGAGATGCCATTTGCCAGACTTGAATCTTGGGTATGATTATTGTTTAAAATCTTCCAAATGTCTCTTGATTTACACTGGATGATAAGACCAAGAATTGTTTCCGCCCGTTCTTGATCTCTTATTATTTTGAAGGATTTAAACCAATTTCGATACTTCATTTTGCAATTCTTAATTTCCTTTCTTTTCTCAAAAGTACTGCTGTATTTCCTTTTAATTAGTCTGATGTTTTTATGCAAATGTTTCTTTTGCTGGTTTACCTGGGCACCATACACATATTTTTTCTGTTGTTGCTGAAACTTGTTTGTTGTTTTTTCTTTTGGTTCCAAATTGAATTAACAAAGGTGCATAATTTACTTTTTCTGAAATGGTTGTTGTGTCGTCTTTGAGACCGACACTCAACTGACAGATGTGATAATCTTTGATCCGCAGACGGTTCATACCCTCATTCACCTCCAGAGGACAGCTATACTGAGTCGATATTGGGCACCGATCTATTAAACAGATCAATTCCAGTATGCTGTGATCGCTTGCAGATGTTTTCATTATGGACATTCTTTCTACTTTTGGCCAGAATGAGGAAGAGATCCAAATGTAGTCTAATGTTTTTTTACTTTTGTCTCTTTGCCAGGTGGATCTTGGGGGGGATATCCCCATGGATGGAGCCATTGACCATCTTGCAATTTCTTGATTTCATGGCTTCCAACCATTTGTCGCCTCTAGTCGGTACCACAGTAGATTGCGTCCTGTTTCTAGGTGAAACTTCAATCCATGAGAAGTTGAAGTCTCCACATATTAGAATTGTAGTATCAAAACAGGATGTTAAGCATGGATCAATTATTGCCATCACTGTTTTAATGAAACTTGCTGATTAAATCATCGCCGGGTTCCAATATAAATTGATGATCAGTAAATGTGGATTGAGTTCGTTTTCCTTCGGTCTTAACTGCAGTAGAGTGCCAAATACAAAAAGATTCGGCATAAATGTTCGAACTAGCTCCCAACCATAAGCATTATTTACCATTGTAATCAGACCGGAGAAAGGTCTCCCACGCTGATTCTTCCCTGCTTTATTTAGAACAATGGTATAACCATCTTTTGACGGTGTCTCGCGGAGCCACGTCTCTTGAAGACAAATAATAAATGTATTTATTAGAGAAGTCCGAAAATCATTGAATAGATGGTAAAAACCTCTGGTATTCCAGGAAAGGATCCCACAACTCTCTTTGCCTGTTTTTGCTGATGGTTATGCTAGTTGGATTTTCTGTGACACAGCTCTTCTTCTGATTTCAACAGAGCCTTTCTGAGTGGATTTTGTTCCAGGTCCACACTCTCCCGTAGAGAAGTGACTCCCCAATTCTTCACGTCGATGGTCGTTTCTTGATTTTGCCTCATTAGTTTGAACAGAATGATTTAGACTTCTCTCTGATTGTACTTCAAAGCCGAAGGAATAATAACTCATCCCTTGCAGCTAGCAATGTTTTTTCCACTGCAGATGATCTTATATGTAAAAAGACTTCAACAATTAATATATCTTCTGTAGTTATGGTGCGTAATGATGGGATGTTGTGGAGTAGTTTCATTACGTTCCTTCTATTTAGATTTACATCGCTATCGTCAGGAAACACGTTTTCTATCCTGATTTTCCAAGCTTGTTGGTTTGAGTCAGTTTGATGTGTGGCAATTGCTTTGGTTTTTACAGATTTTTGGTTAATCCGCTGTGCAGCAGTCATTCTTGGATTGAGATTTTGAGGCGATTTGAATCCAATCTTTGTAATTGGGTTCTCCCTAGCCTTACAGTGATTGTACGACGAAGACTTAATTGAAGGGGCTGAGGGGAACATGGTAACTTTTCTTAGATCTTGTGCCGACTCGCTTGTTTGTTCTCTAGATTTAAGCTCTTTCTTGCCATTTGGCCTGGCTTTGCTTCCTGACTCACCAAGCATAATAGATGAAACAGCGGAATCAATTGAATATGTTGAGAGATCACATAAATCCACTGAATCCTCCTCGCATTATGTTTGTTGGGAGTCTGAGTCTATTCTAGCCCGCTTGTTTGGATTTTGCTTCTGACTGGCTTCTGACTGGCAGCGGGCTTAGGATCATTAGGCTCACTCTGGGGCTCTTTTGAATGTGCAGAGACTAGGTTGTCTGATGCTAAACCATGTGTAGTGCGTTCAAAGAGAGCAAGCTTTTGAGGAATCGTTATGTTTCTGACAAATTGTTTGACGTTGGTAGAGCGTTTTCTGACTGAGTTATTTGCTGTCTTTTTTAAATCAGATCTATGTTTTTTTGCAGTCAGCTTTGATGTCTTTGTGTTGCCAACAGAAAAGATCTTAGCCGAGCCTTTAAAAATGTCAAAAGAGTTGTTGGTCCCCTTGACAGATGTTGAGGCTTGGGCTGGTGCCAAACCAAGACCCACAGGCACAAGTATTGGTTCAAGGACCACTTTATTGGCTTGGATGGACGCTGATGCCACTTGGGCACTGTCAGATGCCTGGGGTAGTTGCATTGGTACTGTTGTGGGATTTGTGCTATTTGCAAGACCCCCATCATTGCTTTTATGTGGACAGGTCGACGACGTTGTCAGGGCTCTCGTGGCATCTCTTTGCTGTTCTGTGGTTCCTTGAGGTCTTACACTTGCCACACTATCGCTGGAAAGTTCAGGCTGTAAAGACTTCGGGGGTAGTTACATCGGATCTAGCGCAGGTTCAGAAATGTTCACGGGGAAGTGAGTTTTACTTCCGGCACTTATTCCACTTGACGCCCCAGAATTTTGTGCTCTGTTCACGTGGGTTTTATGCCTTACCCATTTCATGCATTCTAGCGTTGCAGCCATTAGGGTAGAATTATCCGCGTGGGTGCTTGTCAGAAGATTGCCAAGGCGATATTGCCATTGTGAAGTTATCTCCGCCTCTCTTTCTGATCTTTGCATCCGAACACTATTCAGATGTTCCATCGTGTCCACTTTTGAAATAAGATGGTTAATTTGGGCACCTTGATCTTTTATGGACTCATTTAGACTTTTGTAAAGTTTTACAAAAGGAATGAGGGCAAGAGAGGTGGCAGCTAAGACATTGTTGTGGATTTGAATGCCTGCTGCAACTGACAGATTTGATTTATTTATCTGTTCTTGTATAGAAGTTGTAGATAGAGATGGTGGTATTGTTTCATATGTTTGTTCTTCCACGGGCTCTAGCCTCATATCTCGTTGCAACCGAGACTCATCTTCCACAGCTTCTTTGTTCATGTTTTTTGTACTCACAGTTTCAGATACATATGCAGCGTTGTCACCACCAGAAGTGATACAATTGTTTGTTGGACTGTGATGAATAGAATTCAGCACAGGAGATCCAAATTTAGACTGACGGGATGTATCATTTCTGAGGCATTCACTCGAGGTAGTATTTGAATGTTTGTTATTTGAAGTCTCTCCAAAGCTTTGTATAAGCTTTTCTTTAATAGAATTATAATCAGAAGTTAACCTCTCTGTTAAACGCGCCTCACGTCCTGCAAGGTCAAGGACACTTGGAGAGGAACCGAAAGACGTTTGAGGCGTTTTTCCTGTTTTTATTGATTTGAGCTGTGGCGTTGCAAAGGCTGCATATTGATGCAGCATTCCCACCCCATATGCTCGTCCGCAGCTGTTCATATTTATATTTGAGCGAGGGCGTGCATAATTAGGCTTGGCAAGAGCCTCTCTTTGGACCTCAATACCAGTATTAATTGTCACAGGGGAGCCTTGTAATTGTGCCGTCAAATTTTGCCGGGCACCTAGTTGGTGAACTGGTGTTAAAGCCATAATAGACATCGAACCTTCATTTGTTTGTTGCCTACTTTGTGGCTCACAAGACTGCAAATTGATGGCCGCCTGTACACTCAGTTGATTTATTGGTGGTACAAATATAAAGTTGGTCTCATTCGAATTATTCGCAGGAACTTGAATTTGCAGAAGCTCCGAGTCCGTTACATTGAATGGAGATCGGAACGAGGAGGTATTTACCTCAATCGCATTTGCCTCCAGAGTAGTTTCCAGGGCCCTTGTCAGTGGGGTATTTGTAAGGGGTAAGAACCAGACTTGCATAGGTTAACATTTTATGCAGTTTACAGGTGATGATATTTTGGCTGAGTCATCAGAGCTTTCATAGGCGCAAGCATGTTTGTTATATGCAGCGCAACTTAGTGTCATTTCTGATGGTATCGTCGAACACGACGAGCACATAAATGAAAGGGTTAGTCGTCGGCGAGCACCTGGAATGGAGTTTAGACCACAGCGGGCCAGGAGTTGATCATCAATAATGAAAGTTTTTGTCAAGGTAAGAAGAGAAAGCACATTATGTACTGGCGTTACTGCAAACACGAGTTCAGATCGTGTCGTTTGAGGCTGGAGTGGCATGTTTTGTAAACCAGTTCTTACCTTGTCTTCTTCACACGCTGCAGCTGTGTTTGGGTCAAGGATGATCAGCGGCATGTGAGAGGGAGAATCCAGCCGTTCAGACTCGAGCCTGATTTTCTGTTTTAGCCGCGTTTGCGGACTCATCATGAGAATTGATTGCAGTTTTCCACTTAACAACGGTAAGCCAATGGGCCGTGAGCCAAAGATGGACTATGGCTCTCCTCGGGGCCGTCCGTGCACGCGTTCACCTTTTGAGGTGTAGTCACCCAGAGGGAAGAGGCTCAGTTGAAGCAGCAGCGGGACAAAGAGAAGCAATCAGTAGCACGTCGCTGCAGCTCCTCTTTCTTACAAGAACTGGGATAAACTGGTACTTTCCACCGGACTCCCAAGGACAATCCCTGTTCAATCGTACGTACAAAGGGTAGCCTGCTTCAGATTGCAACTGAGCAATGTGACACCTGTGGCCTGCGGCAAGCAGCAAACAGCCAAACAGCGGGAAACTCAGCACTCGCCCTTAACGCGGCCGGGCTTCACCTTAGACCTTTAAGTAAAAAGCTTTTGGTACCACAGTAACATTGTGCAACATGTAGTTTGCCTTTAAAATAGTTGTGTGCTGGATTCTTCCTGCAGAAATGTGTGTATCCTGCACATCTTAGGTTTGGATTCCATTAGCGGTGACTTTTCTAGTCTAGCTGGACACATAACAAATCTCTTGCATCAGAATGCAGCTACGACCAACGACAATACATTCGGTCTACCTGGACACATAATGAGTCTCTTGCATTAGTGCACTCTCCTGACCACCTCTAAGCACCCATCCAAGGGCCTGACCATCAAGCATATTGGGGCACAGCCAGCCCACCTAAATACCTACCTTGGCCTAATGCACACACACGCAGTCTAATCTCTAATCTTTTCCCATTCACTGGACTTTGGTCCCCTTACAATGGTGTTGAGGCCATACTAATGGGATAAAGGCCCTATATAAATGACAAACTACTACTACTACTTAGGCCTTTATCCTTCCGAGGTCAAATCTTTGAGTGACGTTACATTCGATATTCATAGTGCTTATAAATAGCAGTAGAATACGTGCAGAACCACATAATCACACACGGTGAAATTCATGCAAAATAACAGGCATGTACTTTTTTGATCAGTGTTACATATTGATATATATCTTATACATCTCTACAACTGTAGTACTTCAGTATATAATGCACGTGTTTATATCCAGACAACCTATAATGTCTGTACTATAAACGTACCTTCACAAAAACGTCAAATCGCAGTCTTTTGAAAATTCATCATTGCTTATTATTTATTAAAAATAGATCCGGCATTGTCATTTCGCGCCTATCCTAAAACAGTGCGGTTACCTTTGCAAATTACTTTTAGCCATTGCATTGAGCTATTTCCCCAGAGTTATATGTAAGATTTTACTTCCAGGATCTATCACATGACCATGCAAGGTCAGCCGGTCGTTGGCAGAGCCCATGCCAAGAGTAGCCTGAGACGCACAGCAGTGGATGACCCATAATCGACACATGTCGCTAATGCGAATCAGAAAGAATGATTCAATGTTAAACCCACCCCCCCCATGATTTTTTTATATCTATAATTGCTTATTCACTAAATAATTAATTTGGAAGCTCTAAAGATTTGATGATCAGGAACTAAAAGCAGTTCCTGGGAACTAGGAATCATCCAGTAAGAATGAGTTGCCCCTGAGGAACGAGGAGGGATATAGGTCTTTACATTGGTGCCTTCACTACTGGTGGTCTTTGTGTCGGTGTAAAGGTAACACATTTATTTTTCTGATTGGTTTTAAAAATAAAATAAAATTTTAATAGATTTTCACAACCACTGGCCAACCCCTGTACGCCATATTTTTATTTGACATTTGACCTTTTTCAGTCATTGTTGTGTGGTGGTTTCTTTTATTTTATTTATGTGTTTACAAAACCTTCAAAAACGTTACCGTAACACAATTGCAAAGGCATACATCAATGCATAAAAGGTTATTGTTCGATCTGTTTTGTATGGCACCAGTTCTTCGGAGTCAAAAGTAGCTCATTGTAGCTGCTGATGTCAAGCTAGAGATGTTCTTCTAGGCTACACGCAGGACATGAATGACCCCCAGCAACTTCGCTCCCAGAGTTTTCGTATTCCTAATATTAAATTGTAACCCATGCATTTACTTCATATGCTATATAACCTATTGGCTTTACGATATGTAAATTATCTTACACACCAACCTCTGTAGCCAGTGCATCTTCTAGGTAAGCTTTGTGGCCAAATCCTGGGTGCTTCCTCCCTCAATTTGGTAAATTCATGCACATTTTATGGGGCCAGTTATTGTTTTGGTGTCTTGTAATTTAATTTTGGAATTGTGTTTTAGGGCGATTAATCATTGCAAGCGGTAAAGGGGTGGCCAGTGTTTTTATTGTGCAGTAAATGTCCCCTTTCTGTTTCTTTAAATAGGTTTCGGGAAAGCAAGTACTCATCACAGGCTGTGACAGCGGGTTCGGTTTGGGGTTGGCCAAACATCTCCACGCAATTGGGTTTACTGTGTTTGCTGGGTGTCTACTGAAGGTAAGAACAACCCTAAATGTTGTAATCCTTTATAAGCCCAGAGTTTTTATTCCCAGTTCTGAGCCTTTGCTTTGAAACCTTCTCACGTCTTTACAACGTAAAAATTATTTTGTGATCTAATTGTTTCCGATAAAGTTGACATTCAATGAATTGCATTGTCCCACAGACTCCTCATCAGATAAATATCCATTCCAGCGTCAGATGCTCCGAAACATTTTAGTTTTCGACAGGGCGCTAATATGACTCGACTCAACATGTCACTCATCTGCACCGGACATGACGTCGACTGCCACGTATATATGGCGTCCTTATGCCCCTGTACCTCTGTTCATTTTTTTCTGCACGTTCAGCGCGCTGCTTATCGGAACGATATTGTGAAGAGAAACTTTCAATTCAATAACATTTGATTCTGCTTACGATTTTCGAAATGCTCTTTGTCAATGGCCCTCATTCCGAGTAGGGCGGTAAGGGTTAACGGTCACTGGTAACGAGACCGGTGGCATTAAACCCTTACCGCCCTACTACAAGTTCCCTTTGCGGGTCCGTCCTTAACGCCTGCTTTTATCAGGCGTTAAGGACGGGACCCGCAAAGGGACTCGGGGGTCAATAACGGTACCGTAATTTATGGTACCTTTATTGCCGCATTCCCCCTTCCCATTGAGCCCTATGGGGGCTCAAATGGGAATGGGGAATGGCCCTGGTGAATGGGGAATTACCGGTCCCTCCGACCTCTGAATGGACCGGTAATTACTCCATTCACCAGGCCGGAGTTTGGACGAGTTCGGAGGAAGCCATGCCGCAAATAGCGGCGTGGTTACCTCCGAACTCGGAATGAGGCCCAGTATGTCCGCTCCTAAGGTGTCCGGGTTCAAGCAGTGTCAAGACTGCAATGCCAAGATGTCAATCACCGACCCGCACAGCATCTGCATGTGATGTCTTGGGAAAGATCATTCCATTGAGGATTGTCACTCTTGTCAGAAGATGAACACCAAGTCGCTAAGGGAACTGTCAGCGAAGCTAGCACTTGTTCGACCACTGTCAAAATCTCTGTCTCACGCGACTACAAAGTCATCTAGGCAAGGCACGGAGGATCCCAAAATTTCTCTCACTCGACTACCAGGTCGTCTGGGTAAGGCACGGAGGGTCCTATGCCCAAAAGAGGACAGTGTGACGAATCTGAGGATGTCGTCCCTTCTCCCCTTTGGGGGAGATCTTTTCCATGGGGTCAGGGTGGTGCATCCACAGTACAATAGTCTCCCTGGGGGTGGTGCACTGGGGGAGGATCACATGGGAGACGAAGGCCCTTATGGTATTAGGGATGACCATTCCCAGAGAATGCAGTATTCCTCCGCTTTATTAGACCCTCGCACCTTTCTCAAGCCAAACTCTTTCCCTGGGCCCAATCAGTGTCAATACATTTTATTGCGATGTCAAACAACCTGCTAGGCCTAGCAGCCCTGAAAATACCAACTGTTATGCATATAACTCTGTTTCAAGTACTGTGAAGATGATGATGACCAGGAGTATGATGATCACTCCAGAGAACTAGAGTGAACGGTGTATTCTTGCACCACTTTTGATTGGTCAAGGGAAATACAAATCTGCAGAGGGAAACTAACATGGAGAGAGACATTCCCTGACAAAGCCAAGACGCCGACCCGGCTAACAGGGGACTACAGCAGGAGACGCGTTGCACTGAAGCGGACGGAAGCGCAGAAGTAGTCCAAGCAACTGGAGCTACTTTCGATGCTGCTCGAGCAAACCTCTGGGTGCCCTACAATACAGCAGGCTGCTGGAAAGCAAAGCCCCATCCCGAGAAAGGAGACAAGACTTGCGAAACGACCACCACCGAAAAGAGAAACCCAAACCCAAGTTGACCGGCTAGGATGCCGATGAACGTAAAGAATGACTGAGCAATGCCGGAGCCTTAGAAGGAAGCACGAGGAAGGAGGGCGCGAACCACAGGAACGGGTACACCAGCAGACTGAGAGGTGCTGGAGGTCCAGGAGGAATTGGGGAACTGGGACCCACACCTATATGAGAGCGAGAGAACAAGAGGGTCTGGGGCCATAAGAGAAGCAGAGACAGTATAGAAAGGAGCTTGTACTTGGCAGGAGAGTAATCCAAGCTATTGTAACAGACCATTGTGTGTCTGAGACCCGCACACATGTCCAAAGAATAAAAAGGTCTGGACCCTGAGAGATATAGACAGTCTACAAGAAGTCATACGCTCGGCAGGAGAGTAAACTAAGCTATTGCGACCACACATTGCGAGTCTGGGACCTGTGTCCACATGAGAATTTGAGAATAAGAGGGTCTGGGACCCTGAGAGCAAAGGAGATGGATCAGAAGAAAGCATAGGAGTCCACGGTGTGCACCCAAGAAGATGCAGGATCTGGGACCCATGGAGATAAATAAAGGAAAAGTAAAACCAGAAGGAATCTAGGGGAATGGAGCGAACCCCCGAATCCTTGAAGTTGAACATAGTGGAACATTTCTTTAGTTGTTTGGATCACCAGAGACACTGGGAACTTTTCTCTTGGCAAGAACTGTCATTAACACTTTATTTTGGAAGAGAACACCCTTTCACATATAATTTAGGTTATTAGTGTTTGGGTCAGAAGTAGGGTTTGGGACATGACTGTGACAGACATTCTTTTAGTTGACTTCCTGACACTTTCACTGGTTTTCCTTGAGGCAGGGAAACCCCTCTTAGCTTTAGAGACAGAGAGGTCGTTTTTCCAACCCTCTTGGTTAATAAAAGTTTGTAACCAAAACTATGCCACCTTTGTGCCATGGCCTTACTCCTGCACCCTTACAACAGGCACCGTAAAAAGGCCATGAAGAGGTCACATTCGTGGAGCCATTTATCGTCCTTTTCTTCGCACAAAAAGTAGAGGCAGCACCGATGCAGGCACAACTCAGATTAATCGAAGGAGCAGGGTAAGATCTACCAGAGTCCAAGTGGGTCAAGGTTGGAGTAGAAGGCCTTCAAGGAGCAGCTGCTCCAAATGTTTGACAGTCGATGCTCGTACGATCCCGGTCTCGATGCAGCAGGCTACCACAGCTTCAGTTGGGTCCGGTTGTTGTGGCACCAAGGAAGCCAGTTTAGGTTTGACGCTGTTGCGCTCCACTATGACCATCGAGAGGCTGCCATAGCGCTGAAGGGACCGATGACATGGGCACCATTGGGCCTGGTTGGTGCGACGACATCAGCGCTGACAATCGACCGCTGTTTTGTCTCTGGGCCTTGGTCAACGATTTTTGACACAATGCGGTTGATTTTCGACGATGAAGGGGACCAGGTGCCTTTTGGCTTTGGCCCATCAAGGTAAGTGGCAGCGGAGACGATCTTTCTCACCAACCAGGTAGATTTGATCGCCCTTGTAGAAGGGCTCCATGATGCTAGTGGTCGAGACACGTCTACTGAGCTGGACATTCCGTAAGCCGCCTTATATTGACATGCTAATGCCCAGTACAGCAGGACGGTTGATAGGGTGGTGGATGCATTGGGCTTGGGTCGCCCTTGCAAAGCCCCTGTCAACATATGACCTGACAGACATTCTGACAGGTCCTAAAAACCGAAAGGGCGATCCACTTCAATGCATCATTATCTGATCTCATTACCCCATTGTGGTTGAAGCCTTGTTCCATCCAGGCTGTTGACTCAGAGCTTACCAAGAAGTACAAACCGGCAAGGGGGGGCTTCCTATCCACACACCCTACTCCTGAGGGTCTAGTGGCTGAGGCTGCTACCATGAGCTCCAAGCCATCTACATCCTCTTCAAACCTGCCAACAGACATAACCTTGTAAAGAAAATGTTTACATCGGGCAGTATGTCTCTCAAGGTAGTGAATGTGTCCTCTGCGTTCGCCAAATATTTCCATGGTCTTTGGAAGCTGGTCAAGCAGGCAGCAGAATACATTCCTGCCAGCAAAAGGAGGAATGGGTTCCTGCGCCTTGTGGATGATGGAAAATAAGTGGCTTGCCAGGCACTGCAATCAGGCCTGAACATTTCAAACTGTGTAGGCAGGTCGATGGGTTTGGCCGCTGTGCTGAGAAGGTCTGCCTATCTGCACAGCTCAGGGTTTTTGCCAAATGCCCACGTGAAGTTGCTGGACAAAGAATTCAATGGCGCGCACCTGTTCGGTCCTAGGGCCGATTGAGTCCCTGGAAAAGTTCAAGGACTCTAAGCTAGCTGGCAAGTCGCTGGGCCGAGCTGTGTAGCAGCCACCTAAGCAATCTTTCAGCTTTTCCTCAAAGGGAAGAGGCTATAGGTGGTATATCCCATAGCTGTCAGCAGGGAGGGGCTGTGGTGCCAGCCAAGCCGCGTTGAGTTCTCCCAACATGCTTCTTCGGTTGGAGAGAAAATTTGCGAGCACTTGCCCCAGTGGAAAGACAGAGAGCCTCTGACACTTGGGCATTGCAGCTCGTCGAATGGGGGTACTGACTTGCTTTTTTAAGCAAGCCACCAGACAGTCCACCTCCCCCTCACCAACAAACATAACAGGAGCACCAGGAAGAACTGAGAGCCCTGCTATTGAAGCGTGTCGGGGAAGAGGTGCCACCTGAGCACAGAGAATCAGGCTGTTATTCCCGGTATTTCCTGGTGCCCAAGAAAGGCGAGCCTTGGACAAGTTCCTGAGGAAGGCAACATTCAACATAGTAACGTTGAGAGAAATTCTCCAGCCTCTACAGCTCCAGGACTGGTTGATGTCACTTCACTAGTTCTTCAGGACGCGTAGTTTCATGTGCCAGACAATTGTCCTGAGATTCATAATGGGGGGAAAAGTAATACCAATTCAAGGTGCTCCCCTTTGGGCTAACCTCCGCACCCAGGGTCTTCAGCAAGCTGATGGCAGTAGTTGCAGCACACCTAAGGAGATTCAGTGTCCATGTGTTCCCATACCTGGATGAGGCAGGTCGCCAGAGCAAGTTCTGAAGCAGCTCGAGGACACCTGCTTGCGGCTACACAGGTTGGACTTCTCCCTAAACTTCCAGAAGTCCCACATTACACCAACACGGAAGCTCCAGTTCATCAGAGCAGTCATGGACACATGGGTGGGGAAGGCCCCCCCCGAAGAGAGGCACCAGTACCGGGCAAATGGCCTATCTCTTCCAGAATCAAGACAGCCTGCCAGCAGCTTCCTACCTCTGCCTCCTAAGTCTCATGGCTTACTGTATTTTTCTGGTGCCAGAGGCCAGACTGTGCATGTGCTCTTTGCAATGGCTACTGAGAGTTCGATGGTCCCAGTACTTTGATGCCATGAAGGACGTCCTCCTAGTGTTGAAGTCACTGGCCGGCGACCTGTCTTGGTTGGTCAACAGGGAAAACTTGAGGATAGGGGGAACTTTTTGGCCTCCATGACCGCAAGCACAGGGGGTTACGGATGTATCTTTGAAGGGTTGGGGTGCTCACTGCAGTGATATGCAGGTGAGAGGCCTTTGGTGTCCAATGGAGAGCCGGTGGCATAGCAACAGGCTGGAATTGCGGGCAATCAGGTTACCCCTCATGGCATTCGGAACTTCTCTCAAGGGAAAACATGTCCTTATTCTGACGGACAATACGGTGGCCATGCACTACCTCAACAAGCAGAAGGGTGTTTGGTCTCTACCTCTTTGCAGGGAGGCGATGCAACTATGGTTCTGGTTGCTGGAGAACCAGATCTCTGCTTCTGCTGTCCATCTAGCAGGAGCGGAGAACGGGCTAGCGGATGCTTTGAGTAGGCAGAACACAGTCTCACAGGAGTGGAAAGTGTGCCAGAAGTTCTAGAGGTGATCTTCACTCAGTGGGGTATGCCTTTGGTTGATCTGTTTGGCACGTGCTCCATCAGGAAGTGCAGACAGTTTTGGTTGACGGGCGCACTAGGGAACGCATTCCTAGTGGAGTGGGTCTTCAACCTCTACTATGCCTTCTCTCTGAAACCTGTCATCTCATGGGTTCTCAGGAGGTTGAGGAGATTTCGAGTCGCCATGATCTTGATTGCTACGAACTGGGCAAGGAGGACATAGTACTCGAAACTCCTGGATCTAACCATCTGCCCACTTCTCTGATTGCCTCAACGACCAGAGACACTATCCCAGTCAGAACATCAGATACTTTACCCAAACCCGGATTTCCCTCTTGAGAGGATGAGATATGATGTCTGGGTTCTCTCAGAAGAGGTTCTTGAGGTGCTATTGGCCACATGCAGGTCATCTACCAGATCTCTGTATGCGTGCAGATGGAGAAGATTTGAGGCGTGGTGTACGGAATGCAGCTTTGTCTGTTTTTAAGAGGTCTCCGGATCAAGGATCCTTCTTCACGATCCCGGTTATGACCCAATTCCTGAAGGGCCTTGTAAATAGGCTGCTGCCTACCCAATTTGTGGTTCTGAACTGGGATTTAAACCTGGTTCTTGTATTTTTGCTGGCGGCTCAGTTTGAGCCCATGCATTCATGTTCTATCAGGTTCCTTACAATGAAGACTGCCTTCCTGTTGGCAATCATGTCAGTTAGACCACCCTTCCTCCGGTTCTGTAGGGAAAAGGTTTTGCTCACAGTGTGGCCTGGATTCCTACCTAAAGCAGTCTCCGAGTTCCACATATCCCAGAACATCGACTTGCCAATATCTTACCAATCTCCACATCCTTCCAAGGATGAAGAGAGGCTGCACGGTTGGACTGAGAGGGCTCTCAGCTTTTACATGACAAGGATGGCAGAATTCAGACACGAAGACAAACTCTTCGTGGCTTTTTCTTTGTCCAGAAAGGGGTTGGTTGTGTCAAAACAGACCATCTCCTGGTGGATAACCCTATACAATGTGGAGTGTTAAGGGAGAGCAGGGAAGGAACTGCCACCAGGAATCAGGGCACATTCCACCAAAGGTATGGCAGCATCATCTGCTTTGCAAAGGGGCGTCCCAGTGAAGGAAATTTGCAGAGCAGTGACGTGATAATCGCGCCACACGTTCAACAAGCTTTACTGCCTGGATGTGGCACGTGGTTCGGATGCCCCATGTGGTAGAGCGGTTTTCAGAGCTTCCTTGATTTTAAGAGCTTTCATCCCACCTCTGCACTCTGTACTGCTTTGGGAGTCTGTCTAATGAGGAATCTGCAAGAGAATGCAATCCATTATAGGATACAGTTCTTTCTAGGGCTTCTACTCCCACAGATTCCTCATCACTCTCCCATCCAGCCCTACTTCGTACAGAGCCGACGAGTGAGACATCGAGTCAAGATGGATCGACGGTTGAGTCTTTGCAGTAGCGCCTAGAGCGTTCCAAGTGCCAGATGGCATTACCAATAAATGATTACAAGCCCAAATAACCGGCCAGACTTAAAGAATATGGCAAAATACTACTTTATTATCAGCTCAATAAAGTAGGGAAACCTGGCGAACAAACAGATTGTAGCTCACACACTCTTGAAACATTTAAATTGCACAAACGTTTTTATACTTCAATGTACATCAGCTAAGACGTCATCCTACGTGGCAAGCAGTATAAACCTATCGAACGATGGGATTGGTTAGGGGAACATACATACCTATAGCTTATTCAGGGGTTAGTAACATCATTGGCTGCCCCTTAACTGGTAGACACGCCTTAAACTATCTCTAATTGAGTATAATGCAGAATAACAGCAGCGGATTGGCTTCTACAACAATGTCTAATGCATCATTACATAGGCCCTCATGATTGGTTGGCATCCTCTCCCAACCTTGGACATTCAGCTCGTTAGCAGCACGTAAGCAAACTGAAACCCAGGTGCAGGGAACAACATCAGACAACTGTCCACTTGGCCAATTAGCCTACCATCTCTCATCAGTTAGGCCCTAATCCAAGGCTTTTTCTTTGTAGTTGACCTTGCTGACTGTTCTCTTCTTCGGGACATTAAAGGGAGTGATGGTACACTGCTATCTTCGTCTGGAGCTTAATTAATAGGCCTTGTTTCCTGGTCTTGCACCACGTGTGAGGAGACCACGATTTTGTCCATTCTAACCTTCTGTTTAGTGCAATTTGATTTAATTTTATTGGGTGCTATTGCTCCTCTTGGCCTCTGGTGACTTGTTTGCTCCGTCTTGCATATGCTTTCTGCATCTTTGATTGTTCAATACTTGGCCCTTGCAAATGTTCACTACTTTGCTTAATCTAAGAGAAATATGTCCTGCCTATGTACCGTATCCTCTTCGACTCCTTTTGTGCCTTGCAATTGCTTCTTGCTGCGGCATCCTTTATCCTAAGCCAAGCAAATATTCTTTGTTCTTGCGCAGAGCTGTATTCCAGCACCTGTTGGCTCTGCAGCCTTGGTCTTTCTCCTTCAGGCTTCTCACTTACTATTTGTACAGAGTTGACATCCATTTTCTCACCATGGCTGCTTTACCTGTGTTTTATTTTCTACTGCAGCAAGCTTCTATATATCTCATCTACCTTGCATTTCTGCGTATATACATCAACTTCATCTCTTCTCATTTGTCTTCTTAATATATATGGTTTCTTCATATTCGCATATGTTTACTTTGGTACTTCAGTACTTAATTCTTCATGTATTCGCATAAAGTTTCAGTGCATCCCCGTGTTTTCTCTTCATGATGTCACTTGGCGAAGGGCCCCAAGGCAAAGGGCGGCTCCCACTGAGGCGGCTCCAGCTAGTGTCTGCAGGTGTCAGCAGGGGAAGCCAGTGGCCAGCCATCAACCAGCAGCGACTAAGTCTGATAGGAGTGACCCGGGTAAGGGAAAGAGCCTTCACTCTACCCTGACAACCTGGCCACAAAGCAGACTCTCAGAATTAGGTGTGTGTGTGTTTTCTCTGTTACTTATACTGCATTGTGAAAGTCTTAAAATTGCATTGTGAAACCTAGGTCTTTTCCCCACTACACAGGACTCTCAGACTTAGGTGTGTTATTTATACTGCATTGTTAAGTAGTGCCGTTCTGTGGTTTTGCCTCCAAGCAAAGCATCATCTAGCAAACTTTTATCTAAGCGCCTGTCGTCTTGTCCAACTGTCTACTATAGTCTCGTCTCTCTCTTTCTCGTCTGCTTGCACCCCTCCCTGTGTCCTTCCCTCATGCCCTGGATGTTCTGATCTCTTCAGGCCTTCCCTTTTTGCTCCCTATCACCACTCCTCTCTCCTGGAGTGATCATGTTCTCCTTTCCTCCGAGCTCACCCTCTCTACCCTTCAGTCCAAGCCAACTCCAGCACTTCCACCTACTTTCTCAGTTATCTGACTCATGAAGCGTGTGTCAGTTGAGGCTTACGCCGCCCCTTTCTCATTCGCCCCCCCTACACCCCTTGGCTGACTCACACCCTGACACAGCCCTTTGCATGCTCCACTCTGCTATATCTGATACTCTCACTGTTCTTGCCCCTGTCATTAGGATCCGCCTGAAGCCCAAAGCCAAGTGCAACTCTTGGTATGACTCAGACCTCATCACCCTTACACACAAGTGCAGGATGGCTGAGAGGAAATGGCGTGCTTCCGGTACACCCTCTGACAAACTGAACCTGCCACCTGCTCCAAAGGCAATACTGGCTCTCTGTCCGCACCAAGAAGAGAGCCCACACCCAAGCACGCATCTCTGCGGCATCCAACAGCTCTGCTGAACTCTTTAAAATCTGCAAGGAGCAGGCCAATCCTGCTGCAGTCTCTAACTCTCCTGTCCCCTCCCAGGCCCTCTGCATGGCCCTAGCTTCTCATTTCATCTCTAAAACTCAGGACATCCTGTCCTCTCTCTCTTCCTCTCCCCCCCCCTCCCTCTATTCCCTGCTCTTCCTTTGGCCCTTCTTTCGCCACCACTCCTCCCTCTTTCTCTGTCTTTCCACTGTTCTCACCAGACAAGGTTTCTAGACAAGTCTGATCTATGAAAGTCTTGTCTAAACAGGTTACTCCTGTTCCTCCAAAACCATCAAGGACCACATTGACACTCTGTCTCCTGCTCTGGCTGACTTCTGCAACCACTCCTTCACCATTGGAGTCTTCCCCTTCCCTCTGAAGCACTCCCTTGTGCACCCTCTTTTTAAAAAAGCCCTCTGCCGACCCTTCCTGCCCGGCTAACTATTGCCCAAGCTCCATCACTCCTTTCCTGGGCAAACTCCTGGAAAAGCTGGCCATCTCCCAGCTTAATCTTCACACTGAATCTGTTGGTTGTCTCCATGACCATCAGTCTGGCTTCAAATCTGGCAGAAGCACAGAAATTGCCCTCCTTAACATCCGTTAAGACCTGCTCTCCAACCTTAATTCCAACACCCCATGTGTCCGCGTCTTACTTGATCTCTGTTCTGCCTACAACACAGTCAACCATGCCATCCTGCTCAATGGTCTCCGTGATAACCTGTGGCCGATCAGGCCCTGGCTTGGCTGACTTTCCTCTCCGATCGACCCTCCCAGGTCGAACTTGGGTCCTTACTCTCCTCTATCTCTATCTCCACCTGTGGTGTTCCCCAGGGGTCTAACCTCTCTCCCTGGCTCTACAACCAATACCTGGCACTTCCTGCCCACCACATTGCCACTCTCTCACCCAACATTCAGTGCTATGCAGTTGACACTGAACTCATTTTCATGCTCCCTTCCGCTTCCTCTTCTCCTTCTCTCATCTCCGATTGTATGTCTGCTATCCAGGAGTGGTGTGCCACCAAAGATCTCTGCCGATTAAGGCAGAGATCTTTGGCGGCACATTAGCCAGTAAGACCGAGATTCTCCTCATCCGCAGACCTGCTCCCTCCTTTTTTGTCACTCTCTGGCCGGCCTCTCTTGGGCCCTCTTCCTGCTCCCACCTTCTCGCTTCACATCTCTGACATCTCTAAGAAGTCACACTATCAGCTGCACCTCCACAGAGGTATTCTTCCTTTCCTCTCCTTCCCCCAGAAGCTCACCATCTCTCTCTAGGCTTGACTATTGCAACAGCTTCTTTCCAAATCTGCCGGCCTCTACTCTCTGCCCTCTGCATCTCATGCAAAACAGGACTGCAAGACTTGTCCTTGGCCTCAAGCCCAGGGATCGTATCTCTCCAGGACTGAAATCTCTGCACTGGCTCACAGTGGCAGCAATGATTAAGTTCAACACCCTCTACATTGTCCACAAGGCCTTCTGGGCCCTGGGGCCTCGATGCCTTCAACTCTCTCTTCTTAAATATCTTCCTTCTCGAGCTCTTCACTGATCCACCCCAGCAGAAGAAAGATCTCTTTCTTCTGCTGGGGCCTCCCTCCGGAACAGCCTCCCTGCCTCTCTGAAACTTAAGGAGAGCCATCTCCTGTTCCGGAAGCACCTCAAGACCTTCCTCTTTGCATCTGCTTTCTCTCCTCCTCTCCCCTGCTGATCTCCTAGTTGAAACTGCTCTGGTTACCTGGCTACCTTCTGATCTCGAGACCAGTTCCCCTTTCTGCCAGTTGCCCACCTGAACTACCCCCCTGGCAATCCTGGCACTCGAGGACTGTTTCTGTATCCCTACAGCCCCCTACCTGCACTTGACACCTGATGTCTGCACTTACCCTTGCACTTGCCACCAGCTGGCCGCACTTTTATTTAATGGGCCTCATTACAACTCAGGCGTTAAGGGTTAACGCCACCGTTAACCCTTAACGCCTGATTCTGATTTTAACGCCTGCTTTTAGCAGGCATTAAAATCCATGGCGCTAACCTGCCATGGTGCTAATTACGCCACCGTAATTTACGGCGGCGTAATTAGCGCCTTCCCCACTCCCATTATGCCCTATGGGGCAAAAATGGAAATGGGGAAGGGAAAATGGGAAATGGGGATTTACCGCCCCACTCACCTTGGAAAGGGGCGGTAAATCCGCCATCCACCATGGTGTAAACAGAGTTTACACCATGGTGGTAAAGTTGGTGCACTTAGCACCAAGGTTGTAATGAGGCCCAATGTCTTTATTTATTTTACTGTTTATCCTATGCACTGCACTGGCCCCTACCCCTGCACTTTTCCCCTTCCCCCCTTCACTGCACTTGCGCAATCTCAATGTCACCTGGCCTAGTAATATCTTTGTCTCTGTCTTCCCTCTGTTCCCCCTCCCTTGCCTCATCACCGCCTTGAAACACTTGTGTATAGGTGCGTTATAAATGCCATATCATATATCCTATCATACTTGTCAAAGTTCACTTATATCTCATCTACCTTGCATTTCTGCGTATATACATCTACTGCATCTCTTCTCATTTGTCTTCTTAGTATATGTCACGACTCGACCTCCGTGGAAACTGTGGGATCAATGGAGGATGAAATGAGCCAACCTCGTTTCAGCTGAAGTCTGTGTAGCGCACTAGTGCTCTGTGCTGACTTCACAATGACGTGTTTAAATGTGCGTCGGAACATGCACTCGGCATGTTGCAACCCTGCTCTTTCCTACGGGTTTACACGCTGCTCGAGTGTTCCGCTTTCAGCTTGCTTCTCTCTTTCCTCTCGTCCTTCCTGTACTCCCGTACCCGTCTCTCTCTTGGGCTCGTCTGCTTTCGAGCCTCTCCTCCCGCGTTCCACTTAACGCTCCTCCCGGTCCGGTGGCTTTTGCTTTTGGCTGCTTGTTCCTACCCTCCTTCGTTTGTTCGTTTCCTCTGCCCCACTACTTACCTTTAGTTTACCTACCTGAGATCACGGCGATTCCTGTGCCAGTTTGTTTGATCATCTGTCTCTGGTCCGTTTACTCACAATCACCGGTCCCAGTGCATTCTGGGTGTTGTAGTTTTTACATTCTCCAAGGAATCCTACAGAATAAAAGGACACTATTACCTGGGCATTCTGGATACAACCATCTGAAGGTCTACATCAGGGTTTTCCGGCAAAGCTTTTACCTGAAGTGGGGTGGACTCACTGGGGGCCCCTACTGCAGGCACATTGCCAATCGGCATCTAAGTCTTGCTACTCTTTATAACAACCACACTCTTTTACAATATGATTGCAATAAAGATCCTGCAAATGATAGGACTGTTTTTAGGATTTCCCAAAAATGTGACAATATTAATGTGTTGTCTCACTAAAGCTGGATAACACCATAATATGTATACAAAAACAGCATGCAGAAATGTATGCAACGTTATAGGCAACAAAGTGTCATGTGCGTGCTTTGTGTGATAACTGGCATGCAAATGTGCTCCTGGTATTTTACCAAGATCCAAAAACCTTAACACTGACCTGAATCCGAAGCAGCAGTTTGGAGGATGTCAGAATCCTCCTGGTCACCCTGTTCCCCTGTTCCTGTTAAAGGTACCAGGGACACAGGACGTCCAGGGAAACCCTCTGGGGTAATAAACCCTGCAAATTTTCCTCAGATGGTTTCCGAGTTCATCTGTAGGCTGGAGCTTTAGCTATATCTTGAATGCTGGGATATCTCAGTTTCTTTGCAGAAGAGAAGTGGGTAACTGAAGGGAATGATAGGATTATGGAAGGTCATACAAAGGATACAAATGGAAACTCTGAGAAAGCCTGGCAGAAATGAGTAAATGCTTAAAATGACCAAATACCCAATCTGGTTTGAATGGCTGCTCTTAGAAGACTTGGCGTCTGGAAGTATAGCTTAGGGAAGACAGCGTGTGCCTAGAAATTGTTGGAAAACAGAGATCATAAGCCGAGAGTGAGAGGAGAGTTGACAAGGAGAAAATGCCGTACCTACCTGTTGCTAAGCAACTGGGAGTTGTGTCTGTAATGTCAGCAATCTGGCCGAGTAACTTGCAGTGTAAACCTATCCCGCACTGAGTGGAAAAAAATTAATTGAGCTGATCTTGTACTTGGAAGTAGGAGTGCAGCGCACCAGGTGTCTGCGAAAAGAAGATACAAAGTTAATTAAGCTCCCGATCGAGCAGCGAAGCCGTTGCTATGGGAACGTATAGAAACGCTTTCCTACCCGGAATTTGCCTAGATCGAGAAGGCTGCCACAGAGGTAAGTGAATCCTAAGAGAGGGGGAAATCCATGAGAAGTGAACACAGAATGACAAGGAGAGCTTCAGAATGTAAGGACAGAAAGGATCGAACGTACGAGCGTTCGCTATGAAACGTAGCAACACTGCCTGCTTCGGTCCGAGTATCCATATGAGCAGTGCCCAGGGCAGGTGGCAGAGCCAACTAACAGTGTGTGTCCCGGACAACTGAAACATTACTGCAGAGTGCAGACGCCATCTTGGGGGTTTCCCACAATGTACAGCCAACCTGCCTCCACCTATGCCACAATGACCAGCAAAACATATTCCTCATGACACTTTGTGTTTTATCTTCAAGGCTTTGTATCTTTATTCTCACTGAAACTGTTCAGTGGATTCCTTACAAAGGTTGTTCGTTTTGCCTTTAAACTTGGGAATAGTAAGTAGTCAAAAGTTTAAATAGTTTTTTACTTCATCTGTTCTTTGTTTGGGCTCTTGGTAGCCAATCTCATCTGGATTCGCAGAACCTCTTCTCTTGCTTCACTGTCAGCGGGTGCAGGCGGGGTAAGGGTCTCTCCTTTTATAAAGCTTTACCTCATTCAAGTGTAACCAAGCTCTTCTTCCTTTGTGCTTTAGTGCATGGGAGCAACCCCCTCTACTAGGTACGATCCTTCAAAACAAGGCTTATTCCAAGTGCAGACAAAACACTTTACAATCAATTGGTCACCAGGGTAAAAACTAGGTTGTTTCAGCAAGTCTATGGGATCAACTGCTTTGCTGTCTTCTTCAATCTTCTTCGACCCTTCCCTCCAGTTTTTGATCTGTTGGGGCAATAAAAGAAACGCTATTGGTCATATTTGTCAAATAATCATGCATCTCATCCCCTAATGTTTTCGCTTAACTATGGGCATCAGTTTCTATTCAAGTAGCAGGATCAAGGGGTACTCCCATGCGGCATCCAGTCACCAACTCACGAGGCATTGGATGGTGATCTGAGCCAGGCTGGTTTCTCAGAACAAATAATGCAAGGGGTAGGCAATGTAGCCACCCCTTCTTCAAGGTCATTTTAGTCCTAGCCTTCAAAGTCATTTTAATCCTAGCTATCCTTTCTTTAACAAGGCCGTTTAACCTATCACAAATACCATTCGCCTGTGGGTGATGGGCAGATGAAAACATGTGCGTTATGCCTAATAAAAGAGTGATCTGTTTCGAACATTTGATTTAGAAAATGCGTCCCACTATCAGACCGCAGGACTTCGCACACACCCCATTTGGTAAACACCCCATGTACGAGAAACTTGGCTGCACATGTGGCATCAGGTTGCGTACATGGACCTGCCTCAATCCATCTGGAAAAGGGACATACGGGTTAGTGGTAGATTCTGTAACCATTGCATGTTTTCAACATATCCACATCGTTTATTTATAGATGGTGAAAAGGACAATTGGGCCTAGGCATTGCTCCGCTCACTGTTTGCAAAATATGCCCTGCTGTGAACTTCTGACAGATAATGCAGTTCACAATAATCTGTGCAGTTGCAGTTCACCCCACCTGACAACATTCCCAAAAACAAGTCCTGGTGCACTAATATACAAAATGCCCTGGCGGATAAAATTAGCTTGCTCCAATCTAAAATTGCTAACAATAAAGCCTCCTTGCTCCTGCCAACAGAACCCATATTGCAACCTCAGCTCCTCCCAAACCAATCTAACACCCCCCACCTATTTAGCTTCAGAAAGATATCCATATTGGAGACAGAAAAAATCATACTATCTCTAAAACCCTCCAACTGTAAAGGTGACAGCTGTCCGGCCCAAATTATAAAAGATGCAGCTCGAGACCTTGCACCCTTCATTTCAAAAATCATTAATGCATCCTTTAAGTCTAATCTAGTACCAAACAACCTCAAACAATCCTGGGTGCTTCCCTTGCTAAAAAAACAAACACTTGACCCTGCTATACCAACTAACTACAGACCCATCACTACTGTCCCTTTCTTACTTAAAATTATAGACAGAGTAGCATACCTGCAAATCCAGGACTACTTAGAAACTAACAATTTACTAGGATCACGGCAATCTGGCTTCCGTCCCCTTCATGGCACTGAAACAGCCTTGATTGACCTCAAGACCCAAATTGACGAGTTGAAGGACAATGGTAAAACAGCGATGCTACTCCTCCTGGACCTATCCGCGGCCTTCGACTTGGTAGATCATGCAGTCTTATGCAATCACCTAAGCTCGGCCGCTCATTTCTCAAGTGATGCCATAACCTGGGTACAATCCTTCCTTGCAAACCGGACAATGAGAGTCTTCTCACCCTCAGCAGCCGCTGATCCCATACAAGTTTCATGCGGTGTTCCCCAAGGATCATGTGTTTCTCCGACGATGTATAACATCTTTACTAAGCCCCTGTTTGATAAGTTGGACAGACTGGGTGTTGTCTACACTAATTACGCAGATGACACTCAGATTCTAATCCCCCTTTCGGGTAACTTCTTGGAAGACACGGACTTAGTAAATAAGATATATCTCCTCATTCAGGCTTGGATGGCATCCCATGGCCTCTGCCTGAACGACGACAAGACGGAGCTACTAATCACTGGCTCAGCGTTGGCTATCAAAAAACTTGACCCCAACTATGCCTCATTCAACATTGACAATAATGTCATTAAAGTGATGCCTGCAGTCAAAACCCTCGGGGTCTATCTTGATTCAGCGCTCACCTTCAAAAAGCAAACGAACTCGCTAGCATCCTCCACGGCATATACTTGCAAATTGATCCGAGCATGCAGACCTTTTCTAACTGAGACCAGCTGCATCACATTAGCCAATGCTCTCATCATATCCAAGCTGGATTACTGCAATGCCCTTTATGCAGGCTCTAACAAGTATATCCTTGACAAACTACAAACTCTCCAAAATAACGCTATCAGAGTAGCTTTAAATATTCCTAACAGAGCCCACATCTCCACCTTTAGGAAAAATATCCATTGGCTAAAAATCAAAGACAGGATCACCCTCAAAATACTCTCCCTCACATCCAAATGTCTCAACAACATTGCCCCCCCTTATCTGGCCAACAGAATCCACAAGAGAACCTCTAACCGTCCCACTAGACTGACCAACGCCTTCACCTTAGTGGTGCCTAGATTCAAAAAGAGTACAGCCGCCGGCTCTAGTTTCCCAATCATAGCTGCGCAAACTTGGAACAAACTCCCCTTGGATCTCAGAATGGACCAACCTTACTCTAGTTTCAGGCGAAAAGTCCTCACTTGGATCCGTGCCAATGACACTTAGCTCGTCCTCCCCCTCCCACATAGACACTAGATGCCTGCAACCAGCTGAATGACATCCGATCAACTAGACTGAACCGTAGTTCCGCATTTCTTTATTTCGTTGATCTAACGTGAACTGTATAAACTGCACTTTTCTTGATTTAATTGCGAACTGCATAACGTGTATTTCTCCTGTAACTAAGTTCTTAAGCAATCTTGTACTGTTTGCGCCCAGCTACCCCTTCGGGTTTGGTTCTGCGCTATACCAAATAAACGAACAAACAAACAAACAAACAAACAATAAACTGTGCCACGTGTTCTAACAAATTTGGTGAAAACCAGTCTTCTGCGATCATGGCACAAGACTCTTGCTAGTTGTGTGCGCACTGAAGCTGCTCCAGCACCACCTTCAATAATGCTAGAGTCATAATTGGATTTCCAATGCCATCTTGACCTCTTCCTGGCAATATTGTAATTTCTCTTTGTCTACCTTGTATCCTTTCTCTGGTAGTATGGTCATTAATTGAACAGAATCTTTTCTGCATTGTTCTTCTCTCTCGCTTCACACTAATATATCATCTACGTTCTGAATGATTGCGCTCTCAAGTTGTATGTTAACTATGTCCATCTGAAGGACCCTATTATAGGTCGATGGGGACTCAAGGTACCCCTGAGGTATTCTTGCATGTTTCCAGCATTGATTTCTATACAAACAAACAAGGCTATATTCATTCTGTAACTGTAAAATATTTGGCTTTGGATGAGATGTTACATAATATAGTAGCTGAATTTGGAACCAGAGGAAACTCTGCTTCAACAGTATTGTTTAGAGGATGTAGATCCCGAGACGTCATTTGGGGGTTGCCAGGGGTCACGGCCCCAATATAAAAATGTAAAAATAGAAAAAAAAAACTTTTTTTTTCTTTTTTAAATGGATGCTCCTGGGGTGCATGCAGTGGCGATGGCATAGCGGGTGTTGTGACACCACTCACATCTCCAAACAGCAGGTGAGCACCTAGGCCACTCCCCATGTCAAAGTTCATAACAGGGAGTCACAGAGAGAAGTTAAAAGAATGCAGCAAGGCACGAACGAGGAGCGGAAGCAAGGAGAGACTGTGATCGGAGGGGCAGGCCTGGCTCCAGGAAGTCTCCCCATTCGGGACAGGCAGCACAGGTTGAGTGTGTTCTTGTATCATGTTCACTGCTTGCCAAACATCCTCTGGCCACTCTGAATTTGTTCAGATAAGGTGAACTGATATGATTGGATTGCAATCACAATATGTGCTCATAGGCGGGACGCTGGGTTTTGAATTCTGGGTCCATAGTCAGCATTTTAAGCAATAGGTCACATTCCCTATGCTGCAGGTGCACTGAACCAGAGGGAAACCACCAGGTTGCCATGCACATGAGACCATCCATAGTGCTGCTAGTTGGTGACACAGCTTCCTTGCTGGTGTCAGCTTTTGCAATGCTGGAGAGTGACCAAACTCCTGTGCTGCTGCCGGCCGGTGACACGCAGAAGAACAACTCAAAGTCCAATGAGTGTGGTCTTTGACCTTCGTCAAGCTCAGAAGTCTAATCAGAGGACACCTGAGACTTAAGTGAAAGGCAGTTCCATGTTCCCACTAGTGACAACCTAATGAAAGAGTCTCTCCCCTCCTTAGGATATCAGAATGCACCGGGGAACACCACCCCCTACTCTGCAAACATATATGTGTAAGGAGCCCTGCTAGTGTTTCACAAACTATGAGGCACTTAGTTGGATGACCCCTTTGCAGCAGGGTGGTGGGACACATATTTGCAGAGAGTGGCTGAGAGTTGAGGTACGTGGCACAATTATTTATAGGCCTTTGAGTAAAAATATGTTGTACATGACACACCAGGATGATTCCCAGAACCACTGAGAAGTTGCTCTCATCGATTTTGGGAATAAAGGTGAAAGCCCTGCATGGTATTGGGATAAATCCCTGCAACAGCTTTTGTGCCCTTTGAGGCCTGTGAGTCATGGCCCTTCCTTGTGTTTTGTCCAAACTATACAGTGGTGATTGAAAGGTGTGCACCAGACAGGATAGGGTTTGTTAATTAAGAGGCACTTAAGAGGTGAGCATTACCCGGAAAAACACATGAAAGTACCCAGCAGCAGCTCTGCGATACATGGCTCTGTTATATGGTCAGCGCCTGCACAGTATGCTGATTCAACCCTCTCTGGGACTGAGCTACTGCTGCAGATTTCGCTCCCAACCTCTTTGTTCTTTAAATAAGCACAAAAAAGCAACTGAGTATAAAGTGCTTTCTGCAGTTGTTGCTTTGGGTAGTACATTTAAAATGTGCAATTGCATATCCTGAGCTCTCTTGCAGAGCAAGCAGTAAGTGTTCTGTTTGGAGTAACTTGGCAGCTCTGGTTTTTGTTGCATTCTGGTACGTGTTGTTCTGCTTCCCACATTAGACTACATGCTTCATTATGCAAATAAACTCACTGGATGTGCAAGTCGAAATTGGCATAAGCCTCTCTGCGAATGGTTTCATGCTTTGTGCCCCCCAATTCCTTCCATGCACAAAGGAATGTTTTTACCTTCATGTTAATTCTACCAAGTTAGCCTCTGGGACATTACTAGCCCACGTCACTACCTGCTCTCTATATGCCATAGCGTGTGTGTTTGTCCACATAGGCTATGATGTCCGTTTATAAAGTACCCTAGCTGCCCGTTCCTGCTGCCACGTATGTGTGTGACCTTTACGGGCCTTTCAGGTTAGTGAGACTTGGTGAGAGGGACCGTGTGAGAAAGAGGATGGACTGTAAGAAGGGGTGTTAGGCTGACAGACACAGTGGTGCAACACCATTGAGCTGACCATGCTTCAGCCTCCCCTTAAATGATGGGCTATGTTGACTCGACCTGGCTGACCTACAGAGCCGTGATTCAGCTGGACAGAACAGGACACAGATGTTAAATGGCACCTGGCCTTCGCTGTTAACAAAGGCCCAGCAATTACAAATGTAAAGCATTTCACTGTTCGCACATGCATTCATATGCATACATTTTTATGCAATTGAAATCGTGATGTGGGGTTAGTACTTGTATGCCAGAGTAGTGATTGGAAAGCTAGAGAGGGTACAGGAGACTGCTCGTTCTCACAGCAGTCCTTAAGCAGGTGCTTTCAGACTTAAATGAGAGCATTAACTGCTTGTAACATTGAAGCTGCACTAGAATAGTCTCATTAGAATGCATAAAGAAGTTGGATGCACCCCACAAAAAGACATTTGCCCCTCCCCCACCATATCTGAAGTTAGCGCCTCTTCCAACATTTAAAGGGTTAGACTCCCGCCCCCAAATTTAGGTTTTGTTGCACCCCTAAGGCTGATCAAGCATAAGCGTGACATTTCATAGTTCATGAGTGACTGACTGGTGTGAGCGATGAATGTAGAGGGAAAGCCAGATTGGAAGATAGCATAATGTGCAGGTGGAGGAGGGGGAGACTGGAAGATTTTGGTAGGGAGGTTAGGGCAGGGACCAAAGACTGATATTTTAAGATCTGGATACTGGAGGACAGGCGTCTGCAGCAGAAATTGTATTGCTCCAAGCAATCGCATCTTCGTCTGTGGCGTCATGTTTCTGATGTATTCAAAAATGTTGTCACTTCCTGTTTTTTTAAGGGGTGAAAGTTTGTGTGCCATTACTTTCTGTAATGTCACTTGGGGATGGGGTCAAATGACACCCCTTCCAACTCTTTTGGTTTGGTCAATGCTTGTAGGTCTTATCTTTTATTATCTCCCCCTTGGTTTGCGGGATTTTCCACAGACCTACTCACACCTTAACATTACAGTCATTTGCATTGTTTACAAATGTTGTTTTCCACTAGTTAGATGTTCAAAATCGCCATGGGAATCACTTTCCCTTCTACGTGAGTGCCGCATCTGCTGCTCAATAATTCGGTATTCAAAATTCCACTCTAAGCTTCTGTCGCTTCCAAGCAAATGATGGCACTCGATGAATGCCTGCCTGGGCTGCACAAAGGGGAATGGTGCACTCCGGGGTTACTACAAACCTGTGTACTCACCAGCTAGGACACGCGCCTCCATTCCCATCGCCGCTCGCAGGACCTCTGCTTTGGGGGTTTTTCGCTTCTCGGCAGGCTGCTTCCTTCAGTCCGCCTTTTCCAACGCCACCAGTATTTCTCTGGAGATCTTGTGATGCACGCCAGCCACCAGAAATCTCCCATAGGCCCTCTGGTCCACGCCAGCTACCTGAGACAGTACGCAACGGGAAGCAAATGAGACAGGCATGGTCTCAAGAGAGACACAGACGCAAGTGGGTTTATTCGGGTTGGTGTAATGCTTGACTGGCCCTAGCTCTAAAGGCATGATTCCCTCAACTGGTGTTTTTAATGGTCGTCATCTAAGAGTCCAAAATAAGTCAGTTTGTGTCTAAAACTATGCTTGCCCTCACTCTATACAAAAATGTGATAGGACGTCTTTTCAAAAATAAGAAAAATAGTGGTTCAACACAAATAGAAACCAGGGTTGCTTTCAGGTGGTCTTCTCACCAGGTGCTTCTGGGTCAGTGTCACACAAATAAGTTCAATCCACAGAGCTAGTAAGACCTTCTTCACAGGTCCCTTGTAGTGATCCCAACTACCTTCAGTATCTTTAAGTCCCTTGGGTTCCCTTCCCCAATCTTCAGCTTTATCAAGTTTCAAAACACCATTGAAAATAGTAACTGAGTTCCTTTTGCAAGCTTCTCGTGGTACCCTTCCCCACGTCTCAATCCTTACACCAATTCAACAAAAACGAACAAGTCTCTTAACTTGGTTAGGCCTCTCAGGGTCTCCTTCCCCCAAGCTCTAGGCCTTTTTCAGCTTACAAACACAACATATGATTTATTACATTTCTGTCTTTTGTTCATAAGCCATTCCTTTATGGGGTACAATTGGAGGCTTTCGACCACTCTGACCCTCTTGCCCCTTACTTTACTCTCATGTTATTCTGTTACCATTTTGTTTCCTTTGGATGCTTTCTGCATCCCTTTTCCTTCTTCTTTTCCTTTCATGCACACTTGCACTTTACTGTTTTGCTGTCCTTTACGTGCACACTTGCACCCTCTTTTGTGTGTCCCAGGCACTCTTCTTTTCCTTTCTCGTGCCCTGCTCTCACTACGTGCCACTCGCTGCTTCTTTCCCACTTTCTCTCGCTTTCAGCTCTGATCGAGCTTTTCGTTGCCTTTCGGCCCAATCTGCTTTCTTACTACTTTTCTTTTGCTTTCTTTCTTCTTGCTGCACTCTTAGCCTTTTCGCTTTGCTTTCTCTTTTAACTTTCACACTTCTCTTTCTTTTTGATTCTGTGCCGTTTTTGCTTTCCGTGCCTTTCTCCTGCTCCGCTCTCATTTAAACGCATGCTCCCTGAGTTTCTCTCGCATTCCTCATGAAACTCACCGGGCACGTTGAAAGGCAGCTCCTCTGGCATTGTGGGATTGAAGTCGGGGTCCCGCCACATGATCCTCGGCCTCCCGTGGGGTTGGCATTGGCCCCAAGGGAGCAAGCTCTTTCCTTGACCAAACCTGTGAAATACAGTCACCGCTTCTCCGGCTCCCTGGAGGCACGGATCCCCGGCCATACTGCAGCCCACACACACCGGGCCTGCGTCTCCGTGCACTGTCTTCCCCCGCCTGCAGCTCCTGCTTCTCTCTGCTTCTGGACTTCACGCGTCTGGACTGCATTCCCCGTTCGTTCAAATCTCTGTGATTGACCACACCTTTTATAGCTGAACACACAGTCAAGTGGAGTCAGGTGTGAATGTTTACCTACCGATGCCAGGCACTGCCTGACTCGATTAGTGGGACAGTTTTTTAGAAGTCGGTTTCCCTTACTTTCCCCATGTTATTACTATGGGTAATCTCCATTGATCCTAGTGGCCTCCTCCTTGTCTCAGTATTTCTTGGAAATGGGGAGGGGGAGATGAGGTGAGTGTGTGAACACCCTGTAGAGGAGGAGCCAAGTACCCCCACCTCAACCACGTTACCCCTGTCGCCTATATTTTGGGAGCCAGAGTGTGAAAACCGTGCAGTACCATTGAGAATACCGATACCTAGGAGAATCCTGGAAGCAAGGTTCCCATTGAGAATACCATACCTACATACAAGAAAATATGATGGCCATTTGAATAAGATTCCTGATGAAACAGAGCAAATAAATGGCAAAGATGAATGGTGACGTCACACTGAGTCGAGTTGATATATATATATATATAGAGGATGCAGACACAGGAGAAAAAGATATACTATAAAGCATCAAGAAAGTATCAAAGATAAGTGACATCTTGGGATCAAGGTGAAGAAGCTTATGCTACAGAACTGATGAAGATATCAAGTCATTTTACACGTGTACAGATGCAAAGAAAAAGCAAGCAGACAAAGTAATCTTGAGGCTAGCTTTATAGTGAATAGATTGCGGCAAGCGCCAACATATGTATATGGAAAAGAGAAGAATGGATGTTTCCACTATGTATTATAGCAGTGCTGGACTTTAGAAAGAAGGCCTAATTTGTAGTGTGTCACAGCCAACAGAAGTTGAATTTCTAAAGTGAATCTCGAAAAGGTGAGGTTGGATGAGCCAAAGAAGCCAAGGTCTTATCAGGCTGGATAAACTGACATTTGATACAAATTGTGGGAAAGAACAAAACTCCTGTTCAGAAGGTATGAACAGAACAAGGAAGACATCAGAGGTCTATTAACAAATAGTATTTTAAAGACACTAGAAGCTCAATTCCATGGTCTTCAGTCACGTGGAAGGATGAAGTTGGACGAACAAGATGATCACACCTACGCATGAGTGCAGAGCGTGCTATCACTCCCCTGAATTCTGCACAGTACAGAACAAACTTAAAGCCTATCTTCAAAGCCTAATTGACAAGAAGATCGCTGAGGTGATTTTGGATCGATATGCTAATTGGTGGGTAGCTATGGTTAAGACGAGCTCACCAGCACCTCGAAGGCCAGCCTGCGTGCTGCTAGACATAGGTGGAAAAGTACTGACGAAGGTTAGAGTGCCAACCAATCATAGGGGACAGTGTAATTTAAGGGTCCTATAGTTTGTGTAACCAATGGGACGTCGTACATTTAGTGATGTTCATAGTGGTAATTTTAAGGGGAGGGCTTAGGTGCCCCACCTGATTTTAAGTAAACAATCACACATTCACACTCTTTTAGACTAGTATGGATCGTATAATTAGGTGTTCACTGAGAGCCTATCACCGTTATTCGTAGGTTTATGTAGTTTGCCACGTAGGATGACGTTGGTAGTTACGTAGGTCAACGTCAATGATGACAAGTTTTTAGTATATAAACTCAGTTTTTTATTAAATTTGTTGAGTAAGAGGATCGAGCGAATTAGTTGATGTTCGTTGTACTCCCTTTTTTAGATAATTGATAATAAAGCAGTTATCCTTTTTGCCAACTACCTGAGTCATTTCGATTATTGATGTATGAATAAAAAGATGCATCCCCATCCACAACCAGGGTAATGCTACTCATCTTAAAGGGCTGGGAGATCCAGTTCACGTGGTAGCGGAGAGGATGGTTTAAAAAACCCATTGACATAAATTAACTTTAGGGTCCCGGCAATATCGTACGACCTCTGCCATTCGACTAACAGAATGTGAAGCTCCCCGTAGATAGTGGTTTAGTTTAATCGCTAGTGTTGCAAGCAGGGTGTGACGGGTCTCCCGGTTTCAGACTGAATCCCCTCCCACGGTCTACAGGAGCTGAACGAACGGAAAGTTGAAGAGGCGGTAAAAGAGGCGTACGATCCCGAGAGTCGGAAGACAAAAATGCGAATGGTGAGTAAAAACTGAGCGAGGTGGCAAAATTGTATGGGCAATGAGTGAAGAAAAGTGATAAAATAAAGGGAAAATGAGTAACAGAGGGAGGCTAGGGTAAACATAACTTGAGAATAAGAGTGGTAAATATTGAGTAGAAATTGACTTCAGAGAGGCCATGCAATTAAGAGGTTTCATGAGGAGAGATCACAATGAGAGTACACCATGTGGCTGCATTTTAAAGAACGTAACAGAAGAAATCGAACCTAAAATCCCATAGCAAATGACATAGGAGGCAGGTTTGGTTTAAGACAATCCTAAGGAGGTCGATTTAAACTCTGTAGGAGTATTGGTTTTAGAGGGTAAGACAGGTTTTAGAGGAAAGACTGTAGGAGATAAGAGATGTATGTGACTGGTTGAATATGTCTGTTTGTTTATTGTTTTTTTGTATTGATGATGACATAATAGATGAAAGTGATTGATGGAAAGAGAAGAAACGCGAAGTTGAAAAAACGAATAGTTTGTTTAAATTCAAGTTGATGGTGTTTTTTAGCAAGATTAAAGTAAAAAACGTGATTTAGAAGGATTGGAGCTTGCAACGATTTGTGGATGCTCATATTATGTTGTTTTTCTGAAACGTAACTTTTTAAATCTGTGACAAGTGAAAGCGAGTATTGACAGTCAAAAATTGAGGATATTACTCCACTTGTGCACCTTTGCAAGCAATTGCCGAAACACGCACCCAAGCTTAGACAGTATAGTGCAGAATGGGTTAAGGGTACTGCAGACAAAATGTTTATGCTGTGGCCGCAAGGAGGGTCACTATCAAAGGCAGTCCTGCAGCATATGATGACATATTTGCATGCCGCATGTACGGGGAAAAAGCTAGACAAGCGACTAGTGAGCTTAAAGCTTTGAAAAATGTAGCAGCGGGAGAGAGAAGAGCCACCTCCTATGGATTGGATCCTCTATGTATACAAAGAGGGGGGTAGGAGCCCTCTGCTCCCCCTGCCCCATCTGAAATAAACGGCGAAAGTAAGAAAGACGATGGGTTATACCCATTTAGGGAGCTTAAAGCAGCAGCAGGGTATTGCAACACGGCATATGAGTCGCCTGCACAAAGCAGTGACGAGGGCCCAGAGAAAAATACTGAGAAGGATGTAATCTCTAAGGTCCTGAGGGACAAGGAGAGATGCGATAAAGAGAGAAGTCATCGGGCAAGCACACCCTTCGATATAGGAAGAGAAATTAGGAGATGGAAGGGAGAAAGAGATAACACTGACAAGTTAGCACTTCTCCAGAATAAATTGATGGGTGGTCAGATTTTACTCAAACTTGATGGTAAAGGCATCGAAGAGGTAAGGCAAAGGGAAGATCAAAATGAGCAAGATAAAAAGGATAAAGAAAGGGAGGAACGATTGAAAGAAGAAGGGGCGAAAAGGAAAGATAGACAAAGACAGGAGCAGTTATATCAAGATGAGCAACTGGAGAAACAGGAAAGAGCAGAAGAGCAAAGAAAACATAACAGACAGAGGGCAATTGATGAGCGGAAAGGTTGGGAAGAAAGAGAATACAAGAGGAGGAACGCAACTTAAGGGATAAGAGAATACAAAGACGAAAGGATGAGGAGATACGTAGGGCAAACGAAAGAAGGGATATAAAGAAAAAAGAGGAAGACAGGGTGAGAGAGGAAGCAAGGAAACACAGATGGCTTGACAATGACATAGAACGAAAAATAAGGGAAAGAGCACCCGATCTTGATCGCCTGGAGAAGGAAGGAAGGAAGGAATCCCAATGCAGAAGTAGCATGGGAGGACATGGAGGAGTTGTTCCCAGAATTCGAATCCTTGCCAGGCCCATCTAGAAGACAAATTTGACTCTAGAAGCATTGGGGAAGCGATCGATAAAGTTTATCAGGAAATGAGAGCCCAGAAAGAATTAAAAGGGTAAGGAAAGAATGATCAACTCGAGAGTACACAGCTGTACGATACAGAGGGAGCCTAATGCAGTACGGGGCCTAAAGAGTTGTCTTTAGATAGACTGACTCTAAACAGAGAGGAAGAGGAGAGAAGTTATGAGTTGGGCACAGGAAATGTCAGACGACGATAGAGACACCTTCCGTGGAGAGGAGAGAGGTGACGTATGTGGTCCAGAAGGATGTTTTTCAATGGATAAGGAAGTAAAATGGTTGGATTTAGACGTACCTATACCTCGGGCGTCAAAATCATTGATGCAGTTAGACTGACCTAAAGGGCAACCCCGTGGTGAGAGGGGGGAGTCGCCACCTTATGTGAGCAGATTAAGGCCAGGAACAAGGCGGTGCGGAAATGTCCCTGCTGTGGACAGACAGACAATGGGAGACGAGTGAGTTTGGGGTTTCACAGTTTCCCTTGATGGAGAAAGGGGGGTCAGACCACAGTATATACCTTGGCCCCATATGGACAAGGATAATTTAAGGTGTAAACTTCAGAGTTTAACTTCTGGCGCTGGGAAATGGATACACAAATTAGAGAAGATGACAGGAGGAAATACATTGGTTATAGGGGTTATTAAGGATCTCCTGACTGCCATTCTTGGAGCGAGAGCTGATGATGTTTGGTCCAAAACAGGGTATGCTGGTGTTACTACAGTTAACACTGCTAATGACGGAGCACTGTTCAATAACTGCAGAGCGGCAGTCTGGAAAGCGCTTAGAGTACTATATCTGGACACATCAGAGATGGGAGCTATAATGACGAAAAAGATGCAGGAAGGGGATGACCTGCTTCTTCACATTCAAAATTTCCAAGAGTAGTGGGCCTTGGAGACACGTGAGGCTTGGGGGAAATATATACCTGTGTTCTACCATATATTATGCCAAGGGCTGCCAGACCCAGTACAGAAGCAGCTCAAGAAGTTAGTGGGTATGGAAGCAAACCCGTGGTCGGAAATTCAGCGGACCATTGCGGGTAACTTTCAGAACAATCAAGGTGGGTTTCAAAACATTCAGAATGACAATCAAAATATGCAGGATGGACAGAGTAGGAGACTTCTGCCTCCTATATGTTGGGCATGTGGAATGACAGGGCATTTTGCTGTATGTGTAGAATTCAAGGGTTCATGCAGAATGGTCAATTTACAAGAGGGGGGACTTCAAACCCACCTGCATATTCACAGCAGAATGGAGATGGGCTTGCTCAAAATCAAACAATGCAACGGGCACAAGCGCCGAGAATGCAGCAAGGTTTGAAAACACAACAGGCAGCAGTGAATCCGCTGCAAGGGCAGTCACAGCATTCACCCATGCAGATACAGCAAAGCACAAGCACAGGACAGTTGACTCCTGGGATAGGGGGTGTCACTGTCGATGGAGGGAATCCTTTTACAGGTACGGGAATGAGTATGTATCCACAATAGGACAGCTCACTGGGAGACTTGATGTGTTTGATACTATCCATGATGCTGAATCCTCATGAGGAACCGAGGGTAGACATCAGTATAGGAGGCAAACGTTTTTCGTTTCTAATAGACACGGGTGCAACACACTCATGTATACGAGAGGGGACATTTTCAATGTCGGTAAATACCTTCAATACTCAAGGTTTCACAGGAGCTACAAGCAGAGTTCCTTTTACTGAAGAATTACCAGTCTCTATAGGAGAATGTGACATGTTGGTACCATTATTATATTCAAGGCAGATAACTGACAATATATTAGGTTGAGATTTAATGACCAAGTTGAACATGACAATTTCGTTTAGCGATGAAGGCATAGTATGTTCAACACCAGGAATGCATTATTTAAACGTGAGTGAATTTATTATGGTATTTGCAGGACAAGTGACCATACGAGCAGTATTATGGGGTATGCATTCTGTTGTCATGGCTACCAGGCCTAGTAGGCAAGACTGTGAGAATACCTGATGAGTTTTTATTTAGACCAAGAATACCTATGCTTGAAGAAGAGGGACGAGTCTTTCCCTTAGGATTACAAGCGGCTATAGTACGAGGAGCGCTAGCTATGCTTGATGGAGTTGATAATAAAGGCAGACGATGGTGTGTAGTAATCGCCATTGGGGAGGGTTACAAATTAACTGACATCACTGTTGATGATCTGTTTAGAGATCTCCCATCTGATGACGAAGTCGTGTTTGAAATGAGCATTACTTATTGGGCAAAAGCAATTGGCGAGAGGTTCCTCAGAAAATGATTATAGCACAAAAGTGTCTAGAGTATTTTGATGAAGATATGGCAAAAGTGCCAGTTTCATTATGGACCACAGGCCCATATGACGTAGGCCTATTGAAGAGGGTTGGAGAAGTGAAGATGAAATTAAAACAAGGAGCAATTTTACCTCGAGCACAAGTCTTGAGAGGCAGACAAAGGCATTTTTTAGACAATTTCCGCCATGATGGATCAAGGTATCTTGGTGACGTCAGAGTCACCATGTAATACGTCAGTGTACCCTATTAAGAAATCTAAGGGGCGGGGGTAATGGCGTTTAATTCAAGACCTTCACCCGATTAACCATTTGTAGAGGCCGAGTTCCCTCTAGTCCTAATCCTGTTACAATCTTATGTAATATACCTGTTGGAGCACGATATTTTACTGCGATTGATTTGAAAAATGTGTTTTTCTCAATCCCATTACACAATGACTCGCAGGATCTGATGTCCTTTACATTCAGACAAACTAAGTTAAAAAGCACAAGATTACCTCAAGGGTATTGTGAGTCTCCATAGATTTATTTTTTTTTCACTGTATTTTTATTGACATTTTCAGCAGATGAAAGACAGTCTTTAAAGAGCATATAACAAAAACCACAAAAGACTCCAAACCCCAATTAAACCCTCCCATTATCCCCCCTTCCGATCCCTCCCCACACCTCTCCCCTTAACCCCAGGTAAACTAGGCCTCTGAGAATCCGTGGTGCTAGTGACTGTAAGTAAGGACAAAATACATACACAACAATATATTTGGGCCATGCAAATGGCGGAGTCCCCACAACCACCCAAACCTGCTTTCGCCTGTAAGGCTTCAGCAGCTCCACCCCACGGTGACCTGATACTGTAAAACCACAAAAATAGTTCATACCTTCAAGGCTTCACAGTCCACACTGAGTATAACCACAGTCCATTCCTGCAAAAAAGATGACATAGAATCGTGGACAATAGCAGAAGGTTTCTCATATTCGAAAGTAGCAATTAACTTGCTAAACCATTCTGTTTTGGTGGGTGCTAGGGGACTCTTCCACTTCTGAGACAGAGCCAGTCTCCCCGCCCTCAACATGGCCCCCATTACCTTCGAAAAGGAACCCACCTCTTTATCAGGCAGGGGAGTGCCCAGAAGAACCTCAAGCGGATGCAGGGATGGACATATTCCCAGGATGTCTTTAGTCAAACTGGGCACTTCCGTCCAGTAGGCCCGAATAACCGGGCACTCCCACCACATATGAAACCACTTACCTTTATTGGAACACAGTCTGGGACACCACGGGGAGACTTCTACAAACATCTTAGAAAGGGCAATTGGAGAACGATGCCAGGAGTGCAAAACCTTAAAATTATGCTCCATTGCCACCATATACAGCCCCCCCGAAAACACCGACCTAAACACTAATTGCCAAGATCGGTCATCCAAGGACATGCCCAACCGTTCCTCCCAGATATGCTTAAACGACTGCCTACCCACCAGGTTAGAGGAAATGAACACTTTATAAATCTTGGAGAGGAAACCCTTCCTAGACTTAGCCTCCACAAAAAACCTCTCCAAAGGAGTCAATGGGCGTGATAACTCAGCCACCCATCGCGCTTGGGTGAGAATTCCCTTAAGTCTCAAATACTCAAAGACTGAGGGAGGCTTCCCCTCAAATCCCTCCACCACCTGTGGATATTCCAAGAAAGATCCTTCATCGAACAGTTGAGCAGCTCTTTCCAACCCCTGATCAGACCAGGCCTGCGATTCCCGGAACCCCTTCGCGCCCAAATTAATCGGCAGACCCCACAACGATGACAGGGGGGGAGGCCAATAGGAGAGAAGCCTATTGTCTCTAGAGGGCTTCCAAACCGACCACAAAACAGCAAGAACAGGATGTGTTCTAATGGGCTCTGGAATGGAGCTCGGAGGAGCCCACAAAAAGTCCCTAACCTTTCTTGGGTGAACCTGAACATCCTCCACATACGTCCAATATGTCTGCATATCGTCCCTCAAATGCTCCAGCATAACTCGTAACTGGGCCGCCATGAAATACCCTCTAAAGTCCGGGAACCCGAAGCCCCCAAAAGACTTGGGAAGGGTCAAAGTAGCTAAGCCAACTCTGGGTCTCCTCCCATTCCAAATAAAACAGAGGACACGCGATTGCAAGGCAGCAAAGAAGGAATCCGGCACCAAACACGGAAGGGACATGAAAAGGTAGAGGAGCCTTGGAAGAATATTCATTTTAACCACCACCATATGCCCAAACTACGAAAGGGTCAAAGGGGCCCACCTTGCAAGATCGCTCTGAATTTTTGCTTGGAGCGGAGGGAAATTCAGCTCAAATACTTAACCAAGATCCCTGGGAATATCAATGCCCAGGTACCTAGTTGATACACGTTCCACACGTACCCCATATATTTCTTCTCTTCCCTTAATCTCGGAATCTGCCCCCCCCATGAGCATAATGCATGACTTGGACAGATTAACTTTTAGCCCCGAAAAAGACCCGAACCGGCGAATCAGACCCAGCAGTCGCGGAAGAGCCATCCGGAGACCCGTCAGGTACACTAATATATCATCCGTAAACAAGGATAATTTAAATTCATGGTCTCCACATTGTACCCCCATAAGACCTCCGTCGGCTCTAACCGCAATGGCAAAAGGTTCCATCGCCAGTGCATATAACAGAGGTGAGAGGGGACATCCCTGACGCGTGCCCGAGAGAGCGAGAACCCCAAAGACAGGCAGCCATTAACCAACACCCTAGCAGAAGGACCATTATAGAGCGCAGCAACCCACTTACAAAAATTGCCCCCAAAGCCCATTTTCCGTAACACCCTCCCTATGTAAAGCCATTCTACACAGTCGAAGGCCTTCTCAGAGTCTAACGACAAAAGATAGGCCTCTAATCCCCGCTTCGACGCCTCATGTATTAGCCCCAGGATCTTCCTCACATTATCCGTTCCCTAGCACCCAGAGACGAATCCGACCTGATCCCCATGCACCAGGGAGGAAAGGAACTTAGATAACCTATTCGCCAAGAGCTTAGCTAAAATCTTAACATCTACATTAAGGAGGGAAATAGGTCTATACGACTGACAGCGCGCAGGATCTTTCCCATCTTTTGGAAGCACTACAATGAGCACCGACATCATAGAGGGGGGCAGAGAACCAGAATCCAAGGCCGAGTTAAACACCTTAGCCAGAAACGGGGCTACCACTGCACGGAATGTCTTATAAAGCCGGACAGTGAAGCCATCGTCTCCCGGGGCTGTGCCACTCTTCAAGGAGGAGATAGTATCTGCCACCTCCTGGGGAGAGATCTGGAGCTCCAACACACCGACACCCTCCTCCGAGAGCTGAGGAATATGTAGCAAATCTAAAAAATGGTCCACATCAGCCCCGTCTACTGAGTATTCCGATGAGTAAAGACCCTCGTAATACCGCCCAAATTCCGCTGCTATCATATCATCCTGCAAAATTCCCTTCCCTTCCCGATCCACAATACGATTCACCCTCCTGCTGTTTCGAAGCTCCCTTAAGCGCCACGCCAGGATCTTATCCGCCTTCTCCCCCGCTCCATATACCGCTATTTCAAAAATGCCAGCTTTCTTTCCGTTTGTCCCACGAGCAGAGCAGACAATTTAGCCTTAAGATTATGAAGTTCCTCCCACTTTCCCGGAGCCATCTGGGACTTCAGCTTTCCTCCCAGCTGAATGGCAGCTATTTGCTCGCTCAATCTAAGCTCCTCCCTGCCCCGCTCCCTCTTTCTTCTTGCACCCATTTCTGAGTATGCCCCTAATCGTGGCCTTAAATGCATCCCACACACTTAGAACATCCACCTCCCCTGTGTCATTAAGAAGGAAGTATTCATTAATTGAGCCCAAAATAGACTCCTTAAGCTCCTTGTCTAAAAGCAACAAATAATTACATATCCACCGGGCCCTAGTCAGCGTCTGTGGGGGAACCCAAACACAGCGAGACCCAAACCAGATCATGGTCGGACCACGGGACAGCCTCCACCCCAAAGTCTGAGACACCCTATCGCAGCGTCGAATTCCCCATGCACCGCAGGGTAAAAAGTTAATAGAGGGTCGCGGTTCCCTGCAACAGAGTGCACGTCCACCAAGCCCAACCCCTCATTAGTCCATCGAAATAAATCCGCCATTTTCCTCTGAACCCGCTGGTCGGGGCCTGGGGCAAGCGGCTTCCTATCCCTGTCCGGCCAAAGGACCATGTTAAAGTCCCCACCCACTATCAGGGCACCCTCTGCAAAACCCTGAATGGACTCCCCCCACCTTTTCCCAAAAACGATCCTGTGCCTCATTCGGGGCATAGATCTCTACCAGGGTAATGAACCTGCCTTTCACTGTCCCCTTAACCATAATGTAGTGCCCTTCCGGATCAGACCTATGAGTCTTCGGAACAAAGAGAGCCCTGGGGGAAACCAACAACACAACTCCACGCTTCTTTGCCACATACGAGGAATGAAACACATATTGGATAGCTTTAGCTTGGAACAGTGACTCCTTCCCCCTAACCCAATGAGATTCCTGCACAAAAAGGAAGTGCATCTGAAGTCTAGTAAGTTCCCTCGCCACCAGGGACCTTTTCATAGGAGAATTCAATCCCTTCACATTCAGGGACCCCACCATCAACCGCTGCATGGAATCAGCCATTAAATAGGTCCAAAAAAACTGTCCCACCTCCTTCCAGGCCACACCAGAGTGCCCGCACCTCCAGCTCACACGCACCAAGGGAGATCAAATAAGGACCTATATACCCCCTACTTCTCAGACCCCCCATTACCCACCTAAAACCTCCCCAGCAACCCAAACTCCCTCCCACCCTCAACCCCCCCTTCAAGCGCCTGGATAGACTGCAACATCTCCTCGCCGCACTACCAGGCCACCAGAGATCGCCTCCCCCTGGGCGCCTCCCACAAGATGCAAACAAATAACATTTTGAGCCCCCATCCCCAGTCAAAAACAAGCTTCTAACACCACCACCTGTATAAGCCACCCCCCCAAGATCCCGAGACCCCATCATCAACTTCAGGCAGAGCAAAGAACCAGTCACTCCAGAGGTCAGCCAAGACCGAACCTGACTAGACAAATGACCCTATAAAACCCAATAGCAACCAGCACACCAATCTCCACCAGTAACGTCAGGGCGTCGGCTGCTTCGGTGACGGGGCGCCACTCTCGTGAATTTCCGGAGTCCCCATACACGTCGCCTGCCCACAAAATCCGATGGGCCAGGGCGGACTCCACCTGAATCTCTCTTCCCCCTCTGCATCGTCCTTAGAAGGGCGGGGGTCTCCCAAAAGTTCACGAGAGACTCGACGAATGTCAGCTTCTGAGGAGAGAGAGTATTTGTAGCCATCAAGTTCAAAGGTAAGGGAGAACGGGTGGCCCCATCTATAACGCACTCCCTTAGACTGCAACCACCTCGTTAAGGGAACACAAAGGCATTGTTGCGCAAGGGTGAGCGCCGAAAGATCCTGAAAAATCTTAATTTGTGCACCTTTGCAGTCAATAGGACTCTTCTTACGAGCTAAATCTAGGATCTTGGCTTTTTCAGCAAAGTAGTGAAACTTCACAAGAACTGTACAGGGCTCACCCGCACGCCCCCCCGCCCTGTGGGCCCTATCAATTGTGGGTTCACTGGTATTTTCCCCACCAAAGAGGCTACTTACAATCGCCTTTACCTCTCTCACAATGTCCGCCGGAGACTCCCCCTCCAATTCAGGCATACCAAAAAAACGTAGATTAGAGCGCCGTTCCCTATTTTCTAAGTCATCCAACTTGAGAGTAACTTTCTCCTTCCACTTCTCAAGCTCAGCCAGCCTCCTATCAAATTGTGTCTCAAAGAGGTCTGCCGACGTTTGATTGGCCTCAAGGGCCTGAACACAGTCTTCTACAGCGTCAACTTTCTTGTCCAGAGAATCCAGGCGTTTGTTGACATCAGCTCTAAAGCCTCGTATCTCCTCAAGGAGGGCCGCCATGTTACGGCTCACTGATAGAGCCTCCGAAACCTCCAACTGGGCCTCGGCCTGCATGGCGGCGTCCTCCCCCTTCTCTGTGCCCAGTCCATTCAAGGGGGCTCACTAGGGCACTTCAAACAGAGTAGCTGGCGACCTCCTGGCGATATAATGATAGGGCCCAAAACCTGTCCTAAGAGGCCTCTCCCCTCCAGCCAGTCGTAGATCAATTTACGGCCCACAGACAGACTTCCGCTTCGGCCCAACTGACAGCCAACTTATTTCACCTCAAGGAAAAGCGAAAGAAACCTGTCATAACATCTTCATTCTTCCTGGCTGGCTGGAAGCAAGAATATATATGCTCAGACTTAGTCACAGCACCGGCAGCACAACATACAGAGGGAGGTGTCTCTATGGGCGCTACAGTGCAGAAGGAAATCCAACGTTTTCGACTTTCAAACCTGGAGCAGCACCTTGCCGTAGTGTCCTTTATTCCGTAGTAAACCGTTGAAAGACACTGAAGCTGTCCTTATGAGGGTTGGTGCAGGCGACGTGAGCAGCTGCTTAAAATGTCTTCCGAGAGTTTGCAGCACAGGGGCAACGTATTACAAAAAGGTCCGCACAATTTTAGAAAAAAGGCTCACCAAACGTGACCCCGTGTCCAGTAAATGTCCGGCACAGGCTGGACTCCGGGGGCGGGGGGATCAACAACTCGTCCATAAGCCTCCGCTGGGCACCTATACCTGGCACACCCCGGCTCCACTCACCGTCACAGCCCGAGCTCCTCCGCCTCAGCAGAACGCTGCAGCAAGGCGATCAACAATGCTGAGGCAGCCACCACACCTCGCCGGACGCTCACTTCGGGAGGTTTGCCGCACAGATGCTCTCTCCCAAGCATGGCAGCCCGCTCCAGCAACCACCGCTGCCGTCCTCCCTGTCCCAGCGCGGCCGCGGACCCAGCTCCAGCCGAGCACCGAGCGTTCCCCGCACCAAAGCGCTCCAGGCACCACTCCACCGGCCGTCTCCGGAAGGGGAGAGGGGGGGGTAGACAGACCCTCACCACCCTCGACCACACCACTCCAGCCCCACAGTCCAGGCCAAGGGCGCACCTCCGGGGATGCACCTCCCCCACCGCAGGGCAAACGTCTCCTGCGCAGCGTGCCTTGCAGCGACAACAGGACTCCGACACCACCATCCCCCCTCCGGTCTCTCGGGGCCGACGGACTCCGGAACCGCTCTCCGCAGGCTCACTCCAGGTTCTGACCTCCGTCAAGGGGGTCCAGGCCAAGTTACATCGGGGCTGGGGGGCTCAATTCCCACTAATTCAGCGCCCCTGGATGGAGACCGGTCAAGAAACGTTATGACATCTCGGCGCCCCCTGGCGGCTCCCTCCATCGATTTTTAATAAAGTCCTCCAGATGGATTTGAGCAATATTGATCTAGGAAGTGTTGTGTTGCAATACGTAGATGATATTTTAGTTTGCAGCACTTCAGAGGAAGAATGCAGATGTGATTCTATTCAGTTGATGATTATGCTTGCTGACAAAGGATATAAAGTTGACAAGGAGAAGTTACAGTACTGTCAACAAGAAGTGTTGTATATAGGCCAGTTGATTTCACATGAAGGAAAGAAGGTGACTCCTGAAAGAGCTATTTTAAAAACTATGAAGCCACACACGATAAAGCATATGCAAAGATTTCTGGGACTATGCAACTATGTCAGAGCATGGGTCTTTGACTACAGCTCATATATAAGGCCTCTATTACAGGCTCTAAAGAAAGCACAGGCAACACAAGGGAAAATTGTCTGAACTGAGGAAATGGAAGAAGGGTTTGATGAATTGCACAGCTTCCGTTTTAGGGATTCCTAATTATACTGTAATGCACACCTGACTCCCACGGGGGCGCTGGCCTGGTTCGCGCTGCTGTGACCTCGTCTAAGGTGATGCGCAGGGTTCGGAAGACGGACTGGACCGGGCCCCAGATCTGGCTTGTCTGACTCGCAGAAGTATCCTTCTGTAGGTGAGAATAGGGGGTTAACTGTCTGCGGGGTAATGCAATCGGCCTCCCACTTACCCCTCTCACCCTCCTCAAAACCCTTCTGTGCTTCCCCGTAGCGTCTCACCTTAGGGTATGGAAGGACGAGCTCTCCATCCTGCTTCTGATGCAGGGGCGCGTTGGTATCCAGTTACGTCACTGGATTTTCGGATGGGTGAGAACCAAACTTGCTTGGCTTCCAGGTAAGTTTTTCTATAAGTGGTTCCCCTTGTGCCCATGCATTAATGTTCTAATGCTAGTGTCTTTTTCCCCATAGGGGCCGGGGTACGGAATGCCGGGGAACAGGCACCGACCCGAGGTGAGCGGTGAAATCCTTGTGGAAATCAGGTAAGTCTTTAATGAGTGTTTTGGTAATGTCTTTTCATTCACTCATTAACGCTGATGTCTTTTTCCCCTTAGGGGCCGGGGTCCGAAAATGCCTGGATGCGGCGAGGACCCGAAATGAAAAGGGAATGACCCAACAGGTAAGTCTTGACATGGAGTTTTAGCTTCCCTTTTCCCTTCTTTCTCTCACCTTTGTTCTTGTCTTTTTCTCCCTAGGCGCGGGGGCGCGACTGCGAATCCGGATGGTCGCTGCTGAACATGGAGGCGCCCTGTAAAGGTGAGTAGAATGCGGCGCTGCAGCGATCGATGCGATGTGCTTTTAAAAATAAATGTCTTCCATTTCAGGATTGTCGGCGAAATGTCTCTGGGATGCAGATTTAGCAGGTGAGGCCTTTTCCTTCTTCTGTTCTCTTGTTCCCTTCCTTTGCAGGTGATTCAGGATGCTGGCAGGTGTGGCAGAAGTCAAGATGCAGGAGCAGACACGGTGAGCGTCCAGCTGCTAGATGCAGAACAACGCGAAGCACGTGTGGCTGATCGGGTGTGGTTTAAATAGCCTTGGAAGAAGTTCCTAGAATGTGCCCTTCCTCCAATCAGGTATGTATCCTTCCCCGACCACGCCCGGGTGGTAAATGAGTCCCACAGGTAAAGTAGTTCCTTTCAGGCCTCAAGGAGGCCGGGGTTCTGCAGCATGGTCTGCATCAGGTAAGTGCACCCAAACACTTTCATAATGAGCCTGGCGCCTATGGCGCCAGGACTGACGTTTTCTATGAGCCTGGCGCCATAGGCGCCAGGACGCTGTCCAAAGGGCCCCTATAAGGGGTTGCTGGGACCTTCCCCGGGGACTTGATGTCCGCTTTCGGGGATGCAGGGCCTGAGCCGGCTCCCCGGGAGCGGGCATCGTGACAGCACTCCCCCCCAAGGCCCCCCCCAAGGTTGTTCCCTCCGGGGGTTTTGGTTTGTTTGGGAAGAGTCGGTGGAATTTCCTGACTAATCGAGGTGCATGCACATGGTCACTGGGTTCCCACGACCTCTCCTGAGGTCCGTACCCCTTCCAATCAATTAGGTAGAAAAGCTTTGACCTAAACATTTTTGAATCTAAAATGTTCTTCACTTCGAATTCGGGTTCCCCATCTATTTGAATAGGTTCTGGAGGTTTGAGTAGTCGGGTTCCGGGGACCACTGGTTTCAGAAGTGACACATGAAAAACAGGGTGAATTCGCATATTAGCTGGTAAATCAAGTTTAACCGCTACTGGGTTAATTATTGCCGTAATAGAATAAGGTCCCAGATATTTTGGGTTAAAAGTTCGAGGCCCTTTGAGCGGTAAATGTCTGGTAGCTACCCACACTTGATCCCCAATCTGATACGGAGGTGCTTCACTCCGATGTAGGTCAGCATTCTCCTTGTATTTTCTCTTGGCTTGTTGTAAATGCGTGGTTGCCTCTTTGAAGGCTCGAGTAATGGTAGAATGCAGATGTTCTACTGCGGGCACTCCGAGGTTCTGAGGTGAGTCGAGGTTTGAGGTTCGAGGGTGAGGTCCAAACAAGGTATAGAAAGGACTATGGCCAGTTCCAGAGTGTACCGAATTATTATATGCGTATTTGGCTATCCAAAGAATGTCTTTCCAGTTGCTTTCAGATTGCTGTAACATACACCGTAAGTACTGCTCAAGGGTCTGATTTGTCCTCTCTGTCTGACCATCGGTCTGAGGGTGGTGACTGGTCGATTATCTTACGTCGATTTGTGCCATTTGACAACATTTGCGCCAGAAGTGGGAAATTAATTGGCTTCCCCGGTCAGAGATTAGTATAGATGGGAATCCATGTAGCCGAACAATATTTTCGAGGAATTCTTTGGCTAGGACAGAAGCTGAAGGTAAACCTTTCAAAGGAATGAAGTGGGCCATTTTGGAAAACAAATCCACAATTACCAGAATGGTATTGTATCCCGAACAAGGAGGCAAGTCCGTAATAAAATCCATTGATAGGGTGTGCCAGGGTGCTGGCGGTATGTCTAGAGGTTGAAGGAGACCGGCTGGTCTTTTCTTTTGACCTTTATTTTGGGCGCAAACACCACAGGACATCACAAAAGATTTAACATCTTTTCACCAAGAGGGCCACCAGAATTGTCGTTTCACCTTTTCCATTGTCTTGGCAATACCGGGGTGTCCCTCTATTAATGTATCATGATAACCTGAAATAACTAGTTCGTGTAAATCCTTGTGCGGCAGGAATAAGCGTCCTTGGTAATAAGGTAAACAATTATCTATGGTAAAGTATGATCCCTTTTGTATCCAATCCTGTAGGACTGTAGGGTCCAGGAGTTTTTTCACTCTGACTTGAATGTCTTCAAGCGTCTGTAACAAAGTCATGCCTAGAATTCTCTGTTCGGGAATTATTGGTACTGGTTCTGAGTTTGTATCAGATTCTCCCATTCCAATTCGGGATAAGGCGTCTGCTTTGCCATTCTTGCAGCCAGGTTGATAGGTAATCACGAAATAAAATTCAGCGAAAAACAAAGCCCATCGGAGCTGCCGTGATGACTGAGCCTTGGCGGTTTTCAAATACTGTAAATTCCGGTGATCAGTGATCACCGTGATGGTATGTCGAGCGCCAAGCAGGTAATGCCGCCAGGCTTTAAAAGCGGACTTTATGGCTAACATTTCTTTGTCAGTGATTGCGTAATTAATCTCTGGTGCCGAGAATTTTCTGGACCAAAATGCTACGGGATGCAGTTGGTTGGTTTCAGGATCTCTTTGAGACAGAACTGCTCCCATGGCTAGGCTGGATGCGTCAGTTTCGACGACATACGGGAGATCTGGACGTAGGTGTTTCAATATAGGTGCAGAGGTAAACTTAGCTTTTAAATCCTGGAAGGCCTGCTCGGCTTCTTCAGACCATTCAAAACGTTTATTTTTCCTCAAGAGTGCAGTAATGGGTTATACTATGCGTGAAAATTCCGGGATAAACCTGCAATAGAAATTGGCAAAGCCGAGCATGCTTTGAACCCCTTTTACAGAGCTAGGTGATGGCCATTTGAGGATGGCATCCACTTTTCTTGAGTCCATTCGGACTCCTTTGGGTGTCAGGATGAAACCGAGGAACTCAACTTCTGTGGTATGGAAAACACATTTCTCCAGTTTAGCAAATAGTTTGTGTTGGCGCAGTTTTTCCAGAACTGCCCTAACGTGTTTTCTGTGATCAGATTCCGAAGAGGAGTACACTAGAATGTCATCGATATAGACGACAACACAAACATCGATGAGTTCCCGAAGGACATCATTCATGAAGAATTGGAAGGCAGCAGGCGCATTGCACAACCCGAAAGGCATTACCTGGTATTCGAATAATCCATATTTTGTACGGAAGGCTGTTTTCCATTCGTCGCCTTCTTTTACTAGCACCAGATGATATGCCCCCCGGAGATCTAACTTGGTGTATATGCAAGCGTCCTTCACTTGGTCAAGGAGTTCAGGAATCAGAGGCAGAGGATAACGGTTTTTAACCGTTATCTGGTTCAATGCGCGGTAATCGATACAAGTTCTAAGGTCGCCTTCTTTTTTAGGCACGAAGAACAAAGCCGAGGATGCCGGGGACTTTGACGGGCGAATAAAACCATTGGCGAGGTATTGATACAAATATTGTCTCAAATGCAGGTTCTCAGGTTCGGTAAGGGCATAAATCCTGCTACAAGGGGGTTGTGCACCGGGCACCAGATCGATTTGGCAATCGTACGATCGGTGAGGAGGTAACGTGTTGGCCTGTTCCTTTTGGAAAACGTCCTGAAAGTCCTGGTATTCCGGAGGTAATTGCATGGAGGCAGAGGTTACAGATGCTAGATTAATCTTCAGGTTTTCTGGGTAGCATGTTTGTGCACAATCCGGGAAGGTTATTCTCTTAGCTCGCCAATCAATTCGAGGATTATGTGTCTCTAACCAAGGAATTCCAAGAATAACCTGAAACTGTGGAGCCTTGATTACATCAAACACAACTGCCTCCCGATGGCCGTCAGGACCAATAAGAGTCACCCCAGTAGTGTAATGTGTTACCGGTCCAGAGGCAATTTCAGTTCCATCGACTATGGTGATGACATCTTTGCTGGTTTTAGGACGGAGGGGGAGGTTATTCCTAGAGGCCAATTCACGATCCACATAGTTTCCAATAGCCCCACTATCGATGTATGCCTTTATTGCATGCAACCGCTTAGGCTTTTCTGGATCTACGAGAGCCATTGGCACAATGAAATGCAAGGTCAGAGAGTTAGTTTTCAAGCTCGGCAAGCGGACCCCTACGCTTGTCGGGCTGAGTCGTTTCCCGAAACAGAGTCTTCATGGTTTTTATCAGCGGCTCCTACCGCTTTTCGGGGCGGTTTTGCCGGGCAATCTCGTAGAAAGTGACCAGAGTTCTCACAATAAAGACATAATTTTAACTGCCGCCTCCTTTCACGTTCCTTTTGAGTTAAGGGTTCTTTAACCCCTCCAATTTGCATAGGCTCAGAGACATCAACTCCCTTGGGGTTAGCGTGGGTCTTGACCAACACCCTGGTCTCAAACCTGGACCGATCTGTTTTTCTGTTTTGAAGTCTGTGATCCAATTGGACCACTAAGTCTATATATTCTGTGCATTCTTGGGGCGGATTTACAACTTGGGCCAAGACATCTTTAAGTTCTCCGCGTAGACCTCGATAAAATAACGTGACTCTTTTATCCTCTGGCCATCCCGTTTCCACAATTAGTCTATTAAAGGTTGCAATATAGGATAGGAGGTCCTGATTGCCCTGTCGCAGGGATAGAAGTTCGTCATCCAGAGCCTGCCCCTGAGAGTGTCGAGCAAATAACCTTTCCATGCTTGCTTGAAATCCTTGAAAATCACGGAGAATCGGGTCATCTTGAGTAACCAGTGGAACTGACCAATCGGCAGCGCAGCCGCTGAGATATGACAATACAAAGGCTACTTTGATCTGATCATTAGGGAAGGCCCCAGGTCTGCATAGGAAGTGCAAACGACACCGATTCATGAATACGGCGAATCGTTTGGGGTCCCCAGCAAAGCGTTCAGGTGGGTCCAGCAGCATGTTTCCAGGTAGATTAATCTGCACAGGGTTACTGGGAACAACAGGAGCGGGGTTCCCTCCGGAACAGGGTAGAGGAGTTTGTCCAGCTTGACCTTGCAAAAGCTGTCTGGCCAGGTCATCAGTTCTTTCCTTTGATATTATTAATTCCCTCTTGAGGGCATTAGTCTCTTGACGAGCGGCATGTACTTTGGCCCGTAATGCCCCCAGTAATTGGGCCAACTGATCAGTCTCAGAAGTTTCCATAGCGCCTACGTGGGAATTTGTAGGAAGGCTTGGCGTTCTGTAACGCTCACCTGACTCCCACGGGGGCGCTGGCCTGGTTCGCGCTGCTGTGACCTCGTCTAAGGTGATGCGCAGGGTTCAGAAGACGGACTGGACCGGGCCCCAGATCTGGCTTGTCTGACTCGCAGAAGTATCCTTCTGTAGGTGAGAATAGGGGGTTAACTGTCTGCGGGGTAATGCAATTGGCCTCCCACTTACCCCTCTCACCCTCCTCAAAACCCTTCTGTGCTTCCCCGCAGCGTCTCATCTTAGGGTCTGGAAGGACGAGCTCTCCATCCTGCTTCTGATGCAGGGGCGCGTTGGTATCCAGTTACGTCACTGGATTTTCGGATGGGTGAGAACCAAACTTGCTTGGCTTCCAGGTAAGTTTTTCTATAAGTGGTTCCCCTTGTGTCCATGCATTAATGTTCTAATGCTAGTGTCTTTTTCCCCATAGGGGCCGGGGTACGGAATGCCGGGGAACAGGCACCGACCCGAGGGGAGCGGTGAAATCCTTGTGGAAATCAGGTAAGTCTTTAATGAGTGTTTTGGTAATGTCTTTTCATTCACTCATTAACGCTGATGTCTTTTTCCCCTTAGGGGCTGGGGTCCGAAAATGCCTGGATGCGGCGCGGACCCAAAATGAAAAGGGAATGACCCAACAGGTAAGTCTTGACATGGAGTTTTAGCTTCCCTTTTCCCTTCTTTCTCTCACCTTTGTTCTTGTCTTTTTCTCCCTAGGCGCGGGGGCGCGACTGCGAATCCGGATGGTCGCTGCTGAACATGGAGGCGCCCTGTAAAGGTGAGTAGAATGCGGCGCTGCAGCGATCGATGCGATGTGCTTTTAAAAATAAATGTCTTCCTTTTCAGGATTGTCGGCGAAATGTCTCTGGGATGCAGATTTAGCAGGTGAGGCCTTTTCCTTCTTCTGTTCTCTTGTTCCCTTTCTTTGCAGGTGATTCAGGATGCTGGCAGGTGTGGCAGAAGTCAAGATGCAGGAGCAGACACGGTGAGCGTCCAGCTGCTAGATGCAGAACAACGCGAAGCACGTGTGGCTGATCGGGTGTGGTTTAAATAGCCTTGGAAGAAGTTCCTAGAATGTGTCCTTCCTCCAATCAGGTATGTATCCTTCCCCGACCACGCCCGGGTGGTAAATGAGTCCCACAGGTAAAGTAGTTCCTTTCAGGCCTCAAGGAGGCCGGGGTTCTGCAGCATGGTCTGCATCAGGTAAGTGCACCCAAACACTTTCATAATGAGCCTGGCGCCTATGGCGCCAGGACTGACGTTTTCTATGAGCCTGGCGCCATAGGGAGCGGGCATCGTGACATATACAGAGGAGTTCTTTTTGTTCTCGAATACGGATGGTACTGTTATGACAACTGTCCTCATGCAGAGAACCACATTTGGGTACAAGCGCCTTGCATAGTACAGTGGGATTCTAGACCCAGTAATGAGAGGTCATTTTCTGTGCAAACAATCTTTGGCAGCCGCCACGTTCGCCATTGAAAAGGCTGCAAGCATAGTGATGGGATGCTCCATAACATTATTTGTTGAGCATGCATTATTTGTTATTCTGGAACAACAGAAAGGGACGTTGAATCTCAAAGGGCTTCTGCCTACGAGGTAGTCATATCAAATCCGGCAATTAAAATAGTTTGATGCAGAATAGTGAATCCTGCCATGTTTGTAGCTGAACCACTGGCAGAGGATGAGCATGCGCATGATTGTTCGAACTATGAAGAATTCTATGATGAAATTCCTAGGATAAAAGAAAATGCTTTGACAGGGGGAGAAATTGTTTTTATTGACGGTTCTTCAGGATAGGATCGATCAAAATGATGACCAGAGGTATGCAGGTGCCGCTGTGTTAAAGCACACGGCCAATGGGGAGTTTCAAAAATTGGTAAATGCACGACTACCATCTCACTATTCAGCGCAGGCTGCAGAGTTAGTGGCACTGATAGTTGCGCTCGAGAATCATGCAGAACAGGAAGTAACGGTGTACTGTGACTCTGCCTATGTGACGTCGACGGTACACGCAGGGTTAGCACGTTGGAACAGGAGGGGCTACCTCCGATCGAATGGCACTCCAGTGCAGCATGCGCCTTATTGGACAGGCTTATAAAGGCACTACAACTCCCAGTAAGCATCATAGTCGTTAAATGTGCAGCTCATACTAAAAAGACAGACTTTATCTCACGTGGAAATCAAGCAGCAGATGATGAAACTAAACTCGCTGCATGTTCAGAAATCATTGTCATTTGATACGCCCGATGTAAATGAAAAAATTGTAGTAATGATGAGTGTGTCTGAATGCTTTAGCAATCTTTCGAAGACACAATTGATAGAGTCCAGGGAGAAGCACCTCAAGATGAGAAGGATTTATGGACACGAAGAGGGTGTTCTCTAAACCCCTCTGAAGCATTGTGGCGACAAGACAGCACTGGTAAACCGGAGATGCCTGTAGTCTTATTGCTGGGTAGTGCTGGAACAGCTACACTACCCTGCGCATACAACTAGAGAGAACCTCGCTGCAACTATTGCAGCGGATTGGTTTGTACCAAATTTGTTAGAACACATTGTGTTCTATGTAGTCAATTGCATCGTGTGTCAAAAATGTACAGCTGGGCACACACGGCGCACAGTTAGGGAAGTTAGCCCGAGACCCAATGGCCCCTTTCAGCATTTGCATATTGACTATGTCGATATGCTGCAAGTATGCAATGGATATAGATACATGATTGTAGTGGATTGTCCCCTTTAAAGGTGGATTGAAGCTGGTGCATGTACACACCCAGATTCCACCTGTGCAGCAAAATTCTTAGTGCAAGAAGTGTTTCCCAGATGGGGAATATGTGAAGTATTAAGATCAGATAATGGTCCTCATTTTGTTAATCAAATCTTTGAACAGATAAGCTTGGTATAAATCCCAGGTTTTCCTCGACTTATCATCCACAAGGAAATAGGATCTGTGAGAGGCTCAATGGCTTGCTTAAAGAAAGAACAACCAAGTTGAAGCTTACCTTGAAGAAAGGGTGGTTGCATTGCCTACCACTGTGTAACACTCACCTGGTATCCACGGGGACGTCACTGAGCCTGTTCTGACCTCTTACGACCTCAAACCCTTCCCTGGAGGCTATTCGACTGGAGACTGGGCCTGAAACGCAGGATTGGTAGAGTTTAACTCCCTATTGTCTCTGTGTGCTTGAACCCCTTCTTCCCCAGGGTCCAACGCTTCCCTTTGATCCACAGCTCACCTTGTTTTCTTGGATAGTGTGGTCCCCGCCCTGCTTTCAGCGCAGGGGCGCGTTGATTGATATGGGCTCGTTGCTGCCTAGTTACTTCACTGGCAAGAGTCCGACAGGTAAGTATAATGAGTCTTTTGAACAGTTCTCTAACTTCGTTCCTTTCCTTCCTTAGATGATGCCGGCATCCGGGGATGGCGGAGTGCTGCTGAGACGAGTAGCATTGAAGGTGAGTGAGAGTGCGATACGCGATGCACCCCTTTCGTATTTGCATTGAACTGAGTTCTTTTTCTGTGTTTTTTTAGGTGCTGCGATGTTTTCAGCGTGGATGCCGGTTATGAAGAACAAATGCGGTGGGTAAGCGCGGTATGCAGCGCTTCTAGATGTTTCCACGCTATCCTGGAGTGTCTTTTCCCTCTTGCAGATGGATGAGAATTTCCAGAGACAGAGTTCCCCCAGAGCGGCTGGGATTCAGGTAAGCGTTTGAAGCTCATACGGTATTTAAAAATAAGCGAAGATTTGCAGAATTCTAATGCCTTTTTTCTGTTCTTTTCCCTTTTCCTTAGGAAGCGGCGTGCCGGGATGGGAATGACACCGCCGAAGATGCCCGCAGAACAGAAGGAGCGATGAATGATGGGCAGAAGCGCCGCAAGGTAAGGCTGTTCCTAACGGTGTTCTTGTTCTTGCAGGAGCTGAGTGCAGAAGGAAGATGCAGGCCTACTGGAGACCGATCCGAACATGGCGAGTATCACGCTGCAGGTGCAGAAAACGCAAAGCATGTTTCTCAGCCTGGGTGTGGCTTAAATAGTCTCTGGGTATCCCTGGTGTCTCTGGGCTGAACCACACCCACAAGACTAGACCGCACATGCAGTTCTGGGAACCGAAATATGTGGGGGCATCCATCTTGTCCCCATCAATGCACTACAAGTCCAATCTCCAATGTTATCCTATGGGAGTGAGTGAGTGTGGTGCCACAAGCGCCAAGTCTGACTCCAAGTGGGTCTTTGGAGGGATGGAGAGGCCCTTGAGGGCCATGTAGGTGGTCGTGGCCTGGCTCCAGCCTGACGTCTTGGAGGGCTGGGGACATGAGGGGCAGGAATCATGACAGCACTCCCCTCCCCCCAAGGCCCCTCTCAAGGTGGCTCTTCTGTCTGGTCCTGGTTTGGTTGGATGGTTTTGATGAAATCGTCTAAGCAAGCGAGGTGCATGGATGTACTCACAAGGCTCCCATGTCCTGTCTTGTGGACCATACCCCTTCCAGTCTACTAAGTAGTATAATTTGGATCTGACGTACTTTCAATCTAGGATGCCCTTGACTTCGAATTCTGACTCCCCGGCGACTACTACTGGCTGCGGTGGTGTTTCTACCCGGGTCCCAGGTTGAACAGGTTTAAGGAGAGACACGTGGAACACAGGATGAATCTGCATGTTTGACGGCAAAGCTAGTCTGACCGCCACAGGATTTATCACGGAAGTGACGGTGAATGGACCCAGGTATCTTGGACGGAAAGTTCGGGCTCCTTTAATGGACACGTGTTTAGACGCCAGCCAGACCTTGTCTCCCACTTGGTAGTTGGGGGCCTTTGCTCAGTGTTGATCAGCAAACTTCTTTTGGCGTTTCTTAGCTTGAAGTATGTGTTCAGCTGCCCTTTTAAAGGTTTGAGAAATGGTCGTGTGCAAGGTTTTGACTGCTGGCATTTCCAGGGTTGTAGGAAAGTCCAACTCAGAAGTACGTGGGTGCCTGCCATACATGGTATAAAAGGGTGTCTGCCCAGTGCTGGTGTGTAGGGAATTATTATAAGCATATTCAGCTATCCATAATAGGTCGAACCAGCGTCCTTCAGCTTGGTGTAACATGCAACCCAAATACTGCCCGAGCGTCTGATTTGTCCTCTCAGTTTGACCATCCTTTTAGGGATGGTGACTGGTGGATAGCCGGATGTCGATCTGGGCCATAGAGCAGCATTTTCTCCAGAAGTTAGATACAAATTGAGTACCTCGGTCTGAGACCAAAACTGAAGGAAACCCATGGAGCCGTATGATGCCTTCAAGAAATACCTTTGCCAGAGTGGAAGCATTTGGAAGCCCTTTAAGAGGAATGAAATGTGCCATTTTTGAAAATAGGTCCACGACCACAAGAATAGTGTTAAAGCCTTGACTAGGTGGTAAGTCAGTAATAAAATCGAGGGACAACGTGTGCCAGGGTTCTGGTGGGATTTCCAATGGTTGTAATAGCCCAGCTGGTTTCTGCTTGGATGACTTGTTTTGAGCACGCACTCCACAAGATAGGATGAATTGGATAATGTCTTTACGCCACGTGGGCCACCAATAATTTCGTTTTACCTTGGCTAGGGTTTTAGCGATTCCGGGGTGGCCCTCGATCAAGGAATCCTGATAACCGGACATGACTTGTTCTCGTAGTTCTTGGTTTGGTAAGAATAAGCGATTCCTGAAGTAGGGCAACTGATCTTTTATCATGTAATGTTCTCCTTGTGCACTCCACGCTTGTAATTGCTCCGGACTCATCAGGTTTTGGATTTCTTCATGTAATTCTTTCTGAGTTATGGTTGCTGTGATTCCTAGGGGCTTGTCACTCAGGATGATTGCTATTGGGTCAGGGGTCTGATACCCTTGCTCTTCCACCCCCATATGGGAAAGGGCATCGGCCTTCCCGTTTTTCACCCCTGGTTGAAATGTAATCACGTAGTTATATTCAGCAAAAAAAAGAGCCCCACGTAGTTGTTGTGAGGATTGGGCCTTTGCCGTTTTTAGGTACTGGAGGTTCCGGTGGTCAGTTATTACGGTGATTGTGTGTCTGGTGCCCAAGAGGTAGTGCCGCCATGCCTTAAAGGCTGACTTAATGGCCAGGAGTTCTTTATCTGTGATAGCGTAATTGAGTTCAGGAGGTGTGAATTTAATCGACCAGAAGGCAACAGGGTGTAACTGGCCCGTTTAGGGGTCCTTTTGTGAGAGGACGGCTCCCATAGCTATGCTTGAGGCGTCCATTTCCACCAGGTATGGGAGATCAGGGCGAGGGTGGCGTAAGATTGGGGCAGATGTGAATCTTGCGCTGAGTTCCTGGAAAGCCTCCTTGGCTCCTGTTGTCCACTGGAACCTTTTGTTGCTTTTCCTTAGAAATGACGTGATGGGATGCACGATTTGCGAAAATCCTGGGATGAACCAGCAGTAGAAGTTTGCAAAACCCAGCATACTTTGAACCCCCTTGAATGAATTTGTGGATGGCCAGTTCAGGATAGCATCTACCTTGCGTACATCCATTCGGATTCCATTCGGGCTGAGAATAAAGCCCAGGAATTCCACCTCGGAGACATGGAATGAGCACTTTTCGAGCTAGGCGTAGAGCTGGTGTTCACGGAGTTTCTCCAATACGGATCGGACATGCTTAACGTGGTCCTGCTTTGATGCAGAATATACTAGGATATCGTCGATGTACACTAGAGCACAGACATCAATCAATTCCTGTAGGACATTGTTCATGACGTATTGAAATGCAGTAGGCGTGTTGCAAAGGCCAAAGGGCATTACTTGATATTCGTACAAGCCGTATTTGGTGCAAAAAGCGGTTTTCCATTCGTTCCCCTGTTTTACGCGAACAAGGTGATATGCCCCCCTCAGGTCTAGTTTTGTGTAGATTTGGGCATCTTTGACTTGATCAAGCAATTCAGGGATCAGTGACAGGGAATAGCGATTTTTTTACGGTAATCTGGTTCAGTGTGCGATAGTCGATGCACATTCTCAAGTCCCCCTCCTTTTTTGGTACGAAGAATAGAGGACTGGCTGCTGGAGACTTCGAGGGACGGATGAACCCGTTGGCCAGGTATTGGTAAAGATAGGCCTTCAGGTGCTGGTTTTCTGGTTCCGTGAGTGCGTAAACTCGCCCACAAGGGATTTGTGCGCCAGGGATCAGGTTGATTTGGCAATCGTATGGTCTATGCGGTGGCAGGGTATTAGCCTGTTCTTTCTGAAAGACATCTTGAAATTCCTGGTATTCACTTGGTAGGGTGCCGATTGCCACAGTCGCAAGCGTGGAGGTTCTGGTGTCTATTGGTTGTTTCGCTTGGTGAATACATGTGTGGGCGCAAGTCTCGGGAAAGGCCAATTCTTTTGCTCGCCAATCGATTCGAGGATTGTGAGCGACCAACCATGGCATTCCCAAAATCAACCGGAACTGTGGTGCCTTAATGAGGTCGAAAACGATAGATTATTGGTGTCCATCCTGGTACAGAAGGGTTAAAGCTGCAGTGCATTGGGATACTGAACCAGAAGCTATTTCCATGCCGTTGACAGTGGTAACAGTGTCGGTGGTTGATTTAGGGCGTAACGGAAGCCCCATCTTTGCCGCAAGATCCTGGTCGATCTAATTACCAACGGCTCCAATGTCTATGTACGCTCTTACTGCGTGCATCCGAGATGGTTGTTGGTGATTGATCAAGACCACAGCAAAATGGGAGGTCTGTAGTTCACTTTCTTTGCTCGACAAGTGGACCCCTACACTAGCCGGGCTGGTGAGTTTTCCGATTCCTTGATGGTATCTTCCTTGTCCGTGGCCCCTACCGTCCTCCTCAGTGGCTTCACAGGGCACTCTTTAAGGAAATGACCTGACCTTCCACAGTACAGACCTAACTGCTGCTGTCTCCTTTTATCCCTTTCCGCTTTAGTCAAGGGTGATTTGACCCCCCGATTTGCATTGGTTCTCCTGAACCTTCCGTTGTTCGGGCAGTATTGTCCTGTGAACGCACATACATATGGCGAGGGTCCGGTCTGGTTCGATCTGCTCTTCGGTCCTGCAACCTAGGATCCAGTTGAACAACAAGGTCAATGAATTCTGAGTAGTCTTTCGGGGGGTTCACTACTTGTGCGAGAACATCCTTGAGCTCCCCCCGCAACCCCTGATGAAATAACGTGGTTCTCTTCTCCACTGGCCATTCTGCTTCAACTACGAGTCTATTGAACGTGGCAATGTATGTTAATAGGTCTTGATTCCCTTGGCGTAGGGACAGAAGTTCGTTGTCTAATGCCTGCCCATGAGTACGACGGGCGAACAGCTTTTCCATCTCCTGCTGAAAGCCCCTGAAGTCATGCAGCAAAGGATCGTCTTGGGCCACAAAGGGTACAGACCAGTCCGCGGCGCTACCACTCAAGTAGGATAGCACAAAAGCGACCCATGATTGGTCATTCGGAAAGGCCCCTGGCCTACAAAGGAAGTGCAGGCGGCACTGGTTCATGAATGTTGCAAACCTCTTGGGATCCCCCGTAAATCGTTCGGGCGGGGCTAAGGGAACTGCCCCAGGAAGGGTTATCTGAACGGGATTGGCTGATGGCGCTGGCATCGAGGGCACGCTTCCCGGCAATGGTGCATGCCCTGCTTGTGACTGGAGAAGTTGCCGGCTTAAATCATCAGTGCGTTCTTTGGCTACTATCAGCTCTCTCCTCAGGGTGTTAGTCTCCTGCCTGGCTGCATGTACTTCGGAATGTAGCTGCCCAAACATGTGGGCTAACTGGTCGGTTTCTGACGTTTCCATGACGCCAAGGTGGATTTTGATGCGAGTCTTTGCGTTCTGTAACGCTCACCTGGTATCCACGGGCACGTCACTCAGCCTGTTCTGACCTCTTACGACCTCGAACCCTTCCCTGGAGACTATTCGACTGGAGACTGGGCCTGAAACACAGGATTGGTAGAGTTTAACTCCCTATTGTCTCTGTGTGCTTGAACCCCTTCTTCCCCGGGGTCCAACCCTTCCCTTTGATCCACAGCTCACCTTGTTTTCTTGGACAGTGTGCTCTCCGTCCTGCTTTCAACGCAGGGGTGCGTTGATTGATGCGGGCTCGTTGCTGCCTAGTTACTTCACTGGCAAGAGTCCGACAGGTAAGTATAATGAGTCTTTTGAACAGTTCTCTAACTTTGTTCCTTTCCTTCCTTAGATGATGGCCGGCGTCCGGGGATGGCGGTGTGCTGCTGAGATGAGTAGCACTGAAGGTGAGTGAGAGTGCGATACGCGATGCACCCCTTTCGTATTTGCATTGAACTGAGTTCTTTTTCTGTGTTTTTTTAGGTGCTGCGATGTTTTCAGCGTGGATGCCGGTTATGAAGAACAAATGCGGTGGGTAAGCACGGTATGCGCCTCTAGATGTTTCCACGCTAACCTGGAGTGTCTTTTCCCTCTTGCAGATGGATGAGAAGTTCCGGAGGCAGAGTTCCCCCAGAGCGGCTGGGATTCAGGTAAGCGTTTGAAGCTCGTACAGTATTTAAAAATAAGCGAAGATTTGCAGAATGCTTACTAATGCCTTTTTTCTGTTCTTTTCCCTTTTCCTTAGGAAGCGGCATGCCGGGATGGGAATGACACCGCCGAAGATGCCCGCAGAACAGAAGGAGCGATGAATGATGGGCAGAAGCGCCACAAGGTAAGGCTGTTCCTAATGGTGTTCTTGTTCTTGCAGGAGCTGAGCACAGAAGGAAGATGCAGGCCTACTGGAGACCTATCCGAACACGTTGAGTGTCACGCTGCAGGTGCAGAAAACGCAAAGCATGTTTCTCAGCCTGGGTGTGGCTTAAATAGTCTCTAGGTATCCCAGGTATCTCTGCGCTGAACCACACCCAAAAGACTAGACCGCACATGCAGTTCTGGGAACCGAAATATGTGGGGGCATCCATCTTGTCCCCATCAATGCACTACAAGTCCAATCCCGAATGTTATCCTATGGGAGTGAGTGAGCCTGGTGCCACAAGCGCCAAGTCTGACTCCAAGTGGGTCTTTGGAGGGATGGAGAGGCTGCCCTTGAGGGCCATGTAGGGGATCGTGGCCTGGCTCCAGCCTGACGTCTTGGAGGGCTTGGGACATGAGGGGCAGGAATCATGACACACTGGCATTATATGCATTGAGGAACCAACCAGGTTCGGACCTCCATCTTAACCCCCATGAGATAATGACACAGAGGCGAATGGGGCACCCCTCACACCTCCATCCAGAGTTAGAAGTGATGCCCAGCCAACGTCAGAATTGTTAGGAATTGAGCTACATGATTATCTTACCTGTATGTCTTCAAGTATCTCTGTCATTTCAGATCAGCTCCGGCGAAAAGGGTGTGGGGCAGTACAGAACACAGAAGGAAATGCTTCAACAGGTGGATTTCAAGAATTTTGTGCTACCAAATTATTCCCTGGAGATGCGGTCCTAATCCGCAATTTTACGAGAAAGTGGGACGAGTCCCGCTTCAACAGCCCTTTCATCGTAGAGGACGTCATGCTGTCTGCAGTCAAAGTGCAGGGCAGACATGCTTGGACTTTCTTTGGTGACAAAGATTTTTGCTGGAAAGACCCCTTCACCCCTGCACCCTAAGGAAGCAAGCATCGTGGAAGAACCTCAGCACGTGAAGACTAGGTCTATGATGAGGAAGAAGGACGCAGAATCTGTTAAAGACAAAGAGTTCATTGAATTCAGGCTTGTTTCGAACACTCTTTTCAGTCATTTGGGGAAGAGTTAAGCGAAGATATTTGTTCTTGAGCCGCAAGAGTTTGTTCACATTGGACTGAGGCATGCTTAAGCCTTGATGAGAAGAAAAACATGCCAGATCTTGATTTTGTTTTCGACAATTGGAAGAGAGTACAGTACCCTGATTCATTTCTCACTGTGTTGTGTGCACATATCCTGCACTTGTGGGGAGAACTACTAGCATTCACCTTTTCCTGCAAGATCCTAACTATGGTCCGATCGTAAAGAGATTGCTCACAGCGATCATTGATCAAGTTCTCCAGCTTCCTGAATACAGTGGGAAAAGTGCAAATGCCCCTATCAACTGATAACGCACACAGATTGGTCAGTTTAGTTTTTTGTTACCTGATTGAAGAATGCCAGCAGCTTGTCAATAGACACACAGATGTTCAAACCTCCCTAAGAGACCCGAGAAATAATGCAGCGCGTAATGAGATTCTGAGAGATATTATAGTGCAAGTAAATACCTATTCCGAGAGAACTCTGAGAGCGGAGTTAAACTTTCCTTTGAGGGACGGATCGAGGGGTTGCTGGCTAAAAAGAACTCTTCTTTCCTACTGAAAGAAACTCGTTATGTCGTCTGGTGAAAGGCCGATTCGTGGGATCCACTGGGAATTCATGTTCATCGTCCAGTAAGCAGTCGGCTGATCGAGGAAATGTATTGAGTGAAATCAACAGATTCCAGAAAAAGATGCATCAATGTGCCCTAAATAAAAATCTGTTTTTCCATCCTTAAAAAATAAAAATGGGCAGCATTAGTAGCAATATCATCATGCCATATCCTGAGAGACATCCACATTGTGTAAAAAGTCGATGCTGCATGTTTTCGTATCTCTGCATCATTTATGCTTGCATTCTGTTCATATTAATACCTCTCTCACTCGCAATGCGCACATCGTATTACATAGATGTAAATGGAGCAAAGACTCCTGTGAATCTTCCTGAGCAGAAAGAAGGTACAAACGTGGCAACTACTAGGCAGCCAAGACCTATGTAGTTATCTCTGTTTCAAAGAATGATGATAAGTTGCCTGAGTCTGAGGTATATGTTACTAGCAGTCATTTGCATGCAAAAAGTGTCTTAGAGATTATTTGTGTACACCAGAGACAGGCTCTACAAGAGAGACAAAAGAAATGGTTGTTAAAAGGGTGAACCTACACAGGTAATGCATGCAAACACACCTAGTCCCCTGACGAGTGTTCCTATGACTGGTCCAGTTAGTAAAAACTATGCTGACATACTCTTTGAAATAATGATAGAAGGTCACAAGAGGAGAATGAGACCTAAGAGACATGTCAGGGAGAATGATGTTGCGCTAAATGTTTACCTGGACAGCACAGCACACTTGGGAAACAACATATGTTATCAACATATGAAGGAGGTGGGAAACCTCAAAGGAGGAATGCTTTGTAGGTGCACTCCTGCCTTACAGCATAGGAAAATCCAAGATCCTCATAGCCATTGAAGTAGATGTCCTAATAGCACATTGTCTTTCACACATAGCACTTTGCCGAACGAGAGGCCAGTTCATGGGCCAAGATGCCTATCTCAAATGGGCAACTTAATGGACAGATCCAGATGAAGATGATTATGTACAAGACTCTAAGACAAGAGACCGAGAGCACACCAAGAAACATGCCATTAGGTATGAGAAACCTGGAGTAAAAGGAGCTGAAATCAGATGGGAAGTAAATTTTAAAAACTTGATAGTCCAGGAAAAACTAAAGAAAACATCCGGCATTGGAAGAACAGAAGCCAGATGCAGATTTGGGGATCAGTGTTATCACCAGATGGATGGGAAGGAGGAGTGGTTATCTGCAGAGCATGTATGGTGTATGATCGCCCTGAATCAACTGTTTGGAATGCACAGGTACTATGCAAGTTTTTATGGAAAAGTATTGCCAAGTTACTGACCTGGATCGAAGATAGCGGAGGACCCTTGCAGATAGTACCTTTGGAGAAAACAAAGCGGTGCTTCAGAAACAATGGCACAAGAAAAGTTGGGGAGAATCAGAACTGGGACAGAAGCATTGATGCACCAAGAATGAACATTGGGACTGCAGTGATCATGGATCACTATTGGGCGTGTGGGGCTAGAGCTTATATAAGATTGCCTGCAGATTGGGGAGGAATTTGCTCAATAGTGAACACCCTTGTTCCAGCATTGGTGATTCCTAAAAGTGACTTGAATCCTGACAGTTTTCCCAAAAGCAGATGCTCACCTGAGGAAGAAGAGATCTGTGGAACTGATGAGAAGAATGAAGGGAGATAACTATTTCTCCGCAAAATCCATAGAAGCTTTTGACTCTATCCCATATGAGCATGGATTGTTCAGCCAGACTTCATCAGTTTTCATGATGATCTTCATGCAGAGAATCCAGGTTGGAGCAAATACCAAATGGCTGCAGATTACCAGATGGGATTTGCTACAGACAATCAACATGACTATAAAGGGATTCAATGCAATCAGAGAAGAGATAAGGGCCATACAACTAATGACTCTCCAGAACAGAAATGTCTTGGACATGATCACAGTAATGGATGGAGGTGTTTGTGCAAAAATTGGAGAATCATGCTGCATGTTCATATCTTCTCATGATGACTAGAATGGATCCTTGACAGAAGCCATAGGTATGCGGACGAAGCTCCACGGCCAGATGATAGATGAGGTAGAAGACATGCTGTTGACAGCTGGTTTGGATCACTCTTTTCTTGGGTTCCACATTATGGATGGCAGACATTTTCAAGTTCCTTGGAGCTCTGATAATGATATTGCTTGGATTCTGTGTGATCAAACTAGTAACCTCACAATGCAAGAAAACTGCAAGGATAGCCGTAGGGATGAAGATTATGATTGATGTTGGACAAGGATAGAAGGCTAAAGACTTGACAGATAAAGAGATCAGAGAATTTGTAAAGGCCAGTATCCATGCACCTGAGGGGACGACGTACCTGTATCCAAAGAATCCTAACAACTATGTGGGTCGATGGATCTACTGCAGTCCAAGTGGGCAGTGCAGGCTCAATTGCATGGAATAAAGATGAGCATGTCAAATCAGCAAGATGCCTGAAAGGTGTCATAAAGATATGGATCCCAAGGAAGCTCTTCTTCAGACCAGGATGTCTAGATGTGAAGGATGAGGAGAGTGGTCAATAAATCACCCAGATGGGGGAGTGTAGAGGAGGAGCCAAGTACTCCCACCTCAACCACGTTACCCATATTGCCTGTATGTTGGGAGCCAGAGTGTGAAAACCGTTCAGTACCATTGAGAATGATACCTTTGAGAATCCTGGAAGCAAGGTTCCCATCGAGAAAATCATACCTATATGCAAGAAAATATGAAACTACAGAGAAAATCAAAGGAAACTACAAATGTGGCAAGTGCAATTACTGCAAATATTCAGAGAATGGTAAAAAGAGCATCATATTACCTGATGGAAAAAAACATGAGATTCAAGACTTCATCAACTGCAATTCCAACCATGTGATCTATGCAATAGAATGTATCTGCACAAAACTCTGTGGGCAGCACAATTAGAGCACTAAAAACAAGAATCTCAGAACATCTCAGAACCATCAAAAATCTTGATACAAGATACCCTCTAGGCAAACATTTTGAAATGGAACATAATGGAGGAAACACAGACAAGATTAGATATTTTGGACTAGAAATTGTTCGATCCCCATTAAGGGGAGGAAGCAGAGAAAAAAATATCACACCAGAGGGAAGCAATCTGGATTTGCAATCTAGATTGTTGCAATATTGGTCTGAACTCCGATAAAGAAATGGGACACTTTTTATGAAAAATGTACTGAAATAGGAACTTCAGAATATACATTTTGCAAATATATATGAATGTATGATAATATCAAAATGCCAGATTTGCCGCAGAATGTTGTAACAAAAACTGTTTAGATAGAATCAGAGTCAGAGAATATCGTACATTGCAAGTATCGGGTACAAGTGACTCTAATAACTGTTCCCAATATCATAAGATAATAGTAGATTTAGATAACACACCATTTAAATGTAAAAAGATATATTACACTATTCAATACTTGCCAATATCAAGCCAAAAGAAATTGGCAGAAAGACAACCTAATAATGTAAAGTATGAAATATGTTTTCTTGCGCCCCTTAAACAACAAATGATATAGAGATACAAATTTGAGTGGAACAGTCCACAAGGATGCAATTGAGGATATTAGAGAATGCTTTAGGGCTTTTCTCTGTATAGCTACATTTTGTCAAGCAACCTACATAACTGGGTCTGTATGCATCCACAGTTTATAATGAAAAAAAGGTATATCTGATATTTACTTGCACAACACATGCTGTGACGTCATCGCGTATATACCGTAAGAAAAATACGGTACGCAATGACGTCATCACGCCTCGGCGTACTCCCGCATATAAATATACGGCCATTTTGGATAACCCGCATTGGCAATCACGATTGGACCTCCAAACAAGGCACAACACCATTCAATATTCTCCAAAAGCGGTAAGCAAACAGGATGCTATCTCCTTAACACATCCAAATAGAAATAGGGGAAATTTAAACTCCTCTTTTATTAAGTTCCGTTGTTTTCCTTTTCTTTTTTAGAAGTTAAACCAATACCTGTATGCCTAACGGTAACAAGAAAAATCAAAATAACCAGCACTAAATACGATTACAAAAACAATGAAAACGAATATAATTTGATGGAATGTTTTACATCTCTGAAGTAAGTACATATTAGCTATTTGTTAAATGTAAATAACAACTAGATGATGTATACAGGGAACAGCATCTAAACCAATTGGCATTTTCTTTTCTTGTTCCCCTATTGTACATGAACAGGCCATGAAGGAAAAATACTATTAGAGACAAAACCCTCCTGATGAGCCGTCTGAGAGGACGGAGAAACATGTGTTGAGGGAGTAGAGGGAGTTAAGAGGTTGAAATAACTCTGTATGAAAACAATACAGAGTTTACATTGAAGGAGCCAAGAGGCTGTAAGGCTGCAAGGATATTACATTGTATATATTGATACTAGTTGGAAAGTAAAAATACTCTGCATGAAAATAATAGAGATTTAAGTGTGAACATTAGAATTCCAAAAAAAAAATATTATGAAGCAAACTTGTGCAAATTCTCTATATGAACATAATACAGAGCAAAGCAAAAATGTATCAAATTAATTTGGAGCGCACCAAGTGTCTCTTTTGTGTTCTTTTGTCAATAAGAAAATATGATGGCCATTTGAATTAGATTCCTGAGGAAGCAGAGCAAGTAAATGGCAAAGATGAATGGTGACGTCACACTGAGTCGAGTTGACATATATATAGAGGATGCAGACACAGGAGAATGAAGATATTCTATAAAGCATCAAGAAAGTATCAAAGATAAGTGACATCTTGGGATCAAGGTGAAGAAGCTTATGCTACAGAACTGATGAAGATATCAAGTCATTTTACACGTGTACAGATGCAAAGGAAACGCAAGCAGACAAAGTAATCTTGAGGCTAGCTTTATAGTGAATAGATTGCGGCAAGCGCCAACGTATACATATGTATATGGACAAGAGAAGAATGGATGTTTCCACTATGTATTATAGCAGTGCTGGACTTTAGAAAGAAGGCCTCATTTCTAGTGTGTGTCACAGACAACAGAAGTTGAATTTTGAAAGTGAATCTCAAAAAGGTGAGGTTGGATGAGCCAAAGAAGCCAAGGTCTTATCAGGCTGGAGTAAACTGACATTGGATACAAATCGTGGGAAAGAACAAAACTCCTGTTCAGAAAGCATGAACAGAACAAGGAAGATGTCAGAGGTCTAATAAAAAATAGTATTTTAAAGACACTAGAAGCTTGATTCCATGGTCTTCAGTCACGTGGAAGGATGAAGTTGGATGAACAAGATGATCACACCTACGCATGAGGGCAGTGCGTGCCTTCACTCCCCGGAATTCTCCACAGTACAGAACAAACTAAAGGCCGATCTTCAAAGTTTAATTGACAAGCAGACCACTGAGGTGATGATGGATTGATATGCTAATTGGTGGGAAGCTATGGTTAAGACGGGCTCACCAGCACCTGGAAGGCCAGCTTGCGTGCTGCTAGATGTAGGTGGAAAAGTACTGACGAATATTAGAGTGCCAACCAATAGTTGGGGACCGCGTAATTAAGGGTCCTATTGTTTGTGTAACCAATGGGACGTCGTACATTTAGTGACGTTCATAGTGATAATTTTAAGGGGAGGGTTTAGGTGCTCCACCTGATGTTAAGTGACCAATCACACATTCACATTCTTTTAGACTAGTATGGATCGTATACTTAGGTGTTCCTTGAGAGCCTATCACCGTTATACATAGGTTTTTGTAGGTTGCCACGTGAGATGACGTTGGTAGTTACATAGGTCAACGTCAATCATGACGAGTTTTTAGTATATAAGCTCAGTTTTCTATGAAATTCATTGAATAAGAGGATCGAGTGAGTTTGTTGATGTTCGTTGTACTCACTGTTTTAGATAATTGATAATAAAACTGTTATCCTTTTTTCCAATTACCTGAGTCGCTTCGATTACTGATGTATGAATAAAAATCTGCATCCCCATCCATCTCCAGGGTAATTGGTACTCATCTTAAAGGGCTGGGATATCCAGTTCAACCCCTACAGGATTCTCAACTCTAGCTGTGTTCAATCTTTCACCCCAATCTAGCTGCGTTGAGTCTTGCACTGAACTCCAGCTGTGTTTATCGTTGTACCCTAACCTAGCGGTGTTCAGTCCTTTACGCATCTTACACTGTTAGGTGTAGGCCTCTCTCCCACTATACAGGATTCTCGAGTCTAGCTATGCTTAGTCTTGTACTCTTGTACTCAAACCCTGTTTAGACTTACTTGATACACATCTAGAGGGGAACAGACCGTGATAGTATTGTACCAACCCCCACCAATACTGCTGAGAACAACATAGACAGCTACCGAATTGAGTCCTAGACCACCTGACAACCGTACACCCAGTACCCCCAAACCCTCCGGACATACCCACCCTACCTGAAGTACAGACAGCACCAATAAAGCACCCAAGCCAACCAGTAATAGAGGAATCACCAGTACTGCCACAGCACAAGACATTACAGTCGACCAATGGACCCGTTATCTTGGCACCGAGCACCGAAATGCCCCGGAACAGGAATGGGCACTGAGAAAAGAACACAAGATCATTCCACAATGGACATGGACCCATAAATCCATCTTACCCCAGAAGTAACAGCCCCAAATTCAGGAAACACCCCACCAAAAACCAATAGGATCAGAACAAACTTCGAAAGAGAAAAATCCTTATATCTCACACCATACCTCGCAACAACCCCAGAACCTGGATACCCCACTGACACCGAGACATCGAACCATGCAAAGAATCATCCGAGACTGCCAGAAAGAAGACGGGAGCACCCAAGAAGAGGGTGGGAAAACTCTGACCCCAACACCCCATGCATCACAAGAACAGAAAGGCACCACCAACACCCACGGCACACCAGACAAAACGACTAAGTACTAATAACCAACAACCCAACCATTAACCTAACAGACCGATTCAATGAAGAAGAAGCCTTCGCTGATCTTCAACCAATCGGCAGGAATAGGGAAGCACCGCTATTGAACAGCCAAGCTTTCAGTCTAGCAGACTGTTTCAATGAAGATGCAGCCCTTGTTGATCCTCATCCTCATCCAATCAGCGCCAATACAGATGCACCACAGCCAAACAACTGCAAACCAAAACAAGGAACAGCTAATAAACAAAACCACAACAAAAAGATCCACTGCAATTTAATCAATGCAAGGTCAATTATCAAACATGCCACCGAAATATACGATCTCATTTGCGACGGAGGGATCGACATCTTATTGTAACAGAACCATAGCTAGACTACAACTACAAGATCACCCTCAACAACTGCCTGCCTGAAAACTTCAAATGTGTCCAAACAGACAGAAAAACCAAAAGAGGGTGGGGGACTGGCAATCATCCACAAGGAACACCTGGCTATCAAATTGCAAATCCTTAATCATATGCCTATCAGTAAACCCCAAAACAAACCTGAAATTCATACTGATATACAGACCACCAACCTACGATGCAACCTTCATAGATGCCCTCCCGGAAGCAATCACGATCCTAGCCATCAAACACAATCACCTGATCGTCCTCGGAGATTTCAACATCTGGTTCAAAGAAGAAACCACAACCACACAAAAATCTCTAACCAGCCAACTAGCAGCAATAAACCTACAACAACTAGTCAAAGGAGCAACCCACTCGGCAGGGCATACACTGGACGCAATCTTTGCGAACAAAGAACTCCTTACCACAGCACCCCCAATTCAAATTCTCTGGAGTGACCACCTCATCATTCCCTTCATAATCAAAATGACCCCCCCAGTAAATAGGCAACAAGACAAACCAACGACCACCATGAAAAGAAACTGGAGATCCATCAAAAACTCTAACCTAAATGAAATCCTCAGCAAACCGTAACCAACATTTTTGGAAGAAGCTGACCTGGACAAAAAAGTAGCCCTGCTCCACTCCTGGATTGTAACAACTATCGACAATATCGCAAAAGAAAAACCATTCACTCCTTCTCATAAAAGAGCAATGACAAAATGGTTCACACCACACTACTCAGCAGCATGAAAAGAAAAAAAACGAAGACTAGAACTCAATTGGAGAACAAAAATCGACACTGCGAAGAAGCTGAAATTCCTGCAACATAACCACGCATACAAAAGGGAAATACGAAAAGCGAAGTGGAAACACTACGACAACCGAACAGAACTCTTCAAAATCATAAATGAAATAAAAAATCCACCGAGCTGCAACAACACACCAACTCCTTCGACAAAACTATGCAATGACCTAGCATGCCTCTTCAAAAACAAAATCATCAACATCCAACAAACCATACAAAGCAGACCACCTGATCATACTACGATCCCCACCTACCGTCAGGAGGAACATCCGAACAAACTGCAAAGCTTTCCTGAAATATCAGTGGAGACTTTCGTCAAACTGGTAAATCAAAGCAACAACTCAGGCTCTCCTGAGGACCCATGTTCCCTTCACATATACAAATCAATTCTTAAACAAGGAACTCCCATGGAATACCACAGGGACGTCCTTAACCTTTCAATCACGACATGGAAAGTGCCACAAGCATTCAAATCAGCGTATATCAGGCCTCTACTCAAAGATACAGCGGGAACAGCAGAGGACCTCTCCAACTACAGACCCATCTCTAACATCCCGGACACAGCCAAGCTGCTCGAAACGTACATATACAAAACAACCCAAGAATTCATAGAAGAGCACTGCCTACTAGACCAGGCACAAGTTGGTTTCAGACCGATGAGAGGCACGGAGTCAGCTCTCCTCTCAATAGGGGACAACCTAAAAATAAACACAGACTCGGACAACAGTACTGCCTTGATACTCCTAGACATATCTGCAGGATTCAACACAGTTAATCACGACATCCTCATAACGAGATTAGAAGGACTCAGCATAACAGACACCGCCCTACTGTGGATCAAATCCTTCCTAACAAACAGAACGGAAATCGTATGGATGAAACCTTTTAAATCCAACCCGAGAGACTGCACATGTGGAGTACCACAAGGATCATCCTTTTTCTCGCTATTATTCAACATCTACCTATCTTTACTAATCAAAATCATCAAAAGTCACGGCCTCACCTGCTACAACTACACCGACGATACACAAATAATCTTCAAAATACAAGACACTCCAGAAATAAACAAAGCTAGAAAACTACCTTCATGATGTATCCAATTGGATGAACGCCAACTACCTCAAAATCAAGCCAGGCAAAACAGAAATGATTGTCACAAAAAATGGAGGAGAAAACCACTTCATCCCTTGGCCAAGGGAACTCGGAACAACCCCAGCACCTTCGCCGAATGTAAAAAACCTGGGGGTCCTGATGGACAACAATCTCACCCTAGAGCCACAAGAAATGCTTCTTTCTCCTGCGAGCGGCAAAAAGAATCCTACCGTTCCTATCATTTGCCAACAAAACAGCCACCATCATTGCTCTCGTCATGTCCAGAGTACACTATGTCAATAGCCTTTACTTGGGTATGCCTGAACGACTTCTAAAAAAACTACAGCGCATACAAAATGCGGCAACCAGATTGCTTCTAAAACTACCCCGAAGAGAACACATCACACCTGTGCTAAAAACAGTACATCTGCTACCAATAAAACAACAAATAAAATTCAAAACAAGGATCGTGCACAGAGCAGTACACAAACAAGGCGCTGAGCTCCTGAGAGACAAATTGCGCCTACATCAACCAACAAGAACGCTCAGATCAAGCAAAGACATCCACCTGCAACCGAAACCCTACAATAAAAGAAAACTTGGAGAATCTTCTTTCTCTCACTTGGCGCCGAAAACTTGAAATGACCTACCAAAGAACATACGCAACACAAGAAACCACATACTATTCAGGAAACTACTCAAAACTTGGCTCTTCATTTCATAATTAGAAGACCGCCCACAGGGACACATGCACACAAACTGAATCAACGATGAATGAAGAGACAGACCCCGATTCACCCTAAGTAATTGACTGGGAATAGACTCTAAGGAAGACACTCTACGACATAGCGAACGACTAGCTGAGAGAAAGCCATGATAAGAACTAAAGAACGAATACATAGCAAGACCAAGACGGAAGTACTAAGACATATCTTCAATAGCGCCCTCAAAAGAATAGGGAACACCCATCTTTTAGCTCAGAAACCGGAGGTTGAGGAATAGACATACCCAATCACATTATACAAAGCTCATTAGGATACAGTAGGGAACGCGCTGAACCATCACACAAGCAACAACTGAATAATAGATTTTAAGGAAGATACCCCCACGACATACCGAACGAATAACTGAGAGATAGCCATGATAGGAGAAGACTAAAGACTGAATCTATATTCTGACCAAGACGGGAGTACTGCGACGACTCATCGATAGCACCCTGGCCCCTTAACCACACCTAGCACCAACAGACCAATATCACAATAGATGACAAGGGAATAGGGAACCCCCATCCTCAGCCCCCACAATAGAGGGATGGAAATAAGACATACATATCCGTACTATACAATGCTCATTGAATACAGCTGGGACCGTGCCGCACCATCACACGGTACAGCCAGACAGCCAATAAGAAATGAGTAACAACCCCACCCACAGGAATACAACTCAATTTAGAACCAGGATACAGAACCCACTAACTCTACTTTCACTCTCTGCATACCCAACCCACCCAAAACTCACACAACTATCTCTAACCCAGCAATCCGCATGCACTTTCCAACACTGCATCAACAACATACAAACACATAAACAGCACACAAGGTCTCGCCCGGTCCGATACTTGCAACAAAGCTCAGCGTGCGGTGCATACTGCACTGAAGCTGCCAACAGCACACCACTTCTCACACTCTCCTACTCCCTCTCTACCGACTAACCTTACCCTCCCTTCTTCTTGGTTACAGATCCGCCAGAGCACCTGGGGACCAATTCCGTTGGTGATTGTGTGCTATATAAATACCTTTTTAACATACCTTTAACATCAGTTAGGTCTTAAGCCAAGGCTTCTCTGTAGTTTAGCTTGCTGACTATTCTCTGACGCAGAACTTTAAAGGGATTGAAGGTACATTGCTATCTTCGTTTGGAGCTTTATGAATAGGTTATTGTGTCCCGGTCCTGAAAAGCGTGAGAAGAGACCTTGATTTCGTCCATTTTGTCCTGCTATTTAGTGTGATTAGATTCAATGATATTGGGTGTTATTTCTCTCCTTGGCCTCTGTAGACTTGGTAGCTCCATTCTGCATGTGCTTTTTACATCTTTTAATTGAACAATACTTGGCATTCGCAAGTGTTCACTGCTTTACTTAAATGAAGAGAAATATGTCCTGCGTACGTAGCTTATCCTCTTCGACTCCTTTCGAGCCATGTAGTTGCTCTTGCTGCGGTATCTTTGATTCTGAGCCAAGCAATTACCCTTTGTTCGTGCACAAATTTGTATTCCAGTGCCTGTCAGCATTGCAGTCTTGATTTCCCTTCTTATGGCTTCTTGCTTACTATTCTACAATGCTGAAGTCCATTTTGTAAACATGGCTGCTTTACTCTCGTTCTATTTCCTACTTTAGCAAGCTTCTATGTTGTCTTGTCTACCTTGTGCTTCTGCATATATACATTTATTCCATCTATTGTCACTTATCTTAGTGTACATGGTGTTTCTTCATATTCACATATATGTTTAATTCATCACTTCAATCACATCTTCATTATTTGGCTATCCATACATCGAGTATGGTGTGTCCACGTATCTTCTCTCTTGTTAGCATCACTGTACATCTGTCAGACTTTACTTATAGTTCTTCTATGTCCAATGGTGTCGGCAGGGGTACATTCAATACGGCTGTCTGAGCGCATAACATCTTTCATACCTTCGATGTGGTTATTGGGATGATACCAGGTGTCAAACAGTTATTTCTTCCTGTTTTTCCAGTATGAGAGAGGTGAGGGGGCGGGCTCTAATAATGACATGTACATCGGCCTCTCTACAATAAAATGTGATGCAAATTGTGCATTTTAAAGAATACATTCAGTAATACTGGGCAAAACTACTAGCAATATGGTCAAGTAACTTACCAAACTGTTCCACATGGGCCAAAAAAGTCTCATTTTGCCCAATTAAACTGGCCCACGTGAGTATTTGGCGTTTTCGGTTTGGGCATTGTCCTATTACCCTATAGACCAGTCCGAGACTGGGTATGTTTATATAGGAGTAGCTTGGCGAATCGCCCCATCTAGGAATTGATCTTCCTCACATGCGGGTACAGTTAGGACACCAGTCCAGTGCAGAACCGGAGGCTGTGGTGTTGTTACTGAGCACCTGTAAGTTAATACAGAGTGGAGCGCGGGCAGTGGCATCTTTAATAGTGGCAGGGTCTTCTCACACTTCCATCCGCTCACTGCTGAATTTTTAATGGTTCTTGGTCACCCATAATGTGAACATATGTTGAATGATTGTTATTTGTATTGCCTTTTTACTACATAATGACCACCGTGGTGTTGCATAGTGCATCCCTAAAGAAAACGTGCTATCAAGAACCACAAGGGTACTTTACAGCCACAAGTTTGGAACATCAGTACTCGGGGGCACACGCCTCATGCGAATTCCCTGAAAAGAAGAGGTGGCCTCCAGTCCCAAAATGTTGGGTGAGATGTAAAGTGTGAAGAAGCAAATACTAAGTTTTAAAGTTTGAAGAAGTTAAGTAAAGTGTGAAGAAGTAAAGTTAACCTATGAGGGCGGGGGGCAGTTCTGTTATTAAGGAGCCCCTGTAATTTCACTCTTACCAAAATAAGGCATGCTGTGACACAGGTTTACCCCGTACACAGACTGGACAGACTTTCATTGTCTGAAGGGCACAAGGGGTGGTAGTAACCTATCCAAAGCTTTGGTGCCAAAAATGGCAGTGTGGGCAGTTGCTTCTACGAGCAAGCTTTCGCAGGCCTGGGGGAATGGAAGCAGGTAAGCGAGCTTGTAACCGTGGCTGCTCTCCTCCCTGCTTCCATCCCACCAACGTCCCCTTGCTCTCCGGGTTCCCGCAAAAGCGAATCCTTTCCAGTCCCAGTGGTGTGTAGCAGCCGCTTGCCGCCTTGTCAACAAACGAAACCTTTGTGATACATGCTACTTTCAGACAGGCAAACGTCCAAAAGATGCCTAAAGCGGTGTCCAGGGGAGAGCCACCGAGACCACAAGTGTGAATGGAATCCGAACTGGGTGGATTTAGATTGGCTGGTGGCATGCTTCTACTGTAGTTCAGGATTATGCCGTGACTGTCAGCTCTGAACGTGTTGCCATTTATACCGCTGCAAACTTAAAAAAAAGGATTCCTGCAGTGCTAAATCCGGAATAGCGTAGAGAGTTAACAGAGGTGGGAACGCGCCAGTGATACAGGTTTTCACTTAGTATGCGTGTTCGTGACTGCTGTAGATAACACCGATGCTCTTAGCTTCCCACGCACACACTCCCCCGTGTGCCAAATGAAAATATAGATGAAGGCGGAAATAGTAAAACATGGCTCTGAGAACTCATGGAGAGGTAGCCACTGATAGCAAAATAATCCTTTTTTCATAACCTATCGGTAGGGTCCCCCCAAAACGCATCTGCCTCTGTCCTCCTAGGGAAGGGATTGGACCTGAACACGACGGAGCTGCACTCAGGGCAGGGCCGTCCGTGCCATTAGCTCCCCTCTATGCCAGCGTGGAGGAGTTTTTCAAGGTGTCCCGACCTAGCTTGGTGGGAGAAGGCACGGCAAGCGCCCTATTGAACTTAAATGCGCCCCGCTCTTGTGCTGGCGCTGGGCTTTCCAGCGCGGGAGCAGGGCCCATTTAATAACAATAAGACGCTGGTGCGCCCTATTAAAGTGATTACCTCCTGCTCCGGCGCGGGAGCGGGGCGGTTTTCATTAGAGGAGGGCGCTGATGCATTTACATAAGCGCCCTATTTAGTGATTACCTCCCTGCTCCAACACAGCGAGGCATTGACCAGGGGCGCATGGAGTTGAGGTTGGAGGGTTCAGGGGGGTATTTTTTTGTTTCACCTCTCGGGATGCTGCCGCCACTGAGGCTATCCCTGGCTGCGCCCCACAAAAATTGTCTTGCCAGAGCGCAGTTCCATGTAAACCCGAGACCTATATATTTCTAAAGGTTGACTTTTCTGGGACTTCCTGTCACACGTTTCATTATTTTCTGTAATTTGAGAATTGCCTATTTGTATGAAGAGTTGTAGTACTCCCACTCCGAGTAGAGGTAGCGTGAATTAAGCACTCTATAAATCTTCTCACACACAAAATGTCTCTACGTGCTTCACGCTAACACATTTTTAATAGACAGTGCAGTGCAATATCGGTGTGCAAAAGTTGTTGACAGGCAGGATCGTTGCTCTGCTGCTGCACCTTCCCCTAGCACTCGCGCTCCACGTGCTCACGTGCCGCCATGCCTAGCTGGCCATTGCACGCAAAGGGCCTAATTCACAGAAGGTTTTCCAATGGGTTTTGCCATTATAAAAAACTAATGTGAAATAGGCCCCAAGTCTATTACCTAGTGGAGAAATGGGGCTACGCGCCACACAGCTGCAACTAAAATGGCAGTATGACCATCAGTCATTGATTGAACCATGCAGGTGCACATTGGCTCACGAGATGATCTGTCCAAAGGCAGACTGGGAAGGGGGCAAGGGAGTAATTGCCCCCCCAGGCAGGCTGGGCTGTGGCTCCATGGGCCACAGCGACAAAATGCAAAACAAAATCCTCAAAAAAGACAAAATCCTTCAAATTCCAGCCTGCCAGGAAGGGGCCGCATGCTGAATGCCTGCTTTGCTTCTCTGTAGATGGAGTGAGTTGGTCATCTTGATTTCAGCAATCTGGCAGGTGAGTCTGGGTGCCCTCCAAACGTGGGCCTCCACAGTGAGATTACATTTTGTGGCTCTTGGACTTCCCAAAGTCCCCTGATCCCCTGGCCCCTGACAGGCTTACTTGATCTCGGACTCAGAGGGCATCTGCTCGTTCGGGTTTTCTCGGTTCAAGTAACCCTTGTGGCTTTCCCAGCCTCATCCGTTAGTTTCTCGGTTTCTCAGGGCTCTACGAAGCCCTCTGACCATCTAATCATCTTGCTTCAACTTGACTTAGGTAGGGTGTCTGCCCGCTCAGGTTTATCAGACTCATGTAACCTTTGTGACTTTTCCAGCTACAAATGTCTGTTTGCCCCTCTCAACGGTGTTACCTCTGTTTGTTTGCCCCTCTCAACGGTGTTACCTCTTTGGAGTGTTAGCTACCATTCTGCTGCTTGACTCAGCAACTAATACACTTCTCGTACGAAGCTCGGGCTCCCGGACTCTCTGCTGCAGTCTGGTCTCAGCCGTTGTAATCAGGCCTCAGGACCACCACCGCTCCCATGTGGTTGAGCAACCACACAAGACGATTGCTTTACCGTCTCGTCTCTCGTCCGACCGTGGCTTCTTGGTTGGTCCGGATGTCAGCCTTCTGAAATTATTTGAGCGTTTTGAACACTCTCCATTTGATTCAGAGTTCTTTGTGGTTTTATGCTCACCCTCAGAAACAACGGGGGTGTTGTTCCTCTTTGACTGTATAGTTCAGGCGAAAGCCAGCATTACCTAAAGCCAAATAGTTTGAAGGAATGTTACTATTCAGTGAATCCAAAATAGTATTACAAATAAAAGGGGTGTAATGCTGCCATTTGTCAGGCGAGATCCAGCATTACCTGAAGCCAAAGAGTTTGAAGAAATATCCCAGTGGGTGGATTCAAAACAGAAGTAACAACAGTATTCCCAATTCTGATGTAGGCGGATAATGTGTTCTGGACCATGAGTTCCGCACAAGAATGGGAGTCCTTGTCTCCAAGAGGGGAGTCACTCCCAGTGAGGTCCCACTTGCCCAGACCCCGAGGGAGGGTCTTGCTGAGGGGACTCACCTTCCTAGCCTCAGAGGGGGTGGCTTCTCTCTGGGGAGAAGGGACAAATTGTCCAGATTCATCACATGGGTTGAATAACCAAACAGCACCTACAAGCTTTTTATCTCTCCTCGTATGCCATTTCTCCCTAGCTGTACTATAAAATACAATAGTTTCAACTTATTGGTGGAGCTTTAGCACCACCTAATAGCCAAAACTAAAAGGGGTGTTTTTCAAATGCTGCATTGTTTTTACCATAGGCGAGAATGGGCCTTCATTGAACAGGTGCACAGCACAAGTTGTTGGGACGGATTTGCCTCAAATTCGAAACAAGTTGGGTTTAAAGGGTACAGATGTACCTTTTGGTGGTTCCACCCAGTAGTTTTTAACAAATTTGGAGAACCTGGTTCCCCTGGCACCAAAACCTTTTTTGCAACTCCCATGGTGCATTGTAGCAACTGAGGCTTTTCAGAAGTGAAAAACTACAATTGTATTTGTCACTAGATCATTTTAATGGCAATAGGAAATGAGAATGTTGTGAAAATATCAACAAGTGTTAAAGGAAGGACCCAGGGAGGATCAAACAGTAGAATTTAGGACATTGAGTGTTTGCGATGGGCTGGCAAAAATATATTTTTTTATTTGTTTTTTGTCTTTTTGCAAGAAAAATGATCTCACAAGAATTTATTTTGGAAGTTTCACTGGAATAAGACCATTGCACATTATCACAAGAAGTGCCAAAGGGAGGTTAGGTGGACAAATGTCAGGGGAATGCAGAGAGTGCAGGGGAAAGAAGGTTCACATGCAAAGTGTGAGGAATGAAGCTGGAAGGGCTCAATGGGGTGTAGGCCCAGTCAGACTAATGCATGGGGAAGAAGCCGGGAAGGAGCCCGGAAGGGCAAGTGCAGGTTCGGGGGAGGAGTTAGGGGAGACCAAGTGCGGGGGTAGATTGGTCGAGGAGGGCCTGGTACCCTATATGAATCTGAATGAACTAGGCAGCCAGTCAAAAGAAGCCATTCCAGAGGGGGCTACCTGGGGAGGAGAGAGATCTACCCCACACTATCTGCTTGGAAAAGCATCTAATCTGCATAGAGTTGGAGCTAAAAGACCAAAGGGCTCTAGCAGGGAGGGGTTTAGGGAGAGAGAGTTGGATGTAGCAGGGTTCCAGGCCCCAGAAATCCTTGTGGATGATGCAGAGCATCCTGAATTTGATCCTGCAGCAAGTGGGAGCCAGTGAAGAGATTTTAGGGCTGGAAAGGTGCATTACCTGGGCTTGAAGCCAAGGATAACTATTGCAGTCCTATTCTGGATTTGTTGAAGGGGGCAAAGGGAGGAATTGGGCAGAGTGAGGAAGAAGCTGTTGCAGTAGTCCAGCCTGGAGAAGACCAGAGCTCTGGAGACATTGAGTTTCCGGGGGAAGGTGAGAAAAGGGAGAATGCCTCTGAGGAGGTGCAGCTGAATGTGAACCTTCTTGGCAAGGTCTGTGACGTGAGGAGAGGAGGAGAGAGAGGAGTTGAAGATGACACCAAGGTTTTTTGCCTCACAGGAGGGGGAGGGTGAGGAGGTCCATGGAGGGCAAGCAACATGAAGGAACGAAGGAGGGAGCTGGTGTCCAAATGAGAAGTATCTCAATCTTACTGGCATTAAGGCATAGATTGTTAGCAGTGCACCATGGCTGAATAGCAGACGCAGTCAGAAATGAGAGAGGAAGAAGAGGAGGAAGTGGAGGGAAGCTTGAAGGAGAGCTGCGTGTCATCCGCATTACACTTGAAGTTGGGTTTAGGAGAGCAGGCAGAGATCAAATGGCGAGAGGATAGAGACCTGAGGGACACCACAGGTGGAGAGTGAGATGGAGGAGAGAAAATGGCCCAGTTGAACCTGGTAAGGTCGGTCAGAGAGGAAGGAGGTCAATCATTCCAGAGCCAGGTCCGTGATGCCAAGGGTATCATGGAGCCGATTAATAAGGGTGGCATGATAGACCATATCAAACGCAGAGGAAAGTTCAAGAAGGATGAGAACGGAATGAGTTGGAATCGAGATTAGAGAGCAAGTCTTCACGGGTGTTCAGGAGTGCAGTTCCCTTGCCTCTGGCTGCTCTGAAGCCAGACTGGTGGTCTAGGAGGCAACAAACAGATTCAGTGTGGTGGATAAGCTGGCAGATGGCCTGTTCCTCCAAGAGTTTGATCAGGAAGGGGTTAATGGAGATAGGGCAGTAGACGGACAGGAGGGGTCGGCAGAAAGCTTTTTGAGGAGAGGGTGCACAAGGAAGTCCTTGAGGAGTAGCAGCAAGGATCCAGTGGCAACAGAGTGATTGCAGAAATTAGCCAAGGCTGGAACAAGGAAGGCAATGTTGTCCTTGATAGTTCTGGAGGAGCCGGGAAGCACCTGTTTGGATGAGACTTTCATAGAAGGGACTTGTCTAGAGACCTCATCAGCTGATATGGGAGAGAAGGAGGAAATAGGTTATGGGGGCCAATGGAGGCCTGAGTGCGGGTGTGGGAGAAGGAAGTGCTGTAGAGGAGAGTGAGGACAGGATTGCACCAGAAATTAAGTGTACTTATGGTGACATGCACCATTTTACTGAAAGCACTGGTAAATAGTTTGTCACCTGTCACCATGGGATGAGTGCATTTGTCTTAGGTAGAGTATGTAAACTAAGGGACTCGCCCTGCCGGTGTAGTGGGATGTTTAAGAATTTGCAAGGCCTACCATTGTCTACTTTGGGTAGCCTTGGGCATAGCAGAATGCCATTTCCCAGGCAGTGTGGCACTGGCCCATTGACTATTTGCTTGGGTTGGCAGGGCCCAAGACCATATGGCAAAAGGCCATGGATGTCATCAGTGTGGAGATTGGCTGCACAATGAGGAAGGCTCAGAGTTAAGGTGGTGTATCTTCATGTGTTCATAAATTCCTGATGAGGCCCGACAAGACTGAAACACATGTATGGGGTTGCTGTTCAGAAGGGAATTGCCATAGCATTTCGGTGCTGGACTGCCCATGTGGGCGGGACACAGACTGATATGCAAATGGTTATTTCCCATCTGTGAAAGGTACAGTGAGCAAAAAGCGATGGCTGCGAACTCTCAAAGTGGGGAAAAAAACACAGAACAGGTTATCATGCCATGTTCTTTCTGGAGAGGGGCGCCTGCTACCTTTTTTGTAATTAATATAATGGCCTAAGTGATTTGGCACTATGTTGTATGTATAAGTGATGAGTCTAGTTTCTAAGGATGGCTGTCACTAGTGTGACAAGTACCAAGGTTACTGCTGAGTATAATGGCTAAAAGCTTCTTTTTTTTAAATCTCTTTTTATTCAAGTTTTCTGCAATGTTAACCGTACAACATTTCCATGTATATCCCCACCTCCCCCCTCCCGGCACCCTTCCCCAATAATCCTACCTCAGGTGCAGATACAGGTGTTTAAAGCATACAATTATAAGCAGAATCACAGTGACACAGAAAAAATTTGACATGTTGAGATGGGTAAACCGGGTATTTTGCGATACATCAGAGTGGGTGGTCTTCCACCAATTTCAAATTTGCTCAATCCGTCAGACCAACCATGTTATGTCATAGTGAGGAGCGGGAGGGGACATTATTCATGAGGATATATGCTCAGAATGGAGCCCAATAGTCCACTGGCCGTGATCCGGAAGGAATGAAAGGAGAGGCAACATATTTCTCTACTTTCACATATCTTCATTTTATCCATCCACTCCTTCACTGTGGGTGCTCTTGTCCTTTTCCATGTGTTGGCTATTAGTGCTCTAGCAACCACAGATGCCTTAGCCAATAGTTTCCTATCTGCTTTACCTGGAAGTTCAAATAACGCCAGCAGCCAAGCCACCGGCGAGTCATGTGGGTAATCTGGGATCATCTTACTCATGGTTTCATATACCCCTTTCCAAAATGTTTGTATATGGCTACAGTACCGAACCATGTGGATATAATCAGCTGGGTCTGCCTTACATCGTGGACATGTATCATCGCTGTCAGGATGACATTTGTGGAGTTGTGCTGGAGAGTGATTGGACTGATGTAGATATTTAAAATGTGTGAGTCGAAACTGAGTATTCATGGATATTGTCTAAGTCATGTTACAGATCAGGTGCCACTGGGCGTCAGACGAGGTTGTTTCTAGGGCCCTATCCCATCTGGCCCTGTACAGAACCGGCGGGGTAGACCGTAGTGATTTACCAAGTTTATAAAGTGTTGAGACCAAGTTGTGAGTTTGGGGGGGTTTGTCACAAAGTGGGCAATGGGAGATGGAGTCGGCGTCATCGAGAATCCCTCCCACAGTCCTCTGAGTGTTTCCCTCAATCTAAAATAGAGCAGCATAGTGACCGCGTTCCAGGGGCCTCTACATTTCACGGTGTCCCATAGTATGAATTTGTCATTTTGCATCATGTCCCCCAAGTAGTGGATGTCTAGTTTCTCTAGTTGTGCCTTAAGAATCTTTTCATGAGTGAGAGGTACCCTGTGCACCACGTATATTGCGAACGCAGCATGGTAATGTCTCTTTTCCTCCGCTCCACCGACAACCTGGTCCCAGTCCAGCGAGTAACGTCAATAGGGTGTATCTCCCCTTTGGGAATGGGTTTGGGTGTTCCCCATAACATACCTTTCAAATAGCCTGGGCAAGCTATAGCTCTTTATAATTTTATATGAGGTAAGTCCGTAGAAGGGTGCCACCACCACGTGGCATACTGAATTTGGGCAGCAAGAAAGTATGCGTATAGGTCTGGGTAGTCCAGTCCACTGGCGGCATAGGGTAACGTCAGGGTGTCAAGTGCAACGCGTGCCTGGTCCCCTGCCCACATCAACTTGATAAGCAGTGACCTGGTCCACTTCCAGTACAAGGAGGGGGATTAATGGAACATTGTTGAAGATATAGAGCATCTTTGGAACCACCACCATTTTGGCCAGGGCTATCCTTGCAGCCTGGGACATTGGGAGGCAGATCCAGACCCCCGACCCTACGTTCCAGCTGCTCCAGGGCCGCCAGGTAGTTTTCTTCGAAAAGCTTAGTTTAGGAAGTGGAGATTATTACTCCTAGGTATCTCATGCCCCGGGGGACCAGCGGAATTCAGAACCGACATCTGTGGAATGCACGGTCTGGGTTAGTGGCATGATCTTGGACTTGGTCCAGTTTATAACCTGAGAACTCACCAAATAGGGATATTTCCTGCACCAAGGGTTGTAGATTATGTTTGGGGTTCTTGATGAACAATAGCATGTTGTCTGCATATAGTGAAACAGTTGAGATGTGTGAGTGGATCTTTACCCCCTGTGTGAATGAAACTCTCGTGTGGCACAGTCTAAAAGCTTGATTGTCAGGGCAAATAAAATGGGAGAGAAGGGGCAACCTTGTCTCGTACCTCTGGAAGGGAGTCCATTTCCTGAATCTAGCCGATTTGTCAATATTGCGGTCTGAGGGGCTGTGAAAAGTAAACAGATCCATTGGATATAGCAAAGGCAGAGTCCGGATATATGCAGAACTTTGAACAAGAATGGCCACTCAACAGAGTCAAAGGCCTTCTCTGCGTCAATTGCTGCTACTACAATAGGGATGTCCACTTTGATGTTGTGTAACATGGAAAAGAGTAGTCAGAGATTGTTCTGTGTGGATCTCCCTGGGATAAACCCTGCCTGATCTGGAAGAACGAGGGCGCTCATGTGGGGAGAAGTCTGTTGGCTAACAATTTGGCTAGAATTTTGATATCCCTGTTTGAGGGACAGGGGTCTCTATGATGTGCACTGCCGAGGATCTTTATTTGGTTTAAGTAAGAATGTAACTACCACTGTTCTGGTGGACTCAGGAAGTAGCCCAGCGGACAGGGAGAATTCATACATGCGACATAGATGTGGAGCTAGGATATTGGCGTATTTTTGTAGAATTCTGCCGAGATCCCATCCTGACCAGGGGCCTTACCGTTTGGAAGGTCCCGAATGACCGTGCATATCTCCTCCTCTGTGGGCGGTGAATTTAGCAGGTCTGCAACCGAGGGGTCTAGCCAGCCCAGAGCTGCCTGATCGAGGTACAACCAGATTTCCTCAGGGGCGCATGTTAGCTGGGATGAGTATAATGTACTGTAATATTCCTTAAATATCCGATTGATGTCTTTGGAATTGCGTACTAGTGTTCCACTTGGGTCAGAGACCTCCAGTATCCCGCCCTGTCCTCTATCTTTATGGATTGCACAGGCCACAGTGCGACTGGGCCTGCCGCCCTCTGCGTATTTAGTCGCCAGAATAGGGTCCCCTAATTATCTAACCTATCTGTCAGAGGTTTCAAGGTGTGCCCATCTCTTAGCAGTTAGTGCCTTTTCAACCTGTCGGTCCTTCCCAAGCATCTGTTTACATTCCAGGTCTTTCATTTCTGCTTCTAGACAACAGATTTAAGAACCCCCCCCCTCTCTGGAGATACAACAGCCCCTTATCACTACTTTGAAGCCCTCTCAAACTGTTCTGGGGCCAAATCAGCATTAGTGAGGAAGATCTTCCTGAATACCTATCCGAAATACTGCATCCTGAAGGGCACACAGGCAAAAGTGCCAGCGAGGGGTTTGCGTTGTAGTGTCGGTAATGGGGATGGAGGCCAGCACTGGAGAGTGGTCAGAAAGTGTCCTCTGGAGCATTCCAGAGAAGTGTGTTGCCACGGCTGGTGGGATAGTCAACATGATAAAGTAAATTCTGGAAGTGCTGTCATGGGCACTTGTGCAGAATGAGAATTCCCTTTTGTCAGGGTGCTAAGTCTCCAGATATCTACTAATTCAAGTGAGTCTGCTATATCACCCCATGTGGCAGCCGCTTTAGGTAGCGTTACTTGTTTTGTTGATGACCGATCTAAGTCAAGGGATAATGCCATATTGAAGTCACCCGCCCATAGTACTTCGTATGTGGGGAACTTGTGAAGTGAGGCAGTGCAGGTCTGGAAAAATTCTGGTGAGTCAACATTAGGGCATAAATATTAATATACAGGATTTTCAAACCTAGGCATTCATCCGCTAGAATTGCATATCGCCCCTCGGTACCACATATTGTTTAGTATAGGCAAAATTTCAAGGATTAATGTATATAGATTGATACTCCTCGAGATTGGAATGAAAAGGAAGACCCATATCTATATACGCCCCAATCTTTAGCTAGAGGGAGTGTGCCATATTTTGTGATGTGCATTCCTTGTAGACATAAGACGTTCACTTTATGTGATTTAGCTTGATTGGTCACCATTCGGAATTTTTTGCTATTGGTTACCCCTCTAATATTCCATAACATTATATTTAATGTCTCCCTACCCAAGGGCTCTGATGTATAGGTAGAAAAGCAGAGTGTTCCAGTCAGGCAGGTATAACCCGCACTGGTATGTGCCCGAAGAGCCTTGGTATCCTGTTATCATGTAATCATGCAGTAGAGCGAAAAGATTCCTATATGCACCTTAATAGAAAAACCTTTCCCCTCTTCACCCCCCCCCCACCCATGCCAGAAACATACGGGCAAATTAGCCCCCCAAAAAAGTCAAACACATATAAAATAGGGCACAGTGACTGCGTCAATGAGGTTCTGTTCACGGCTGCTTACCCCGGGGGCCCCTGCAGCCATGTCCTTGTTGTTCCAACGTGGAGCTTAGTGGCCAAGACTGGTTTGAGGGCAAGCAGCTGGTGAGGTGCAGGCTGAGATGGTTGCTGCACCAGGCAAGGCGGACTCTCGCTCTCCCCTGGCACCAGGAATCAGCCGGGAGGTGAGCAGGTGGCTGGTGCTCCTCCCTCTTCACACCGCCAGTCGAGCGCAGCAGGCAATTCCTGGGGGAGGGGCAGGTGCTGCTGTGAGCCGTTCGAACTGCGTGGCCCAGACCAGCAGAGCACTTACCAGTCGCCTCAGGTGCCGCTGCTTCTCCGGATCGCTCCTCGATCCCGTTCGTTCCTCCCTCTCTGTCCCTCAATGCCGGTAACACAGCAGTGGCTGCGCATCCCTCGCGGTAGGCAGCAGGCGGGAGACTTGCAGGATGATGTTGGCGGGTTACTGTTGTGTCACCTAGGGGGCTCAAAAGATGCCACACGATAGCGGCTTCACGATGCCACCTTCTATAACATTAGGAATCCACTATATCCAGAATATTTTAAGGACGCTGGCTGCTAATGGGCGCAAGTTCTTTCAGGTGGCGGCCATCTTACAGACGCGCAACAGCGCCCCCTGGCTCAAAGCTTCTGATAGGCTTGACACTTCTCTTTTGACCAGCATGCTTGTATGGACTGTGCTGCCCTACAACCCGCACTTACTGTCTTGTGTGCACACTCCCTCCTACCAGATCCCCTCTTGAAAGCAGGAACAAATACGTAGCAATGCAATGTGTATATGTAGGGAGATGTTGACTAGAAGGAGTCACAGCTGCGAGATGAACAGGCAATTCAAACTATTATTATTCTTAATTTGGGTGTACACCAAGAAAATGATAACAGGCTTTGACTAGTTCCCATGGGGGTGGTTTAGGATGTTTCAATATAGTCCAGTTTTCCTCCGGTCTGTGGACCTTCGTCCTTCCCACGCTCTACTGTGCTAATTTTGGTTTCTTAGCGAAGTGAGTCCCTTGGTCTCCGGGATAGTATCCCACTTTTCTTTGTTGCTTTCTGTGTGTCTTTCTTGGTTCTTGTTGCAAATCCGTATGGGTGGAAAATCTGGTACCCTTCGGTTTTCCACACAGGATTTGGGTATTTGGCAGTTGTAACTGATTACAGCCTACTGGGTTTCTTTCTTTCCCTCGGGTTAGGCGTTAGAGGTCTGGGGGCATAAGCAGATTCCACTGGCGCTTTTCAAGGTACTGGATGCCCAAGCTCTTCCATCCCTGCATAGCCATCTGCAGGATCTGGTGTCTACAGCTCACTCCTGTTCCTTTCCACCTTCCATGTATGCATCACAGTTAGGAATGGCTCAACATTCTCGGGTGTCATCTAGTGTTCTTCACTCCCAAATTCTTACTTTTTTTGGTGATACAATCATGCATTTTCCTCACACAAGTAGGGCGTGCATTTACCCTCCTAAAACAAGGGCATAATCCTACAGAAATTAACACAATGTTTTAAACGAGATACATTAAAAAAAGCTTAATTTAGAACCTTATTTTTCCAGAACTAAAGTGTCTGAAAATGAAAGCATAGTGGTGCACAATAAATACATAGGCAAAATATAAAAAATACTAATCTTTTTACATTTCATAAAGATATCATTCAGATAAAAAAATAATTGATCAAAAAGCATAATAGTACAAAAATAAAAATAAATAATGGAAAGATATACTTGCAAAAAGGAGAGGTATATAATCGCTGCAAGATGCATAATGTGAAAAATCTATTACAAAACATACACACAGATCAATAAGAACTACATGAACTAACTGAAATTGTCATAACAATAGCAGCATCCAATATATAATGAAACACAAATGTCAATTAACTGAGACGCACCCACTCCCTTTAGGCTAGTCTCCCTCACTACATAGCTAGTTTCGACGACATGCCAAACACTTTGACTTGTCTTCAGGACAAATGTATCAAACTAGTGAGCAAAATAATGCACACATAGAAATGACAAACAGTGATACTTTTTTATTAATCTTTTAACCCTTTAACACCGAATGTGAAAGACATCCGTTAAAGAGACGGCTTCTCTCCTAGAAATATTTTTAATGGAAACAATTCCAAATGCCATTCATAAAAACTTATTTACTAATCAAAGAGTGAATAGAAATTATATGGAATTACTCATTTAATCCACGTCTCAATGTTATCTTTAACATTGAACCCAGGGAGATCATTTTCTTGGATTTAACAATTTATAAGGAAATGGGCAAGTTAAAAGTGAAACCTTTCAGTAAACTCACAGATGAGAATGACATTTAATTTTAATACATTCAATCAACATCTTTGAAAATGAATTTTCCATATGGCAATTTCTCTGATTGCATTCGAACGGTACTGAGAAAGCAGAATATAGTAAGGAATCTAAGTAATTATGTCAGAAATTATTGGCAAAAGAATATCCTGGGAAACTGGTCACAAAATCACAAAAGAGGGTGAGATGTCATAATAGCGACTATTCTCATACAACAACTTAAAAATAAGAACCAAGGAAGATTAGTGTTTGTAAGTACATACAGAGCAATATCAGTGAAGATCAAGAACTTAATTGGTAAACCCTGGAATATACTAAACAGTCAGGGTAATAATATGCAAGCTCCTTTATTTGCCTACAAATGTAGTACTATGATTAGGATTAAGATGGTGAGGAGCAATATCGTACAGGAAGAAATAAGAGGAAGAATGGACAACACAATTTTAGCATGATGGGGGTTGCCGGAAGCGACAGGACACAGCCCAAGTGGCAAATGTACTGTATGCAAATGATACAGGAGAAAGAGTGAGAAGGTTGGGGTTGGTCTTCAGAGGCTTTGGATTCAGCAACTAATAGTGAAATGCTTATGCATGTAATCTGGTGCCAAATCTTGTATGTTGGAAAAACTAAAAGAAAGAAAGATAAGAGCATAAGAACTGCATTCTAAAAAAACGTTTCGGTAGCAACTTTTGTTGTACATAGCATACAGAAGAAGAGCTAGTTTAGGCTGTTCTAAAACAGATAAAACACATGGATTTAAATACAGCATAATTGATATTAGGAGAGATGTATGTTGATGCCCTCCTTGCATGGGCAGGACTGGTAAAACTGGTGCTGGATCTTGGTGCGGCACAATATTCTCAAAATATAGTTATCAAGCATTGCATGCCCTCTTACACATGTGCTTGTATGTCTGTATTCTATATCATATTGGCACAGACCTACTTTTTGCTTGTAAACTGATTATTAGGAATTGCACTGTTTCAGTGCACATCACTGATCTACAACAAGAACGTATTGGTCTTTGATACTCACTCCATGTTCTTGGAGTGTTTGGACCCCAAAAATGTATGTGATTCAGGCCTGTATTGTAATGCAATGTTGGTACAGCCACTCATCAGTAGACTCACTTGGAGGAGTTATTTTCTTTATAGAGTATGCCCTTTCACACTTCGAAGAGTTCATCCTCAATCAACGGTCCCACAAAGTAGATGACCTTTCTTGGGGGAACACTCTGGTAGGTGGGGTCTTTGTGTTTGCTGGCTTCCAGAGGAGCCTTAGTTGCTCTCACACAGAAACATATCCAGGGGATCCACGTTCTGGGATTCAAACCGGATGGGCTCTACTAGTTTCCCCCAGATTAGAGCCAAGTCTCCCTGAGAAGGAGGCTAACACTTGTCCTTGGGAATGGCAGCCTCTTCCTGGGAACCTCAATTTCTCAAGCCTTGAAGCCTTGCAGCCCCAGTCAACTATTCAGAGACATTCTCAGTATGTCTGTCCAAATCTTGTAATGTGGTCCTCCTGTGACAACTTGACAGTTGGAGGGCCTTTTCTCGGGGTTCCCCTTCTGCAACCATGACAGACTCCTCCTGTCTGGAGTAGGGAACCACTTAGGACTGTCTATGGATCTACAATCTGTGTTCGCCAAAGGATTTAGTAGAAGAACAAACATGGCAAGGAGTAGAGTAAAGAGAAATTATTTCAGATCAATTAGAGCGAGCAAGACCATGGACACATTTGAACACATTAGATAGTAGGTGGGATTGAAATCTTAAGTGTATAGGAAGCAAATGAAGATGAAATAGGTAAAGTGAAATTCAAGTGGAGTAGTTAAGATTATATTAAAGCTTCACAGCAGAATAAGACATAAATGATAGAGAATATTTTGTGAAGCCAACAAAGAGTGAGCAATAATAATGAAGACTGGAATAACAACACGTAGTTGCCATAAAGAATGGGAAAGAGAAAGAATTTGCTTTTGAAACGTTAGAGGGGGGTCAAAAATGAAACCCAAATAATGTACAGAATTTGATAACAGAAGTGACACAGGCAGAAAGAAAATTGAAGTAGGTGGAGAAATGGAGCAAGAAACTGTGAAAAATAGTATTTCCGCCTTTTTGGAATAGAGACTCAGAAAATGTGCTTGCCTCCAGGATGCTATGGAGTAAAGACAATGAGATAAACTGTCAAAAGAGGAAATGAAAGTGGAGGTTTGCACGTCATCAGCGTACCATTGTAGGCTGAAGCAATACGATTGAACTATGGGTTCATTAGGGATAGTATGATATGATACGTCATTTATAACGTGCTTAATACCCAGAGGTTTCTAAGCGCGGACCCGGGGATAGAACCTGTGGGGCTGCATGTCTTCTTGCTTCCAAGGCCTATCCTCCCGAGACACTAAAGAGTAGTAGATAAAGAGTAGTGATTAGCAAATGAAACATAACGTCGTAGGGCACCGTTCCCAAGAGACTTCAGCAAAGAAAGCCAGCCTTCACAGGAAACCTTAAATGAACAGTAATGCAAATGGGAAAAAACAAGATTGTGCCAATCTTGTAATCACAAAAGAGGACAGTATTATGTAAGGAATGACAGTAGCCAATGTGGCAGAAAGAACAAACTGTATCAGTAGACAAGAATGTTTGTGATGTCTACCATCCAGAATGAAATCTAAGACAGAAAGCAGAGCAGTTCTCACGAGTGAACCATCGGAACCTTGACTGAAAAGTGTCAACAGACTTTGAAGAGGAGAAGAAGTACAAAGACTAGAAAGTACCAATATTTCTCGAATTTTTGAAAGATAAAGAAGTAAAGAAATAGGCCAATGATTAGCAGGATTGATACCAGTAGCTTTCTGAATTTAGTGGGGAAAATCCTAGGCGTCGAGGAGGAGTAAATGTAATAAAGAAGAATAAATAGATTTAAACAACGAAGCTGACAGTGTATCGGAAGGAGACAAAGTTAAATGCCTACAAGCAATAAAAGATGCAGCAAGAAGCGAAAGAGACAAATAATTGATGCCCATGGTCAAAAGGCACTGGTGTGGAATTGAGAGAACATTATTTCCTGGTGTCCCTAGTTTTAGAGATAAATGAATTGACAAATCATCTGAAACGAGATAGTGAACAAGAAGGATTGGACAGTGGGGGCGTTAAGAGTCAATGAAAAATGCATGACTAAAGAGGTCTGTGAAAGAGTAAGAAAATTAATATTAGCTTCTTGAATGGCTAACTAAAATGACCATAAAAACGGGGAATAACCTTCCCTTAGATAATCTGTCCTATACTTATGCCATAGACAATCGGTCTGGCATAGGCAAACTCTCAATTGTCTGAGGGAGTTGGAAAACCATGTGCGCGGTGCGCGATGTGTGGCTTTAAAAGGAGTGGCAGGACAGAGTATCTAGTGAAGTGGAAGTAACTCTACCATGGACAGTATGATTCCATTCATGTCAGGTCTAGCAGAATCTGGCCCTGAGACGGAATCTAAGCCCACTTGCCTGGCAGCTCGAGGAGCTTACCATACCGCTGAAGATTATATTTCTCCTTAACAAATATCATTGTAAAATGACATTTTGAGAGGATCACTCCTAGTTGTTTCCCCTGCCCCTGAGTTTTGAAAGTGGTGTTGGCAGTTCTCGGCCACAAACCCTTTCAACCTATGGCTATCTCCGATATCCAGTTGGTTTCTTGGAAAATAGTCATCGTTAATTCAGCGAGACGGGCCCTCTCCATCTTAACCAGCCAATTTCTCTATCAATGTGTGTGTTTTTACTAATTTCTCTTGAAAGGCAGAGTGGACTCTTAACTGCTCAGAAATATGAAAAGCTGGCCAGTTTTACCTGGACAGGATACGAGTTTCGCTTTTCAGGCAGACTTTTCATCACTTTTGCGAGGTGGGGAGGTGTGTCCCAGGGCAGGCATGCTTTTGAAGTTCCTACTGCCTGGTGAGTAGTCACTTGCATACCGTAGAGCTTTTCCAGAGGCTCCTTACTTCAAAAGGCCTGCATGCACATGCTATGGATGCTATCGTAGCCTTCCAATGTCCTGTTTCGTTCCATGTGGTAATTTACTTCGATGTGATTACTTTGAAATTTGACTTCGATTTCTTCTTTTTTTTGTGGATTTGGGGATGGTTCCCCCTTCCCCTTCACTGCCACCCCTACTCCAAACCCCTCCCCACCCCCTTTTTACCCCATACATAATGAAAAGTAATCACTTTGAAGTAAATTGCATCAGAGTATTTTTTATTGGTGAAACAAAGGGAGACCTCCTGTTCTATTGGAAGTAACCGCTTAGGCGGCAACAGAGTATACTCCTCGTCTGCAAGAATAATTCCATGTGCATTCCCTTCAAGGCCACACAATCTTTACCAACATATGTTGGGTTAATTTAAGCATAGAGCCTTCCTAGCCCTAGGTACTAGTGGTTGGGAATCTCCCAAAGTGTGAGGTAATATACGGATGCAGGCCTAAACGTTAGTCACTGTAGCGACTGTGGGACTCCTACTTATAAGGCCCCTTTCTTCCATACACCCGCCCACCTTCCAAGTCAATTTATATTGGGATGCCTGTAAAATGAGGAGGACGGGTGACTTTGAATTAGGATTACATTACTCCAGTGAGTACTTTTTTTCTTATTTTAACATTGCTGACAGCTTGCAGGAAGGTAAGAGTAAAAAATAATTCTGTAGGCATCTTTAGTACGTTTCGAAAGTTACAGACCCTTTGCATACAAAGGTAAATTGCAATTAACTGAAAACGCGGAAACTATTGGCTTTGCCAATGCTTGTTTTTCTGTTTTATAGGACAAAAAGGGTGATGGCGCAGTGGAGTTGGAAAGCATGAAATCGGACCGTATGAAAGTTCTGCAGTTAAATGTTTGCAGCGAGGAAGAAATAAATCAAGCGTTGGAATTTGTTACGAAAAATCTGAAGGAAACAGAGGAAGGTATAGAAGAATTTACCTGATTCCTTTCATGCGTGGCTATTTCTTTACACTAAAAGACTGTTTAAAAGAGAGCTTTCCTCTTATAGATTACTGAACGTCACCATTTCTCATCCTAACCCCCACTTTTACTATAACGAAACTATGTTGGGCGTTGGCAGTAGGCCTGTTTTTTATATATTAAATATGAAATAGGACGAAATGTCTGAATAAAAATTTCCGACCCCACCAAAAGACCTAAAACACACACCACAAAAAGTACTAACTACCAAAAGTTCGAACTTTCGTGGTATGTGTTAAGGTGTTTTGGTGGGGTCGGTATGACATTTTTTTCATAATAGTATACAGTATAGTGAGCGGGGTGTTGCGGGGGACACCCCGCAGCTCACCCAAGCAAAACAAAAATAAAGAAATAAAAAAAGCTGGGTGCTGCGGAGGCGTCCCCCGCAACAGCCCGCTCACTATACTTTATAGTATAGTGAGCGGGGTTGCGGGGGACACCCTTGGAGCTCACCCGAGCATAAAAAAAGCAAAAAAATCAGGGGCTGCAGGGTTGTCCCCCGCAACACCCCACTCACTATACTACTATACTATACAGTAGGTTGTAGGTCAAATGATCGAAAATAAATGGTCGACAGGTCAAATAATCGAATTTTTTTTTTTGTTTTTTCACTTTTTTTTTTTTGGGGGGGGGGTCCCCCCAACCCCTGTTTTTTTTGTTAAAACACCTTTTTTTCCCTAAATGAAAACCTAAAAAAATATATATAACTAAAAAAAAAATTCGATCATTTGACCTGTCGACCTTTTGACTGTCGACCCTTTGTCTGTCGACCATTTGACTAGACACCTATACAGTATAGTGGGTGGGGTGTTGCGGGGTACACCCCCGCAGCTCACCCGAGTAAACGTTTTAAAAAAAAGAAAAGGAAAGGAACCCGCGGCATCGGTTCCCAATCACGGAAGCTTTAGGGACACCGCCCATCTGACGGAAAGGTAAGTAGGGGGCTGGGGGTGTGTTGGTGGTGTGAGGGAGGGTGTGGGTTTGAATCTGTGTGATTTGTAATGGAAATGTTTGCGTGGGAAATGTACGAACATTTTTTATTGCGTACATTTCCCATGCAAACATTTCCGTATTGGGTAATTTACCCACGGACAATTCACATAGTTCCTTAAATATATATTGACTGGAAGTGCACCTCTACTAGTTTTGAATGGTTAGCGCAATAGACCTGTGATTTTATTATTATTTTTTTCTCATTTTCATTTATTTTACTGTATTACTGGTAATTTAGTAGTCTGGAAACACGAGTAGTGGGCAAATGTAAAAATATGGCGTCACCTCATGAACCACATCTTACTTTCTTGATTCGTACATCATTAACAACCAAACTATCTCTCTCACAAACCCATCGTTCACTTTCTCTGTGTTGTTAATGTGCCATTTCATTTTCATGCCAGTGAACAGGGATTGTGTGGCAATGGGGATTTGCAGCATCTCAGCCTAGCTAAATGACCAATTATGCCCGCGTTTGAGTCTGCTAATGTATTGGTTTTGTACAGTTTGTTTGAGTCTGTGCCATAAGGACCACCTCCGATCAAATTGAACTGGCCACAGTCTTGCAATTCTTGGAATTTTATGGACCTTAGCTAATCTTCCCCATAGGAACCTCACCTGAAAGGAATTCAATTCTAGCTCTTTAGGAGATGGCAGGGTTCTTTCTATAGGGACTCCTGAGTGGTGGTGGTGTGTCAGTACTGCTACTCAAGTCACTACCCCTGAATGGGTCTGCAGCTGTGGGGGACAGGCAGGGATGGTATATCTTATTGACCAGGTAACTATGGGGGTGGGTGGGGGGGTAAACTATTGTAAACTTGAAAGTTTAAGCTCCTCCCCTCTTGACATGGACCTATCCAAAGAAGTCCAAACACTGCTAATGAAATGCAGGGCACAATTGGTTCTGGTGAGAAGGGACCTGTTGGACCTGTTCCTGGGCAAACTATCCACAAGAGCACGGGAAGACTGCACCCTGCAAGACTGGTGACCTTTGTCTAGGCAGAGGAACTCTCTGATGTTTTGAGGGAATTTCATCGGTTAGAGGGGATTTTCATTTCACTCGGGGGTTTGTTTGTCCTGGTCCAGGCTGGACTTTTTCTTCATCCTTTATGGAGAAACTCCTAGGGTCATGGAGATGAGTAATTATCCTGATGATATTTGACTATTCACCACTTAACTCTCTGAGAAAGAATGCAGAGGAGACCAAGGCACTTATTACAAGTTTGGTAGTAAGTGGTACGATTGGCAGTCAATCTGTTACCGCCACTTTTACCGCACTGCCGAATTACAGGATACCGGAAATGGGCATTAATTCCATCAGCAGAATTACTGCCAGTGCTAATTCCGCAAACAAAGCCTCCGAAAGTATATGTAAGGCCAACACCCTCCCCAAACACACTTCTGAGCAACATGGACTCACAACCAGAAGTGAACTGCTGCATCCACAACCTGGTGTTCTTCATTGAGCTCCTGCAGCATGCAGGAAACCACATGGAAGGACACATGCTGCACAAAGTTGGAGGAGACGTTTATCGAGGAGGACTCCCATTTCATGCATCTGTCGATCCCCTTGGGCTCTGACCGATGGCCAATTGGTCTTGCTGTATTCCCCAGAGCGCCATACACATCAGAACTGCAATCTCACCAGTACATAAACTGGTTTCTCTCTTCCACTTCTGTGCCAGAGGTTAATTCCAGAAGACTGGGTGGATGGTGCATGGCATGGTCTCGTGCAGAATGGATGTGACCAAGCAGTTCAGGCTGGACTGCGCCTTTTGCTGTGGGACCAAGCCTCATTTGCATATGGTATTTCCTCTTTTGTAATGGCTTGGCAGGCAGGTGAAGAACAATGGTCTGGAGGGTTGCCTAGAGCAATGCCAGAGGTTCCAGCCCTCACCTCTTTTGTTTTGCTGGTATATCCCAGCAAACATTCTCAATAGGGCTTTTGCAATTGTTGGCCGTGCTCATAAGCCATGCCCATCGATAATACATCTCGCTGACCACCACCCAGGCCCAAGTGCATGCACCAAAGGCAAGTTTCTATGTCATCGCCCGTTTCCCTAATGTAATAGCAGCACTTGACTGCACACATGTGGCATTGGTGGCGCCCCCAGGCCGTGGAGCCTCCTGCATACATGAATCGTAAACAGTACCATTTCATGAACATCCAGATGACATGTGATACGGACCTGACCAGCAACTGCTGCGACGATTCACAGGTTCCATACGGAACAGCACCCTCCCAGAATATATGGATACACTACGAACAGTGAACCTGGCTCTTGGGTAAGCATGGCATCTGATGATGATGCAGAACAGAGTCACACATGGAGATAGGCATGAGACTGTGTGTGAGGAAACTACATGTCTCTTGAACCAAATGCCCATGGCCCTGCATCCAACTCATGCTGGGCACAGAGACACCTGAGAACATACTGTATACTCCTGCATGTGCCCAACACAGCCACTACAACCCCCACGCCCTAGTGCAGTACAGGGAGTCAGCCTCACACGCACGTCAGCACAAAGGCCGCCAGGAAAGCAGTGAATGCAATTAGCATGAGAAGCTAAATTGTAATGCTAAACGCTCTTCTCCCTACATGCTTTAGGTTACTCAGGCTATCCGCTGCTACCTTGGTTGTTGACACTGGTGAGGAACTCTGGTACACCGCAGGAGACGATATCACATTGATAGTTTATGCATTGTCTGGATGCATGGAATTATGTGAATGTCAACATGCTATTGGGGTTGTTGTGCAATGGGCCTATTATTCACTCATGTACTCAACAGGGTCTTCCTGGGTGCTGCCTGCAACCTCTGCCGAACCCACACCCCTCCAGGTCTGCAATGCAGAAGATGCTGCTCTCCTCCCAGAGGGTCGGCTGCAGCAGGGCAACTGTTCCTCCATTAGTGGCTGCTGTCGCCCAACAATGGTTGGAGATAAGGGTGCAGACCCGGATTTGAGATCGTTCCACCTCTTTTGCATGTCCTCAATGTTCTGTGGGACATGTCATACGACCACCACCTTGTTCCTGATTTCGGCCCAGACGGTGTTCTTCCACTGCTGAGTTGTTTTGCGGTTTTGTGACCTATACAGCTCCTCTGCATGGGCCACCACCTGCTCTGCAAGCACACTGAGCTCCTGGTCAGTGAACTTCTGCTTGCATTGCCACATTTCAGGCACCTTTCCCTTGCCTTTGCTTCCTGAAACGTTATGTGTCTTTTGGGGGTGGATCGCATTTCTTTAATGGTGATTTTAGGTGGATTGCGTTTTTAAAAATGCAGATTGGAAAACGTGCCTTTCGTGTCATGACGACTCCCCGTTCGGCGGTAATTCCACTGGCAAAATGACTGTTACATTGTGTTAATTCCATCAGTATAGGTCAGCAACTTTTTTTTGTTGGTAATTCTGCTGGTGGAATTACTGTTACTGTCGAGGGGTGATGCACGCCACCACCTAATCATGATTCGACAGACATTTGTGGTAACAGCAATTCCACCATTCTCACTGCCGAACTCGTAATGAGGGCCCAACTCTGGGGACTTGTTAGCAATCGCATGGACATTCCGATGGTCATGGAAAAATAGAGACCAAGACAGACAAATTCTTTATGAATAATGCAGTTAGGTTGATTGATATTTTATTTCTATCGCGCTCGTACACAAGTGTTTCAGAGCGCGACACGGCAAGGGAGGGGAACAGGGGAGAACAAAAACAGCAATCTTACTAGGCCCAGTGACATTGAGAATGCTCAAGTGCATGGGAGAGGTGGAGAGGAAAAGTGCATGGAAGGAGGGAGAAGTGGAAAGTGCGAAGCAGAGGAGAAACAGATAAATAACAATAAATAAATAATAAAGGCAACAAACAGTGGTAATGCAGCCAGCAATTTGCAAGTGCTAGGTTTAAGGCAGCAGACAGGGTAGGTCTAATAAGTGCAGGAAGAAAAAGGGGGGGCTGTATTGGTACAGATACAGACCCCAGTGCAAGGGGTGGCCCGGAGGCAGTGCGGGAGGGTGAGCAGGTACCTGGGCCCGAAGGACAGAGGGTGGCCAGGTGCACAGTGCCAAGAGAGAACAGATCAGCAGGGGAGAGGGGGAGCGAAGGCAGAAGAAAAGAGGAAGGTCTTGAGGTTCTTCCGGAACCGGAGATGGTTCTCCTCAAGTTTTAGAGTGGCAGGGAGGCTATTCCAGAGGGAGGCCCCAGCCGAAGACAGAGATCTACCCCCAGCTCGTTTCTTTGAAAAACGACTGACCCTGACCCTGGGGTAGAGGAGCGAAGAGCTCGAGAGGGGAGGTATTTGCGGAGGGATAGCTGAAGGTATTTTGGACCCAGGCCCCAGAAAGCCTTGTGGACAATGCAGAGGGTTTTGAATTTAATCCTTGCATCCACTGGGAGCCAGTGGAGAGATTTCAGAGCTGCAGAGCAGGGCTTGAGGCCAAGGACAAGTCTCGCAGTCCTGTTCTGGATTAGTTGCAGAGGGCAGAGAGTAGAGGCAGGTACATTTAGAAAGAGGCTGTTACAATAGTCCAAGCTAGAGAGAACCAGAGCTTGGGATACCATGAGCTTCTGGGGGAAGGAGAGGAAAGCTAGAGTACCTCTGAGGAGGTGCAGTCGGAAATTTGACTTTTTAGAGACCTCAGAGATGTGGGCGGAGAAGGAAAGGGTGGAGTCAAAGATGACCCTGAGGTTCTTAGCCTCGCAGGTGGGGGTAGGAAGAGGGCCAAGGGAGACCGGCCAGAGAGTGAGGGGAAAGGATGGTGAAGGTGTGCCGATGAGGAGGATCTCCGTCTTGCTGGCATTCAGACAAAGATCATTGGCGGAACACCAATCTTGAATGGCAGTTAGGCAATCAGAGATGAGAGAGGGAGAGGAGGTGGCAGAGGGCAGCCTGAAAATGAGTTGTCGTCAGCGTAGCATTGGAACTTCTTGGCAGAAAGTGGCAATGCAGTGGGCGAGAGTTGCCAGGTATTGGTTGAAAAGCCAGGGCGAGAGGTTAGACCCCTGGGGAACACCACAGGTAGAGAGGAAGATAGATGAAAGGAAGGACCCAAGTTGGACCTGGGAGGGTCGATCTGAAAAGAAAGAGGTCAGCCAGGCCAGAGCCTGATCAGTGATACCCAGGTTTTCATGGAGACGGTTGAGCAGGATGGTATGGTTGACCGTGTCGAAGGCAGAAGAGAGATCGAGGAGGATGAGGACAGAGGGAATGTTAGAGTCAAGGTTGGAGAGCAGATCATCACGGATGTTCAGGAGAGCAGTTTTCGTGCTTCTGACAGCTCTGAAGCCAGACTGGTGGTCATGGAGACAGCCAACAGAATTGGAATGAAGGTTAAGCTGAGAGATGGCCAACTTTTCCAAGAGTTTGCCAAGAAACGGAGTAATGGAAATTGGCTGATAGTTAGCTGGACAAGACGGATCAGCTGTGGGTTTCTTGAAAAGAGGATGCACAAAGGAGTGCTTCAGAGGGGAGGGAAGGATCCTGAGGCAAAGGAGTGGTTGCAAAAATCAGCAAGGGCCGGAGCGAGGGTGTCAATGTGGTCCTTGATGGTTTTAGAGGAACAGGGATGAACCTGTTTTGACGAGGCTTTCATAAATCGGACTTCTCTAGCGACCTCGTCAGGGGTGAAAAGAGGAAAGGAAGAGAAGGATGGTGGGAGGGTGGCTAAAGGAGGGTCAGCAAGCACAGATGGAGGGGAGGGGTGTGGGTGGAGAGGGTGGACAGGATGTCCTGGGTTTTTTAAATGAAGTGAGAGGCAAGGGCATTGCAAAGAGCCTGGGAGGCAACAGGAGGTGTAGAGACTGCAGCAGGGTTGGCCAGCTCCTTACAGATTTTAAAGAGTTCGGCTGAGTTGTTAGATGCCGTAGAGACACAAGCTTGAATGTGGACTCTCTTCTTGGTGAGGACAGAGAGTCGGTATTGCCTTTGTAGCAGGCGACAGGCCAGTTTGTCAGAGGATGAACAGGAAGTCCTCCATAAGGGTAGCAAGGTCAGAGTCATACCAGGAATTGCACTTGGCTTTGGACTTCAAACGGATCCTCATGACAGGGGCAAGAGCATCAAGCGTATCAGAAATTGAAGAGTAGAGCAGAGACAGGGCTGTGCCAGGATGTGAGAGCCAAAGGTGGAGGGGGGAGAGAAAGTGGTGGCAAAAGCCTCAACTGACACACGCTTCATGGGCCGGATGTCCGAGAAAGTAGGTGGCAGTGTTGGGGTAGGCTTGGCTTGGGGGAAGAGAGTGAGAGATGAGATGAGATGAGAGGAGGGAGTGATCACTCCAGTAGAGAGGAGTGGTCAGAGGGATGGAGAGGGGGGAGGTCAGAGGAGATCAAGAAATCGAGTGTGTACCCTGCAGAGTGAGTCGGGTCAGAGGGGAAGATGGACCGGGAGAGGGAGTCGCAGAGGTCACGGAAGAGTACAGAGGAGGAGCAAGGAGGAGTTGAGTGATAGATGGCAGGAGGGAGGAAGAGAGGTCTCCCCACTCAGAGAGAAATGAGGTGATTTGATCAGGAGGCCGGTAGATGGTAACCACAGTAAGAGAATGGATAGGCGAGAGAGAAAGCCTACAGACAAGGCATTCAAAAGAGGAGTAGGTCTGAGTGGGAATGATCGAGGCAGGAATCCACACCGGAAAGATCAGGGCTACCCCCCCACCGGACCGGGATGATCTGGGTGCTGAGAGGATCTTGTAGCCATCAGGGAGGAGAGTATCAAAGCTCGTGACAGAGCTGGCCGTGAGCCATGTCTCAGTAAAACCAAGGACATCAAGGTCTAGTTCTTCAAGGAGGTGGCAGATGTCAGAGGAGTGTTTGACGGCAGAGCGAGAGTTGAGAGCGGCAATATGCAGAAGTTTGCCAGCCTTAAAGACCTTCCGGGGAGGGTTACAGATCAGAGGTACGCCCCAAGGAGGAGAAAGAGCCCTAGGAGGGGCAGAGGAGGAGAGTGAGGGCAAGGTAGCCAAGGGGGAAGAGGAGGGGACAGCAGGCGATGAGAGGAAATTGATGAGGCGAGGGAAGTGCCTATCAAAGAGGAGGAGATGGGCCTGAGGGCCTTGGGCCATGACAGTACCATTTAGGTAGACATTAATGATGACTTAAGAGGAGTAGAAGGAAGCCATGAGAACATCCCAGTGAGTGCCACCATTAATGGGAGAGGAGAAGATAGGGCAGAGCACAGAGACAATATGAGGAGTCCATAGATCTGACGAAGGAACACCAAAGAGGATGTTGGTAAGGATCTGTCTGGCGGAAGCATTGGAGTAGGTGTCGGTGATAGGAAGACCAGGGTTAGAGGCCAAGATATCCTTTTTGACCTTCTTCCTGCCAGACTTAGTGAGAAGGGAAGGATAGTCAATGGAGAAGCAATTGGAAAAGATAGGAGAAACAGAAAGCGCCATTGGGGTGGAAGTGAGGAGAGGATGGAGATACTGGGGGGGCTAAGGCAGGTAGGTGTGGGACAAAAGAGAGTGGTGAGGTCACTGGGCTGGCAAGTTACAGAGAAGAAACAGTATACAAGCAAAATACAGAGACTTTTCGCAATGGGCAGCAAGATTTGACTTTTTAGCACAAAGCAAAAACAGCAAGATTTGTTTTTTTAGCACAAAGCAAAAACAGCAAGATTTGACTTTTAAGCACAAAGCAAAAACAGCAAGATTTGACTGTTTCAATCTTGGAATCGGATGTTAGCAAAAGGTTTTAGGAAGCAACAAGCAGAAAGAACAGTGATAGTCAAAGGCAGTAGGAGTGGGTCCATAAGGAGGGAACTAACCCATAGCTCTGGAGGTGGTAAAGTCAAGGCAGTCCGGATTTCTTAGAGGAGTGAGGTGGCAGCATCATTGTGGGTAAGGTGCAGGGAGGACCCCAATTAGTGTTCCGGAAGTGGACAGGGAGCAGACAGGGGCCTTGGAAGTGGGCCTTTGCTGAGAGGGCCGGCTGAAGCCTGCCGATCCCTGATTGGATGGAAGAAAACACTGAGAAACCAATGGGAGTGCAGCACAGGGAGAGGTGGTTCAGCACAAGCCTGCCTACACAACAAAGAAAATCACGGCTCCCATCTTGGAAGGCCAAAAACAGTCAAATAAGCAGCAATAGTAGGGAAAAACTTGTGCTTTCAAAATAGCAAAGCAGCTCCAGGTATTAAAAAGCTCAAAAAGTGGTGGCACGATGAAAATGCCAAACAAAACAGTCCTTTCCAACAATTTTATGCAAATTTCCTCTTTTTTTCTTTCCTTCTTTCTTTTTTTTCAAATTTCGATTTTTCAGGTTCAATAATTCCCCTGGAGGTGCAGTAATACACAAAAAGTGCACCTACCTAATGGAATGGTCAGCAGCCAGGCACAAACTCCACATGTGCAGGAGAACAACAGATGGCCAGGAGGGTGGAAACAGGACCTCACTCCCAGTGAGAAGCAGATGAAAGAGAATGAAAACCAATGCAAACAATGGAAACCTCTGGGAAGAAATTAAAGAGACAATACTGGGGGGGGTGTTATTCCTATTAACTCTCACTGCCAGGTGCATGCATAGCCTTTGGATGTTCAAGGAGTTGGAAAACATGCTAGAACAGTTAGAGGCTGACCTAGCAACCCAACACACTCTGGAAACTAATAGAAAACTCATAGGAAACTGTTGGCAATAAGAGAACAGTACAATACTATGGCGAGCAACATCGAAGCAAGCACACTGGTAAGTACGAAGTAGAGTATATTAGATAGGAACAGGGCATGTACGTTATTGGCATATTTGGAAAAGTGAGAGGTGGCATCCTGCTGGATCACGGTAATTAATTCCCTAGAGAGAGAGACATGTACATTGGATTCACATTTTGCTGAGGTCTTTGCTAACAAACAGTTGTAAGTAGCTGGTGGAGATAAAAGCTCACCTGACCTGCAGGATTTGCTTAAAAATATCTGACTGCCACTGCTGACCGAAGCACAGACACAGGATCTTAAAGCAAAATTTCACAGTGAAGGAGGTAACAGGAGCAATATCTAGTCTATGAAAACACTAGGTCCCAATGGATTCCCAGCTGAAATTTGGGAAAAAATAAGGAGATTAATTAGTACACACATGCTAAACATGTTTAATGATAGTAAAGAAAGTGGGGGAATTATGTAGGGATTTAAGACAAGCCACAATCATAGTCCCAAAAAAGTGAGACCACTGGAATACTGTTCTTTTTCATACTACCCGATATCCCTTCCTAATGGGAAATGTTCAATTTGTGGCATGATTTTAGTGGACCAGGTTATACCAATAGTACCTGCTGTGGTCTACACGGATCAATGAGGCTTAATCCCAGCAGTCGCTACGCGAATGAACCTTAGGAGGATGTATAATGCGCTATGCAAAGTGAAATTGCTACGTGACCTTCTTCCTATCTTGTGCCTAAATTTGAAAAAAGGCCTTTGCTTCGGTTTATTGGGAGTATATGTGTGTGGTTATGAGTTAGATGGTTTTCTAAGAGAACTCTGTAAGGTGGGTTCAGATATTCTACACCAAACCACAGGTGTCAATGCAGTTTACCAGTCACATCTTTACTTGATTTTGCCTACAGATCATTTCCCGACAGGGGGGGCGCTCTCTTCAAACTCTTATTTACAAAGGTGATAGAGCTGTTGGCTGAATCAGTGATGAGGGCCCTGATCATGAAGGGTTTGGGGTGGTCAGGTGAATGGGAAAATGGGATCTTGCTTTATGTAGATGATATAGATCTATATATATATATATATATATATATAGTAAAAAAAACGTTGTTAAAGGGACGTTATGGTTAAGTTGCGCAACAAAAGAATCTATAATGCACTAATTAGCACTTGATATTTATTCTAATGATCCTTGACACTTTTTGGTCAACGTTATAATAAGAATACCTTCTACAGAGTTTTCATTCAAAGTAAATGTACATGTGATGTCATCAGTGATGTCATCAATGACATTTCTGATGTCATCTTTGATGTCCTGGGTGTTAGTCTTAGCAGTGCACGGTGGTGGCGCGAGTTATGGTTGCTTAGCTTACCATAACTGGCGATTTTCAAGGGTTTTTTGGTTTTACTTCGAACCATAACGTCCCGTTAACAAAGGTTTTTTTACTGAATTTCACAGGTTTTTAGTAGGGCAACTTAACCATAACGTCCCTTTAACAACGTTTTTTTACTGATTTTCATAGTTTTTTAGTAGCGCAACTTAATCATAACATCCCTTTTAACAAAGTTTTTTTTACTGCATGTACACTTTCATCGTGTGAATTTGGGAGAAATTTACTAGGATTCCCTTACTTTATATACATGTATCATAGAACATACTGAACGCCCTCGCTAATGATATTCACGGACTGAGCGTATGTCCGCGGACGAGATCAACAATACCCAAACACTCAGGGGTATCTGAAATTGTTCTATCATGCCATATAAAAACTGCACAAGTTTGAAAAGCAGCACATAAACACATTAACGGGGTAATTCATGGAATAAATGTGTGCCAAAAAGGGGAGCGCAAGTGTGAAAATCGCAGCGCACGTGTGCCTAAGCCACGCACACAGCCGTTGACCGATTCATGGAATGCGCTGCGCTAGTAAAAGCTGGGATGTGCGCCAAATCCATGGGTGGCGCACGCGGGCGCACACGTCACTAAACGGCGTGCACTACGCGCACAGGGAAAGCGCACATAGCGTAGCGCACACAAGAAAAGTGGGCGGAACACGGGGTGGAACACGCGGAATAGGGAACAATGCGTAAAAATGTGGCCGTTACGGGGGAAGTACAGGCGATAAATGCTTGCAACGCCCACACGCATGCTAACAACACGTATTCATGGAATCAAACGGGGGAAAGGCGTGCGCCAAAAAAGACGCGCTTATTCAGAAATACGTACACCAGCAGGAAACAAGCGTAAGTGGCCCGCGCAGCATAAAAGTGCGCGCAAGCAACAAACAAGCTCAGACGCTACGATGAATATACCGTTCCTCGCAGCAGTGGTCGTGGGACACCGCAGGAGGAGGAGGATAGCCAGGCCCTGCATTTTTTTACCCCGGACCAGCCTTTTTGGGATGCCTGATGACCAGGTGTATGGGAAGTACAGGTTTCCACCACACATAATCCTAGACCTGGTGAGGGAGTGGGAGGATGACCTCACATCACCCACCCTGTGCTCGCAAGCACTGAGCCCTTTGGAAAAGGAGCTCAATGTACTGCACTTCTTGGCTACTGGTTCATTTCAGCGGACAAGTGCCATAGTGGGGGGTGTGTCACAGGCCACGCAGTCACGTTGCCTACACCAGGTGTTGGCCATCATGACTGCACGCCCCTCTGTCCGCAGGCACATATACATGCCCAGAACACCTGCAGAAAGGCTGGCTGTTGTCCAGCAATTTTACAGGGTGGCACACTTCCCCAAAGTCCTAGGTGCCATTTATTACACCCATGTGGCTCTACGTCCACCCAGGGCCACTGAGCATATCTATCGGAAAGGCAAGCACTGGCATTCCATCAACATGCAGGTTGTATGTGATGCCAAGGGAATCATCACCTCAGTATATGCCAACTATCCAGGGTCCAGCCATGATAGTTCCATATTCAGAATGTCACCCCTAAACCGGGACCTGGAAGCTGGCCGGTCTGGCGACACATGGCTAATTGGTGAGTATAAATGCCTCTGCACATGCATGCATGTCACAAACTGAGAAATGGGAAAACCCCACTAATGACAACCATTATCACCTCCCCAGGGGACAGTGCCTACCCTCTGAGCACCTACATGATGACGCCAATTCGGAACCCCACCACACCACCCGAGGTAAGATACAACACAGCCCATATTGCAACCCGGGGCATAATGGAGCGCACATTCAGAGTGCTCAAATCACGCTTTCGCTCCCTTGACCGCTCTGCCCCCAGTAGTGTGCAGGATCATAGTGGCAGCATGTGTCCTGCACAATGTTGCAACCCGGCGGGGCGTGCCAGTGGACATGGTGGTGCCCCCACATCCCCAACCACATGCACGGCCACTGGTGAGGCAGCCTGGACCCAGCTTGTGGCAAATTACTTCACCTAAAATCCCACCCCTGTGGAGTGCACACAGGCCTGGCACATACCAGCTGACAATGATGATGACAAAAGGGACAGTCAACTGTCACAACCATACCAGCCTGAGATTGTTCACCTGGAAGTGCTACATTGTGTGCATCCCTAGCTACTCAAAGACACCCAATGCTGTGTCACAAAAAGGCACAAATTCATGCAGCATGAAGGACTACCCCCTTGCAGAATACCACATCAAAATAGTGGCATGTCACCCAACACCTCCCCAACACACCCTGGCATGGCATGCAATGGGAAAGCAACCAAATGAATGCACAACACATGACACAAGTGTCACAAAGTGCACTGTCCTAAATGGAAACAGGCCACAGACAATTTGCTCTCAATAATGAATACAAAAAGAACACACATGAACAAATACTTACCAGCAAGAGAAAACATCAGTACATGGTCAAACAGTGGCAATATATTACAATAAAAAATAAAAGTAGTGCAAGTGTCACGACCTGACTAAGGCAGCACATCGATCCCTTCCAACTGCAGATTGTTGCTGGAAGGCAAATGTATCATTGAACTGCATACAACATGAACTGCATCTGCAAAGTAGATTGGCTTGTTAAGACATGAAGAAGGTACATGTATATAAGGAAAAAGTCAGGGATGTAGAACCATACATAAATCCACCATGCAGTGGAGATTTCTACAACAATACCCACTATCCATTGTCTCAGCCATCATTTCACCAGATGCCCCCTGCTGTGCTGCTATAATGTAGATGGAGTTCTCCCACACAGTATTGCCTGGAGGCACACGCCACTGCGCTGGCGGGCACCACACCTGTTTGGGGCAAGGTGATGTGCACCTTGCTGTGCTGGCACTGCCTGAGGCTGCAGGACTGCATTCCTCCTTTGATCTGCTGGCCCAGGAATAGGAGCAAATATTGTGGAGTGTGACCCTGCACCCATAACTGCCACAGGCGGACTTTCCAACACTGAAATCCCCATAGAGGGGTCTACCCAGGTGCAGGTGGGTTGGACAGAACAGCATCCCTGCCAGAAACGCTCACCTGCAACGGCACATATGTCTCAAAGTCCGATTCAGCACCTGATTCATAGAGGTCTCTGGAGGTGTATCCAGAGACACCCGTGGACAGTATGGTCTGTAGGAGTAATTGGTTTTCACCCACCACCACCCCACGTCCTACACTGGTGCCCGGTTGTGGCTGTGAGTCTACCTGGGTCTGCGCCATCTCCCTCTCCTCAACAGCATCAAGTGCCTCATCATCTGCAAAACCATGAAAGATAACAAATGGAAACAGGCATGAGCACCATAGCACACACACATAGGCATGACGAGTCAGAGATCCAGTACATAAATGACACATGTCCCACATGACAATAACTCTGGCCTGCATGCACTGTCAAAGAGTTGGAAGGGGAGGCAAAAAGCACACACTGATGACTGCAAGATGGAAAACCAACACATGTGCTGCATGCTGGATAGCACTGGCATCAAACATTAGCCTGTGAGTGGCATGGACAATCCACATACATGACACATGCCAGCACACAGATGGCACGTACCATAGCCATGGCCGATTTGACAAGGACACCCAGATGGTAGCAAATCAGTACTGTCACCCATCCATGTGAGATGGACATCATGAAATAAAACATGTAAAAAAGAGTGAGAAAACACGCATGTGCCACACGCTGCAACAAAGGCAGTGTTCACTGATGCAGTGATGGCAGGCACATGGATACATCAATGGTTGCTCACTTCGACATGAGAGGATACAATTGTCATGTTCAACATTCAAACAGGGTCCCAAAATGACAGTGTGCAGGCCATGTGTAGGTGCACATTACTCAATCAGCTGATTGTACAAATCTTTCCCCTAATAAGTCAATAAATGTGGGTCATTGTGTGGAGTAATCTATGACAGAAGTATGTCACATTTGGGACAGTAGGCCACAAAAATGTCTCGTAAATATGCTAATCATTTCAACAATCAGGCTGAATGAAGAGGAAAACAGTATGAACAATGTTGTGGCAAGAGGACAGCTGAAGGCCAAGTGGATTAATCATGTGCAAAAAGTGAACTGTGGTCAGAAGGGATACTGTGAAACGGAAACACAAGGCCGGGGAATGGTTTTGAGAGACTGCATGGGTGACCCATAGCAGTTTTGACTAGACAGCCTCACGTGGCACTCAATCAGAACACATCACCCAAGCAACATACACATGGATTGCACACACATGCATGGTCACTCACCAGACATTGCTTCAAGATCTGGTAGGTCTCCCACGCCTTGGATCAGATCCTCTGTGATGAATGTTCCAGCGACAGACTCATGTTCAGTGAGTTGTTCCTCCTCTGGTGGAGACCCACCGCCAGTCACCAGAGTAGAGGCATGATTTGAAGCCAGCTTGTTCTTTGCTCTGCATTTCAGGTCATTCCAGCGCTTAGAGCAATCATCAGCTGTGCGCTTCACAAATCCAAGGGAAATAATGTGGTCTGCGATGGTCTGCCAGTGGGCCCTACGTTGAGCAGTCGTAGTCTTGCACCCTGCAGTCACCACCATTTCGCGGCAATGGGACGACACATACCCCACAAGTGCATCTAATTCTGCATCATTGAAACTAGGCTTCCTTGATGGGCCACAGTGGGTAGCCGTGTCTGGGGTCCCAGTCTGTACTGCAAGAGCACCCTTCTTCCTCTTGGAAGGTGGTGCAGACCCTGAGTGGCTTACGCCGCTCTGGTTGGTAGGGGCTGAAGCGCAGGTGGACTGGGCACTGGAAGTTGCCAAAGGCAAGATGACAAAAGGTCCAACTGCAGGCATTGGCTGCTGGGTGATGTTGGCAGGACCAACCTCGGTGTGATGGACTTGGACCGACACTGTCCCGGCTGGGAGACTTGGAGCTGGGGTGGATTGAGCTGCAGCTGCCCCTGCAGCCTCCTCACCCTGGCTACTTGGGGCAGCAGATGACATTGCTGCCCCAGATCCACGTGGCCTGGTGACAGCAACTTTCACCGCCACACGTGGCTTAGACTTGGTGACACGGAAGTCAGCCTGGGAGTCATCGTGTGCCGGTTCTGTTGACAATATGGGCCGGTTTAACAAGGGCTGAGCTGGGATGGTGTCAGCTACATCTCCCTGAACCATTGGGGGGTTTTGGGGAGCATAGGTGTCCCTGATTGGTCCTCCACACACTGGCCTCTTGGGCCACCCTGCACATCCTGGCCACGTCCCCTACCGCGCCCACCTCTTTGAGCTCGGCCACCTTTGCCTCCCTTACTGCTTGGTCGCCTCCCAACCATGTCACTGATGTTGTTGTGCATATGGGAGTTGCAGAAAACAACTGTCCTGGGCAATTGGGGTCAAAGGGGTAGGGTACTAGATGGAATTCGTACCCTAGTGCTCTAGCAAGGCTGTCTGTGACCCCTGGGGGAAGATGACGGGTCACACAACACACAGGCACCCTGAAAACAATATTTAACGTGCACGCAACCCCTGGTAGACCACGTGCATGGAAAAATAAACCCGCACTACGCTGTGGCACCCAGAAACACAAAAATAAGTGTACGCGTGATACACGCAGCCTACAATGACCTCTGAATGGGTACGCGACACACGGGGGCAACCACAGTTGGAAAATACGTGTGCGACTCACCATCTGCCTGGAAAAAGAACATGAAAAGACGCAACACCTCTGCCAAAAGAAGAATCGAACGCTGTCTGAGTAAACAGGGAGTACGAACTGGAACCGTTGTGAAGTTATCGCGTGTGAACCGACAAGAAGTACAAGAATAACCCGCTCGCTCTCCACAAAAAGCATGTACAAGAAAAGGTCATAATGCCTACCCCCGGAGCACCAGGACAGGCCCAGCACCCCCGGGAGCAGGCATCATGCCCTCGGGTAAAAGCCCAGCGGCCCCTAATAGGGGCTTTTTGGACTTTGTCCTGGCGCCTTTGGCGCCAGGCTCATAAAAAAGGGAGTTTGGTGCACTTACCTGACGCAGACCATGCTGCATGAAGCCTCAAGCCAAATGAGGCTTAGGAGGGACTATTTTATCAAAGGAACTATTTTACTTGGGTGGGGACCGTGGAAGAATACTTACCTGGAACTTCTTCCAAGGCTATTTAAACCAGGCCCGGACTGCCACACGTGCTTCGCGTAGCTCTGCATCTAGCAGCTGAACACTCACCGTGCCTGCTCCTGCATCTTGCCTCCAGCTAACTTCCTACCTGTGTCCGGAACCATCACGCCAGCGATCCTGAAGATAGACATTCTTTAAAAGCATTGCGCTACTTGTTGCAGCGCCGCGCATCACTCACCTGCCTCGTGGGCTCTTCACTATCCACTGCGACCTTCTGGGCATTCCGCCACATCGCTGCACCTGCAGGGGAGAAGAAGAGACAAAAGGTGAGCAGGAGGAACAAATGAGGAAAGCCTGATTTTCCGTCACAAGACTTACCTGGCCATATTTGACGGAACCACTCCTCATTTTGGGTTGGCGCCACTTCTTGGCCTGGTACTGCACCCCGGCCCCTAAGGGGAAAAAAGAAAGACATTACTAGAGGGATTCAAAGACATTTAAAGGGATCATTTTATCACGAACTCACCTGAGTTTATCTCCGGCAATATCCCTCGAAGCATCACTTCCACTCTGCACCTGAAAATAAGGACAGATCGCAGGTTAAGAAAAGCAAACAAAGAGAAGACGCTACTCTGGAACTTTTTAAACTGCATACTTACGGCATTTCGCCTTCCGAAACCAGTGAAGTAACTGGTCAAATACGCGCCCCTGCACCAGAAGCAGGATGGAGAGCTCATCCATTCAAACATTAAGGTGAGCCTTGATTGGGGATTTCGGAGGTGGTCAGAGAAGAGCAAAGAGGAGGTGGGAAGCAATCACAATACTCTGCAGACAGTTAATCCCCTTTCTCCACCTACAGACAGATTTTTCTACGGGCCAGACAAGCCAGATTTGGGGGTCCAGTTCAGTCGGTGTTTCGAATCCTGCGCATCACGCTTGAAGAGGTCACAGCAATCCAGACCAGGTCAGCGCCTCCCTGGGAGCCAGGTAAGCGTTACAGAAAGTGGCGTCCTACGTGTACCTTTTAAGCCAGCCCACACGTGCAACGTCACTTACGCACGTACGCACTAAGGCCCTTTCCTCCAATTGCACGGAGTGACACCCGGACGTGCATTTTTTGCACGTTTACAATCAACATGCACCTGTGTTGAGGGAAATGCCCTTGCGCGTCACGTCACAGATGCGCTTACACGCTAAGGGCCTTTCCTCGAATTACACGCAGACGTGCAATTTTTTTCATGTGCCAAATCACTCCATATCAAGCTGGCCACGCAACAACACACGGAATACCATGCTCCTGCCCAGAAGGCCATTTTCCTGCCCCCCAGAGCCCCGAGCACGCGCCCGCCTGCCATCTGCTGCTTCCTACCTGCCTGCTGCCCACGTGCCCTGCTGTTTGGTGCCTGCACGTCATCCATCTGCAGGGGTGCAGTTGCTGTGACCCCCCCTGCTGGAACAGAAGACTCCCGACTGGGATACCATCTCTCCACAGCCCAGCCCCAGGACCCAGTTGCCCACCCACACCTACCTCTGGGGTTTCCATGTCAGACACAATATCATCTGACACCACTGGCAACCCCAGCCAGAGAGGCAGAGGGATACCAGCTTCAATGCCAGTGAAGTTGGTATCCTGGTGGAGCAAGTCCTGGGGCATTATGATGCCCTCTTAGAAAGTTTGCGCGCTGACAATGAAGGACGGAAGAGGATCTTGATGGACATCGTGACTGCCATCAACGAGGATGGGGTGGCAGTCTGCGACATTCAACACGTCCGGAAGCGCTGGGAGGACTTCAGGTCCAGGACCCTCAACAAGGCCCAGTGCCTCCTGAAGGCAGCGGATGCCAAGGGGTGCCGGGTCCGCCTAACCAACAACCAAATGAGGGTCCTGGAACGTATACGCCCAGCGCTCCACCTCCAGGTCCTTGAGAGGCAGACCCGTCTGGAGTCGAGCGGTAAGTGTACATGTGTACTGATTGGACGCTGTGCATGTTGAGGTGTGGCAGGAGTGTGCAGGTTGTACATATGTCTGTGTAGGGCCATGTATGCATCTGTAAGTACAGGGAAATGAGCCTGCCGCATGTGAGTCCTCTCATGTGTGAGACACATCTATGGTGTATGTGTTGGTGAGCATGCTTGGCAAATGCAGGTGTAGGTGCACACATTTTTGAATTTCTGTATATGTACTGTGGCATGCTTGTGGTGTCACACATGGATGCTGATTCCACCTGCATGTATCTGCACTATGTACATTTGCATGTGTGGGTATTTGACAAGTGTGCAACTGTGATACACCATGGATGCATGTGACACTGACATGTGGGAGGCTGATTGCCAGATGTCACATTGATGGGGATATTATCACAGCGACAGGTGGTGGAGATGTACAGATGCATGTATGTCTGGTGGCGTGTGTGCATGTGTTCTGCACTCCCCGTGTTGCATGTGACGTCAGGCTCACCTTCGGCTGCTCATGCTGTTGTTTGTGTATGGATGGTGCTGCCTGGTGCAACATTTCTGTTGATGTGCTCATGTGTGTGAGTTGAAATGACATGTGTGTTGGGGAGTGTGATGCCATGTTTGAAGTTTGACACTGCCACTCATGTACAACTGTCATGTGTGTATCAGACCATTGTACAGTGCCCTGATGCCTGTGTTCTATCTCTCCCTGTCTGCAGCGTCAACTGATGAAGAGGGCGGAGACGGTGCTGTGGAGCAAAGTGGCATGGATCGCACCGCCAGCCAGAGACGCAAGACCCAGCTCCCCTCCCATGTTGTCATCTCGTCGAGGAGTGAGGAGTCTGGTGCCGCGTCCGTGGCCGCAGCTGCCGAGGGTAGGTCCAAAAGTCGGAGGTGGACTCCTCGGCAGCAGAAGGGGCAGCTGAGACCGCAGAGGGTCCGATGGAGGAAGATGGCACGGAGTCATCCAGGTTGGTGGGGGGTTTGGTTGAGGAGGAGGCTGTGGAAGGGACACACACTGGGTCTGGAGGGGGTTTCCACTGGTGCTAGTGGTGCAGTGGAGGGGCAGGGACAGAAGGCAGCACAGGCCGCCACGGAGGTGCCTGTGTGTAATCCTGTCCCGATCCTGTGATTGCATCATCCCACACCAGCAGGGATGCCTACGTCCAGACCCGTTTTCAGGGAGGGGATGAGCGCACAACAACTGGCCTTCCTCTCCCTGCGGACGTGGCAATCCTGGACCGGGTTGAGCCTGTCCTGGCTGGGATGGCGTTGCGTCAACGGGGCATGCAAGATGACCTGCAGTGTTTTCATGAAGACACTGCATGTCATCTTGGATGCCTCTTTGACCGCGTCGACCTACTGGGACGGGTCACCAGGACTGGATTCCTCCGTCTGCTGGACCTTCTTCCAACCCCCTCCTCACCTGAACCCCCTATGCGCCAGTTGTACTCCGTGCCATCTTCCGGCCCATGTATCACCTGGGTACCCTGTGGAGCTGCCTCTGACCCAGTGGCCAGGCTGGTGGAGGACACATCCCTGCCACAGTCGGGAGTCGGAGGTCCAGCAGGGGTGGCCACACCAACAACTGCACCCCAGCAGGAGGAGGACGTGCAGGCATCAAGAGCCAGGGCACAGGCACAGCAGCAGCAGGCTCAAGGTGGGAGCGATGATGGCTCGGGCCATCAACATCCGAGGGGCAGGCATCAGCAGGAGGGCAGGAGGACCCTGGATTGGGAGTGTTTTCTGTGTGGCAGCGGTTGGGCCAGCACATAGATGCGGAGCGGTGGCGGGCGGAAGAGGCACGGCTCACTATGGTCAGGGCGGAGAACTCCATGCGCAGGGCGCTGAGGCGGGCTGAGTGCCTCGAGGCAATTGGGCAGGGGTGGCATTCGGTGGGATTTGGGTGGCCATGAGGGCCATGATTGTGGATCATGATGACGTGTTGGGGGGGACATGAGTCGGGGCCTGCTGGCAGGTGCCCCTCACTGCCGGGTGGGTGGGGGTGCAGGGGGACATGAGTCGGTGCTCACTGGTGCATGGTGACATGTGGGCTGGCTGGGGGGCATGCCCAGGGTGGATGGGCTACCTGCGGGGCATGCCCAAGGTGGATGGGCTGCCTGCGGGGCATGGCCTGGGGTGCAGGGTAGTCCCCTGTGGTGTGGGCTGCCTGCAGGGCCTGGGGAAGGGGGAGAGGGCACACCTGGGATGACCCACACTGCCAATTTGCGTGTGATACTTCCTGCGCACCCCCAAGATACAGGTACCCCGCTCAGACAAGGCCTATCACGTGTGATACTCCCAGCGCACCCCCAGTAATACATGTACCCCGCTCGCGCAAGGCCTATCGCGTGCGATACTCCCCGCGCACCCCTCAGAATACACGTACCCCGCTCACCCATCGAAATCACGTGTAATACTCCCCGCGCACCCACAAAATACATGTACCCCGTTCGCGCAAGGCCTATCATGTGTGATACTCCCCGTGCACCCCTCAGAATACATGTACCCCGCTTGCACAAGGCCTGTCGCGTGTGATACTCCCCGCGCACCCCCAAGAAAAATGTACCCCGCTCGCACATGGCCTATCGCGTGTGACACTCCCATGCACCCCCAAGATACACGTACCCCGCGCACCCAGCGAAATAACATGTAATACTCCCTGCGCACCCACAAAATACATGTACCCCACTCGCACAAGGCCTATTGCGTGTGATACTCCCCGCGCCCCCCTCAAAACACACGTACCCCGCTCGCACAAGTCCTATCGCTTGTGATACTCACCGCGCACCCCTCAGAATACACGTACCCCGCTCGCCCAGCTAAATCGCGTGTGAAACTGCATGCGCACCTCTCAGAATATACGTACCCCGCTCGCCTAGCAAAATTGCGTGTAATACTCCCTGCGCACCCCCAAAATACACGTACCCTGCTTGCACAAGGACTATCGCGTGTGATACTCCCCACGCACCCCTCAGAATACACATACCCCCCTCACACAAGGACTATCGCGTGTGAAACTTCCAGCGCACCCCCCAAATGCACTGTCCCGGCCCTGTGAACTGGTGCAGGAATAGCGCGGCCCTTTGCGCTGAATTGGGGATTTCAATGCCTTATCCTTGCACAAGGGGCGTTCTCGGGGGCGTAACTGGCGCTGCGGGATGTTCTCTGCGCCAGTGCTCAAAATGGCTTTGATATTCCATGAATACGCGGTGCGCCAGAATGCTGTTTAGCACACACGGCTGGCGCACGCTACCCCTCTGCGCTGCTCACGTGTGCTGCCTCTGCGCTGAAATCTATGAATTACCCTGTAAAAGTAGTAATAAATAATCATTGGAACCTACACATCTCACACATAACGCATCCATTTAAATACCATGTATAATGAAATGGATTATACCATAACAAAAAGAAGATATGCCTCCAACGTAATTACCTCACAGAAAGTGCACAGCTAGGAGCGACAGTAGACGAACACAACACAACAAATACAAATTACAAGAAAGTAGTAAGTGAACTTCATTTTTCTTATATGTTTGTATACTTTGTGTATGAGGTGCAGAACAAATAATGTATTTCTGTTTTTTTCACATAGAAATGTGCAGTACTTTGGAGTGGCTGGAGGAGAATTTTCCACATGGCAAAATGTCAGAAGATAGCGATAATAATGGTACATACCTCTCTGCATAAGCAAATTAATAGTCAGTACTTTATGTATACTTAACATATATATATTTATTTTTAACAGACCATGCAAAAATTGAAGAAAGTCCACCAAAAGACACAGTGCAAGACACCTTGAAACGCATAGAAGAGAAAGTGGACATGCTGAAAGAGAATTTTAATGGGTTAAGGCAATTTGCGGAGGACCACGTCAAAGGAAAAATTAGATATCACTGAACTACATGTAACTGTCCACCTTCTCCATTTCCCAGTGAACTATCCCCAAACCCTCAAGAACAACATAAACGTTTAGACAAAACTTCCATCCCTTCATCCTCTCACAAACAGCCTGTGGAAACCCCTAATTCCCCTATATTTGTTTCAGTGTCTGCTTCCCCCTCTCTCTCTTAATTGCTATATATGTGTTTAATAAAAAAAAATGTTATGTTAGTTTTAATGCAATTGTTTGCGTCTCATTTTTTTTTTAAAAAGAGTTAAAATGTCTGCGGACAGATCGCCTGTTCGGCCTGTCCGTAATTAATAAAATATGGGTGTCCTAAGGACAATACACCTACCCGTACCATTCGCAACCAAGATGGAACTGTTCTTAGAACACACCAGCTGTCCAAGATGTCCGTAAATCAACAAAATGGAGGTGTCCTAAGGACACTATACCTGGCCGTACAGTCAGCAGAACAACTACGCACATGCGCACCACACCCGTAAGTCCTGCGAACATCGCGCCTGTCCGTAACTGTCCGTCTCACTTGTGTCGCACTTTTAATTAATTTCAGGACCCGAATACTGTTCGTAGAACACCTGCGCGCATGCGCACAACCGTTCCTGTGCATTTCGTGTCCTGCAGGCACCCATTTCCTTTGCAGATGTGTTCACGATGTCATCATGTGACCACACCCACACTGAGCGTGTGTCCTAATTTGCGCACTTTGTCCGATTCTGCAACATTGCAAAAGAACTTATGCAGACAAGCCAAATTATTTTACAATACAAAATCACCATTTCACATGTCCCATACAATGGCCCTAGCTTTCCACATATTGTTTGGAATTTTCTGAACGCTTTTGATTGATCAATATGGTCACGAGGCGCACCCCTCCACCCCTATAAAAGGCCACACCCCCGAGCTCATCTTCATTGTTCTTCTGGCGATTGTAGATTGAGTTTTGTTACCTTTTTTGCTCTAGCAGAGATTACCTCACCAACCCTGAAGGCCTCCATGGCTGCTGTTGCTACATCAGCCTCAGCACCACCCCCAAAACCTCCACCACCACCTCCCCAAGGGCCTGCAGAGGGAAATACGCGTGAGGATGTAGAGAGCGATGAAGAAGAGGATGAAGAGAATGAGGTGAAGGAACTACCTACTACCAGCACTCGCTGGGAGTCGTGGGTGTGGCGGTTGTTTACCATTTATGGTAACGTACCAAAAGCACGTGCGAACCAGGTCACCTGTAAACAGTGCAAGTTGGTGCTGAGTCGTGGCAGACCTGGTGCGTACAGCTTTGGTATGAAACCATGAAGCGACACATAACTTGGTTCCACAGTGCGGACGTTCACAAGTTTGTACCATGTAAAGAACGTAGTAGGTTGAGTTCCTCCACAGAATCCTCAGTTTCCGATCCTCTCACCACAAGAGACACTCCTGTGGGGGAGGCATCCCTCCAGCTGCTTCACAGGCCATTTTTGCGATGCTGTTGAACCTTACCTTACGAGGGTCACAATATTGTGTATGTCCTGCGATGCAGTACTCTTTGAAGTGCTTTCGAGACTACGGTCACGGAGCACCAGAAGAGTTGCTACCTACCTAAAGAAGGCCCACCCTACATATTTCTCTCTCCACCTTTCTTATCCCTGTGGTTGGTTTCCCTTCCTTACCCTCCTTTCCCCTCCTTTCCCCTCCTCTCCTAGTGTGTCGTGTGTAAAAAATCCCCAAAAATATAAAACAGAAATTAAAAAAAGGCTCTTTTCAGAGCTGCCTTTCTCAGTTTAAAAATGGAACTATCAAGTAAACGGTGTAGGCCCCCGCGATTTTTCACAAAGTCAGCGGACAGTCCTATGACAGACAAAATTTTAGGGTGCAACCGTAGCAAAACCAATGCACTATTCCCTGGGAGTAAGTGGTGGCTCTGAAAAGAGCCTTTTAGTGGTGTTTTGTGTGTTTGAAAAACTTGAATTCGTCAATATGTAATCCAAAATAGGTGACTATAATTCCAAAAAAGGTTGCAATGCATTTTGTACATTTTGAAGCAAAATCTGTTTGCCAGCATATGTAAGATGGACTCCATCTCTGCGAAAAATGAATGTGCTACGAAACATAATATTTTCATTGTGGAAAGAGCACATGCCAACATCTTTTAGAAAGGCACAAACAGCCTTATTGACATTGCGCCTCGCTTTCTCCATTTGTGGACCAAATAAAGAAGAAGGCAGCCACATTTGTCTTTGCGCAATGCGAGAAAAAATTACTTGGCAATTTGGAAACATGTCCATGACCTTCTCAAGTCCTTCCTTCATTGCAAATTGCAAAGAAATTCCAGACACATGCCCTAAACTGTTTCCTCCACAATGAATGATAATTATATCAGGATGATGCTCTGTCTGTAAAGTAGCACAGAGAGGAACCAAGTCCAGCCACTTCATTCCATGCACCCCATGCCAGTGCACTTCCACATGACGGAAACCAAGATCTGCAGATATACCGCAACGTTCTGCATGCACCTTCTACCAATGTATTCATGAGTCTCCCAAAATCCAGATAATCTGTTTTCAAGCACACACAGCCATAGCTGTGTGTTCTCCTCTCAGGAAAAAGATGTTCTCACTAAATCTCTCAGTTCACACACACCCACTGAACTTTACCGACCAATCCCTAACTCCGCTCATTCTCATTTGCATGCCTCTCCATCCCAGAATTCCCGTATGTAATATGCGCTGCCTGCAGACTACCGCCATGTCCGCGGACATGTAGAGGATCTGAGCATGACGACTGTACATTTAAATCGTATTCCCCATTTCCCCTTTAAGGTGGGCTCTGAAAAGAGCCGTTTTTTTGGTTTTTTTGCAGATGCCTGACAGACACCTCTTATTTTGTATTTTTTTCTTTTTTTTTCTTCTTAATTTACTCCTACAATCATCACATAACCTGCTCCAAAGCAAGCCTTACATTCCAAAAGAACATGGCATTTCCCAAAATAGATAAAGAACCACCATCTGCTTCAAAATAAGCTGCATTACTGGAAACAATGTTCTCGTGGCTACAGAAAAACATACCAGCTCTTAACATGAAAGCATGCATACCACGATTGATTGTACACCTACCATTACTTTGATCTGGACAAAAAACAGAACTGTTGTCCCATTTTGCTGTAGGGAGTAAGCCAGAAAAAAATACTTTCACAGTTGGAAAGATGTTGATGACTGCTTGAACCAACTGTTGCAAATCTCCCAACAAAGTAGGTGAACTCACGTAGTCCAAATGGAAAGCACCATAGTGCAAAACTACCACAATGGGACTGTTCATCCTACGCATATCTCTGCAAACTTGGAGAATTGCCTCTACATTGCAGTCAGTTGCAGCACTCCGCACCACCTCCACTCCTCTTACACCAAAATTGTTTGCCACATGCCTACATTCAGAATAACACTGTAAACCATGGACAAAACCGAGCACCAACACCCTGACTGTCTCCACCTCTGCCATCTTCACTACATACACTTTATTTCTCCAAAAATCAACAATGTCAACATCTGATTGGCTGATCCCTACAGTCCCCTTTCCATGCTGGATTTGCTGTAAAACCCTGTATGTGGCACGCCGTACCCGTGTACAGGTGTGGTGTCCGTGCGGCATGTAACTCTTAGCCAGCCCTTCTACCCTTTCCACATCACTCGCAAATCCATTCCCTCATTGGACACAGCTAAGCAGTCACACAGACATCCACCAATCACATCCAAGACCTCTACATCTAACTCCATCATCAGAGTTCCGCACTTCAAATGTACTGTTGATCACTCTGAATACAAGTCTCATATCATTGCAAAGCATCTATTACAAAAATTACTGTGCAAGTCTCGAGGATTTCTACTTACAGCTCCATGCATACCCACATGCATGATTACAAAGTACAGGTATGCATATTTTATTCAGAGTACATGTGCAACTCTTATGATGCCATTTAAACGAATTAATTCCACTAAACCTGCATAGCCAAGACATACATACCAATGCTCCCGCTTTAAGTGCAAGACTTCTGATTTTTCATTGAAAAATCACACTACTTTTTACTATCTCCCGCATAACCTATACATACGTACCAACCCTCCCAATTTACGCGTGAAACTCGATTTTTCATTAAAAAATGTCACCATTTTTTACTTTCTTCCGCCTAAATTGATGCTACTTCCAATGCGATCGTATGAGAAAAATAAATGTTCCCTATTCCTGTGGTGACATCTCCCTCTCAGGTGCACCCGATGTTTCGCATTCCTACTTATAATATGAAAGTATTCACATTTTTCACATCTACTAAAATGACCTATCACTTCCAAACCTCTCTGCTATCTACAACACAGCTGCAAAAAAACAAGGGAAGTTCATGAACTTAAAATTGTACTCATTGGCGAAGCAGGTTCAACTAACATACGGCAAATTACATATAAAGGCTGCACATAGTCAAATGAAATGGACGCATACACTGTTGAGATGTCAAATGAGAATACTTCCACGAAAGCTTAAAAATGAACATGTACATTAACATTACTGCTTTAAACACACAAAATGACTAACTTCTTCCTTTTACAATTGCAGTGAAGACCACTCTCCTGAAAATCAACAGCATCTACACTACAAACAACATATCCGAAGAAACCTGGTCATTCCACAAAAAAAAGTAAGTACAATACCTTTTATATTCTTAATGTTCCTCAAAGAGACTGTGTGGGTCATTTATGTAATTTGCGCACCAAAAAAAACATCGATTTCTGAACCATTCTGCCCACAAATCCCCATTCATGAAACAAAGATTAACCGGCAGAATGTCACACAAATCCCCGTTTTTGGAACACAAATAACATACACAAGCCTTAGAATGTTAGTACTACAAAACAAATACCTGTTTTAATTTTATACCATTACGTTTACTATTAATGCTTCTCCTCACCACTAGCTCACTTTCTACTCTCATCTGAAGCACAGTGTAATAACATACAAACAAAAAAATAGCCTTCGCAACACATTGTAACTCCTCAATGCACATTCACACACCACCACAAACATCTTCCCCATCAAACTCATACACGCATGCACACAGCACACATACATTGTAAAACAGACCAACCCATACCTTCTTTTTTTTTCAACAGACCCCAAAGAATGCCTACCAAAAAGCAAGTCCGTAGAAAGGAACGCAGAAATAGTGCAAATGAAAATAAGTGTCCAAAGTAAGCATCCATCTCTACCAGAGTTTGTACAAAATGTTGAAACAAAACAGCTAATGCACTCATTTACCGAAACAAAGGAAGCTTCAACTACAGAAACTTTCCCTCCTCTATCAAAATGTGGCACGAAACAGAAAATGCTTAACAAGAATTCGGTTACCACTACTGCTAACACTGCTCCTATAAATCCGCATATACTAGCTATAAGCCATAGTAAAAAAAAGTATTTTAGCAAAAATGTTCCGCAACAGAGTCCTTCAGAATCTAATAAGAAGAGGAGCAAAATCATCCACAACCCTTAAAACCTACCGTAGAAAATTAATCCTAGAAGCTCTCGTAGACCGTGCAATCCTTCTCAAAAGGAAGTATTTATTTTAGTTTTAAACAGGATGATACCACTAACAAAACTAAGTACTAAACTACAAAAGAAACTTCTTAATAAACAGAATGTCAACAAAAATAACTTCTTAAATATTTGTGTAGGTGAATGGAGTCGCACAACGACCACAGAACCATATTTTAATGAAGAAGCATACAAACAAAACCAAACAAACACAATTGCCATCCATAGCAGTGGTCGAGGATATGAAAAAAATCAATACCATCATAGAATAAGAAGCACTGCTTACAAAAGTATGCCCAGAAAACTCAGAATTACCTCTCCATTCGACTGAACCAGACCGTCCAGTATACAAATGGCCGTGCACGTCAATGTGTAACATTCCCAACAAATCTTTCAAATCTTTACGCCAGTTCCTCAATCAGTATGTGAAAGGTAAAGACAAAATCAAAATGAAAGTTCTGCAAAATATGGATACCTGTCCAGTGCGCAAAAACACTGGACTGCAAGGACATTCATTAGCCTGCATTTCAGGACCTATTTCCAAAAGCACCTTCCATGATATCAAAATGATATCAACACATCATTCAAATGTAAGAAATCTAGTGTATAAACTGTACTATGCTAAAAGTCCAGCTTTAGAACTAGCCAATTTAAATAACACTCTTCTGAATGGTACCCAAATACCTACAAGAAGAAATCGACCGAATCCAGAGAAAATATTTTGGAAGTGAAAGCCACTCAAAATGCAATAGCTTTAGAACAGACTAGCAACAATTCTGCACATGGCAACCTTCTATTACACACATACAAAAAAGAAATACTAAAATGTAAAAGTACATCTGCTGAAGTACCAAACCATGTCTGTGTGTGTTGCCGCAGAACGTTTTACAAAAGTAACACAAAAACTATAGACGTAACATACAAAATAGAAGACATTGAAGATTCCAAATGGTTTGAATTAGCTCTCTACATTTTAGCAGAAAACAAGTACGAAATAAGTGAACCCCTAATATGTTGCAGTTACTGCACTACAAAACTTGACAACAACCAAACTCCTTCACCTGCTATTACAAATAATTTGGAATTATTCCCACTACCAAAACGCCTACAACAACTAAATTGTATGAGAGCATCATAATTCAAACAGTACACCCATTTCAAGCAATAATACGCCTTCAACCAAAAACTGCAAAATTACCTCCCTCTGAATTGGTAAAAGGCATTCATGGCAAAGTAGTTTATTTGCCATTAGATCTGACAGAAAATGTGCACACTCTAGGAGTGCAATGTCCATTAGAGCATTCTTTAATTGTCTTAGTAAATGGTGTACCAACAAAAGACAAAAAAATTTGGCAACAACTCGTGGACTTGCATAAAGTTAGACAAGCCTTGCAATATCTGAAAGACAATAATTAATACTACAAAGAAATAAATATTGAAGAAAGGTTAAGGGAAACAACTGAAATAATTCAAGAGTCATCAGAAACTGGTCAATTTGAACTTCCGGATCCTGCTGCAGTATCCACTCTTTTGGACCATTATACAATTCATCCATTGCACTCTAATGAGAGCATACATGATGCACTAGAAACCTACCAAATGCAACAAACCAAAGGGTCACCAATGAGCATATGGAAAAAAAAGTACAGAAGCACGTGCTTTTCCACTACTATTTCCTACTGGCAAAGGAGGAAGATACGATGATAGACCCACTCAGATAACAGCATCAGAATACCGCTCATTACGAATGTATTCTGAAGATCCCAGATTTAGACAAAATGTGGAATACATATTCCACCCACTCTTTGAAAGTGAACTAGCAACCCTATGTTGTGGAGTTGCACAAATATTGAAATCTGGAACCCACTTTCAAAATATGTCAGCTACGCAATGAATACAAAAAGTGCAAGAAAAAGATGAGGTTTTACAATCAAGCATAACAAATCTGTTTGCAAACATGCGTGGTACGAAAGAATACTGGTTCCGACGTCACGGAGATGTACGTTTTATGATCAGAAACCTTGGACCACCCACTTGGTTTGTTACATTAAGTTGTGCAGAATATGCATGGGAAGATTTACATGATTTCCTACGCATATCAAACAACAACAAAAACCAACATAGATATACTAACACCTGGAGAACTTTGCTCTCTACATCCTGTTAATGTTTCAAGATATTTCCACCATTGTTTCATTGCTATGCTACACTTTCTTTGTAATACAACTATTTCTCCCCTCAGAAAAGTGCAAAACTTCTTTTGGAGAAAAGAATACCAAGCCAGAGGAGCACCACATATCCACATACTTTTATGGATTAAAGGTGCACCTAAATTTGGTCAGGACAGTGATGCCACTGTTTTGCAGTTCATCCAAAAATATGTCACTTGTGAAATCCCTTCACAAAGGACACATAGTGACCTTCATGGACAAATTGTACAATTTCAAAGACACAAAAGTGGCAAATATTGTCATCGCAAATACAAAAGCAAAGGGAAATACTACACCAAATGCCGCTTTGGTTTCCCTAGACCAGTTACAGAAACAGGTGAAGTGAACACTTCATGTCTTCAGTTCGACATAGTGTTAAAGGTAAATCACCTAAGAACACGTATTACATAAAAAGAACAGAAGAATCAAAATATATCAATGATTACAATGCAATCATTGCCCTCTTATGAATGCAAACATAGATGTGCAGTACATTGCAGACAATTCCACTGCAGTTGCACAATATGTTACAGCCTACTTAACAAAAGCATAAAAAACAGAGCTGCAAGACCTCTGGAATGACCTATCATCAGACAAAACACGATCTCAGAAATTGTACAGCCCAGGCATAAAAATGCTCTCTCATAGAGAATGTGGCGCCTATGAAGCTGCAGATCGTTTAACCGGTACTGCTTTGTATGGAAAATCTGAAAATATAATATGGCTAAGTCTTGGTCCTGCTAAATCTAGAAAAAGAGTTCTCAAATAATATGAGGACATAGAAACAATAGCCAAAAATGATCCCAACAGCCAAGACATTTTGAAAAACAATTTACTAGACACATACTACCCGAACAGGAGTACCACTTTGGAAACCATGTGTCTATACCACATAGCCCAAAACTTTGAATAAAAAAAAATATAAAACCCGATGAAAGCAAAGGTAGATATATAGTGACAGATTGTGAAGGCAGCTTAGTGAAACTTACCAAACGAAGCTTAATTAATCATTTCAAATTGTCATTAAAAACTCCTCAACAGAAAGAACTATATTGCATGTCCCTGCTACAACTTTTTAAACCATGGAGAAAAGAGGAACAGATACTAGATAACTATGACTGCTATGAAGACGCTTTCAAAGCAAATGAAAGCGCTATCACCGATGTGAACTTTACACAGTACAAAACAATGTTGCATGATGAACAGCAACACGAAGAACAACTCCAGGCCCAACTAGATAAGGAGACTTCCGACAGTAGTCAACCTTCTGTAACAGGAAGCCAAGAACCACTAGGACAGCCACTAATAGCAAATGAGGCAGAATTCACTATGACAGAAGTGGAAAACACCATGTGTCACTAAAAAGAAGATACAGAAGACTTAACTGTACTACAATCAAAACTTAACAAAGACCAGCGCACCATTTTTGAAGAAGTAACAAAAGAAATTGCACATGGTGTACAACACGAAAATAAAGAATGCACCTGCCAAAATTACAAACCTATACTGCTGTATGTCAGTAGTGAAGCTGGTTCAGGCAAAACATTCTTATTCAAAATCATCAGCAAGTTCCCTCAACAATTGACAAACAATAAACTGTCAGCTGTTGTAACTGCCCCCACAGGTCTAGCTGCCTACAACATAGGTGGTGTCACTTTACACCGATTACTACTCCTTCCAGTAGAACACCAAAACAAATTAGACTATTACAAACTTTCTACAGAAACTGCAATGGAACTACGCAGTGTATTAAAACAAATAAAAATGCTACTAATAGATGAAGTGAGCATGGTCTCCAAACTAATGTTGGCTTTGATTCACCTCCGATTGCAAGAAGTACTTAAAACAAACTACAAAGAACTCTTTCCAGGAAAACACATTATCGTTTTCGGAGATCTTCTAAAATTGACACCAGTGAAAGGTGAACCTATTTTTAAAACCTTAGGACACAAACTCTGCCGTAAAAATGTTGGCAGCATAGGAAATGTCAACCTTCGGCAACATTTCCAATACAGAGAATTAACAGAAAACATGCGTCAATCTGCAGACTTCACTTACGCCAACATTTTAAAAAGTATTAGATTTGGTGTACTATCTCAAGAAGCGCAAGCAATATTGAAAAACCGGCACATCCATGCACTTTATGGCGATAACGCATGTGCTACTGATGTTGAAGGGGCCCCTGAGGGACCCTCTGATGTGGAAACAAGGCAACGTCACCACACTCGAATAGATACGCCAGACACAAGGTTCCGGTCCCAAAATCTAGGGTTTATTGCAATACAAGGAAGTCCCAGTTGGTCAAATGGTCCCACGCCCCGCGATGTGTGCCTGTCATGATCTCTGCTTCCAAAAGGTCAGGGTTTTCCCAACTCCCTTGGAAGCAGATCCATAACCCAGGTTCCGAGTGCCAACCAGTCCCAATTGGGACCTTTTGGACCCAGTCCTGGCGCCAGTGGCACCAGGCTCATAAATATGCCCAGTCCCAGCGCTGGAAGCGCCGGGCTCATAATGCTTGGGTGGACTTACCTGCAGCAGACCATGCTGCTTACTTGCCTGCCAGTTGCACCTCTGATCCTATTCTGTTTGGAACTACTTTTCCTGTTGGGTGGGGCAGGAGCCACTCCCTAGATTCAGAACACTGGAACTCTTCTGGAAAGCAGGAACTCTTTTCTTACCTAGGCGTGGCTGTTGAAGGAGACACCTAAGCACTACAGGAGGCTATTTAAACCACACCCGATGGATGAATCTTGCTTTGCGTTATTCTGCATCCTCTGCAGCAGAACGCTCATCGTGTCTTCTGCATCTGATCCTGGGCCCTAAGGAAAAAGGCTTACCATCCTGAATCCAGTCTTCAGCAACACCTATAAAGACAAGAAAGAACAGGTTAGCATTACGGTCTTCAGTGACAGCTCTTCACTTACCTGGTCCATCGGCTGTCACCAACGCCTCGCGCTGCATTCCGGCATCTGAAAGACAAAGGCTTACCTACTCTTCGTGCGCTCCGGAGGTCTTCACACTGCATTCCGGCATCTGAAAGACAAAAGCTTACCAACTCTTCGCACGCTCCGGAGGCCTTCGGCGCTGCATCCCGCATCTGAAAGACAAAACAAGGTGCGTTTAAAGACATTGGGGAACTTTAATACTCACGTGCCATTACTCCTTTCCACATCTAACCCAGTGGGTATTCCGGCACCCTGCAGCCGCTCCGAACTTGTACCTGCAAAATAAAAAGACAGTTAGAGCGCATCGTGAAGCAGGCAACAAGCGCTTACTTACGTGCTTCCAGGCGCTTCTATTCATCACACGGGCTCCATCTTCAACTCACTTCAGCCCGTCATCCGCCATCGCCGGAACCCTGCAAAACAAGAAACATCATTACTAAAGACTTTAAAGACATTAGAATTACTCGAAACTTACCGTTCGTGCAGTAAACGACGGACAGCAGTCCTCTGAAGTCAAGAGGCCTGCTCCCCTTATCCAGTGAAGAAACTGGTTACAGCACCCTGCCCCGAGGCAGATGGAGAGCACGGCGTTCACTTACCTAAGACATCTTACCCTTCAAGTCAGACATACAGTACTCAGAGGTCCAGCCCAAAGAGTCAGCCGTGTGTTACACATCACCTTTGCAGATACGGTATACGCCCAGTCAAGACCGGCGCCTCTACGGGAATCAGGTGAGCGTTACAGAACGCAAAGCCTACCACAAAACTCCCGTTCAGGCGCTATGGAAACCTCGGATACCGACCAGCTAGCCCAGTTACTTGGGGAACTAAGGGCAGAAGTGCATGCAGCCCGTCAGGAAACGAACGCTCTAAGAAGGGAACTGATTATTTCCAAGGAGCGAACAGATGATCTCGCTAGACAATTGCTACAGTCACAAGCCGGACAGACCCCGTTACCCGCATCTGGGGGAAATCTTCCTTCTACATCCTCTATGAATCCAGTGCAGATCAACCTACCTGGGAATGCACCTCTGACTCCGCCCGAACGATTTTCTGGTGACCCAAAGAGGTTTGCAGTATTTATCAATCAGTGCCGGTTGCATTTCTTATGCCGGCAAGCAGCCTTTCCAACTGATCAAGCTAAAGTAGCTTTCGTGCTTTCGTACCTTAGTGGCAATGCGGCAGACTGGTCGATCCCTCTAGTAAATCAAGATGATCCGGTCCTCCATGATTTTCAAGCTTTTCAGCTCAGTATGGAAAAACTGTTCGCAAGACATTCACAGGGGCAGGCCTTGGACAATGAGCTTCTTTCGTTGCGAAGAGGTAATCAAGACCTTTTGGCTTATATTGCGTCTTTCAACAGACTGATAGTGGAAACTCAATGGCCTGAGGACAAAAGGATTACGCTGTTTTATAGAGGTCTACGTGGAGAGCTCAAAGATGTGTTAGCCCAAGTAGTGAATCCCCCACAAGATTGTTCGGACTATATAGACTTAGTCGTTCAAATAGATCACAGACTGCAGAACAGGAAGGCCGATCGTTCCAAGTTTGATGCTCGAGTATTTTCCAAACCGCCAACTCCTTCCAAAGGAGTAGACTCCGGGGAACCCATGCAAATAGGGGGTCTGAAAGGTCCTCTAACACAAAAGGAGCGGGAAAGGAGAAAACAGTTGCAATTATGCCTCTATTGCGGAAACTCAGGTCACTTTCTTCGAGACTGTCCGGTGAAACCTGCCAAGAAGGCAGTAGGAGCTGCAGTTACCAAAGTTACAAACTCTGAGCAGGGAAACGACCTCGCCCGACAAGAATAGAGGTCCTCTTGCCGAGCGTGAAAACCAGTTCCGTGACCTCGCATTTCGTGATACCTATGGTCCTCATTAGCCCTGATAATCCGGATCGATTACATGCAATTGAAGCTTACGTCAACAGCGGTGCCATCGGCAATTATGTGGATCATGAAATGGTTTTGAGGATGAATCTAACTCTTTGTCCCAAGGCTGTAAAGGACGTCATTACTACGGTGGATGGTACGGAGATAGCCTCCGGGCCAGTAACGCATACCATTCAAGAGGTGACGCTAGTAAGTCAAGATGGACACCATGAGAAGATCGTGTTCGATGTGATCAAGGCCCCTCAGTTTCAGATTATTCTAGGAATACCTTGGTTAGAGAAACACAATCCTCTGATCGATTGGCGAGCAAGAACGGTCCAGTTTCCAGAATGTGTCTCTACTTGTCACCCTCCACCTGGTGTTGCACTGGCAGCAATTTCTTCAGAGACTCCCCAGTTACCTCCCGAATACCTAGAATACCAAGATGTTTTCCGGAAGGATCAGGCTAACTCTCTACCTCCTCATAGGTCTTATGACTGCCAGATAGACCTGATACCTGGATCTACTCCTCCTTGTAGTAGAATTTATGCCCTCACCGAGCCTGAGAACCTTCACCTTCGACAATACCTGGATCAATACCTGGCAAATGGGTTTATTCGTCCTTCCAAGTCCCCTGCTTCTTCAGATTTGTTCTTCGTTCCAAAAAAGGAAGGAGACCTTAGAACTTGTATAGATTATCGCTCCCTGAACCATATCACCGTTAAGAATAGATATCCGTTACCTTTGATCCCTGAACTCCTGGACCAAGTCAGAAAAGCATGCATATATACAAAGCTGGATCTTAGAGGAGCTTACCACTTGGTTCGAGTAAAAGAGGGCGATGAATGGAAGACGGCCTTCCGCACCAAGTATGGACTATTTGAATATCAGGTCATGCCCTTCGGACTTTGCAATGCCCCGGCCGCCTTTCAATATTTTATGAACGATGTCCTCAGAGAGCTCATAGATGTGTGTGTTGTTGTTTACATTGACGACATCCTCGTTTATTCTTCATCGGAATCTGAACATCGGAAACACGTGAAAATGGTCCTCGAAAGATTGCTGTTAAGGTGTGTGTCCCTAGGGCGGACAGCACCTGTCGAGGCGGGACTCTTGGATGACGTCTGTACTGGAGAGGCCAGGCTGAGGGACTAATCACTGGCTAAGGTACCAGGTAAGTGCACCGATTCTTCTGGAGCGCTGACCACCAATAGGTGGGATAACTTCAAGGGGCAAGGTACCACAGAGAGCCAGCGGAATCCCAGTAGGCAGGAGACCAGGGTATAGGGATTGGCTTGCCAATGGTAACAGGAAAGTCTTAGTAACCAAGGAGAGAATGAATGCAGGGTGAGAATGCAGGGTGAGTCCAAAAGGCAAGAGAGACTGATTCCTGGTAGGCAGCAAGAAAAGGCTCCCAGATAACCCCAGGAGGGCAGGGTTCGGGAGAGCCAACGTGGACCGGACCCAGGAAGGAGAGCAGGCAAAAGGACCAAGAACAGGAACTCAGGCTGGAGGCAAAACAGAAGGTAGGCGCTGCTACGGCTGGTCAGGAACAAACCGCGTTAAGACGCGATTCGTTACCTGACACAGCCGCTATTTACATCCCTCGGCATGAAGCCGAGGCGTGGAACGCAGGCCGCCTTGCGCATGCGCAGCCCGTAAACCCCGGAGTGCCAACGAGGCTTGAAGCGCAAGCCGTTGGACTCCGCGGGCCGTGGCGCATGCGCACAACGGATACTATCCGAGGAATCGGGTGCTGGGAGACTCCTCTCCCTGCTAACCGAAACCTCGGATAGATCCTCCAGGACCAGGAGCGTCTCCCCCCCCAGGTAGGTGGCCTAACACCATAACCCCCCACAGAAAGGGCAGGAGAACCGGGTTTCCAAGGATGAGAGAGATAGAATTCCCGAACAAGACGAGGGGCATGAACATTGATAACCGGTTCCCAGGTGCGGTCACAGGGGGGATAGCCCTTCCAGTCCACCAGAAATTGCAATTTACCCCTATAGAAACGGGAGTCACATATCTCCTGGACCTCAAACTCTGGCGTACCCTGAACATCGACGGCTGCTGGCCGAGAGTGGGAACGACCAAAGGAATCGGGACGATAGGGTTTTAACAGGGACACATGAAAGACCGGGTGAACACGCCATGAAGCTGGTAAAGCCAGTCTAAAAGCTACCGGTGACACTTGCTTAGTGATACGAAAAGGACCATGGAACCTAGGGGCCAATTTCAACGGAAGGTTTCGGGCCGGGAGATTTCTGGATGATAGCCATACTAGGTCTCCTACATGAAAAACCGGACCAAGTTTGCGATGCTTGTCAGCGGCCTTTTTCATACTCGCCTTAGCCACATGCAAGGCACTCAAAACCTGGCTATGACAACCTTGTATATTGGCTATCAGCTGATCAGCTGAGGGAACTGAACTAGGTTGTGCGGGTGAGAGTGGTAGGAGTTTGGGGTGTAGGCCGGAAGAACAATAGAAAGGGCTAAACCCAGTAGCTGAGTGCATGGAGTTGTTATAAGCGACCTCTGCCAAAGCTAGATTAGACACCCAATTGGATTGGGAAGCATTGGTGAAACAACGTAGGTATTGTTCCAGAGTCTGATTGGTTCTTTCCGTCTGCCCGTTGGTCTGTGGGTGGTGGCCAGAGCTGAGAGCCCTGTGTATACTCAAATGGCGACAGAGTTGACCCCAGAAGGCGGAAACAAATTGAGAGCCCCAGTCAGATATAATCTTCTCTGGCAAGCCATGTAGACGATAGATGTTCTGTAAGAAAGACTGGGCCATCTGAGTAGCTGTGGGTATTTTCGGAAAGGGAACGAAATGTGCCATCTTGGTGAAGCAATCCACCACTACCATGATGCAAGTCTGACCCTCGGAGCTTGGCAGGTCCACGATGAAGTCTGTGGCAAGTGTGTGCCAGGGGTGAGGAGGAATTTCAGTGGGTTGCAATAGGCCTACAGGTTTCTGTCTAGGTGTCTTGACCTGGGCACACACTGGACAGGTCTCCACATATTGCTTGATTTGTTTAGCCCAGCCAGGCCACCAGAATTGATGAGCTATCTTCTCCTGTGTAGCGCGTACCTCACGATGTCCTGCAACTTTTGAATCATGTAGTCCTTGTAATATGGCCCTACGGAGTTCTTCAGAGGGTACGTACAATCTATTTCGGAAGAGCAGGAAGCCGTCCTTCTCGCACACTTCCGGGTTCATCAATAAAGATGTACGTCTTGGGTCCGCAGCAGTCTCCTGAGCGACTTTCTGTAGATAGGGTGTAAGAGCCAGAAGAAAGTGTTTCGGGGCTAGCACAAGCTCTCCCTTGTTTTCTTGTGCTACGTCATCCTCCAGTGAGCGGGATAATGCGTCAGCCCTGACGTTCTTGTTGTGGGGTATGTATGTGATGTGGAAATCAAATTGCGAAAAGAAGAAGGCCCATCGAGCCTGACGTGATGTTCTACATTGTAATGAACGTAGGAACTGTAGGTTGCGGTGGTCGGTACGCACTTCTACAGGGAAACTTCCTCCCAATAGATGGTGGCGCCACTCTTCGAAAGCAGTCTTGATGGCAAGGAGCTCCTTCTCGATGATGGGATAATTACACTCACTGGCGGTGAGTTTTCTGGAATAGTAAGCTAAGGGAAGCTCCATCTCTTCGTCTGGATCCAATTGCAATAAAACTGCTCCCACAGCATAATCCGATGCATCTGCTTCAACAATGTAGGGTCTATCCTCCCGTGGATGTTGAAGAATGGGGGAGGTGCTAAAGGCTTCTTTTAACCGCAGAAAGGAAGCAGCGGCCTCCGGTTCCCACAAAAAGGATCTCTTACTGCTGGTCAAGTTAGAGAGCGGGGCTGCCCATTTGGAAAATGAAGGGATGAATCTCCGATAAAAGTTTATAAACCCAAGGAAGCGTTGCAAGGATCGTCGGTCTCTGGGAGGTTTCCATTCTAGGATGGCACGGACTTTTGCAGGGTCCATATGTATTCCCGTAGCACTGATAACATAGCCCAGGAACTCCACTTGAGCTTGATGAAAAAGACACTTTTCAGGCTTGACGTACAGATGGTTCAGCTGTAGCCTCTTGAGAACCTCTTGGACTTGGACTAAGTGTTCCTTGCGGTCTTTGGAATACACAAGGATATCATCCAGATATACCCAGACTGATACTCCGATCAAATCAGCAAAGACGTTATCCATAAAGCGTTGAAATATGGAGGGGGCATTGCACAACCCAAATGGCATCACGCGGTACTCGTAATGACCCATCGGGGTCTTAAATGCGGTTTTCCACTCATCACCGGTTCGAATCCGCACAAGATGATAGGCCCCTCTGAGGTCCAGCTTCGTGAACACCCGGGCTTCATGTAACGACTCCATCATGGTACGTATCAAGGGGAGCGGGTACCGGTCTTTCTTAGTGATGTCTTTAATTGACGATAGTCAATGCATGGCCGAAGAGTGCCCTCCTTCTTCTTAACAAAGAACAAAGGAAATCCCGCAGGAGATGTGGAGGGTATAATGTATCCCTTTTGAAGGCATTCTTGTAGATATTCCTGGAGAGCTTCCTTTTCTTGCACAGTTAAGGAGTAGACCTTGCCATGTGGTATCGTTGTGTTAGGAAGGAGCTCTATCGAACAATCGAAGCTCCTATGCGGAGGCAATGGAATCTCTTTGGGTTCAGAGAATACCTCGTGGAATTCCCTGTATTCAGTTGGTATCGTAGTGACCGAGTAGAGACCAGTCCTGTTACCTACTTCGGTCTGAGTAGAAGAAGAGGCCTTCAGAGCCGGATGATAGTGGTCAAAGCATTCCTGCTTGCAACGGACTGAACAGAATTCCAGTGTCCTGGTCTCCCAGTTAATACTGGGGTTGTGATGTAACAACCAAGGCAAACCCAGGATGATTGGATACAAAGGAGTTTTGATGACGTCAAGAGAAATCGTTTCCCGGTGCTCCTCGATTTGAAGTTGTAGTGTCCCAGTATGCTGATGGACCGGTCCAGAAGACAGAGGAGTGCCATCAATGACCTCCACCATGGAGGCGCAACGTTTCTGTAACAAGGCAATCCCGGTCTTGGCAGCGAAGTCAGCATCGATATAATTCCCGGAAGCCCCACAATCCAGCAGCCCGAGGACTTCTACAGGGTCATTTCTCGCCCAGGTAACATTGATCCTCAAGGCCATGAGGACTACTGGCTGCATGGGTTGTTTCTCCCGGTCGTTCTCTGGAAGGACTGATAACAAAGAAGAGGGGCCTGTCGTCGCCTTCCTTACATACGACAGGCCGTTTAGTTTTCCGACCTTCGGAGAGGACGTTGTGGGCACGTGGAAAGGTAATGCCCTGAGGCCCCACAGTACAGGCACAACCGGAGATCTCTTCTTCTTTTCTTTTCAGCTTCTGACAGGGGTCCTCTCAGAGCTCCCAATTGCATGGGTTCGGATGCTGGTTCTTGTGAGCCTTGGACTTTGGGAATGTCTGGCAGGATTCTAGGAAGTGGTTTGTCAGATCTGCGTCGCTCATTTCGCCTCTCCGTCAATCTATGATCAATACGCAGGACTTGTTCTTGTAGTGCCTGTAAGGTCTCAGGTTCTGGGATATGTAATAATTCGTCTTTGAACTCTTCCCTTAATCCTCTACGAAAGAGGGTTTTCTGGGTGACTTCTGGCCACTGGGAATCTGTGGCTAACTGACGGAAACGACTGATGTAGGCAATGATATCACTGGTGCCTTGTTTTAAGTCCATTAACTGGTTCTGTGCTGTTGCTGCTAGGTTTGGCGACTGGAAGACGTCCAAAAAGGCCTTCTCGAAGGCTAAAAAATCCTCCAGAATCGGGCTCTTGGCTACAACCAGGGGCGTAGCCCAAGCCAACGCATTCCCAACCAGGTTACCCAATATATATCCAATCTTGGCTTTGTCCAGACTGAAATGGGTTGGGCGACACAAGAAATGAATCCGGCAATGGTTGCAGAACTCTGCTACTCGTCTGGGATCTCCATCAAATTTCACCGGGCTGGTCTGTGCCATCACAGACTCTGGCGTTATATTTGCTCCGGATCCTTGAGCAACCATCTGCCGTAAGGCCACGTTCTCTTGGTGGAGTACCGTCATCTCGGCTCGTAAGGCTCGGATCTCAGTTCTTAATTCCTCAATGTCATCCATCCCTGGAACAGTACAGATTGGTAGGCGTCTTAATCTGTTAAGGTGTGTGTCCCTAGGGCGGACAGCACCTGTCGAGGCGGGACTCTTGGATGACGTCTGTACTGGAGAGGCCAGGCTGAGGGACTAATCACTGGCTAAGGTACCAGGTAAGTGCACCGATTCTTCTGGAGCGGTGACCACCAATAGGTGGGATAACTTCAAGGGGCAAGGTACCACAGAGAGCCAGCGGAATCCCAGTAGGCAGGAGACCAGGGTATAGGGATTGGCTTGCCAATGGTAACAGGAAAGTCTTAGTAACCAAGGAGAGAATGAATGCAGGGTGAGAATGCAGGGTGAGTCCAAAAGGCAAGAGAGACTGATTCCTGGTAGGCAGCAAGAAAAGGCTCCCAGATAACCCCAGGAGGGCAGGGTTCGGGAGAGCCAACGTGGACCGGACCCAGGAAGGAGAGCAGGCAAAAGGACCAAGAACAGGAACTCAGGCTGGAGGCAAAACAGAAGGTAGGCGCTGCTACGGATGGTCAGGAACAAACCGCGTTAAGACGCGATTCGTTACCTGACACAGCCGCTATTTACATCCCTCGGCATGAAGCCGAGGCGTGGAACGCAGGCCGCCTTGCGCATGCGCAGCCAGTAAACCCCGGAGTGACAACGAGGCTTGAAGCGCAAGCCGTTGGACTCCGCGGGCCGTGGCGCATGCGCACAACGGATACTATCCGAGGAATCGGGTGCCGGGAGACTCCTCTCCCTGCTAACCGAAACCTCGGATAGATCCTCCAGGACCAGGAGCGTCTCCCCCCCCCAGGTAGGTGGCCTAACAATTGCGTCAACACAAACTTTTCGCTAAGTTGGAAAAATGTGTTTTCAACGTGACTGAAGTTGAATTCTTGGGATTCATATTATCACCTGGCGGAGTGCGTATGGATTCAAAGAAGGTCGATGCAGTTCTCAAATGGCCATCACCATCCTCCGTAAAAGGTGTGCAAAGCATGTTAGGCTTCGCTAACTTTTACCACAGGTTTATCCCCGAATTCTCTCGAATAGTCCAGCCCATCACTGCCTTGTTAAAGAAAAACAAACGTTTTGAATGGTCTACCGAGGCGGAACAAGCTTTCCAGGATTTGAAGACTAAATTTATCTCTGCACCAATCTTAAAACACCCTCGCCCCGAACTCCCCTACATCGTGGAAACTGATGCTTCAAGCCATGCCATGGGGGCAGTTCTATCACAAAAGGACCCGGTAACCAATCAGTTGCATCCCGTGGCATTTTGGTCCCGCAAATTCTCGCCTCCTGAAATCAATTACACGATTACTGACAAGGAACTTCTGGCTATCAAGTCTGCCTTTAAGGCTTGGCGGCATTATCTGCTGGGGGCCCGACACACCGTTACTGTGATTACGGATCACCGAAACCTGCAATATTTGAAAACCGCAAAAGCCCAATCCTCTAGACAACTCCGTTGGGCATTATTCTTTGCCGAGTTTGACTTCATAATTACCTATCGACCTGGTACAAAGAACGGTAAAGCTGATGCCCTTTCTCGGATGGGAGTGGAAGAACACTTGATCAACCCTAAACCTGTACCAATCATTCCCGAACAAAGAATTCTGGGTGTAATTGCCACAGAATCCATAGAGGAAGTTAAGGATAAGGCCAGGCAACTTGTAACTCCAGCAGACATACAGAATTGGCATCTGCAGGGAAAGGACTTTGCAGTAAAGGACAACTTATTGTATTTCCAAGAACGATTATACCTACCCAGCACAGATTTACAGAAAAAAGTAATCTCTTGTTATCACGATTCTTTAATGGAAGGACATCCCGGTATGGCCAAGACCTCAGAAAAGATCAAGCGCTACTTCTGGTGGCCGTCTTGGAAAAAAGATATCAGAGACTTTATAATGTCCTGTGGAGTATGCGCCCAAAACAAGAGTCAAAAGGAAAGACCAGCAGGCCTCTTACGCCCTATTGACATCCCACCTCGCCCTTGGCATACGCTTTCTATGGACTTCATCACCGATCTACCTCCATGCTCCGGATACAATAAGATTCTAGTAATCGTGGACTTATTCTCCAAGATGGCGCATTTCATTCCGCTCAAAGGCTTGCCAACAGCAGCAACTCTGGCCCGAGAATTTCTCGAAAACATCGTCCGACAGCACGGTTTTCCTTCGGTTCTAATTTCGGATCGAGGTAGTCAATTTATTTCTCATTTTTGGCGAAGTTGCTGTCGGTCGGCTCAAATTGATGTGAGACTATCGACCAGTCACCACCCTCAGACCGACGGACAAACCGAGAGGACCAATCAAACTCTGGAACAGTATTTACGCTGCATGCTGCAACAAACTGAAAAAAACTTGGAAAGACATCCTTTGGATAGCCGAATATGCCTACAATAACTCTGTCCATTCGGGAACTGGGAAAACCCCGTTTTTTCTTTTGTACGGCAGTCACCCTCGAACCTCGGAGTTGGATCCCCTCCAAGATCTTGAAACACCAGCAGTAGACTACCTGAATTCTACAATCACCCAAGCCTTTAAGGAAGCTGTTTCTCACCTTCAAAGGGCTAAAGAACAATACAAGAAAGGAGCAGATCAACATCGGAAGGAAGCCCCTCAATATCAAGTAGGGGATCAAGTCTGGTTATCCACCAAATATCTACCTCTAAAAGGGCCACGCACATTCAACCCAAGATACTTGGGTCCCTATTCCATCACTACCACAGTAAACCCAGTAGCGGTCAAGTTGGACTTGCCCCCGCACATGAAGATACATCCGGTCTTCCACGTCTCTCTATTAAAACCCGTGCAACCTCAAACCCGACTAACTAAATCTCCAAAACCTATCCTAGTTGATGGAGAACTCGAGTTTGAAGTCAAAAGCATTCTGGACTCCAAGATCTCCAAATCTAAACTATTTTACCTAATTGACTGGAAAGGCTACGGCCCCCAAGAGAGATCCTGGGAACCTGCTGAATATGTCCACGCTCCTCGCCTAATCAAAAGATTTCACCGAACATTTCCTGACAAGCCAAAACCCCCGGAGAAGCCCGGTTTGGGAGGGGCCTTGAGGGGGGTACTGTCATGATCTCTGCTTCCAAAAGGTCAGGGTTTTCCCAACTCCCTTGGAAGCAGATCCATAACCCAGGTTCCGAGTGCCAACCAGTCCCAATTGGGACCTTTTGGACCCAGTCCTGGCGCCAGTGGCACCAGGCTCATAAATATGCCCAGTCCCAGCGCTGGAAGCGCCGGGCTCATAATGCTTGGGTGGACTTACCTGCAGCAGACCATGCTTCTTACTTGCCTGCCAGTTGAGCCTCTGATCCTCTTCTGTTTGGAACTACTTTTCCTGTTGGGTGGGGCAGGAGCCACTCCCTAGATTCAGAACACTGGAACTCTTCTGGAAAGCAGGAACTCTTTTCTTACCTAGGCGTGGCTGTGGAAGGAGACACCTAAGCACTACAGGAGGCTATTTAAACCACACCCGATGGATGAATCTTGCTTTGCGTTATTCTGCATCCTCTGCAGCAGAACGCTCATCGTGTCTTCTGCATCTGATCCTGGGCCCTAAGGAAAAAGGCTTACCATCCTGAATCCAGTCTTCAGCAACACCTATAAAGACAAGAAAGAACAGGTTAGCATTACGGTCTTCAGTGACAGCTCTTCACTTACCTGGTCCATCGGCTGTCACCAACGCCTCGCGCTGCATTCTGGCATCTGAAAGACAAAGGCTTACCTACTCTTCGTGCGCTCCGGAGGTCTTCACACTGCATTCCGGCATCTGAAAGACAAAAGCTTACCAACTCTTCGTGCGCTCCGGAGGTCTACACACTGCATCCCGCATCTGAAAGACAAAACAAGGTGCGTTTAAAGACATTGGGGAACTTTAATACTCACGTGCCATTACTCCTTTCCACATCTAACCCAGTGGGTATTCCGGCACCCTGCAGCCGCTCCGAACTTGTACCTGCAAAATAAAAAGACAGTTAGAGCGCATCGTGAAGCAGGCAACAAGCGCTTACTTACGTGCTTCCAGGCGCTTCTATTCATCACACGGGCTCCATCTTCAACTCACTTCAGCCCGTCATCCGCCATCGCCGGAACCCTGCAAAACAAGAAACATCATTACTAAAGACTTTAAAGACATTAGAATTACTCGAAACTTACCGTTCGTGCAGTAAACGACGGACAGCAGTCCTCTGAAGTCAAGAGGCCTGCTCCCCTTATCCAGTGAAGAAACTGGTTACAGCACCCTGCCCCGAGGCAGATGGAGAGCACGGCGTTCACTTACCTAAGACATCTTACCCTTCAAGTCAGATATACAGTGCACAGAGGTCCAGCCCAAAGAGCCAGCCGTGTGTTACACATCACCTTTGCAGATACGGTATACGCCCAGTCAAGACCGGCGCCTCTACGGGAATCAGGTGAGCGTTACAGTGCCTAACAGATCTCGGGGGACGCAAGAGAGAGTGAAACGTACATCAGTTACATATATACACAGCATGCACCTTACAGTCAGCAATGACACAGTATGACACATTTGATGCCGCCCCAATTAATTTCCCTTTGAATTAGAGGCGATGATTGACCAGTGTGACAAATATGACACCTTAGACCACCATATTTAGTAACGGTTTGCAATCTTCTATTTTACAGACACCATTCTTTATTTGCGAGAACATAGCGTTTCTGTTTTTCATGGGCAAGCTGCACGTAGGAGACTGGCACATACCAGGCCTCACTATCTCTTAGTTTCGATTCTCGCTCTAGAGGTCAGCCGCTCTCCGGGGCCTCACTTGGATCAGAAAGGGGGGCCGTAAAGAAGATCATAATTCAACTCTTTAAAGGCTAGTTTCGTACATTGCTATTCTTTCAGGAGACTCGCTGGCATTTTTGTACTGATTAAATGCCTTGCTCCCTTTCTTCAAGGATATGTGAGGGAGGGATTCGGGCATTTCTGTCTGGCTCTCCAGTATAATGTTTCAACATGTTTCTTAGCCTTGGACCATTGAAGCTAAATAATATCTAGAGCAAAGCAGTTTTACATGCGGCAAAGTGGCAACGTTAGAGAGAGCAGAGAGAGAAAACAAAATGGCGATTCTGGTCATCTTAAAATGGCCTCACTCTATTTGAATTAATAGCTACGTAATAACTAATGAATATATATTCTTAACACTGTAAATGAGGTGGTTGGTCTTCGGCCAACCAATTAACATTCATTTCCGGAACCTCAAGGGGTGTTTGGTTTTTCTGGACTGACAATGTTATGGAACAATTAGCGCACAAAAATGTCAATTGTAAGGGCTTAATGTCAACTCTTGCAAGCTGTTCCAAATTCAATGAAACAATGTTAAAAAAAGTAATGCAACCAATAATTGAAATTTGCTCCACAGACAAACTGGACGTACATGGTATGACACTACCCATGTGTCGGCAAGCCACAACAAGACTAAATACCTTAGAAAATTCAATCTCCAACACAGCTGGGTTGGAAAAAATATTAAAATTATCCTTAAATTGTAGAGTAATGCTTAAACGTAACCTTGATGTGGAGCAAGGACTAGTTGATGGGGCACTGGGTACAGTTGTTGGCTTTCAAACATACCCACGTGACAACAACATTCAGTTTGTCAATATTCTCTTTGACAAGCTTTCAGAAGTAAAAAGGATAGGGCGCTCAACAGCTCGATTTCTTCTCTTCAAAGACATGTATGTACGTAGAGAACAATTTTCTCTAACTCTTGCATATGCAGTCACCATTCATAAATCCCAAGGCCTTACCCTAGACAAAGCATTGTTCGATATTGGAGACACAGTCTTTAAAGAAGGCATGAGCTACGTAGCACTATCACGCTTAGGTACACTTGATGGTCCATTTCCAATCAACTTTGATGCAAGTATAGTGAACGCTGATATTCCTTGTATTTTAGAATACAATAGACTACATTCACTGTACACCCCCCATCTGAAATCGTATCCTGTTCCAGAAAAAGGAAAACGTTGTAAAAGAAAACAAATTCAAACAGAAATGCAACAGGATCTGACTGCAAATCCTTCAAAGAGAGTAAAAGAAGCTAATACTTCATCAATTACCACAAGCAAAGAAGAACCTACTAGTGAAAGTAAATCAGGTACTTCTTCAGAGAAGGAACACAAACTCCGAAAAAATCACTCGGACACAGAACTATCTGGTCCATTCAAATTTGCAAATGAAACTGGTGTAAGTTGCTACGCAAATGTAGCAATGAATATTCTATTTCAATTGCCACCAATTGTTAACAACATTTACTTACACAGTACAGACCAATTGTGTTTGCAAATGTTAGTCCTTCATAGAAACGCAACAAACAATCCTGACAACACGTATAGTGTTCACGGAGTAAGACAAGAATTGGACTACTGTGCTGGAATGGTGAGGTTCACTATAAACTCAAAAGAAGATCCACAAGAATTTCTAATGTACTTACTACAAGTATTTGAAAACAAAAACATACCCATAAATGAAATCTGCACTCTCTGCAACAATATGGCACAGGAACAAATCCCTAATGAGCGATTTGTGTATGTATCTATACCTAATTGTGAATCCATTCCATTTCAGCAACTTGTACAAAATGCAAACCATGGCAGATTATGTACTATCTGCAATTCAGATAATCGCTCCACCTTACTGATACAAACACATAGTAACTATATAATTCTAATGCTTCTTCGTTACAATGCAGATGGTACCAAAAACAACTGCAAGCTGACTGGATTCACACACGGTCAAGTGTCACTTGGTAAGAAAACCTTCACAACAATAGGTATAATCTACCACGCAGGAGCCACAACCAATGCAGGTCACTACACTGCATATATTAAGAAGAAATGTGGATGGTTCGATTGTAATGATAATAGCGTTACTCTAAAGCAGAGATTACCAGCAAATATTACAAACACTTATTTAATCTTCTTACAGCCAAAATTTAATAACTAATGTGTACTTCAACATTAACAAAAATTCTTTTAAAAGACTATAAACAGTTAGAATACGCCAACAGGTATATAACTGCCCAAGATTGTATAACAACCACACAGATAAATGAATACCACTGAATTGTAACCAAAAATACAAAGTTAGAATACGCCAACAGGTATCTAACTGTTTAAAAAATCTGCAACAAGCCAACATATAGAACATTAACCAGAAACAACAAGTGAACACTCAAAGGAAACAAAGAAATAGTTTGTAGCATAGCAAAGAAAGGTTTTTTTTATTCCGACAAGGATTTTTTCCCCCAGACCCAATCATTTGAAAAACAAACACAGAAACTGGGCAAAATGCACAGTACACTAGTCTGTAAACTAAATATGAGGGTAAAAAAAAGCTAAAATGTCTATTATGCAATGTAATAAGTCTTTATAAAATACAAACACTAACATGCTCTTTTCTTTTATCACAGAAATTGAAAAAGAATATTTCCTCCAAGTACTAAAGTCATGTAAGAAATATATCGAGTCTCAACAAATTAAACAGTAAGTATAATTTCACACATTTCATACATAGTCGAATCTATATGTGTGATCTATGACTGTAATATGGTACAGTGGCTGTGGGCAGGGCCTAGAGACTTGGATGTATAACCTAGGGCCTACGCCCTGCGGCCATGCAACCAAGACTGTAGGTCCTACCGACAACCGCTGCAGCATATCAAAACCATGGTGGTTTATAACTTCACTGCTTTTAACTTTGGTCTTGGGTGATGGCCTGCGGCCATGCACCCAAGACTCTAGGTCCTGGCCACAACCACTGCAGCATATCACACCCATTGTGGCTTATAACTTCAGTACTTACAACTTTGGTCTTGGGTGCATGGCCTTTGGCCATGCACCCAAGACTCTACGTCCTGCCCACAACCACCACATTATATAAAACCCATGATGGCTTATAACTTCACAGCTTATATTGAATATCCTTCGGCCATGCACCGAAACCTCTAGGTCCTGGACACAACCAGTGCAGTATATGAAATCCATGGTAGCTTATAACTTCAGGGCTTACAACTTTGGTCTTGGGCGCATGGCCTTTGGCCATGCACCCAACTTCACTGCTTATAACTGCACTGCTTATAACTTTGGTATTGTGTCCATGGCTTTCGGCTATGCATCGAAGACTGTAGGTCCTGGCCAAAACCACCACAACATATCACACCCATTGTGGCTTATAACTTTATTACCTAGAATGTTGGTCTTGTGTGCATGGACTTCGACTATGCACCCAAGACTCTAGGCCCTGGCCACAACCACCTTATAGATATTGAACTCTATGGCTGTATCTATGGGTGTGATATGCTGCAGTGGTTGTGCCCAGGGCCTAGAGTCTTGGATCTATGGCCATAGATATTCGAATCTATGGGTGTACAGTATATAAAACCCATGGTGGCTTATAACTTCAGTGCTTATAACTTTGATCTTGGGTGCATGGCCTTTGGCCATGCACCTAAGACTCTAGGTCCTGTCCACAACCACCACATCATATCACACCCATTGTGGCTTATAACTTCACTACATATAAATTTGTTTTTGGGTGCATGGCCTTCGGCCATGCACCCAAGACTCTTGGCCGTCCCCACAACCACCTGATCGATATTCCATACTACGGGTGTATCGATTGCTGTGATATGCTGCAGTGGTTGTGGCCAGGGCCTAGAGTCTTGGGAGTATGGCCTACAGCCTACAGCCATGCACCGCAGCATATCACACCCATGGTGGACTATAAGTCAGTACCACACCCATAGAAACAAAAATTTTAACTATGGCATGTACTCAATTTTAATATTCGCTAACACCACGCGTGTTCTTAGAACAGTTTCAACTTGCCTGCGCACATCACGGACGGAAATACTATCCTTATGAGACCCCTCATTTTCAGTTCTTACAAACATCCCGGAAAGCGCGGCCATGGCGTATACATCATTAGCACCTGACGCCTAAACAAATACAGTATTTCACCCATCTCTTACTCCCTGAACCTCCCCAAGCACTCTGACACACCAAAACACTCCCCAAAAAGCATTTCGCCTCTGGTCGGCACCGCGCTGTCTGCGGATCCAAGATATCGGGCGCATCGAAGCAATCTGACGCACATCACGCCTCACTCCAGCCAATCGGAGGACACATTGCGTGTCCGCGGTCACAACGCAAGCTCCTTAGCCAATCGTTATCTTGTCCGTGGAGCGAACAGGGAAGTTTGTTTGTTTGTTTATTTATTTATATAGCGCTCTTGACCCGGGGGTATATATGCGCTTTGAACATCAGGTTACAGGTAAAAGACAATAGTACAGTATTGATAGGGCATAGATAATAGTATTCAAACAATATACATAAAATTGGACATTCGGAGTGCATACATATGTGGTAGGACAGTTATTTGTTGGTTAACCAGGAAATGACCTTGGTTCTGAAGGGTTGGAAAGTAGGTGTAGATTTAATATCCAGTGGGATGGAATTCCAGAGTTGTGATGCCAAAGTTGGGAAGCTGGATCCTCCAGCTCTTTTGAGGGAGTATTTGGGAACTGTTAGTTGTAATGAGTTGGACGATCTGGTGGTTCTAGTGTTCTGTCTTAGTGTAAATTTGTTCGAGAGGTAGGGTGGGGCAAGATGATTGAGGGCTTTGTAAGTAAGGCATATGGTTTTCAAGTCAATTTTCTGTTGGATGGACAACCATTTGCAGGCAGTTCTGGTGGCGGAGATGTGTTCCCTTCTAGGAATATTGAGGGCGGCACGGAGTGCGTTATTTTGTAAAACTTGCAATTTATTGATTACTGTTTTGTTGGCACCTACATAGAGGCTATTACAGTAATCCAGTTTAGATTGAATGAGTGCTCTGGCTAGGATGAGACAGTTGCTAGGGGAGATCAGTGGTCTGCAGGCCCTGATTAGTTTACCGGTGTAGGCAGTGGCTGAGGCGGTCATGTTGATTTGTTTAGCTAGGTTGATGTTCGTGTCTAGGTAGAAACCGAGGGTTTTTACGCTCTTGGCAATGGGTATGGTGTTACCGTCAATAGTGAAGCTAGTGTAGCCGGGACAGAGTTTACTGATAGTGTTCGGTGAGCCGACAAGAAGCAATTCAGTCTTGTCATCATTCAGGCATAGGCCATGTGTGGCCATCCATGCCTGAATGATGGAAAAGACTTCATTGATCCATTTGGCGTCCTTGTTGTAGTTGCCTGATAGGGTGAGGAGTATCTGGGTGTCATCTGCGTAGTTAGTATAGGTGACACCCAGATTGTCCAGCTTGTCGAATAAGGGCTTGGTGAAAATATTGTAAAGGGTAGGTGAGACACAGGATCCTTGTGGGACACCGCAGGTGATGGGGATGGGGTCAGCCGCAGCTAGGGGGGAGAAGACCCGCATGGTTCTGTTGTCCAGGAAAGATTGGATCCATGTGACTGCAGAGTGGGAGAAGTGTGCTGCCAGAGACAAATGGTTGCACAGGATTTTATGGTCGACCATAGTGTGACCGCGGAGCGGACATAGATATCACTTATTTTTTGAGACATATTTTTTGGCCGTTTTAAAGAAAACTACTGGACGGATTGGAACCAAATTTACAAAAGCACGCTTTCAGGACCAAGGTCCTCCTCCTGCCGCAAATTTGGTGAAAATCCGTCCAGCGGTTTGGCCTGTAGGCGTGCGCAAAGTTTTTCCCCCATTCACTCTATGGGAAAAAAACGTTTTGGGACCCCACCTATAACTTTTCCCCCCCTGGACCAAATGTCACCAAACTTTGCAAAAAAGTGTGGCCCATATACTTTTTTTGCAAAGTTTGGTGAGGATTCGTCCAGGGGGAGCGAAGTTATAAGCTGCCCAAAAAGTGCTCTTCCTATGGAAACAGCAACTTAACCGTAACTACACAGCCACTACCGTGACCGTGTAAATATATATATATATATAATGTAAAGAAATAAGTACACACGGCCGGTACAGTGAAACTGCGAATGGCTCATTAAATCAGTTATGTTTCCTTTGATCGCTCCATCTGTTACTTGGATAACTGTGGTAATTCTAGAGCTAATACATGCCGACAAGCGCTGACCTCCCGGGATGCGTGCATTTATCAGACCAAGATATATATATATATATATACACTTGAGCACTCTGATGAACTCTGACGCTTGAATTATATATGTAAAGGAATTAGGCATGCATATTGAATTTAAAATTAACTGGGGTACATCCATGCTTTTCCCAGCACAAGGAGGTGATGAGAGCATCCTACATTGATGTCCTTTGCAGAGGGCATATGATTCCTTCACACGCTTAAGAATGTTAACATACACCAACAGCAAGGAATTCCTCACCAGAAATAGGATACAAGGCACCTAGCCACACTTCCACTCTCATTACTAGGTTGTGTGGCCCCTTTAAATCATTTTACTGTCAAGGCTGCCATATGCTCTGCTGAACATACTGGTACTCATCTTAAAGGATGAGTTTGATCAAATAGAGGGAATGGTGACGATAATATAATGAGTGGACAAGACACCCGATTGTCGCTGGTGACGCTTTCCCTTTTTGTGTGCGAGGGCAGTGTTGATCTCCCAGATATTTGCAGTTAATAACGGGCCTCCTAGCTTGTGGCAGCAAACACTGGGCTGCATAAGGATACGAACTGACTGCAAATTACCCTAGTCGGCACAGCATTGCAGTTGCAACCTGCATATGGGATGGTCGGGGTCTGACTTCCCACAAAAAGCTATTAAGGTCCTACAGATATAGAAGGTTGTCTTGTAGGGGATTGGGTGGAATGGAAGGTTTACCCTAGCATCCCCGATATGGGATACTATAGATGTATCTGAAGTGAGAAAGGCAGGCACGATGCATTACTGGGGCAAAAGCGGCATTGGAAAAGTTGGATATGTTATGAAACGGGGACTGCTAATGTCCTTGCACTACATGAAGGACTGGTAGCATCTTCACAGCAAGAATGTTTACTTGTACCTCAAATTTTGGCATGCGCTGTATTGCCATTCTGGTGGGATTAGGGGGTAGTACTCCCAGGGCACTCCCTTTTGGAAGTAAATATGATACCAGGAAAAATAAGGACAGACCCATGTCAAGGCTCCATTGGGTCATAACAAACTACACATAGTGCCCGCTAAGGACGTTAAGAGCAAAGAAGGAGCCTGTCATGGGTAGTTTGGATGAGGAAGAATGGAGGGAGGCCCTGCAAGGGATGTGGCCATCACCAGCAAATATTGACTAATACAATTGAAAATACTTCATAGGATTTAATACTTGAGATCATTTCTATATAGTATAGGCCACGCCCATAACCCCACGTCTTTGATGACAGTCAGAAAATGGGTCCATTTATGCTGCAAGGATAGATTTTAGGATACATTCTAACAACTGGTTGTCAAATACTGCTAAGAGATGTTGACTGTCAATGCAGTTGCTTTGGTTAACTCTCCGTATTGCCAAATATCAAAACCAAATGCATTTTCCCTTTCAGTATAGAGGGATGCAGTTGAGTGAAATTATTGATCTTTCCATTATAGTAGGGCAGGCGATTTGAAAAAGGATGTATGCCATTCTTTAACAGGAACTGTGTATAGGTTCTTCCAGTTACTTCAGTGAGCTGCTGGGGAGGTAAACATCAATGCTTGTGCACTGTGGTGCAGACAGACTGACCAAATGCGTGAATACACCTGACCTTGTCTTATCTCAGTAGATGAGAAAGACTGGTCCTGTTAGTGCCTAGATTGCAGTCTATCTCGGAATACCAGGTGCCTGAAAGCTATGGCCCCACTGGTGGTTTGGGGGCCATATATCTCTCCTTCTGGATTTATTAGATAATAGCATGTATTGCAACAATCCATGTGGATAAGTGTGCTGGTGGAAAATATCTTTAGGGCCCTACTCCCACCCTCAATGGGAATTATTATGGTATAAACGTGTCTATGCCTGTACATTGAGGACCTTTTGCTTATCCTTCATTTCAAGGTCAATGATGGGTGGGCAGAGTAGGGGTAAGAAGGTCCTTGGACACTATTGGATGCCCAAGTTGGATCTAATAATCTTGGTGCATCACCTTCGCCCACTAGGGAATATGATACCGTGGTAGTTATCATGAATTCTAGAAGACGAGATGTTTTATTGAGAAGATGACCTGATCAGATCCCCAACCAAGGAGTCCATGCAGGTGGATAGATCAGTAATGCACAAGATTAGTATTGTCAATCTGTGTATGGTAAGTCTCATAACTGGAGGTAAATGTAAGGTGAAAATCAATGCATTGTAAAAATGCAGGCAAGAAACTGTGGCTAACCCACAGTATGCAGTCACCTGCAGCTGTCTGGTGTTTAGCCCCAAGTGCATAGGAAAATTGTGGTAGTGCTTACTGGAGTGTGATGAGTCACTTTGAAGAGTTGATCTATTGAATGCTATAAGCAATGACCACAGCTTCATACACGGTTGAATGCGGGGATACTAAGTTAACACTATAATGTTAATTTAGTGTTAATGACTATGATTGTTGTTAATAACCCCTGTTCATATACTATTTTGAAGTCATTGTTGCCGAAAAAAGGGGCCTTGGAAAGAGAAAATAATGTATTTAACAAGGTGTTATTAACAGCAAATCCAGTCAATATTACTGTTCAGATGGTGTTTTATTTTAAAACTGTATTTGGTTTGTGCTAGTAGGTAACATTACATGATTGTACAACAGGAAAGTAAACCTTTGGTGAAGCCACAGGCCTGGTATACAAACTGTATGGAGAGATGAAAATGACACCTTCATTTGGAAGAATCCTGGCGGGTGGCATGGTGGCGGTGACAAGCTCCATCAGCAGAGCGAAGATGTGAAGCAGAATTGGTGTAATATAAATCAACTGTATCAATTTGCAATGATTGTGCTAGGAGCTAACTGTAGTAAAAGCAAAATGGAAAATACTGTAGTGTACTTTTTAAAAGCCTAATTAGGAGTCAATTTGGGAGTTAAGATAATTGGGGGTTATTTTATCAAAAGACCTGAGTTTGCATCTCTATAGTATTGTAGAGGTGTGCCAGACCCTCCCCACTCAACTGAGTACAGATAACACGATGGGCAGATCAATGGTTCCAGTATTGCAAAAATTAGAATTATAGTGCTTCTATTTGAAGATAAAAAAAGTCCATGTGGCGCAGTGCATATTTGGGTTAGAATGACCCAGGAAGTGAAGAGTGCTTCAAGTATTACAAACATATCATGAATATATAAAAAATATATTCTGAATATGGGATAGAAAGTGAAAAATACTTGCATAATTAAATGATGACTCCCTGTATGGTAGCACAGTAGTAGACTGGGATATGTTCCAAAATGGATATCCAAACACAAAATGGTGTCTAGTGTGAAAGCCCTGACTCATGCTGATGAAGAATGTTCTTTGGCAGCATCTCGCTGTGAGATAATTATGTCTGGGAGATTATTCTTGGAACTTTGCAGGAAAAGCAGACATGATTGATGATGAAGTCAGATAAAGGCAAGGAAGTTACCCATTTGTACAGACCAGCTGCATTACTTGGCACCAAATAAGAGGTGGTCCACAAATAGCCATCTTTGATCTGGTGAATACTTTATAGTGGGGCCTAGAGTGGTACACAGATCAAGGTCATAGCTTACAATGGGCTACTTCTGAATAATGTTTGAGTCCAACTTCACAAAAGGTCTGAGTCGCCAGTAATGAACTTTGGAACAATGCCAGAGCCCCACAACTCAACAAACACTGTGCACCCTTCCACAATGAGGCCGCCCACGCATGTGTCAGGAAGCTGGTCCTGTGCTCCAATACCAAAGAAAATCCCAGCACACCACCCCAATCCGAAGCCAATGATGCTTAGGTGTGCAGTGTTAATAATGCAATTCTGGATGCATTGATGAATTTCTGCTGCCTGATCGTTTTACTCCCAATCAGAAATCTGTTAATCAAAATAATGTAATAATCCTCTACACATAACATGTATGTAGAAAATAATTTAAGGTTTATGGTATCTACATGCACTACAGACAGTCAGTCAATTTTGGGGAAAGCTCAAACAGAAGGAAGACAATGTGTATCAAACACAGCTATCCTTCATTAATGCATTAATATACAAATTCAAAACAGATACACCTAACGGGAGAATTTCTAAACATAAAAGACATCTCTACATTTTCCAGAGAAATAGTGTATCCATATTTGGCACCATATTGTTTTAATTTGCCACTGAAAACGGTGTCAGAAATAGTAATAATAATCGAAAATTGGTCACTTTCACTTTAGACACTGGGTGATCTGGTGATGAAAGTGCCCCACAATTTCTACAAAATACCATACAGTTACAACAGAATGTAAACATAGGGCAATCTCAACATTTTCTAGGCAGAGGCAGAACAAAAGGGGGTACACAACATCAATACCTTACCTATCTGGGTGACGCAGAGTTTATCATAGTTAAATCTACCCCCAATCTATAATCTTGCTTCTATGCAGTTAGACACACACATGACTTGTGTCCTTAACAAAGGACTGTCTTTTGTTCCTTCTTTCACATTGAAAGTCACTAACACAGAAATAGAGATACTGGGCTTCTTTTAGAAAATTAGATTCAGTTTTCGACTTTTTCAGTTAAAAAATGCAAAAACTGTAGAACAGCTCACGTAGCAAAACACAACGACTCTCAACACTTGAACGTGCTGTAAAAATCTGAAAATGGCTGCCAGGGGAGGGGTTTAGGGAGAGGGCACTCATTAGCTGGGGGCAGTGTGACCCAGAGTACAGTGATTGGTTTAGAGGAGAAATACATGTTTGTAAGTGAAAGTGAAATTGTTTTTTCTTTTACCGAGGATTCCCGGCCTGATGACAGGGAATATTCATGAGCATGTGAAACCATGTTGGAGAACAATAGTTGCAGCTAAGTAATTTGTTCCTTACTATCCAACAAGGTCTCCAATATGTGCATTATCTTACACAATATTGGGATTGCAGTCCTTTGACTCTATTCCAACATGGCGCTAGTGTTTCCATACAATTATTTTCCATAGATGAAGCCCTGCTATATGTTTTTCAAAATGGCACCAGTAGCCACATAGACGTGAGGCTATAGTATTCGATCACGTGATTCAATTCTAAAAAAAAAAAAAGTTTTCACTTGTTCAATATGACGACCACTATGTGATGCGCGGGTGCTACTTCGTATCGCTGAAAGAGTCTGACTACACAAATAAGATAAGTAATTACCTCTCTAGCAGATTCATTATTATAGAAACGGGCTTCACCTAGTAGTGGAAGATAAAATAATTTTGGTTATTCAGTTTCAGTTCATCCTTCAATCTGATATGATATGGAATTTATAACGATCCTGTACACAATTGTTTCTAGGCGCAACAAGACAAGGAGGGAGAAATAGAGGGAGGACAAAACTACGATTTTTTAAAAACAGTTTTTATTGATTTTAACAACATAAGCAACCAAAATAAACCAAACAATAAACAGCAGTCATAGGTACAATGCACTTATCATATGTCCATCGTCATCTTGATATTCCTCCCTCCCTCCCAAGCCTACTCCACTTCTCCATTCCCTGTTGCATCCACGAAGGGTGTACTCAATTCTGCACCTGTCAATGAATCGTCATCCCCAGAGCCGGTCGAGCCGCCTCAAACAATGTGGCCACTAAGCTCCTCCAGGCCATTAATGACTCTCCCAGGTCCTCCCCTACCCTGTGAACTGCTTCACTCCACACTGCTGTCTCCGCTTCCACCCATTTCTGAAAGTCGCGCCACCATACATCCACCTTTGGTCTAGGACAAAACAACGATCTTACTAGGCCTTGTGTCATTCAGATTGTGCATTTGCAGGGAAGTGGAAGGGGAGCAGTGCCAAAAGGGGGAGGGGGATAGAGGAGTGCAGGTAATCAAAAGGTGCAGCCAGCAGGTGGCGCAGTGCAGGCAATAGAAGTGCAGCCAACGGGTGGCTCATAAGTGCAGAGAGAAGAAACTGTAGGGCTACAGATACAGACCACAAGTGCTGGGGGAGTCAAGAGGCAGTGTGTGGTGCAACTGGACATGCAGGGACTTGGGCCCAAGTTCACAGGGTGGCCAGGTGACCAGTGCATGGATCAGACGAGTCATCAGCAGGGGAGAGGAAGAGTGAAAGCGGTAGTAAAGAGGAAGATCTTGAGTTGCTTTCAGAACCAGAGGTGGTTCTGCTCAAGTTTGAGAGAGGCAGGGAGGCTGTTCCAGAGGGAGGCCCCAGCCGAAGAAAGAGATTTGCCCCCAACTCTCCACTTGGAAAAGCGACTGACCCTCAGAGAGTTGGAGGTGAGCTGAGAGCTCGAAAAGGGAGATATTTATGAAGAGCGAGTTGGAGGTAGTGTGGTCCCAGGCCCCAAAAAGCCTTGTGGATGATGCAGAGGGTCTTGAACTTGATCCTTGCCGCCACTTGGAGCCAGTGAAGAGATTTTAACGCTGGAGAGAACCGATCCCTGGGATTGTCTCCAAGGACAAGTCTTGCAGTCCTGTTCCGGATAAAATGTAGAGGCAGGAAGATTTAGAAAGAGGCTGTTGCAGTAGTCCAGCCTAGAGAGGACCAGAGCTCTGGAGACAGTAAGCTTCTGGGGGAAAGTGAGGAAAGGAAGAATACCTCTCTGGATGTGCAGCTGATAGTTTGACTTCTTAGAGACATCCGATGTGAGGAAAGAAGGTGAGGGTGTAGTCGAAGATGACCCCAAGGTTCTTAGCTTCACAGGTAGGAGCAGGAAGAGGGCCCAGGGTGGGCAGCCAGAGAGAGAGAGAGAGGAAAGAAGGGAGCTGGTGTTCCGATGAGGAGGATCTCAGTCTTACTGGCATTAAGGCAGAGATCATTGGCGGAACACCACTCCTGAATTGTAGAAGACAGTCTGGAATGAGAGAAGGAGTAGAAGTGGCCAGGGGGAGCCTTAAAGAGAGCTGGGTGTCATCCGCATAACATTGAAAGTTGGAGCAGCGAGCAGCAATGCGGTGGGCAAGAGATTCCAGGTATTGGTTGAACAGCCAGGGAGAAAGGTAAGACCTCTGGGGAACACCACAGGTAGAAAGAGATAAAAGAGAGGAAGGACCCCAACTGGACCTGGGAGGGTTGATCAGTGAGAAAGGAGGTAAGCCAGGCCAGGACCTGATCAGTGATACCCAGGTTATCACGGAGGCGAATGAGCAGGATGGCATGGTTGACCTTATCAAAAGCAGAAGAAAGATCGAGGAGAATGAGAACAGAAGGAATGTTAGAATCAAGATTACAATCAATGAAATACTTATGAGACCCAGCCCATCTCTTTTAAGCGTTTACAAAACACTGCAAGCAGAAAATACCTAACGGACCCTGTTTTTACAAGCAGTTAATTGAGTAGATACCTATAAACTTTGCATCTTATTATATTTTTCGTTAACATTATCCCCTATTTGGAGGCGCATTTGCCTTAGTATGCTCTCAATTTGTTACTCTCCAGTCAAGAGGATCTCCCTCTTTGCTTGCATCTGAGGTTCCATCACCCATTGCACACAATCCATATATGTGGCAATTAGTCTTTTTTCATATAGGTACAATTAAGTCTGGTCCACTATAGATTTCAGTTCTATTATAATTTTTTACTTTCAATGTTGGCTCGGAATAAATCAAAGCTACATATGTGAGCAACAAAAGCTACTACATAAACTCTAAACACCGTTTTCATCTAAATCATACTCTCCTTTTTTAAATGCTTTTTTTTATGCTCAAGACAAGAGTTTGTAGACCACACGAGAATATGATCACTGAAGAAGACCCTGTGCGCAAACGGATAATGCACATTTCAAAGTCGAAACATGTCGGACTGTTTTCTCTTTGAATTATATGTTACAAATTGTTTCTAGTTGTTTTCTTTTGGAGGTTTAATTCCCCATAATGATATACATGTGTTCTTATCATTCAGAAAAACAGAGACATTATTAGGTTGTTCGATTCAAGAATATTGTATTACAGTTTTGGACTGTTTCTTTTTGCTCTTCATTGATTGCACGTGATAGAAATGTAAATTAATTAATGAACTTTATCCTTTTCTTTTTTTGTGTCTCAGACGCTGTATTTTCTACTCAATAAAACGTGTTACATTTGACATAGTATATTTGTAAATATCCAAGGAATTGATTGTCTTACATTCTTCTACGTAATCTGAAATAAAACATGTTTACAATGTTTTGAAGAACGTATCACATAACAGTACTTTTTATTCCTTGCATTTTCATTTTCTTTCACAACGGCACCTTATTGGCACATTTTAGAGTCATTCGAATTATGATTTGTTTTCCTTGAAACATAGTAACCCCTTTCTGTACAAAATGTAGAAATGGAGCACTTGCCTGAAAAAAGCAGTAGGCTGCAACAGACCCTGCTGCAAGAAAGGAGTCAGCTGGCATTCTAACTGCAGCTGCAGTCCTAAAACTGCCTAAGCCCCAGGGGAGTGCTAAGCCATGGGACATGGCGTACGAGACAACAGGTCGCACTGCTCTGCGGAGTGCAGTAAATGCAGTAACACTGGCCGCTGCAGGATCCGGTGTGGAGAACCAACGCGAGGGATGCAGTGATTAGGACAACACCGATAGCTGCAGAAGGAGGAAACTGCAGCTCCAGCTGACACTGTCAGCTGGAGTCCCCGCACTGGGGTAACACCACTAACCCTCCGGCGATTACTGAAAGGCCTCCAGGAATGCCCCTGAAGTCCACCACTAACCCAGTATGGTATTATTTTGGTGAAGACCTTGAGTAGGGCCATACAAATCCCACTAGCCCACCAGAGACATTTGGCGCAAGATTTAGCACGCAAGTATGTCTGGATTGCATCACGGTCTGTGTTAAAAATGCAGCAAGGGGCAGGGCTTACATGCCCTTTTAAGCCCTCCCTCAGCCCTTCCTGAGTGACACCCTCGGAGCCAGGTAAGTGAATTGGCCAGGGTAAGCATCCAATCCTTGGCAGGCGGTGGAATTTATGAAAGAGCGTGAGAGAGAGTGCATTAGAGTAATATGTGGGAGGAGTGAGTGCATTAGAGTAAGAGGAAGAGGTGGTTGTGGTAGTTGTGAGGAGAGCAAGTTGGGCATACAGGAAGTGGTAGGGACAGTGGGGATTAGGAGGAGGAGTAGTGGGTTGTTGTGGTAGTGAGAGGTGAAAGCAGAGAAGTGGAGTAGTAGTGATAAGTAGTGATAACGGTAGCAGCGGGACAGCAGCTGTGATGAAGTAGTGGTAGAGAGGCAGGAGCAGAGAGGTAGTGGTGAGAAGGAGAAGGTAACATCAGAAGTAGTAGGCAGTAGTGATGGTAGTGAGTGGTGTAATTAAGCAGTAAGAAGAGGAGCAGGATCGAGGGTTGGAGGTAGGAAGGCAGACTGTGAAAGTCGAGGGACATGTGGTAGGTCAGAAGGAGACAGATTAATAGGTGCCATTTTATAAAGGTTTATTGTAAAATAATAAAGTTAAAATGCCTAACTTTCCCCATCCTAAGGGTTTCCCTACCTAACACAACCAAACTAGGGTGCTCATCTTCAATGGTGAAGTCCACAATTAAAAGTCTGTCCTCTGTCAAAAACTAACCTAGACTGACCCTAACACTGTTACTACACAACCAAAAGACCAGGAGAATTTCTCCCTTCTCCTGGGTTGCTTTTCAGCAAAGTTCTCCTCAATATGGGATCTTCAGATAGCCTTTTGCTATCTCACATAATAAGTCCTTCCGTTCCTTCAAGGGGCTTTTCCAGGTCCTTTTATATTGGTTCCCATGACTCAAATTCGCTTCTGGGCTGTCTTTGACTCTTGACTTAGTCTCTGAATATGGCTCACAGCCCTATATGCCTCACAGCCCTAATCTCTTCTTTAGGATGAACAGGTATATGCTCACAACAACTCTTTCCTTTGGTTATTTAGCTCCTCACTGAAATGAGTAGGTGGAGTCCATATTTGACTCTTGTTCTTCTTATGATGTGGCCTTTCACTGGCACAAATATGATGAGAACCTGAATGATTCTCACTCTTCTTATGATTTTGCCACTCACTGGGATGAGTAGGCTCTCTCCAATTGTTATGTTCGTATTTTCTCTGTACTTGTACATATCCGTCACTCATGCCCTGCGCCCCGGGTCTCTCGTTCTCCCAGTTACCTTTGTTGTACTAGACTGCATCTCTGGCTTGGCCTCAGACTCTTATCGGTCAGGGCGGCTCTTCAATTTACACACTCTACTTCATTGGACACACCTCTGTGTTTGTTTGTGGTATCGTTGGACACACCTCTGTGTCTGTTCGTGGTCTCGGCAAGTAGAGGGTATGGGTTTCTCAGTCCTCTCACGCCTCCACACAATTCTCTTTCCTTTCTTTCGGTTTCCTCCATCTGTAAACAGACCTTCCCGTGTCTGTCTTCGGTGTGCTTCGGTTAAGCACCTTCGGATTTGGGCTTTTCCTCACCCCTTTGTGGATGTCACCCCTGAGACTAACAATCATGGGGCCGACTTCCTCTAGTTGGTTTCCCACTTTGTGCACTGCAGGCACTTCTTCTCTCATGCCGCTTCTTGCCAGGTGAAGCAGCATTCTCTCTGGGTCACCAGTTTCACGTCTCCAGCTGGTTTGTAACTCCAGGTTCACGTTCTGACATTCTCTTGTTCCACTCACTTTTTTTATGCAATGCTGGGGCTTCCCCAGATTCCCAAGATAGTCCTTCCTTTATGTTGAAGTTATACTCCTTTAAGTTTCTTCATCTCGATGAAGGGCTTGAAATTAACATTGGATAAGCAGCAGCTAAAAGCAGCTCCCGAGTATCCAGCATTAACCAGTGACCAGGAGCTACAACTGGGGAACGAGGAGCTAGTACATAGCTTTCTTCAAATCTAGCTTCCACATAAGATAGAAACATTTAATTGTGTCCATTATTCATGACCCCTTATGCTTTAACTGTTGTATAGATGTTTCCTTATGTTTATTTATTGATTGTCCTAAAGTCGCACAGTTAGATTCACATAATGTGCTTGTTCGGCATCAGTTGGCCTAGGGAGCCATAAGTAGCTCCTGGTAGCAAGCTAACCAGGCTTTTCCCAGCTCCCTCCAATTTCGAACCCTGCAGTACTTGACAAAAAGGCATTCCTTATCTCTCCTTTGTTCTTACTCTTCACAGTACCAGGCAGGTACTTTTCTTCTGTCTTACATTATAAAGACCCAGGGCTTTGGTCGTCTGTCAACTGATCGGGTTGGACTGGGTGTTTGAGAAAAATGGCAAGGGAGTTTCTCGTTGGAAAGGGAGCCTTTATTCCCAAGAGGGGAGTCTCTACATGTGAGGTCCCGCTTACCGCCACCCATAGGGGGAATGTTGCATAGCAGGCTGACCTCCCTCGACTCACAGGAAGGGGCTACCACCTTGGGAGAAGTGACAGAATCCCACAATTTGTCAGACAGCAGATGGCGGGAGCAGAATATCTTGGTGCTCAGGGCAGAGACGGGTCAGTTGAGACAGTGTGTACAAGGAGAGCGAGTGGAACAGTGTGAATGAAGGCACCATCCCCAGAACACCCTTAGAGTACTATGCGGGCCAGGTTAGGGACATCCAGAAGATCCTGTGGGAGGCAGGTAGCCATTGGCTTAGGGAACGCACAATTAGTCCCAGTCAGAAACAGACAGACAGGTGGGACTGTTAGACAGAACTAACAGGTGGGGAGAAGGTTAGGGAAGTGATAGAGGGAAAGGGACGACCCTAGCACCAAACATCCCCTAAGAACCAGGTAGGCCCTAAGGACCTTTTTCTTTAGATACTGACATTTGCTTGTTATTGGAAAAGCTAGAATAAACACCCTTGGACTGCCAGATGGTGTCAGAGTGGTTATTTGTGGTAAACACCCCATCACACCGACAATTAAGGATTCCCAAATGTGTGCTGTAGATACATTCGTTTCATTCATGTCCAATTCACAACCGCCAGAAAACACAGGTCGTTCTATGTGAAAAGACTTACAATCTATATATTGGTGATAGAAGCTCTCAATCACAGATTTAATGGGATTTATCCTTTTCTGATTTATCCTTTTCTGATCACATCTCTATCACTTCACGTGCTTCTTGTTATCATCTGTTTAACATTTGCAAATCTTGTCCTTTTCTTATGTTTGATGCCACCAAGCTTTTTTTTTCTTCACTTATTTTTTCACGATTATTCTATTGCTCTGCAACAGTCCTTGTTAGCCTCTGCTATGTCCAAGCCCTGTTATCAGGTGAGGACAAAGGCAGTGAATATGGCAAGGGAAATGTGCACAAGATCACACAGTGAGTAGCTTTGAGTCAAACAACATGCACACAGGAACCAATACACATGTATACTAAAACCCAGGAGTGCAAATAGAGTGTGACAACAACACAAATATATGAAAAGGGATGTGGGGTAAGCACTTAGAAGCTCCTTATGATTACAAGGAAAGTCGGCAAGCTCCTTACCCACAATTGCTGTTACAGGTACTGACAGCGCTAAGCCCACGTACACGGCAAGCAACGACAGGATCTGTGAGCTAACACTCTTGATGGTATTGAATAAGGTAATTTAAAAACAGTACTCACGAAGGCGAGAAATACCACTTGAATGTCAGCAAAGCCCACAAACCCTGTTGATCAAACAGGGACCCAGAAAGGTTATAACAGCAATGTGAGGATAACTAAATACATAAGACTCAACACAAGGGGCAAGTAGGAATAGTGATTACAGAATAGTGAGGAAAACATAGGCATTCGCACAAGAGCTAGCTACAAGAGCACACGACACATAATAATCAGTGGGAAATAAATGCAGAAGTGCAAGGGAGAACCTGGAATGGATTCCAAGAGAAAATAAAGGAACAGGAGCAGAGGAAATGAAATTACAAAGGCAAACCTCCCCCACCCATCCAAGGAAAAAGGCAGGAAGCTAAATCTATAAAGAGGAAAGACTAAAGCATCAAGGTTTACAGCAGCAAAGGGCAAAGTCAAAGACATATAGAACACAGGCAAACTGGGCTGCACCAAAAAGGAAAGCACTGATAAATGCTGCCTGTAAATAGAGGAAGACAGAAAGGGAATCTAGGAAGCAGAAATCACAATTAAGCACATTCAATTCGAAATTCAGGAATAAGGAACAAGAAATAGACACTAGGAACTAGGCACAAAGCTAAGAACCAGGAACAAGGGACCAGTCACAAACAGGAACACTGCATCAATGACCAGCGCTGGACTGAAGCAAACTGAGGCTTTTAAAGCTGCTTAACGAGCACACACTTCAGGTGTACTGCTTGCTGCACCGGCAGCCACAGGTGTTGCCTATCCTCCACACAACCTTGTCCTGCAAGGGTGGAGATGAAGCAGTGGGCTAGGCATTTTGGGAAGCATAGTCATTTGATTAAAGCAGCATGGAATGGATCCGGAGAAGAAGTAGCTTGGAAAATAAGGATTTAGCGCTCCCAGTTCATCACAGCACTGTAGCATAAGGTTCGGAAGGGAAGTCCAGTAGGGAATAAACCCCACATCATGCCCCCAAGTGGTGGGAATTGGAGCGAAGGGAGTGAATCGTGACATTTGTATCTCGCTTAGCCCCTTTAAAGTCTGTTTTCAGTGCTTCTATTCATCTCCTATCCCTTCTTTCTCCTTGTGACTCAATTTCTCTGCCATGTTCTTCTCTTGGCTGGCTTTTGTTTCACTCTCGTCTCAAATTTTACTTTCTTTCTCTTGTCTTTAAATATCTCTATCGCCTTGTGCTTCGCTCTCAGTCTCAATTTCTATTATCTGTTCCTCGTCTCCCCTGTGCCCAATCACAATCTCACTCTTTTAATTTGCTAGCTCCTTCTCACTGGAACGCTCTTCCCCTATCTCTGCCTTCTATTACCTCTTACTCTCTATTTCATTCTATTCTTAAGAACTATCTTCTACACTTAGAACAACTGTGAATACCTTTTTGTAGTTTTTAACCATGCATTTTATTGTACTGTTAAGTATGTTCTCTGTTCAGCGGTTTGGCATAAAGCGATATATAAGTCACAAATAAATACAAAATACAAATAATACCACTCAAGTGGCCATATCCTTAAGCAGGCAGTAATTTCACCCAAAATCTCATATGTTTGCAACTTGTTAAACTGAAATCACATTTATGTTCTCTGTTTTGGGGGCATGAATATGGTCTTACAAATGCAGGAATGTCATCAGCCTCTTGGAATTATTTTGGAATGTATCAGACTTTTCAATATACTCTAATCCCTCAACTTGGCGTGATCATACTCTTTGATTTTACTCTTAATAATTGGTTTCAACGTTCCATTAAACCTGGTCGGCATAGTCAATGGTGAGGGATCATTGGCGTCATAGTCCAAAACATCTGGAGAGCTGAGGTTTGCAGACCCCTAGTTAGCCTCTGCTATGTTCAAGTCCCAAACCTCAGATCTATCAAGGCTGCCTATTATATGATGTTATATTCTGGCCTTTTGAAGCACACCCTGCCCGTCTAGGTCTATGATAAGATAAGCTTTCTTTTCATGATAATTGTTGTATTGCAGTTAGGATGCCAGATGTGTACAAGTCGAACAATGGCTAGTATTTTGCCCTTAAAATAATGAGATTAACTCAAAATTGTGTCTTAATTGAATAGAGGAACATTCTGCCAGATTACATACACGATACCAACAATGGCCCTCAAGTATTTGCAACCAAGATGCATTATTAAATGACCATGGTTCACAGGCATAGAGGAACATTGTCATCACTCTATACCGAGAAGGTTCCAGGAAAGAAGCAGTCGGCTGTAGCCTACATTCCTCTGATGAAACTGTGTGGGAGCTGCAATATTTTGTTCTTGTTTTAATTTTTAATTTTAATTCTCGATTAAGATCCCAGTAACAATTGTTACTTTTGGTAAAGATGTGACATTTCTTTTTTCTGCCACCAAGACTAAAGTATCAATGTTCCGTTTTGCTAATCCTCTGAGGAAACTGCGAATACAGCACCATTTTGAACTATGGTAAATGCTGAAGTTGCCATAAAGCTGTAGAAAGCTTATTACAGGAGTGAAATGATAAAGCAGGGTTGGATTTTAAAAATGCATGTTTCACTGTTTTCTGCACTGCAGAACAGGTCCCCAGGGCAATATGTTTCTTGAAACAAATATAAATCTATTACTCATATAGACACGGGAAAGTTTCTTCAGTGTACATTTGTGCAGAATCGTTGTGCTGCCACAACATGTAAGTCTTTTGGGCCTACCGTGCTGTGAGAGTGACTAAGAACAGCACTGAAACGGTCAAGATGATCATGCATCTATCTAGCCCTAGCCTATAAACAGACTACCTTTAAACAAACTTATCATGTTGAGTAGAATTTCAGTCCCTTGCTCTAGATGAAAATCTGTTTTATTCTATGTGGAAAACAATGATCCCTTTTTATAAAACTGATCTCTTGGCAAACCTTGAAATTTGTTCCATAACCTGGTATCTGTAATATGATGTTTTATTGTTTGGATCTCTCATTTTTTTGTACTTTTATGAAACAGTGTTCATTTTGGTCATGTTCATGATTTCATGTGGAAGTTGAATGTTGCCTGTCATATTGAAGGTGCAGTGAAAAAAGATACTGTTGAAAGTAATCTTTCTAGGAAATTGCACCGTTTCTTCAATGCAGAGAAATACAGAATAAAGTTAGCCAGAGCATGTCCACAAGTTTGTCTACTTGCTTGTACCATAATCAAGGCAGTTGTATTTTTGTTTTCCTACATTTACAAAATGACACAAGGTTTGAAATGGCTGGGTGCAATTTAGCTTCTGCATATAGCCTAGCAGAGCCTGGTTAGTTTGAAACCAACAGCTACCAGACGCTACCTTTGCCTCCCTTGTTTGGCGGGTCACTGATGATTTTTATTAAATGAAGGTGAAAACTCCTATCTTTCCCTATACTAAGGGTGTTCCTTAACTAACAAAACAGTCGGCAGTTGGAGTCCAAATCAAGATCAGTCCATTGTCCAAACTAGCCTATTCTAACCCTACCACTATTAGGACAACAAAAGCACAGGAGAATGACTCCCTTCTCCTGTGAGATGTTTTTTCACAATGTTCAGTTCAATAAAGTATCCTTAGGTAGGTATTGGTAACTACTTTGATCAAATCAAACAGTTCTGATACTGGGCCCTTCAAGGTCTCAACCGTCTCTTTGCTCAATTACTCTTTCTTTCCTTCTTGTTCTCTTGTCTTACTGCAGTTGGGTTTAACCGTTTCCTTCCATAGGACAAGTTTATTCCCTTCTCTTTATTCAGATTTAAAGTGTTTCCTTTATTCAATGCCCACTCTTTATCTTGACTAGGACGAGTTTGAGGGTTTCAGTATTGATTCTCTTGTCCTTCATTCACTCTTAATATTATCTCTCGACTGGGACAAGTATGAGCATTACAGTAATAATTCTCTCTCTATTCCTTTACTCTTGATACTTTATTGTGACTGGGATGAGTAGGCACGTTCCAGTAATGGTTTGCACTCTCTTTGTTTACACTTGATACTTTGGGCCTCATTACGAGTAGGCCGGTAAAAATGGGTCCATTACCGGCATGCCGGTTAGAGCGGGCCTGTGCTCGTATGAACCCGCTAATAGTGGGTGATCATGAGTGAGCGAGCACGCGCAAACCCCCATGCCGGTAATGGAAATACCGGCATGCCGCTAAAGGCCCTCCAACCCCCCGATAGTGGCATCGCGGGACCCGCCGATACCGGCACCGCCTAGGAGCAAACCCTAAATACCGGCCCGGTAATACCACTATGCTAATACCGGGTTCGCAAAACCAGACCGGGAAATAACGTCATCGCACAGGAACTGGAAATGGGCCGGCGGCCATCTTTAAAAACACAATCCATTGCCATCCTCCCTAACCACCAGTCGATAGTCGGAGCGCACAGTGGAAATCCATAGAGAATGTCAAAGGCTACCAGGAAGACCACCCCCCGGCTGCGGAAACAGCGTTACTCAGACGCAGAGCTCACCATGTTAGCGGACACTCTAGCTGCAGATGCAGACACAATACAATCCCACGACAAGAAGCGGGAGGTGCAGCAACAAAAGGGGCAAATCTGGCAGGAGGTAGCCCGCAAGGTATCAGCCGTAGGTACCACCCCACGCAGTGTGAGGGACTGCAGGAAGCGGTGGGATGACCTCCGGTTGAGGGTATGCAATATCATGGCCAGCAATCGGAGGGAGGCCATGGCCACAGGCGGGGGAGCCCATCCCCCTGCCAAATTGATGCTCTGGGAGGAGACAGCTAGCAGATTCATCAGTCCTGAGTCCATCGAGGGATTATGCGAGATGGAGACGGGTGCGGCATCAACCGCGGAAGGAGATGAGTGACCCTGCAGATGAAGTGGTAGAGAGTCTAGGCAAGGCAATGCATGTCCCAACACCCGCATGACCATATCCAAGTCCAGATGGCGGGCCAAACACTGCCACGCTGAAATGCTTGCAGAGTGCCAATCCCATAACCAACACACAGCCAACACACCTGGACCTTGCCCATGTGATACATCACACAAACCCAAAATCAACGGCATGCCACCTGCCATGCAGTGAATGCTAACATGCCCCCTCTGAATACCCTGCGTGGCACACCTTTAAGACATGAATGCATGATCAAATGAATAATGAACAGCACCATCTTATGCCTCTGCCATGTCACACCATCACTGATGCCCTGCATCTCTTCTACCCCCCCCCAGGCACTGATGAGGAAGAAGCAACCCAGGAGACAACCACAAGGGCATCCACCTCACACCCTAAGAAGAGGGCAACCACCACCACCACCTCCGCTGGAGGCAAGCAGGCCACACCCACACCTGTCCAAAGGGAGTCCCTGGAAGCACCCACCTCCACTGGGGAAGAACTTGATGCGAGTGTGGAGCCTGAGGGAGACACCGAAGTGACATGCCCGGCCACCCCGAGCCCCTTGCCCACCCCCTCGCCCCAACACCTGCAGTCACACACCTGCAGTGAAGCTGATCCCTGCCTCTGTGACTGTGACCTAGCCACCTCTGATGAGTACAGTCCCGAAAATGCCATCCACGTGACTGCACAACCCACCACTCCAGCCCCCTCCAGAACCCTGGAGACACGATTGTCGATGGTGGAGGACCAACAGGAGGCCATGTTAGACCTACGCCGCCAGTACATAGCGGACGGGGAGGAAACCAGGTGGGGTATTGCCACAGCAATTGCGGGGACCACAGCGGCCATCGAAGCCAACACAGCCGCTGTCAATGCATCGGCTCGGCCAATGAGGGACTGCCTGGGGTGGTGACACAGGTGCTGACTTCAATGCTGCTTCATATGCAGCGGCCATGGCTTGCAGGAGGTGTGGAACCTGCCAGCGACTCACCTGCTACCTCCACACCAGCTTCATCTGTCCCCACCAGCCCAGTGCGCCACACACGTAGGAGTGCAAGGCACACTGAAATGCCGCCTCTGGACAGGAAGAAGTCCCGGAAGTAGTGTGGGGGGGATAATGGTAGTGGGACACAAGGTTGGGAGTGAAGGGGGGCATCTTGTGGAGTCTATTGGGGGTGTTGGTGTTTGTTGGGGGGTCTGGGAGTTTGTTGGGGGTACTGGGAGTTTGTTGGGGGGACTGGGAGTTTGTTGGGGGGTCTAGGAGGGGGTAGTGGGCACATGTTTGCTGTTGTAAATAATACACACGTTGTGATTAGAAAAATCCATGACTGGACATTATTTTCGTGTGCATCCATTTAATGTGTTACGGTGTCCAGTGCCCAACTCCCAACATTCCCTGTGTGCATGTCCACATTGGCCCAGTGTCTGACTGACACATGTATTTCATAGTCCCTGTGTTTCAGAGGTATTTGTGAATTCGTGCTTGGCGTACAGCATGGCCATCCCATGCATCAAGTACTGGCATGGGGGCTACTTCACCTCCGTCTCCATCCTCATCATCCTCACTCGGGCCATGCATGTCAATGTCGGGTGGCAGTGGTACATTTCTCCGGACGCACATGTTGTGCAGCATGTAACGCTCACCTGATTCCCACGGAGGCGCTGATCCCGGCTGGGCTGCTATCGTTTCTTCAATTGAGAAGCGTAGAGCTCGGACGACTCTCAGGACTGGGCTTCCTCTTATCGAATGTCTGACTTGCAGAGTAAGTTTTCTGCAGGTGGAAGAAAAAGGGTTAATCACCGTTTGATGGGATTCCTTCTCCCACCAATCGCCAGTTTCTCCCACAGCCTAGCTTTCTACTTGTCTCGGCGAGCTCTCACCTTAGGCGTATAAATGCCGAGCTCTCCATCCTGCGTCTGGTGCAGGGGTGCGTGGATTCCAGTTACGTCACTGGATGAGTTCAGTGTTGAGGCTCAAGTCTTTTGCGGCCTTAGTTGTGGCACTGGTGCTGGGATGCCGAAGAGCGATGCCGCCGTTACTGCACGAGCGGATGCCTGTAAGTATACTGTAGTCTTTAGGCTTTAAAAGATGGGCACCTCAATGATGTCCCTTTTCCTTTGTTTAAGGCCTCGGGATACTGTGGGCGTAGTTTTCCGTTGCCGCTGCACGTGCCGATGCATGTAAGTATAATGTTCGTTGGCCGCTTTTAATGGCACCTCTAATAATGTCCTTTTTCTAGTTTTCAGGTGCCGGGATGCTGTTGGCTTTATATCCGTTGCCACTGCACGTGCCGATGCACGTAAGTATAATGATCGTTGGCCGCTTTTAATGGCACCTCTAATAATGTCCTTTTTCTAGTTTTCAGGTGCCGGGATGCTGCGGTTGATGCGGCCGCTTCTGCGCGTGCAAAAACTGGTAAGTTAAGATGAATGCGACTGCCTTCACCCGAACCCCTTTTTAATTATGTCCTTTGCCTTTCAGGTGCAGAGAAGCTGCCGAAGAGAAGGCCGCGGTTAGCTCCGTTGCAATCACGGATGGATCAGGTAAGCGGGCGCGGCTGCGAGCGAGTTGCACTTTTCTAACCTTATGTTTATTCTTTGCAGGTTTTGCCGGTGACTGGATTCCGGGATCTGGTAAGTATTGTTCTGTGTCTTTCTTCATCCACAGGTTGCTGCGCGGAAGCTGAAGATGACTCTGGACCTGGCATGCAGGAGCCGACTCGGTGAGCGTCCTGCTGCTGCTGCAGAATAACGCGAAGCACGTGTTTCCCATCGGGCGTGGTTTAAATAGCAGAGAAGTGCTTCCAGTGTGTGTTCTTCCACCGGTTCCACCCAGGTAAGAAAAGAGTTCCTGAATGGAGGGAATAGTTCCTCCCAGCCCTGATGGCTGGGGACTTCAACCAGACTGGATTGTTCTGGGTAAATATGCAGCATGGTCTGCCTCAGGTAAGCCCACCCAAGCATTATTACACTGTTTATCAATATGAGCCCGGCGCCTATGGCGCCGGGACTGAAACCCTTCATGAGCCTGGCGCCAAAGGCGCCAGGACACGGTCCAAAGGGCCCCTGTAGGGGTCTGCTGGGTCCGGAGTAGTGGAAGACGGGTCTGCTTCCGAGGGCGCTGGGCCAGTCCTGGCCCCTCGGGACAGCACCCCCCCTCAAGGCTCCTCCCAAACTTGTCCTCCCCGGGGGGTTTGGTTTATCGGGAAAGGTTTGGTGAAATTTCTGGACTAGACGAGGAGCATGGACGTGGTCATAGGGTTCCCATGACCTTTTCTGAGGTCCGTAGCCTTTCCAGTCAATTAGGTAGAATAGCTTCGATCTGATTATTTTAGAGTCCAAAATGTCTTTTACTTCAAATTCGGGCTCCCCATTCACTTGAATGGGCTCTGGAGGATTGGTCAATCTGGTAACAGGTTGCATGGGTTTCAAAAGAGATACGTGAAATAAAGGATGTATTCGCATATGGGTTGGCAATTCTAATTTGACGGCCACTGGATTAATTATGGCCGTAATTGTATATGGTCCCAGGTATTTGGGGTTGAAGGTGCGAGGCCCTTTAAGCGATAAATGTTTGGTGGACAGCCAGACTTGATCCCCAACCTGGTATTGAGGGGCATTGCTTCGGTGTTGATATGCTCCTTTTTTGTACCTCTCTTTAGCTTGTTGTAGATGTGCAGTCGCTTCCTTAAAAGCTTGGGTAATAACGGTGTGCAATTGATCCACGGTGGGTGCTCCAAGATCTTGAGGTGGATCAAGGTTGGAGGTTCGAGGATGTAGAAGGGACTCTTCCCGGTACCCGAATGAACTGAATTGTTGTAAGCATATTCAGCTATCCAAAGGATGTCCTTCCAGTTACTCTCCGACTGTTGTAGCATGCATCGTAAATATTGCTCGAGAGTCTGGTTTGTTCTCTCGGTTTGCCCGTCGGTCTGGGGATGATGGCTGGTCGAAAGTCTTACATCGATTTGAGCTAATCGACAACAGCTACGCCAAAAGTGGGAAATAAACTGGCTCACCCTATCTGAGATTAGTACTGAAGGGAAGCCGTGGAGCCGGACGATGTTTTCAAGAAATACTTTGGCTAGGACTGATGCTGAAGGTAAGCCTTTTAGCGGAATGAAGTGGGTCATTTTAGAAAACAGGTCCACAATAACAAGAATGGTGTTGTACCCGGAACAGGAGGGTAAGTCTGTGATGAAGTCCATGGAAAGGGTATGCCAGGGACACGGTGGGATGTCTAATGGTTGCAGAAGACCAGCCGGCCTCTTCTTCTGACCCTTGTTTTGAGCGCACACACCGCAGGACATCACGAATTCCTTTATGTCTTTTCTCCACGAAGGCCACCAGAAGTGTCTCTTCACCTTTTCTGTGGTTTTGGCAATGCCAGGGTGACCCTCAATTAATGAATCATGATAGCAGGAGATTACCTGTCTTTGTAAATTGGCGTGTGGTAGGAACAATCGTCCTTGGAAATAAGGCAAGTCATTGCTTACGGTGAAATCTTTTCCTTTTTGTAACCAGTTGAGTAAGTCTGGTGAGGCTACAAGTTGTTTAATTTTTTCTTCAATATCCTCAATGGATTGTGAAGAAATCAGACCCACGATCCTTTGTTCAGGAATTATTGGTACAGGTTCTGGATTGGCAACGTTATCTCCCATTCCAATTCGGGAAAGAGCATCCGCTTTGCCGTTCTTGTTGCCGGGGCGATAAGTGATCACGAAGTCAAATTCAGCAAAGAATAGAGCCCAGCGAAGCTGTCTGGAGGATTGAGCCTTGGCGGTTTTCAGATACTGCAGATTTCAATGATCGGTGATCACTGTGACGGTGTGTCTGGCCCCGAGGAGATAATGCCGCCATGCCTTAAAGGCTGATTTAATCGCTAGAAGCTCTTTGTCTGTGATGGTGTAGTTGATCTCAGGCGCCGAGAACCTCCGAGACCAGAATGCCACAGGATGCAGTTGGTTAGTCTCTGGATCTCTTTGTGATAGGACTGCTCCCATTGCTAAGCTGGAGGCGTCGGTTTCAACGATGTAAGGGAGGTCCGGGCGTGGGTGTTTCAGTATTGGCGCCGAGGTGAATTTAGCCTTTAGCTCTTGGAAGGCTTGTTCTGCTTCTGCGGACCATTCAAAGCGTTTATTTTTTCTTAAGAGGGCGGTGATGGGTTGTACCACTCGTGAAAACTCTGGAATAAATCTACGGTAAAAATTGGCAAAGCCTAGCATGCTTTGAACGCCTTTCACGGAAGCAGGAGACGGCCATTTGAGGATAGCGTCTACTTTTCTCGAGTCCATGTGGACTCCTTTGGGTGTCAGAATAAATCCCAAAAATTCGACCTCAGTGACATGAAAAACACATTTTTCGAGCTTGGCAAAAAGTTTATGTTGGCGAAGTTTTTCAAGGACCGCCCTAACATGATTTCGATGGTCAGCTTCTGAAGATGAGTACACAAGAATGTCATCTATGTAGACGACAACGCAGACATCAATGAGCTCTCTGAGGACATCATTCATAAAATATTGGAAGGCGGCCGGTGCATTGCATAGTCCAAAGGGCATCACTTGGTATTCAAATAGCCCATACTTAGTGCGAAAGGCCGTCTTCCATTCATCTCCTTCCTTGACCCGTACCAAGTGATAAGCTCCCCGGAGATCAAGCTTAGTATAAATACCGGCGTTTTTTACCTGGTCAAGGAGTTCTGGGATCAGAGGTAAGGGGTACCAGTTTTTTACTGTCATCTGGTTCAGAGCACGATAATCTATACAGGTTCTGAGGTCACCTTCTTTTTTTGGTACGAAGAACAGAGCCGAGGATGCAGGGGACTTCGACGGACGCATAAAGCCATTGGCCAGGTACTGGTCTAAATACTGTCGCAGATGAAGGTTCTCAGGCTCGGTAAGGGCGTAAATCCTACTGCAAGGGGGAGTTGAACCGGGTAGCAAATCTATCTGAAAATCGTATGATCTGTGGGGTGGCAAGGTGTTAGCCTGTTCAACATCTTGGAACTCTCGATACTCTAGAGGTAATTGTGGACCGTCAGCCGTTACTGACGCTAGGCCAATGTTGGGTCGTGGATAACAAGTTGGTGTGCACTCTGGGAACTTTATCGTCTTTGCTCGCCAATCAATCTGAGGATTGTGTTTCTCCAACCAAGGAATCCCTAGAATTACTTGGAATTGAGGAGCCTTGATCACGTCGAACACAATTACCTCCTGATGCCCGTCTTGGCCTAGTATCGTCACTTCAGTAGTGGTATGGGTCACTGGTCCGGAGGCGATTTCCGTCCCATCCACTGTGGTAATGACGTCTTTAACCACCTTTGGACAAAGAGGTAAGTTCATCCTGGAAGCCAATTCGCGGTCCACATAATTTCCAACTGCTCCGCTATCAATGTATGCCTTAATTGCATGCAAACGATCCGGTTGCTCTGGGTTTACGAGGACCATTGGCATTATGAAGTGCGAGGTCAAAGAACTGGTTTTTCCTCTTGGCAAGCGGACCTCTACACTTGTCGGGCGAGGTCGTTTCCCGGCTCAGGCTTTTCAGAACTCTTATCAGAAGCTCCCACTGTCTTATTAGGTGGTTTCACCTGCAATCTCGAAGAAAATGTCCTGAATTTCCACAATAGAGACATAGTTGCATTTGTCGTCTCCTGTCGTGTTCTTTCTGGGTTAGGGGACCCCTTTACAACCCCAATTTGCATAGGTTCGACGGCTTCAACTCCTTTGGTGTGACTTTGAGGCTTAGGGAACACTCGTGTTTCAAACCTGGATCGATCCGCCTTTCTGTTTTGTAGTCTGTGATCCAATTGGACCACCAAACCAATGTACTCTGAACAATCCTGAGGAGGATTCACTACCTGGGCAAGGATGTCTTTGAGTTTGCCACGCAAACCCCTGTGAAAAAGCGTGATTCTTTTGTCCTCAGGCCATCTGGTTTCCACGATTAGCCTATTGAATGATGCAATGTAGGCCAAAAGATCTTGATTGCCCTGTCGTAGGGAAAGGAGTTCATTGTCCAGGGCCTGCCCCTAGGAATGCCTTGCAAAAAGTCTTTCCATATTTGCCTGGAAGGTCGGGAAATCACAAAGGATCTGGTCATCCTGTGTAACCAGAGGGATCGACCAATCAGCGGCACTGCCGCTAAGATACGAAAGCACAAAGGCTACCTTAGTCTGGTCAGTCGGAAAGGCTGCAGGTCTACAAAGAAAGTGCAATCGGCATTGATTTATAAACACCGCAAACCTTTTAGGGTCACCAGAGAAGCGTTCAGGCGGTGCCAATGGCACATTTCCGGGTAGGTTGATTTGAACAGGATTGGCTGAAGCCGCTGGGATATAGCTCCCTCCTGAATTAGGTAGCGGGGTTTGTCCCGCTTGTGTCTGTGATAACTGTCTGGCGAGATCATCAGTTCGTTCTTTTGATATTATCAATTCCCTCCTAAGGGCATTTGTTTCCTGGCGGGCAGCATGAACTTCAGCTCTTAATTCCCCTAATAACTGGGCCAGTTGGTCTGTGTCGGAAGTTTCCATAGCGCCTGGGTAGGAGGTTATTGGTGGGCTTCGCGTTCTGTAACGCTCACCTGATTCCCACGGAGGCGCTGATCCCGGCTGGGCTGCTATCGTTTCTTCAATTGAGAAGCGTAGAGCTCGGACGACTCTCAGGACTGGGCTTCCTCTTATCGAATGTCTGACTTGCAGGGTAAGTTTTCTGCAGGTGGAAGGAAAAGGGTTAATCACCGTTTGATGGGATTCCTTCTCCCACCAATCGCCAGTTTCTCCCACAGCCTAGCTTTCTACTTGTCTCGGCGAGCTCTCACCTTAGGCGTATAAATGCTGAGCTCTCCATCCTGCGTCTGGTGCAGGGGTGCGTGGATTCCAGTTACATCACTGGATGAGTTCAGTGTTGAGGCTCAAGTCTTTTGCGGCCTTAGTTGTGGCACTGGTGCTGGGATGCCGAAGAGCGATGCCGCCGTTACTGCACGAGCGGATGCCTGTAAGTATACTGTAGTCTTTAGGCTTTAAAAGATGGGCACCTCAATAATGTCCCTTTTCCTTTGTTTCAGGCCTCGGGATGCTGTGGGCGTAGTTTTCCGTTGTCGCTGCACGTGCCGATGCACGTAAGTATAATGTTCGTTGGCCGCTTTTAATGGCACCTCTAATAATGTCCTTTTTCTAGTTTTCAGGTGCCGGGATGCTGCGGGCTTTATATCCGTTGCCACTGCACGTGCCGATGCACGTAAGTATAATGATCGTTGGCCGCTTTTAATGGCACCTCTAATAATGTCCCTTTTCTAGTTTTCAGGTGCCGGGATGCTGCGGTTGATGCGGCCGCTTCTGCGCGTGCAAAAACTGGTAAGTTAAGATGAATGCGACTGCCTTCAGCCGAACCCCTTTTTAATTATGTCCTTTGCCTTTCAGGTGCAGAGAAGCTGCCGAAGAGAAGGCCGCGGTTTGCTCTGTTGCAATCACGGATGGATCAGGTAAGCGGGCGCGGCTGCGAGCGAGTTGCACTTTTCTAACCTTATGTTTATTCTTTGCAGGTTTTGCCGGTGACTGGATTCCCGGATCTGGTAAGTATTGTTCTGTGTCTTTCTTCATCCACAGGTTGCTGCGCGGAAGCTGAAGATGACTCTGGACCTGGAATGCAGGAGCCGACTCGGTGAGCGTCCCGCTGCTGCTGCAGAATAACGCGAAGCACGTGTTTTCCATCGGGCGTGGTTTAAATAGCAGAGAAGTGCTTCCAGTGTGTGTTCTTCCACCGGTTCCACCCAGGTAAGAAAAGAGTTCCTGAATGGAGGGAATAGTTCCTCCCAGCCCTGATGGCTGGGGACTTCAACCAGACTGGATTGTTCTGGGTAAATATGCAGCATGGTCTGCCTCAGGTAAGTCCACCCAAGCATTATTACACTGTTTATCAATATGAGCCCGGCGTCTGTGGCGCCGGGACTGAAACCCTTCATGAGCCTGGCGCCAAAGGCGCCATGACACGGTCCAAAGGGCCCCTGTAGGGGTCTGCTGGGTCCGGAGTAGTGGAAGACGAGGGCGCTGGGCCAGTCCTGGCCCCTCGGGAGTAGCGCCCATGACACAGCATGACACAGGCCATGGTGATCTTTCCCACCTTCTCAGGCCTATATAGGAGTGCCCCACCAGACCTGCTGAGGCAGCGGAACCACGCCTTCAACAGGCCAAAGGTCTGCTCATTCACAACACGGGTACGGGTGTGCACACGATTGTACTCCTCCTCATGGCTGTTCTGCGGGTTCCGCACAGGGGTGAATAGCCACGGCCTCAAGGGATATCCTCCATCACCTGCAAGCAGATACAAATAGGTGTGTGTCACTCTGAACTGCCACCTTCAGGGAGCACAGTCATGGCGGCAGCTATTTGGTGTGGGCATGCACATGTCTCTGTACGCATGCATAAATGTTACCTAGGTGCAATCTATACTGTCATGAGGTGTGGTAGTCTGGATGGCGTTCAATAGATGATGCAGGGTGTAATCATGCATGCTGAGGCAGATGTGCTGTGGTAGTGCAACAATGTTTAGCCTCCAATTCATGCTGTTCATTCTTTACTATGCATGGTCGCACTGACCACATTGCCACAGTTGCCTTCCTGTTCATTCATGCATTGCTTGCCATCACCATGGTGGCCTGGTTGTGCCTCTTACTTGTCATCTATATGCATTGTTTGTGATATGTGGCCCAGTGATGTGTCATGTACCGTTTGACTGGTTCAGGTCACGAGTGTTTAGCTCTGCATGTATTCTCCAATCACCAGCTATTGCCACCCAGGTGCAGTATCCCCCCCTTTCCCACCAAGGTGCAGTATGCCCCCCCTTTCCCACCCAGGTGCAGTATTCCCCCCTTTCCCACCCAGATGCAATATGTCCCCCTCCCTTATGCATCCCCACACATCAGTACCCCAAAGCACTGCCATGGGACAGTTGTGCAACTCACCAAGCAGCCAGGCACATGGCCCAGCATGTCGCTCCATGTGACGGGGTAGCGTAGAGTTACGCAGTACCATGGCATCATGTGTTGATCCGGGAAATCGGGCAGAGTAATGTGTGATGATCCTGCTGGAGTCACATACCATTTGCACATTGATGGAGTGGTATTGCTTGCGATTGCGGTACACCGCCTCTATGGGATGGGGGACTACCAATTCCACATGGGTGCAGTCGAGTGCACCGACACAATTGGGCATGCCTTGCCAGTGCATGGAAGCCAACTTTGGTGTTGGCTATCTCCTGGGCAGTCCGTGGTAGGGATATGTGGCTGCTTGCGTGCTTCAGGAGGGCATCCAGCACTTGGTTCAACATGCGTGAAAATAGTGGCTGTGAAATGCCATGCAGCTGGCCCACTGTGTGTTGGTAGGTGCCTGTGGCCAGGAAGTGTAGCACAGACACCACCTTTAGTAGCGGGGGGGGTGGCAGTGCGTATTTCAATGAGGCTGGCAATGTCATTTTGTATCATTTCCACTATGGTGGTGATGGTGTCACGGTCCAACCGGTACAGGGTGTGGATCTGCTCAGGGGTTAGGTTAAAAGGGCTGGGTCTGGTGGGAGGGATTGGTGGTTGCCTACGAGGCACTGCTGCCTGCGCTGGTGGTAATTGCTGGGCCTGTCTCACCCTCCTTCTCCTCCTGCGTCTCATCTGTTCTGCCTGTTGTTGCTGCTGTAGTTGTTGTTGTTGTTGTTGCTGTTGTTGCTGTAGTTGTAGCAGTATGGGCATGTCCTCCAGCGCCATGATTGCAACAGCTAGTGGTAGCATTTTTGTGTTGGAAGGGGTGTGGTGTGTGGGTGTGCTCATTTTATACTGGGCCAGCCTCCTTTGACTCCACCTGTGAGGATTGTGTGCACCTGTGGCAGTTGCCTTGTATCCTGATTGCTGTTTGCGGGTGGTCCGTGATGCCTGTGTGGCCGGCATCGTGCAGCCCGTGATTACTGGCTTCGCGATGCCGGTATTTGCATGTCCGTGTGGGTTAGGATTTCCCCCTATTACCGGCATGCCGGTATTTGCTTCCCGAAGGGGCGCGTGTACGCGCCTATGCCGCTATTAGCGCCGCCATTATTTAGGGTGCCGCCGGATTTGCGGGTCGGAATACACCGGAGCAGTAAACGATGCCGGTATTACCATACCAGCATCGTTTTTGCCTTACCGCCAACCTTGTAATGAGGCCCTTTATCTCGATTGGGACGAGTATGAGCCTTCCAGAAATGATCTTCGGTCATGCTCCCGGGTCTCCCGCTCTCACGTTACCTATATTGTTCAGGGATACCATCACCAGGGTTTCTAACCAGCTGCAACCCTCTCCTTTGCTTGTCAGGTCGGCTTCTCGATTCGTTGGTACTGTCACATACAGTTTCTCTGTTCTTTTTTCAGTTGTTTCGCTCCGTGATACCGTAATGGAAGAACCTTGGATTTGAAGGGCCTACGCGGGTTCGAGGTAGATGACTGGTGAATCGAGAAGAACAGGGACTGTGTTGTACAGGGATTTGGATCTAGTAATCTGCTACTTTTTAAAAGTAAATGTCAATCAAGATGCACTTGCTTCTAAAATTGTCGTGCTGCAAAATAAAATAAGCAATAAAAGACTGTTATTGGCAAACAAAAATGCTCTAACCAGCATCCCCCCACTGAGGCCCTTTATCTCGATTGGGACGAGTATGAGCCTTCCAGAAATGATCTTCGGTCATGCTCCCGGGTCTCCCGCTCTCCCGTTACCTATATTGTTCAGGGATACCATCACCAGGGTTTCTAACCAGCTGCAACCCTCTCCTTTGCTTGTCAGGTCGGCTTCTCGATTCGTTGGTACTGTCACATACAGTTTCTCTGTTCTTTTTTCAGTTGTTTCGCTCCGTGATACCGTAATGGAAGTGGTATCAGCATTGTTCACGGACCTCCAGGTCCACCACGACTTGCTTGCGGGCATGCCTCCACTTATCTCTCGCTCAGGCTTAGGATGCCTTGCATCCACCTTGGTCTCTCGCGTCTATTCTCCTTTCCAACTCTGCGCGTCCTAGTTTCCTTCAGCATACTCCTGCCAGCTGATTCGAAACTCGTGGGTTCTCGCTCTCTCAAGGTCTCTGCCTCCAAGTTTTATGACGCTGTTGTGGGACTTCCCTTGCATAGTGTCAAAGTCTTTCTTCTCTGTTTGATTCATACTCTGTATTCTTCCAGTGGTTTTCTTTTTCTCAGTACCATATAAGTGTTCCTTCACAGGTACAATCAAGAGTGTGTGGCTGAAAATAACAGATTCTGGTTCCTTCTTCATATCTTCTTTCACTAAATGTTTAGAAGGTGGGTTAGTAATATGTTGATTAGGGAGTTCCTCATAAGAACAGGAGTCTTTGTCCCCAGAAGGGGAGTCTCTCCCAGTGAAGCCCGCTTGCCTCTACCCCTATGAAGGGTATTGCAGCGCGGGCTCATCTCCCTAGCCCCACAGAGAAAGGCTTGCTTCTGGGGAGAAGTTGTGGACTGCCACGATTCGCCACACTAGGCAAAGTCGTGCCTTACAGTCATTAAATTTGAGATTGTTAATAAAGTCAAATTCAGACAAATCTAGTACATAATTAAGCATAATCATATATAATGGGCCACGCAGGAATGTATTGTGTAGACCTAAAACTGAAAGCAATCAACTATTCTCTATATTTAATACAGTTTTGTCTGGCTGCCTTTTTAAAAAGCCTATCAATATATATTTGGGGAGTGTTGATGTGTGTTACTTGCTTCATTTTCAGGCCTTTGGGGCGTAGTAAATAATGCTGGAATCACAACATTTGGAGCTGTGGAGTTTACAAGTTTAGACAAGTATAAGGAGGTGGCTGAAGTAAATCTATGGGGAACTGTGAGAGTAACAAAAGCTTTCCTGCCTCTTATTCGAAGAGCTAAAGGTATGTATATTATATTTATCAAGTGCCATTATCAAAGAAAAGGATATCAATATAGTGCTTGGTATTGTATGCTTAACAAAAAGGAACATTGTCAAGATACAGAGATTACAACTTGCTTAAAAAATGCACTATAGAGAAAACATATGTACAAGATCCCTAACTGCTACACTGATGACGGGTTAAGTTGTTATACGTTATGTTTTTTTTTTCTTTAAGTATACCTGACCTATATGTGAGTGGAATTGAACAGACCGGTCTGCAAACCAGGATACATTATTGCTGGTGCTAATGTGCTTGCATATGTGCTGGTAGAAAGTGTTTGGAAATATAAATGAAGCTTGTAAACAAAACATTTTTTAAATGCTTTATTGATTTTACAAAATGGGTTACATTCCAGTTTTTTTATTATTTATTTTTTACATTTATTCATAAATCGCTGGAACAGAGGCCCATGGGCATAGAAGCGCAAACAAACATACAACATGAAACATACAAGGGAGGGTCATAAATCATAAATCGTAACATCCGAAAGTCAATAATCTAAAAAGAGGGATTCATATCAGATCAACTACCAAACTCAAATTTGAGGAGCCGTTTGGCATAGATTTATTTATTTTATTTTATTTTATTTTTTCATTTGTTACACGCCCAGACCCTGGGGTATCACGGCGTGGTTACAGACAGCTTCGATATTAGTCATACAATTGGACAGATGTGCATAAACTTATTACAGCAAGCAGAATAATATACAATTCACTCAAAAACATTATTTTCATTTGGATCTGGTGTGCTTTGTTCTAATATTTGTTGAATAACCAAGTTTTTAGCAGTTTTTTAAAGCCGGGGTACGAGGTCTCTTTTTTTATAATGATAGGGAGGAGGTTCCAGTGATTAGGTGCGAAGACCTGGAAGCTGCTACCCCCCGCTCTGGTGTTTTTATACCGGGGAGTCACTAAGTGTAAATTGTCGTTAGATCTTAGAGTTCTGGTGGATTCTTTTTTCTGAAGGCCGTTATTGAGGTAGATCGGGGCTTTTTTAGCAAGACATTTGTGTGCGATGCAGAGAGTTTTAAAGATAATTTTGGCTTTGATAGGTAGCCAGTGGGCTTCCTTCCTTATCTTGGTAATATGCTCAAACTTTTTTTTATCCCCAGTGCTACCCTGTTTTGAATCAATTGCAGATTGCTGATGTTGGTGTTCGATGTCCCTACCAATAAGACAGTGCAGTAATCTAACTTGGACAATACTAAGGCCCTAGCCAGGGTGAGACAGTTGGTCGGAGTCAGAAATTGTCTACTTGCTGCAATAAGTTTACAAGTGTACGCTGAGGTGGATGAGAGCATACTAATATGTTTAGACATGGTGAGGTTGGCGTCTAGTTATACCCCTAATGTTTTTACTTGCTTGAGTACTGGAATAAGAATGCCATCGATATTGATCGGGGAGTAGTCTGGGTGGAGGGCAGCTAATTTGGAGGGGGGGCCCACGATGAGAACTTCTGTCTTCTCATCATTGAGGCAAAGACTATTTAGGACATCCAGTTTTGAATAATGGCGTGAATTTTGTTAATGGTCATGGTGTCTTGGTCATAGTTTCCTGAGATGGGTATGAGGATCTGGGTGTCATCCGCGAAGTTAGTGTAGATGTTATAAAGTTTAGTAACATTAGTCTAATGCAGAGAAGAGGAGTTTGGTGTAGGTGTTATAAAGGGTGGGAGAGAGACTTGATCCTTGTGGTACTCCAATGGGGACTGGGATGGGATTGGCATCTTCTTTGCCTCTGGCGACTCTAGAAGTGCATTCGTCAAGAAAGGATTTCACCCACAAAGTGGCATCATTAGAGAAATGGAAATCCTTGGCTAATGAGTTGCACAGTTTCGCATGGCCCACGAGGTCAAATGCGGCGGATAGGTCTAACAGCATGAGGATGCAAAGTTTCCCTTAGTCTCTGATAGTGTCCATTTGGATTTTGAGATCCAAGAGGGCCGTTTCCATACTATGATTGGGTCTGAAACCTGATTGTCTAGTTCCGAGTAGATGGTTCTGTTCAAGATCGGCTTGTATTTGTGTGTAGGCTATTTTATCTATAGTTTTGAGTAGAAATGGGACCGTTTTTATTGGCTGATAAATGGTAGGTATTGAGGGGTCCAGAGATTTTTTTTTAGAAGTGGGGTGGCCCAGGCTTCTTTGATGCTAGTTGGGACTGTGTTGGTGATGAAAGAGGAATTGACAATGTTAGTGATGGTAGGGGTGAGAGAGGATGCAAATGCTTTAACTAATTTAGCTGGGACGTTATCCCCTTTATAGTTGGATGCTTTTAGCTTGGAAATGGTGTCCAGCACTAGTCTAGTTCTTGGGAGACCGGTGAGAAGTGGAATAAGGCGTTTGTATTTGTACAAACAAAACCACTGGAAGAATACAGAGTATGAATCAAACAGAGAAGAAAGACTTTGACACTATGCAAGGGAAGTCCCACAACAGCGTCATAAAACTTGGAGGCAGAGACCTTGAGAGAGCGAGAACCCACGAGTTTCGAATCAGCTGGCAGGAGTATGCTGAAGGAAACTAGGATGCGCAGAGTTGGAAAGGAGAATAGACACGAGAGACCAAGGTGGATGCAAGGCATCCTAAGCCTGAGCGAGAGATAAGTGGAGGCATGCCCGCAAGCAAGCCGTGGTGGACCTGGAGGTCCGTGAACAATGCTGATACCACTTCCATTACGGTATCACGGAGCGAAACAACTGAAAAAAGAACAGAGAAACTGTATGTGACAGTACCAACGAATCGAGAAGCCGACCTGACAAGCAAAGGAGAGGGTTGCAGCTGGTTAGAAACCCTGGTGATGGTATCCCTGAACAATATAGGTAACGGTAGAGCGGGAGACCCGGGAGCATGACCGAAGATCATTTCTGGAAGGCTCATACTCGTCCCAATCGAGATAAAGGGCCTCAGTGGGGGGATGCTGGTTAGAGCATTTTTGTTTGCCAATAACAGTCTTTTATTGCTTATTTTATTTTGCAGCACGACAATTTTAGAAGCAAGTGCATCTTGATTGACATTTACTTTTAAAAAGTAGCAGATTACTAGATCCAAATCCCTGTACAACACAGTCCCTGTTCTTCTCGATTCACCAGTCATCTACCTCGAACCCGCGTAGGCCCTTCAAATCCAAGGTTCTCACCACCCCTGGCCCTGTTCTTTGATGAAACCATGCCAGAACTTTATCCCGTAGGGCCTCTCTGGGTTCTTTCCCTCAAGGTTTCTCTATGTTTGTGAGTATGACGATTCTACGGCCCATAACAAAGTCTCTTAACGTTTTATCCATAATCACCAGCATTTGGGATTTTCCCACTTGCAAACTTCTAGAAATGGTGGGATTCGTTTTATTGTTACCAGTCTCCTATGGGATACAGCTACGATATCCTGATACAGATTTTTTACAAGAACCAAAAAGGTATCATTCACAGCCTGTAGCTGCTCACTGGTTACCAGTGATGATGACAATGTCACTATGGCCAATTTAAATTCGACATCAGGGCCTAGAAAATCAGTTTTTCTCTGCATAGTTTGTGATGACTGATCCGAACGATCAGGTTGAAAATCCAACTGACAGCCAATATCTATTTTATCCAAATACTGTCGTGCCACTGGTGAAATCTGTAGGTCTGTTTGGAAGGATGTATCTTTTTTACAAGCCGATATTTGACAACACATTTGTCCAATTGATCTACCCACATACTAAAATCTGCAAGGCTGTTGCACATTTGCTCATTAACTAGACATGCCTTGACTTGAGTCCATTGTGCAGAGATGACATGTTCTTGTGGAAAACACTCAGCATCCAGCAAAGGCTGCGCAATTGAATTTATGTGTAACTCATAATTATCCTTCATCTCCACTACGCTAGCGGGATGCATTACATTCGAGGGCAAGATCACCGAGTCATTATTGCTGTCTTGTTGAAATTCAGGGTTAACAGTCCCAGCAATGTTCATGTTATTTGCCTGGCAAGCCAATTCCTTACCTGCTTTAAATGTGTCCGTAGCCAAACCCAGGACATCATTGGTGTCAGGAGACATGATGGACGTATCCTTAGTCAAGTGGAAAAAAAAGGCTTTTTCAGGGCTTGGTTTCCCGTTACGGGCATACTACTCTAAAGCAAAGCAAAACGTGTAACCTTTTTTTGTCAGCCTCATCCCCACACACCAGCCTGCTTACTCATTAAAAGAAACGGGTACGAGAACAGGACTGACAATGCACAGAAATGTCCTTAACCGGACTCAATCGCGTAACTCAGCGGAATAGAAACAGCCGATGTGCACAGGACCGCGCAGCAGAAGGACATGAAAATGCCAGGACGCTGCTACTCCAACCACCGAATCCAACTGCCGAGGGAGCAGCGTGAGAATGGGATCAGAGGAAAGGACCCAACAGCAGTCTGCAAGATGTGACACTGCAATGAAGGGTTAGAGCCGCTTCCGACCCAGTGACCTCCACAGTAATAAGGCCCTTGCCCCAGAGAGCCAAGTTAATGGCACTTGCCCCAGAGAGTCACTATTCCAACAAGAAAGAAATTCAACTGTAAATACAAAAGGATTTCTGTAGTCGCCAGAATCCGTAAAAGAGTACATGGAAGCAATCTTCATCCAGGTGTCTCAAACTTTGCTAACATCAAATCCCCATGTGTTTTACTTGCTAGCCGTTTCTATTTTTCTTCCCTTCCAGCCATTGTTGCTTTTTTCTTCAAATGAGCTACAACCATGAAATAAGAACCCAGCTTTCTAAGAGATGGGTGCAGCCACTCAACCTGATTCTGCAATGACCAGCAGGAAAGCGAGGGTGAGTCTTTAAGGCAGGGGTTGTGGGTACGTGCTCCCCTGTTTCAATGAAAGCATTGTTAATGCCTGCATGATAGCAGACATAACTGTCAGTGCGAACAGTGGGAAATAAACATGTCTGGGAGTTGGTCATCCAGGTGGATGTGGAATTTCTCTGACAATATGGATCGAGCACTGGCCTAACTGTTCATTACAAGAAAGAGAGCGACAGTTATGGACAGAATCGCACCCTTGTAGTATTAGAAGAAAGTGTGTTGCTTTTGGCTGCAATCATTGCATCACTAATGTGGAATTAATAGCACATGTCCGAGAAGACTCCCTTGCCTTGGCCCTGACTTTACCACTTCAGAATATGACGCAGCATTTCAAACTTCAAAGTAGAAAAGTAAAGGTTTAAAATACGCATTAAGTTGGATCAATGCCACCTAATAAGGGCAAGTATGATATGAATTCCAACCAAATGTCCCAATGAATCCCAGCACGGGTGCTTAATGTAGAGTGTCTCTTTGGTTTCATTAAAGAGCACACGTGCCCGTCTCTATCCTAAATGGGAGGGAAATGGATCTTTGAATAAAATGACTGATTAATCTTGCTTAGCAGCACCCACGGTTACTCCGCAAACCTAGGAGGAGGTTTGGGTTTAATTCTAACTTTTCCCATCCAACTGGTATCAGTGGGGTGAACATTGGTTATTTTACTATAATGCACAGTATACTACATATTTTGCTACAGCATTCGTGTATTTGGGGGAACACCAGGTGAGGTGCATGCAATTTGCTCTATCAGCTGCATGTTATGGGCATTAATCAGGGAAGGCCCCTGCGTAACCATGCAATCTGACCGGGAAACATACAACCTGGAAGTATTAACTAGATCCTACTGGTGATTGTGATACTTTCTGTAATGCTGCATGTTATATGCCACTGTTTGTCCTGCATTTTACAACCCTGCTCCGCACCAGGCGCATCCCTCGCTTTCTAAAGTCTGTATCTTCATAGTCAAGAACCAACTACATGTACGGAACATACAAGGCAGTGGTCCAATGATGACAAAAGCATCTCGTACTGTAGGCAAGGAACGTCCTTTCAAGAAATATCTGACGGACTGTGGTCACCCCCTTACCTCTCGTTTCTTAATCTGAGATTGAAACAACTTGGAGCTATTTAGCTCCTGCTTGCAGCCTACTACGGCCTAGTTAGTCTGGCCCAAACTGCTACCAGAAGCTCATTTTGACCCTATTGGCCAAACACAGCCACATACATTTACTGATTTGACATTAAGTCCGTTTTGTAATTTGTATAAAGGCACGTTAGAAAACTGTTCTAAAAGAAATTGAAAGGCTTGTGTTAAATGTAGTATACAAAATGTTAGACACCATACAACGGACAAGAGAATCCAGAAGCTTGCACTCCCCAGTCTGTGGAAATAATCCACAGAAACTCCCGGAGTCTGTGGAATGGTGCTGGAGTAATTTACAGAAAGTCATCATCATGGCTGGAAACGCCAACACTCATCTTCAACATTACAGGTGGAGTAGCTCCACCTTTTGGGAAGGCATCATGTTATAGTTTGCCTCGCATGTGGAAGTTAGATTTGCAGATGATGGTATGAGCTGGTTCCTCCTTCTCCAGAGATAGCTCCTAGACCCGGTGTGATGGCCAATGCTCAGGAGCTGTCTTTAGCTCCTGCCTATTCCATCTTTTTGTATCTCTATAAAGGTTGTCTTTCATTTGTTGATGCTCATTGTTTAAACCCAAATACCTTTGCCTAAGGAGTAAACGATGGCTAGTTCAGATCTACAGAGGGCTCTTCTGCCAATCCTGGGTGTCACAAGTGCCGCTTTCTGATGTTTACCACTCCTGTACAACACACTAATGTTGCAAAGTGCAGCAGATGTCCTCTCCATTCTAGTGTGAGGCACTTTCTTTCTACAATCAAGCACGCAATGCATGCTGGAAATCTGTAACCTTGAAATGCAGTGCAAAGTCTGGAATTTCTATTGCCCCTTCATCCCTCTGTTTCCATGGGAAGGATGTGTACATCATTCTGTGACCAATCACATCAGAATGATGTAAGAAAGTTTTATCAGATAAGATTTGAGAATGTGAAGCAGGTTTTACTGAAGGACCTAGATAATTTCATCAGTGAGACATTTCCATAAAGCGATACTCAGGACCTCAGTCAACTTCAGTTTTAATTTGTCTTTCTAAGAAGAAATCATTTATTTATTTGGATTTATAAAGCGCCCAGCGGCCCTTGGACATTGTGGCGCTGTTACAGAATATTCACTTATTACCCGAAGGCAGATATTACAGATGTAGTGATACAAATATCATACATAGTAAGTAAGCAGAAGTACATGAAGGCAGATATACAGAGGTAGTGATACAAATAGCACCGATAGTACATAAGCAGTAATACAGGTTAATGACAGTTTTAGAGGTGTTCCATGGTTACATAGGAACAGTGTATGAGGCTGTACAATTTGGAGGTGGTCTAGTTAAATAACTTTGTTTTTAATACCTTTCTGAAAACTGTGAGGGATTCTTCGTTTCTTAAGCTAAGCGGAAGCACATTCCAGGCTTTTGGGGCTAGTACTTCAAAGCTGGTGCCGCCGGCTTTGGCTCTGTTGAATGCTGGGACTGAGAGTAGGTGAGAGTATTGGTCACGTTTTGGTCTGTAGACTGGAGCTTGGTGTATTCTTTCTACTAGGTAGGCTGGGGTGGTCTGAGCGAGGCACTTGTGTGTGATTGTGAGGGCCTTGAATGTTATGCGTTCTTTAATAGGGAGCCAGTAGGCATCTTTTCTCGCCTGGGAGATGTGCTCTCTCCTGAGAATGCTGAGGGCGGCTCTCAGGGCTCTGTTTTGTGCAATTTGCAGTCTGTTAATGTTATTTGCGGTTGCCTAGGAGTAGGATGTTACAGTAATCAAGTTTTGCGCCAATTGTGGCTCTAGCGATGTTAAGACAGTTCCTAGATGACAGGTGGGGTTTGAATGCGTTTATGATTTTTGTTGTTAGTGCAGATGAAGATGAGATGGCGCTGACTTGTCTGTCCACTGATAGGGTGGAGTCCAGATATGCACCAAGGGTTTTTACTGCAGTAGAGGCTGTGATAATAGTGTTCTCAATACTGAAGGAATTGTATTTGGTGCCTAATTTTTTTAGGGATTTTTTTGGGCCTACCAGTAGAATTTCTGTTTTTTCCCCATTTAGACAGAGGCCATTGGCTGCCATCCAGGCGTGGATGTGTGCGTATACCTTCTGGAGGGTGTTGAGGTCTTGTTCATAGTTCCCTGTTAGGGGAAGAAGAATGTGTGTGTCGTCGGCATAGTTGGTATGCCGAATTCTTCTAGGTCGCTGAACAGGGGAAGGGTGAATAGATTGTAGAGAGTGGGGGAGGTACATGAACCTTGTGGCACTCTGCACTCAATGGGGGAAGGGGAGGTCGAAGCCTGGTCGGAGAAGACCCTCATAGCTCGGCCCTGCAGGAAGGAGGTGATCCAGGCGGTAGCTTCTTGGGAGAAGTGAGCCGTGTCAGTGAGATGTATACATAGGATCTTGTGGTCAACCAAATCAAAGGCTGCTGAGAGATCCAGAAGTAGGAGTGAGGATTTGCCTTTGTCCATGGCTTCGAGTAATTGGTTCTTAAGGTCAATATGGCTAACTCTTTGCCGTGACGAGGACGGAAGCCAGATTGTCTTTTACCTAGGATGTTGTGTGTTTCCAGGTAAGATTGAATCTGTAAGTAGGCAGCCTTGTCCAGAATTCTCAACAGGAATGGCACAGTGGTGATTGGACAGTAGTTATTTGGGAGGTCCGGGTCGAGGGTGGGTTTCTTTAATAATGGCCGAACCCTAAGGGCGAGCGGGACAGTGCTGTTGGCGAAGGAGGCATTGATGAAGCTAGTGACAAATGGGGCCAAGGCTGTTGCACAATTTTTGACTAGATTGGCTGGGCATGTGTCCCCTTTACATAGCGATGGCTTGGTGCGCTTCATGATCAGTAGGACTTCAGGGATAGTAACTTCCCTGAATGCAAAGGGTGTATGTATGTTTGAGTCATGTGGAGAGCCTGCGACTGGTGGGGTGGCCGGAGACGTATGTGTGTTTAGGGTGGTTTTGGGCAGTTTGTCAAATTGAGTCTTAATTTTGTTCTGGAGTGTTTTTATTTTGTTTAACATGGCGTTTTGAATGTTGTTACACCAGGTTTAGTTTTTTCGGTAGGTTGTGTTGAGGTTGGGGGGATGGTCAGCTTGTTGTAGATTGCGGATAACTCTTTGGATTGAAAGTTAGCCTTCTCAATTCTGGAGTTGTAGGTGGCGGCTTTGGCTTTAGCAATGGCCTGTTTGTACTGTTTAGCTACTGTAAGGTACTGTAAGGATAATGATATCCGAGTAGAGTATTTTATTGTATTTTATTGTAACATGAAACTGTCAAGTTTAGATATCCTGTATGGATAGAGCGGTGACAAATGGCTGGTTTACTAGGCAGTTGTTATTGGATGTAAGATGTATAGCTCAAACAGAGTTTACCATGATTCATGGAACTTCATTGCCTCTCTCGTTCTGCGCAGTCGCCCGCTTATATACATTTATTATCTGAGTAAGCGTTTAAGAGCTTGGGAGGGCCAGTATGTCGACAATATTTACACAGTTCTATGTGCTGCTTATCTGAATCTGGAGCCTTACTATTCTCAAATCTTTGATCACTTTGTTGATCGGGTCAATTGCTTGTTGACGGGAGTTCCTGATCAACCACATAGCTTTCCTTGCAGCAATAATATCGTCCAGGAAGGGGCATTAAGTTTGTCTACGGAGATGTGAAATGTTGATCCGTAGGCACCAAGCACCATAGGTCCCCTCTAAAATTCTTTCTTTGATCAGTCCACACGGGCCATCACCTGAACAGGCATGCCAGGGCACAGCTATGCACGCGGTAGCAATACATTCTAGCCATCACGTTCATATTGAGTAATCTGGCATCGCTTGGAGCAAAACAAGTCAAATACCCGTTTTGGTCTTACTGATCATTCCCATGGATTCACGGAGAGGTATAGCCCCACTGCCTGCCTCCACTGTTCTGATGGGTAGCTCCAGTTAGTCCAGCCTCTGTCACGTGAAACTAATTATTCCCAGTCTCCAGAATCCCTTTGATGAATGCCAAACAGTTGACTTATTACAAACAGTGTGCTCATTTCTATTAACCTTCTCAATTTCCTGGGCTAGTTTACGGACCCCTGTCTCTAACTTAGCTTTGAAGCACCCTTCTGATGTCGATCCGCCCAGAACTCTCCACTGCACTGACACTTTTACTGACCTGTATTCAGATAATATCCAGTTTTTCATGACACATTCCTCGGTTATTTTTTATTTTTTTTTTAAACGTATTTTATTGATTTTGGTGAAAAGAAAACGTGTAATACAATGAGAAATTAAGCAGTCATTCAAACAAGGGAGGGAATGGTGAAGGGGGGAACAGGGAAGAGGGAAGAGGGAAGGAACAAACAAACAACAACAGTCTTCCTGTTGTAGCAAACTTTTCAGTGGATGGATGGGTCAAGGCCAGCGACCCAGAGTTTCAGAAAGCAGGAGGGGTCGCATACAGGGGCTGTCCTTTCGGGCTAGGAGCAGGGGATTAGTGTCAGTGTGATGCTACGAGATTTCAGGGGGGCTTGTAGTCGGCGCTGAAGCGTATGTCTCTGAGGAGGGCCTTCCATGATTCTAAGGTGCCGCTCTCAGTTTCGCCGCTTGACGTGATTCCTTCTTTCCAGGCCCTGGTTTTCGGCTACCGTCCATCTCTCGAGTTCTTTGAGCCACCGTTCGTGCCTGGGGCCCGACGGTGTCTTCCAAGCCATCGCAATTGTTCTCTTAGCCAGGATGCATGAGATGTCCATTAACCTGACAGCATGCTTGAACTTGCTAGGTCTGGGGTACTTTCCCAGAAGGCACTCGCCGGGAGTCCATTCGTACCTCGTCATTCCGGCGTCCATGCAAGTCTGTTTGGCTTTGGACCATAGTGTCATCACCCTAGTGCAAGTCCAAAACATGTGGATCATGTCTGCTTTATCGTTCCCGCACCATGGGCATGCAGGGGAGGATGTCTTGTTGAAGGAGGCGACCCTATGTGGGGTCATGTATGTCCTATACATGACGTTCAACTGAATCTGGCTGAATCTAGCGTTCCTAGACACTTTTTTGGGAAATATTAACACTCTTTCCCATTCTTTATCCGTCATCGGGGTCTCGAGGTCCGCTTCCCATCTCGCCCTCAGAGCTTCGCCTTTAGGGTTGGGTTTATCGCATAGTCTGCTATAGAGCCTGGAGACTGGTCTCCAGCCATCCGAGAGGTCATGCATTTCTTGAAGTAGAGGGTCAGGGGAGGGTTCCTCCGGCCAGCCATTCCATTGTTTCTTGGCAGTCTGCTTGAGGCGGTGGTACCAGAGGAACTGGCCCGGGGGTATTCCCTCGGTGGCCTTAAGAGATTCAAAGTCCCTGAATTCCCCTTCCTCGAACATGTCACCCCATGTGTATATGCCGGCTTCTTCCCACCTCCTTGCTGTGGAGAGGTCTGCATCCGTTCGGCAGGTATCTGCTAAGATGGGGTTATCCGGAGAGTATGGGTGTTGCACACGCCTGATGTAGCAGGACCTGGCCCATATCCTCCTACCCAGGTCAATCACTTGTAAGGTGATCGGGGATTGCCGTGTGGGGTGCCATAGGGTTTCCTTGGGGATCACGTTGTTCGAGGAGTGCCTCAGTAGTTCCGTTTCAGCCGAAGGTTCGTCCGAGAGCTATTTCGTTATGTGACTTAAATGGGCAGCCAGGTAGTATAACTGGAGATCCGGTAGCTTTATTCCACCCTCTTTATGTGGCAGGGAAAGAACGGATAGCGACAGTTTATGCCTTTGAGGGCCCCATAGGAAGTCCTTGATGATAGCCTCCAGTTTCTTGAAGAAGGGCGGTCGGACATAATGGCAAATATTCACGAAGAAGTATAGGAATCGGGGGAGTACGATCATCTTTACTATCGCTGCTCTGCCCACCATGGCCAATGGGAGCTTGGACCAGAATTTTATAGAGCGTCGAAGACTCGTGATGGCAACCTCAGTGTTATGTTCGTGCGTGAGTAGCGGGGTGTGGCTCACGTTGATCCCCAGGTACCGGAACTTGACCAGTTGCCAACCTATTCCTATCACTGGGAGATCGCTTTCTGATGTGTTGCGTAGGCCCGCAAGGGGGAATGCGGAGGACTTGCTTCTGCTGAATCGGATCCCCGAGTACTTCGCGTAATTGTCTAGCACCTCCAGTGCTGTCGGTGCGTTAACTTCGGGGTTTCTTAGGTATAGGAGAACGTTGTCTGCGTATAAAGATATTATGTGGTGTACATTGCCCACCTTGATGCCAGCGTCGAAGAGCTGCTGCCTGAAGTATAGTGCGATCGGCTCCAGGCCCAGTATGTACAGCATGGGCGATAGCAGGCACCCCTGTCTCGTTCCCCTTTGTATTTCCCAGGCTGCTGATGCCATTCTTCCCGTTTTCACTCTTGCCATTGGGGAATTATAGAGGACCTCGATCCACCTGATGAAGCCCCCTCCGAAGCCGAATCTTCTCAAGACCTCCCTGATCCATTCCCAATATATGGAGTCGAAGGCCTTGATAGCGTCGAGCGACAACACCGCCAGGTCTTCATCTCTCTCGTGTGTTTCGGCCATTACATGTTGTAGCCTCCTAAGGTTAGCTGTGGTGTTGCGCCCAGGCACAAATCCGTTCTGGTCCTCATGGACGATGGATCCCACCACTCTGGCCCGTTTGCGGGCTAATATGGATGTGAGAATCTTGGCATCATAGTTTAGCATGGCCAGAGGGCGATAGGACTCACAGTCGGTGGGTGATTTGTGTGGCTTGAGCACGGGAACGATTATGGTCTCTTTCATGGTGTTGGGGAGAACCCCGTTCGTGTATGCCTCCTAGTAGACCTCGTGAAGAACTGGGGTGAGGATGGGCTCGTACGTTTTGTAGAACTCAGGTGGGAGGCCATCGCTGCCAGGGGCTTTGCTGTTAGAGAGGGACCTGATTGCCCCTTGCACGTCCTCAAGAGTGATCTCCATCTCCAGTTCCTCTCTCTGCTCGGGTGAAATACGGGGGAGTTCTATCTCCTCAAGTGTGTCTATAATGTCTTCAGTAGGAATTTGTGCCTCGTGGGCATACAGTTTGGTGTAGAATCTGGCAAAGGCGTCATTGATCCCCAGCTGAGTCGTGTGGGATGTCCCATCGGCGTCCCGTATCTCCATTGGGAGGTGTTTGGGGTGTTCCCGCTTGCAGAGCCAGGCCAGTAACCTCCCTGGTTTGTCCGATTCCTTGTGGGATCTGATGGTGTGTGTGGTGAAATCGAATTTCTCCAGTCTTTCCCAAGCTTGTTGACATTCTGCCCGAGCTTCCTTCAATTTGTTCTCGGCCTCTGTGGAGTTGTCATGGGTAGACTCTAGTCGGGAGATCTCTGCTTCTTGTGCTTCAAGCGTTATCTTCAATTGCCTGCGAATTCCGCCGGCTCTCGATATAATTTCTCCTCTGGTCACCACCTTCATAGCTTCCCATAATGTGCTCCAGGAGGATACCGACCCCATGTTGATTTCCAGGTAATCGTCCAATTTTTCGGCGAGGTTTTCCCTGAACTCGGGGTCTTCAAGTGCCGCAGTCGGCATCCTCCACATAGGGATCGGGGGTCTGGGGCCCCTCAGCTGCCATAGCATGGTCAGTGGGGAATGGTCGGAGATTGTTCGCCCCAGGTACTCTGTGGCTGCGGCACGTGGGGCGAGCTCCTTGTTGATAAACAGGTAGTCAATTCTTGTATGGACTCCGTGTGGAGCTGAGTAGTGGGAGTAGGTCCTATCGGCCGGGTGGTGTTCCCTCCAGATATCCACCAGATTGAGCTGCTCCAGAGTTTCCTTCAGGGCCCGGGGTGCGAGGTTGCTCGGGTGGGGGGGAGGCAGCGATCTGTCCATGCTTGCGTCAGCAACGCAGTTGAAGTCGCCTCCCCATATAAAGGTGCGGTCCCGGTGCTGAGTCAGCTTTGTGGTCATTGTGGTGAGGTACGCCGGTATCCCGTGATGTGGGAAGTATGAGTTGACCAGGCAGACCGGGGTCTGTTCCATTGTGCCCCAAATCACTACGTATCTCCCTTCTTTGTCTTGTTCACACCCCTCCATCTGGAAGGGCACATCCGGGCTTATCCATATTAGCACCCCTCTCGCATTTTTGGAGTAGGGGGACCCTCTCACAGTCCCATCGGTCTGCAATGGCCTCCGTCGTGAGGTGGGTTTCTTGAAGGAGTGCAATCGAGACCTTCTTCCTTTTGAGATAGGACTGTATACGATTACGTCTGAGGTATGAGCCCATACCCCTCACGTTCCATGTCATCACGGTGAGCTGTGCCGCCATCGGGTCTGAGTTTCGGATCTGATGCGGGACTCTGTCCCGGGAGTCCGGCTCTGCTTTAATCCGCATAAAGTAGGCTGCGAGGGGCATACCACTGGTTTCCGATCTTCCGGGTCAGGTCCCGGACCCTTCTCGGTCTTTGTTGGCGAAAGAAGCATGAAGACTGTATAACTAGTGAAACTTATAACAAAACTCAAACTGGTGCGCCCAGCGACTACAACATTGTCGCGGTGCTCAGGCGCTCTCGAGCCGTCGGAGCCCATCCGGGAGTCGGGCGCGAGCTGGGTCAGGCGGGTGCCTGGACCGAGTGAATTCTATGCTGGGGGTGGGGCAAGGGCCTGGCGGCGGAGCCGAGCGAGGCCGTTTCCAAATGATAAACTGAGGTTGGATTACCTTCTGTGTTCCGGCGTCGTATGTGGTGGTTCCTACTGTTGCTTGGGGGTCGCTTGTCGGATCCGAGGGGGTTAGGCCTCAGTCCGTGAGTTGTCCTTGCCATCGGCCAGGTTATTATCCTCTAGCCACATGTTGGCTGCTTCTGGGTTATCGAGGAATACCACTCTCTCCTTATAGATGACCCTGAGGCGTGACGGGTATAGTAGTCTGTATTTTAGGTTCAGTTGGCAGAGCCTAGCTTTTATCGGGACAAATGAATTCCTCTCTCTTTGCACCTTCTGCGTATAGTCCGGGTAGATGGAGATTTTGAAGTCCCCTCTTTCGATGGGGCCATCCTCCCTGGATCGCCTTAAGATAGTTTCTCTGTCCTGAAAGTTCAAAATCTTAGCAATTATAGGTCTGGGGTGCGATCCCGGGGGAGGGCGCCTCTGGAGGGATCTGTGGGCCCTTTCGACCGAGAATCCCTGGGTCAGTTTGCCGGCCCCAATTTCTTGCAGCAGAAGGGTTTCGACGAAGGATGTGGTGTTTGCCCCCTCGTTCCCATCCGGGACACCCAGGATCCTAATGTTGCCCCGTCTGGCCCGGCCTTCGGCCTCTTCCGCCCTTTCTTCCAGGAAGGCGACTTTCCTCCTCAGGAGGGCGACTTCTGACTTCATAGCTGTGGTGGCCGTAGATGTATCCTCTGTTGACTGTTCGACGGTTGTGACCCTCTCAGCTAAGTTGCGAGCGTCCTGGCGAATTAGTTGAATGTCTATTTTGAATTCGTCGATCTTAGAGTCTATGTGCGTTTTTAGTGAAGCTATGGCATCAAGTATCTGAGAGTGGTTATCGGCGGCCACCCCTTCGCTCGCCTGGGTGACTTCAGAGGGGCCGGCCCTGGTTTGAGTGGGGGTCTTCACCTTGGTGGAAACAAAGGAGTCCATGGTGGCGGCTCTGATCTTGGCGGCCGTTTTGAGGTGATGGTTGTGGATGTCCTGGGCCTCAAAAGTTAGGTAGCTTGCGGGGTTGCTAGCGAGGCCCTCTTCTTAAGCTGGACTTCGGGCCGTGGGCTGTAGTGCGGCCCCCGGAGGCGGATATCAGAAGAGTGGGGGTAGGCGGGGGGCCCCTTTCTCAGGTGATGCGAGATCTCACGCACCTTGTCTTGTGGGGCTGGATCGGTGGAGTGACCCGAGCCAGGCCAGTCTTCTGTTGGTCAGTCGGGCGGCACCCGGGGGGGTCGTTATCCTTGTCATGCTTCCGCTTCACCCCACCAGGCCTGGGAGTCCGTTGGGGGAGGGGTTCCCCTCAGAGGCTCCGCTATGCGATGCGAGGCGCCATCTTGGATTCGATCGGAGCGGGGGGGAGAGAGCCGTTTTAGGGCCACGGTGGCGTCTAGGAGGTCCAATTCGGTGGGCCCGATGGTGGTTCAGATGCAGGATCGCTTCCCCCGACAGCACGTTCTTCTGCAAGGACTGGGGCCTCACATGGGCCGGAGAAAAAGGATCAGGAAACGGCGTCTCGGCCGGAGCTCGGCAGATCAGCTACCACTCGCCATCGGCGCCAAGCCACGCCCCTCGCATTCCTCGGTTATTACCCTTTTTATTGGTACTTGAATGACCTCAATAGATGCAAGCCTGCGAAATGTAGCTTGCTCCATCTCCTAGGGATATTTAACTCATGGGCCATCCACCCAATCATAGCGTGTGTAGGAGATATATGCTCTTCGTATCCAGTCAATATGTCAATATGTCGATATTTCTTTTTCGAAATACCAAAATGTCGAACCAAAAGTGCCGAATTTTTTTTCTTCGAATGTATTGTTTTTTTTTATTTTATAGGGTTTAGTTTTGTTTAGTTAGCAAAAAAAAGTTGTTTCTTAAAAAAAAAAAAAACAGGGGGATGGGAGGGGATCTGCCCCCCCCAAAAAAAGGCATTCTAAAAATAATTCCAGCACTTTTGGTTCGACATTCTGGTATTTCGAAATAGTGACTGTCGGAAAAGTCACTATAAACCATATACTCTATATAGTCAATGGCAGTCTTGTTCTGACACATAGATTGAGTAGCCCTGGCTGTCTCCGGGCACACATCCAATCACAGTACTACATTGGTGCGTCCAACCAAGAAGGACCCATCTGTTGCTGGGTTTAAAGTGTTGTCAAAATTGCCACCCCAAGTCATGGCTGCATAAAGATTATGATGTACTTGGCTCATTATTCAGGGAGCAATTCTGGGAGGTCACAATTAGAAAGGTATGAGCTAGTAGTAGCTGGATCTGGAGCATGCATGCATATTTCACATGGGCTTGTAGAACAGTGAGAGGGAATGCGCCCCTGTTGGACCCTACAGCAGGAGCAACAAAATAGGGTGGCATGAATTGTGAGTGGGTGTGGCGAGAGCTCCAAGGACCACTTGGTACCTGGAATGTGATACCATGATCATACCGGGGCAAAATCATAGCCCTTCGGTGGGAAAGCCACACATTCTTGAAGATTAAAGCATCAATCCATAGGGGTACGGTCTAATCGGAAAGTCAAACTAAGGAAGCAAGGTTGGATAATTACAGAAAGAAAACTCAATGGCAGCTGAAATTACCATTCCAAACTGACAGTGAACTATCATTTGTTAGAATATGGTGAAATGGCAGAATCTTTATTACATCTATTAAAATAATGGCTCCTATGGGGGGAGGTGGGCACAATACCAGCAGGGGTATGATCAAATAAAAGAAACCTGCATTTCTCCCTCAGAAAAACAATGGTATATGGGTGAGCTAAAATGATTCTTTTTATTTCTAACCAAGACCATGCAGGTCTTTGAAAAAAGAGTTTCCTGCCGTCCTGCACAGAGGCTTTGCCTCCTTCCACTCTAAGTGCTTTGTAACTTCAATTAATACTGGGAATGTAAGTCTTTTTTCGGGTCTATTTTGAATGGTGTCTGGAAAATCTCTTGATGTTAATTAATACTTTTATAACAAACTGGGTTCTACGAGGGGAAATGGGCACCCGTAGGGCTATGGTAATTGTTAAAAATGTTTTCAAGACCGAGTATGATCTTCGCTAGAGGAGTTGGTTGGGATGACCAATCAAAGGTAATTTAATCACATACTCGTTGACCCAATCGATTGTTGCTTCAAGATACCCCTCCAAGTGCTATGGGAGAGAGCTAAATCTCTCTCTGCGTAGCCCTAAAAAGACTCACTCATGATTGGAAAAATGTGTAGTTCCCATTGAGTTATGAAAAGCACATAAGCTTAGCTGGCTTGTTGCTAGTCAACCACATCCAACACCCATGAAGATATCCGGTTTAGGGAATCCCTCTGATGCCACTCTTGGAACGATTGACTTGAGTTTATGCAGCATCTGGTAAAGGCCAACATTTGTATTTCTTCCATATAACCAAAGACTGGGAGCATACACAGTTGTTGGGGCAGCTATTTCATAGACCACGGTTGGTAGACTATCATACATATTTGGGTCCATCTAGATCTCGTGGGTTCTATTTGATTCTGGACTGTAGCTCCCTACACAATCAACACAGTGTGTCATTTTACCCTGTAGTGGCTCCAATTTGTTCTAAAAGGTCCCACCATATGCCAAAAGCCATTCATGCCAGAACGGGGGAGGGGTGGTTTAATTTGCATAGTGCCACGTGCAAATGAAGGAATCCTTCTTGCTGTGCATTTGTTTTGCGTTAACAAAGATGCACAGAGACAGCCAGTCTAGTTCTGTGCACATCAAACCCTTTGTGTGAGCTTTGCAACAGGGCAGTGCCCTTTTGCAATGTACGTTCTTATTTATTCATGGTGGCAGGAGCCTTTCTGACCACATTAGTGCATGTGTAGCAAATGTAGCAGTACGCACACCCTTAGGTGGTCAATATTTTTAGTCTCTGGCTGAAATGTATAGAGTTTTACAACATTTAAACAGAGCCAAGGTGCGGGGGAGAATAGACTGCCCTGGCACATGCACAGTGAAAACATGTGAACTAGAGTGAGTTCCCTAGATGGGTAACTCCTGTCCCCTGCACAGTATCTTAGGCTAATCGCCAAACTATATATATATATATATATATATATATATAATATATTCCTGTTCAAAGGGATAGTGTCTGTCTCAAATCAAAGAAATGTAGTCGATATTCAGCAATTTCAGGCATAAAATACAGTTTCCCATACATTCCTTTAGACAGGACAATATACAAGTGATTTTTCATGAAGTGATCAAACATCTTCAATCAAAAAATAAGGGAGTGGTTAGGTCCCAACGGGTTTCGAGAGGTTATCTCTTCATCAGAGGGATTCTTCTTATCACATTTCTACAAACAATTCAAAAAACAATATCAAAATTGTGTCCATACTGTACAACTAAGTTCGATACATAGGCCTGTGGAATTCAAAACCAAAATGTTACCTGTGTCTTTACAAATTGTATACTCTTCTACTGAGTTAGTATCGTGTTGCACAAGTTCAGCTGCTACTCAGTCTCCTAGTGAATTGCAGATAGCCCTAATTAGTCAATTATCTCAAATTTCCAGTGCCACGCTGACAACACTCAACTCATTTTCAGGCTGCCCTCTGCCACCTCCTCTCCCTCTCTCATCTCTGATTGCCAAACTGCCATTCAAGATTGGTGTGCCGCCAATGATCTTTGTCTGAATGCCACCAAGACGGATATCCTCCTCATCGGCACACCTTCACCATCCTTTCCCCTCACTCTCTGGCCGGCCTCCATTGGCCCTTCTCCTACCCCCACCTGCGAGGCTAAGAACCTCGGGGTCATCTTTGACTCCACCCTTTCCTTCTCCGCCCACATCTCTGAGGTCTCTAAAAAGTCAAATTTCCGACTGCACCTCCTCAGAGGTACTCTGCCTTTCCTCTCCTTCCCCCAGAAGCTCATGGTATCTCAAGCTCTGGTTCTCTAGCTTGGACTATTGTAACAACCTCTTTCTAAATCTACCTGCCTCTACTCTCCGCCCTCTGCAACTAATCCAGAACAGGACTGCGAGACTTGTCCTTGGCCTCAAGCCCTGGGATCGTATCTCTCCAGCTTTGAAATCTCTTCACTGGCTCCCGGTGGATGCAAGGATTAAATTCAAAACCCTCTGCATTGTCCACAAGGCTTTCTGGGGCCTGGGTCCAAAATACCTTCAGCTATCCCTTTGCAAATACCTCCCCTCTCGCGCTCTTCGCTCCTCTACCTCCAACTCTCTCAGGATCAGTCGTTTTTCTAAGAAACGAGCTGGGGGTAGATCTCTGTCTTCGGCTGGGGCCTCCCTCTGGAACAGCCTCCCTGCCACTCTAAAACTTGAGGAGAACCATCTCTGGTTCAGGAAGCACCTAAAGACCTTCCTCTTTTCTTCTGCCTTCGCTCCCCCCTCCCCTGCTGATCTGTTCTCTCTTGGCACTGTGCACCTGGCCTGGGCCCACGTACCTGCTCATCCTGTCACCCTCACGCACTGCCTCCGGCCCACCTCTTGCACTGGGGTCTGTATCTGTACCCATACAGCCCCCACTTTTTCTTCCTGCACTTATCGGACCTACCCTGTCTGCTGCCTTAAACCTAGCACTTGCACATTTCTGGCTGCATTACCACTGTTTGTTGCCTTTATTATTTATTTATTGTTATTTATCTGTTTCTCCTCTGCTTCGCACTTTCTACCTCTCCCCCTTCCATGCACTTTTCCCCTACCCCCTCTCCCATGCACTTGCGTGTTCTCAATGTCACTGGGCCTAGTAAGATCGCTGTTTTGTTCTCCCCTGTTCCCCTCCCTTGCCTTGTCGCGCTCTGAAACACTTGTGTACGAGCGCGATAGAAATAAAATATCAATCAATAAATCAATCAATTTCATTCATATTGACCAACGTTATAGTCACTCTGTAAAATTAAATGAAAATTCCAATCCTACCTAACTGCTCTAATTTGAGCAGCTACAAAGGTCACTAAATTGAATTCCTAGTGTGTCTTGAACACCTGTTGGAGAAAAGGATTTCTAAATGCATGCTGTACTCTATGGCTGTTCGAATCTGTCACACATAAGTGATACACATAGTGTTTTATGATGCTATTAGACACTTACCCTGCCTGTGTGTCAGGATTACATGCAGGTCTTTTTCACGGAATGTCTTCAGTTGTATTCTCGCATCAGGATTTTATCTGATCTATAATGAACAATATGGAAGGTGTTTAAGGTATATTAGTACCCGGCGAGAGTCAAGCAGAATGTAACACACATTCTGATTGGCTCTCGCCGGGTCGTTACCCAGCCAAGAATCCCACGATTCTCGGCCCGGATTCCTGCCGTTTTGTCCATGGCGGGGAGCATGGCAGTCCCTCAGCCAATGAGGAGGCTCGAAGCAAGGCCATCCCCGCTGCTAGTCTCCACACGGCTGGAGGCTGCCATCGTGCCCCACCGGGGATTCAGGAACGTTTTTTTTTTTTTTTTTTTTTATTCACTCGGGTCTATAACTATGGGCCCCGGGGCATTACCCGACTCGGTAATGTCCCCGCCGCTCGGGCATATTGCTTAAGTGTCATGTGTCTAAACCCTTATCGCATGGTGCCCATGATAATAAGTGAAGTAAAAGCACTCACCCCGTCTCCATTAAATCAATGCCTGTCTCATTACTCACAATTTAACGGTACCTAAATATATACAATTACATGTCAATGTGTTGTCTCTGTAAGTATATATGCATAAATATACATATTCCCTCAATAACACTGAAGTGAATTAAATACCCCAAGTTGTATATGTACGTACTCAGAAGTTGAGTCAAAGGGTGTGCCTACAACGTTTTATGAACAATGCAGGATCGAGATTTCAAAAAATGGCTGCTATTTGTTATTGCATGCCTTCCGTAATGACGTCATTGCGTAATGACGCGGGTGACGTCAGTAATGTAAACGGTATTCAAATGAACTCTGTGATTGTTCCAAGGGTGTATGTTGGAACTAATGGGTAGTTCAGGCTTCCTTCAGCCTCCTCCTCTCCTTTCCTCACCTCTGATTGTCTAATCTCCATTCAAAATTGGTGTGCCGCCAACGATCTTTGCCTCACTGCCAACAAGACTGATATCCTGCTTATTGGTACACCATCTCCATCCTTCCCTCTCACTCTCTGGTCCACCTCCCTTGGCCCTCCTCCTACCCCCACTTGCGTGGCTAAGAACCTCAGGGTTATCTTTGACTCCACACTTTCCTTCTCCGCACACATCTCTGACGCCTCCAAAAAAATCAAACTTTTTATTGCACCTCCTCAGAGACACTCTGCCTCTCCTCTCCTTCACTGTCTCCCAAGCTCTGGTTCTCTCCAGACTGGATTACTGTAACAGCCTCTTTCTGAATCTACCTGCCTCCCCTCTCTGCCCTCAACAACTAATCCAGAACAGGACTGCGAGACTTGTCCTAGGCCTCAAGACCTGGGATCGTATCTCTACAGCCTTGAAATCCCTTCATTGGCTCCCAGTGGATGCAAGGATTAAATTTAAAACCCTCTGCATTGTCCACAAGGCTTTTTGGGGCCTGGATCCAAAATACCTTCAACTATCCCTCCGTAAATACCTCCCCTCTCGAGCCCTTCGCTCCTCTACCTCCCTCAGGGTTATTTGTTTTGCAAAGAAACGAGCTGGGGGTAGATCTCCTCCTTCGGCTGGGGCCTCCCTCTGGAACAGCCTCCTGGCCACCTTCAAACTTGAGGAAAACTATCTCTGGTTCCGGATGCACCTCAAGTCCTTCCTCTTTGCCTCTGCCTTTGCCCCCCTTTCCCCTGTTAATCTGTTCTTCTCTTGGCATCGTGCACCTGGCCACCCTCTGTCACTCGAGCCCAGGTACCTGCTCACCCTGCCACCCTCCTCCTGCACTGCCTCTGGTCCACCCCCTGCACTAGGGTTCTGTATCTGTACCCATGCAGTCCCCCTCCCACTTGTTCCTTTGCACTTATCAAATATCCCTTATCTGACTAACTTTCACCTGCCACTTGCTGGCCGCACTACCATGGTTTAGTGCCATTATTTATTTATTAATTTATTTATTAATTATTTATAATGTTCTCTCCTCTGTTCCGCACTCTCCACTCACCCCCTTCCATGCACTTTCCCCCTCTTCCCTTCTCCATGTACTTGCGCTTTCTTAAATGTCACAGGGCCTAGTAAGATCGCTGTTTTCTTTTTGTTCTCCCTTGTTCCCCTCCCTTTTACCTGGTTGTACTCTGAAACACTTCTGTACGAGCGGGATATAAATAAAATATCATTTAATTTACAAAGTGTTAAATTTGTTCTCTAAACTTGTGGAGTGCTGGTCAAAAGATGCATGGAGAAGATAAATGAGAGAAATTAGATTTACCAAAATATTAAAAATGTATCGAATTAACTGGGAAAAAAATCCCTAAGTAAATCTTAACTGGTCCAGAATGTTGATATTAAACATAATATAAGGGGATAAGTCTTATGCATTCCTGCATGTGAAGCAATAGAGTCAAATATGAGAGATGTAAACAATGGACATGGTAATATGTAAAAACTGCAGAGATAAAGACTGGTTAGAGACCCATAAAATGTCATGTGTTGCAGCGTATCAGTCATTGTGTGCAAAACTGCGGGGTATTGATCACCCTGGGGTGTGTGTTATGTGTCTTTGTAATTAAGTTGATTAAATCATCTGTTACTGCAGCAAAGTCCTCTATAGGGTGGGTGCACAATACAAATGCCTAATCCGAAAGGGTACATGTGCTAATAGTTCTAAATTAAAATACATTCTGATCACAGTGGTCTGGTATATACAAATTAGATCATCATCCTGTGAATGAACTATCTGTACATGAAATCATTACCTCCACACATATTACATAATGTTAGTTAATTCTAATATTGTATAAATAATATACAGTATCTCGATGGGATAAGATCTTATGTTGCTATGTCCTCCTACACAGAGGGTACAGTCTATTCTATTGTATAGTATACATCAAGATGACTATTCTAATGTTTCCTAAAAGAGGAACGGGCCCAGATAAAAGTCTTCATTCATCCCCAATGGGGATATCGTGTCCAATTGATTTATCCAAAACAATTTCCTCTGTGCCAGTCTTTTGCCCATGTTACCTCCCCTAGGGAGAGGGTGCACAGCTTCAAGGACTACACATGTCTGTTCTCCTGAAAATGTCTAAATACTGGTGATATCATGTTTCCTGTCCTTATGTTAGACTTATGTTCAGTCCATCCTTCCTTGGCTTTCCGGATGGTTCGGCCTATGTAGTACTTGCAACATGGACACTTTAAGGCATCAATCACATTTTTACTATCGCATGTTGCAAAGTCACAAAGCTTTATCTTTCTGCCTGTATTACGATGTCTGATGTGGTCCCCTTTGAGGACATTAGAACAGTGCTGGCAGTTTAAACATGGAAAGGTTCCTGGTTTGGACTTATAAAGAAGCCTCTGTGTGGGTACTTTAGATCTTTCTGCTCTAATTACAGAGTCTCTAATGTTTCTTCCTCTCTTGAACGCCATCATAGGTGGTTCAGGAAATAGTTTATTCAGCATGGGGTCCAATTTGATTCAGTTCCAATTCTTCTGAATAATCTTGTTTACTTGGTAACTTTGTGCCGAATATTTCAGTGTGTGGATTAGTCTTTCACTCTCTTCCTTGGGATTCGGTTTCAGCAAATGTTGTCTCTGATGTGTCTCTGCTCTTGCCACTGCGGTTCTCAGAATTTTAGTTGGATAACCTTGTTCTCTAAATCTATCTGTCATAAGGTCATATTCCTTTTGGAGTGTTTCTGTGTTAGATACTATCTGCTTTAATCTAAGAAATTGGCTGTATGGCAAACTTTCCTTGAGATGAGAAGGGTGAAAACTGTTATATTGCAGTGTATTGTTGACATCTGTAGGCTTTCTCTGTATGCTCGTGCTGATCCTCCCTTCTGAGAATGTCACCCAGTCGTCCAGGAAGTGTAAACTTGGTTCACCTACTTCCATGGTGAACTTTGTGTTTGTGGCACTAATTGATGTATTTGAAGAAATTAGAAAGCTCCAAACGTGTTCCTCCCCAAATGACAAAGACATAATCTATGTATCTTCTCCAGAATTTGATCTTAGAGCACCAAGGTTTTTTTTGTAATATAAATGCCCTTTCAAAATGGAACACGAAAATATTACCAAAAGTGGGCGCTAGTGATGAGCCCATCGATGTCCCAGAAATCTGTAAGTAAAACTTTCCATCATACCGGAAATAGTTGTTATTAAAAATGAGGTTTATAAGTTCCATTGCAAAGACTTTATGAATCTGCACCTCGTCCAAAGCATCTATGCCTCCATTGTGTGGTATAGAAGTGTAGAGACTGCTCACATCTAATGAGAAAAATATCTGATCATTTCTGTTAACTGTACTCCGCAATCTTAGAAAATGTGACATGTCTTTCGGCTATGTCGAGGTTTGTTGAACTAACGGTTGTAGTGCTGTGTCCAAATAAATCGCATGGGGATCAAAGATACTCTCTATCCCAGCTACGATTGGTCTGAAAGGGGGGTTTACTGGGTCCCTATGTATCGTTGATAGAGCATAAAAAACTGTATTTTTTGTGTGAGGAAATCTTATGTCTTAGTATGGTGCCATGTCATTTCATTGCAGGATTAACCCTTGCTGGGTTTTTCTCTGTGGAAATTTTATCGTGATTTCTTTTTTTATTTATGGGGTGTTCCCCCAAACCTCCCATCCCCTTTAATGTTTTTGTATTCCCGAACACCCACAGCCCATATGTATATATTTGTAGCCCCCCAAAAAATGTGATGAGTTTTTTTTCGATAACATTTCCACTGAGAAAAACCCAGTGAGGGTTAATCCCGTGATGAAAGGACGTTGTACCCTTAGTAGTAATCCAGTCTAAATCCTTTGCTTTCAGGATAGTTTTTTCTATGAGTATTTGTATCTTATTGGTTGGGTCCTGATCTCGTTCCAAGTACATTCTCTGATCTTGGAGTAATCTTAAACATCCTTGATTGTATTGTTGTGTGTCCATAACGGCAAGTGCACCACCTTTATCTGCTGGCCTCATGATGGTAGTGTTGCCTTCAACCAGTTATTTAAGGATCCTGTCTTGATGTTTCCTAAGATTGCTCTTTATCTGTGGTCTATAATTGATTTTCTTAAGATCCCTTTTTGATTTGATTCTGAACATATCTATCACTGGGCGATTGACTACTGGATGGAAGGAGCTCTTATTTTTCATTTCAAGGAAATCAAACGTCTTAGATCTTTCCTGTGTTTCTGGTAAATTTTCGAAGAACACCTTTAGTTCCATTTTCCTTATCAATTTGAAAAGATTGATCTCTTGTTCGAAATTGCAGCTGTTGTTGGTAGGGATATAGGAGAACCCCAGATCCAGAGTGTCCATTTGTGTTTTGTTAAGACGTTTGGACGAGATGTTCCTTATTCTAGATTTAGGGCCTCATTACACGGTAGGCGGTAGGGGTTTACCGGTACCGGTAAGGGCACCGGTACGGTAAACCCCTACCGCCTTACTATGAGTTCCCTTTGCGGGACCCGACTTTAACGGCTGGTTTTACCAGCCGTTAAAGTCGGGTGCCGCAAAGGGACCTCGGAGCTAATTACGGTACCGCAATTTGCGGTACCGTAATTAGCACCTTCCCCATTCCCATTATGCCCTATGGGGGCAAAAATGGGAATGGGGAAGAGCCTTGGTGAATGGGGAATTACCGCCCCCGCTCACCTTGGAGTAGGGCGGTAATTCCGCCATCCACCAAGGCGGACACGGTAAGATACCGCCGGCAACCATGGCGCTAATAGCGCCATGGTTACCGCCTACCGTGTAATGAGGCCCTTAGTCACTTATTCTTTGTCCTGGGTTTTCTTCTGCCCTCTTTTGGTTTTTCTCTGCCTAAAAAAGGCGTTTGTGCTGGGGTAATAGTTGCAGTGATTCCACTCCCACTTGCCTGTCCCCAGGGTTCTACTATGGTATTTGGAACTCCAAGCACCAGTACATTCTCACCCTCTTCGCTTGTTACCTCACTGCTGTCAATATTAGCTGTGTGTGTGGTGTTGGTCTTGGTGGTCTTGGTTGTCTTGGTTGTGTGCCTGGTCCTGGTCTGTTGTTACTATAGAAATCTTGCCATGTGTAGACTATATCATGGGCGTAATCCAAAGTATCTCTACAGAACTACCTTATTTTCCTCTGTTATATGTCCTTTCGATATGAGTCCAGTTTCTGGTATGTGTCTTCCAGAATCTTGCACAGTTATTTTCTAAATTTCAATGTGGTGAGTTGTTCTTTAATCTCATCTATCTCTTGATGGATTCCTGCGAGTGATTTTGCTAACTCCTCAACCGTCAACAATATCAAGTCTAATGAGCACTTATTTAAGATCTGTTCCCATCTCTTGACGAATTCCTGGTTCTCTTTACATAGAGTTGGCCTAATATAAACCCTTAATTCTCTAGGAATTCTATGTGCTTTGTGGTACTGAGCTAATGTAGTGGCTTGCAATTTTCGGGAGATTTCCCTTCTGATAAGTCCTTCCAATTTGTTGAATACCCTGTCTGGTTGCTCGTCGAAGGAGATTCTCTATCTATGTCAGATATCAAACCCAAGATCCTAGTAGCCTTGTCCTCACTGAAGGCGAGTGTACTGGCTGATTTGGTAGTAAGTGTGCTAATTTTGGAAAAATACATACTTTGAGTGTGGGGTGCATACGCGCGGTATGTGCCAACCCAATGGGGAAAAAATAACAATGTAACAAATGTAGCACTACGCACACCCTTAGGTGGTCAATATATTTAGTCTCTGGCTGAAGTGTATAGAGTTTTACAACATTTAAATAGTGAAGGCGAGCGTCCCCCAGATAGCACAATCCTCCCCCCAATGAGAGACAATAATGGACTCTCCCAAGATGGGAATAAGGCTAAGACAAAGTGCGGGGGAGCTTAAATGGGAGTTTATCAATCAGAATAGGGCATTCAAAGGACTCTGCAAACTCCGAAAGCGCTCTGTCTGACAATAGCAAAGACAGGCGTATATATTTACAAAAAACGTCATAAGAACCTACATACTATAGGGGGCACAAGTTCGTGGGGATTGGGTGGCGACGACTAACTATAGGTGCCGCTGTGATATGATTTGCCGTGGTTGGTGGACGTCACTGGTTACCCTCGTGGGCTGGGCCGGGCAGGTCAGCTGGGTTCATCCGGACGGTGTTGTTGTGCCAGCCGTGACCAGTGTCAGTGATGAACGTCTTTCCTGGCTTTCTGCCCTAAGGCCACGCACACCGCATTCATTCAATATTGCAATATTATCCTCCCCGGTAAATCTTCCAATAGGTTATTCTACAGGTTAATGCAACACAGGAGGAATGCACCTAGAGTGGGGTCTTTTGGTGATACATCAATACATGGTTACCATCGTCCTGTTGACCGGGTATCATAGGTCGCGAGGTTGGGTCTCAGGGCAAGGGACGAGCTGTCCGAGTTATCATGTCCTGTTAGAAGTCATTATGAATGTGTTCCTGTAGTGTTGCTATAATATTGGGTGTCCTAATTTTACAGGGGCCATTAACCTAGGGTGAGCCGGTGGGTCGTGGAGCCTAAAAAAGGGCGCCTTCGGGCCTGTGTTTATGGCCGGGGTTTACTGCTGGGTTGTAAATAATTCAGGTGGCAGGCCGCGGCCCTGGGTGCTGCGGGGGAATGTGAATGTTTGAAGCGGCTCCAGCCGAATTGGGGGAGGTGGAGCAGAGCAGCACATGCCTCTGCTTTCCCTCTGGCAGGCTTCAATGGGGAGGAAGGGGGAATGGCCTTGGATATGCCCACAAAGGTATTTTCCTCGTGTGTTGCAGATTTAAGTGGAAGAGGCATAAACATTCATATAATATACAATACTCATTGAGTCTTTTCAAAGCTTATGTTTTCAACATTGTTAGTGCCATTTACATGGCCATTTCAAATGCGTTACCTATATGTTAAGTATTTAACAACCACAACATTTTGTTACATTTCTGTACATGCGCGGTAAGCGAGGTAGTGGTAAGGATGGTGGAGCACGCAGGAACAACCGGCTAATAAGACTGATGGCAGTGACACATGGTGAGCTTGGACATACATACTGTGCATTTTCGTGCACCATTTACATGAGCTCTTAATAGGGTTGTATTTGTCTTCCTTTGCACTCTAGCAGCATTAGTTCAGTTATGGCATGGGACCTTGGGGTGCAGTCTTCTCGGCGAAACATATAACATGAAAACCCCGGGACACTTATACCATTTGCGCATAGCTACGGGGATGTGGGTACTTCAACCCGAATGCCATATAAACACACATTCTGCCATCTTCATGGAGGTTACATGTTTTTAATCAGAAAGGTCATGGAGAGAAGAGTTTCATCACAGGTAGTTTGCTCATTAGTATTTGGGGGCTCTGCTTTGGTCAGGGGACCATTTTACAGTTCTTTTCCACCCCGGCCTTGCTGGCCGGGTCATACTGGGAACCGTGATACACTGCGGAAGGTGAAATGTTACAGTGTTTGCATCTAGCACTAGCTCATGTCCGTCTGTTCGTGGGAACGGGCTCTCAGCGGATCTGCCAGGGAGCTGCGGCCGCAGGGACAAGTGAGACTCTCCAGGGGTGGGGGCCGCGCTGTGGTGCACAGGGCTCACACCATTTTGATTTCACAAAATGGCTTCCAGGGCCTAGCTAAATACAGCATGTTTGGTCAATGTCTTCAGCCAGTGGTCCACCCGCCACCTGGGCCCTGGTGGCAGGGGGAACCCCTGTTGAGCCATGGACTTCACAGGGGGGAGAGGCTGCAGGGGAGGGGGGTTTCTTGGACCAATCCTCCCATACAATAGTCAAGGTGCAGGGCAGAATAGACTGCCTTGGCACATGCACAGAGAAAACATGTGAAATAGAGTGAGATCCCATTAGTGCATGTGAACAGTTTGACAGCTTTGAAAGCATGTGCTACCACTGCCAGGTTCTGACTGTGTGCATGGCAGCACCAGTTTCATTTAGTGGCACAAAGCACGGGTTGCTTCTGAAATAGGTATTTTATTGTTCAAGCCCCAAATGTCCCAGTAAAGCAGAGGTCTGCAACCTTTGGCTCTCCAGTTCTTCTGGACTATGACTCCCATGAACTCTCTCCATTGACTATGCTGGATAGGGCTAATGGGAGTTGCAATCCAAAACATCTGGAGATCCAAAATGTGTAGACCCTGCATTGAAGTTGTCTGCTAGTCAGTGCTACAAATGGGGGGGTGGGGGTGGACTCTAAGATCCTGAGGGTGGTGGAGAGGGTGGCTTTGGTGGGCGGGCCCACGGCTGGTGTCACGGCAGACAAGGGTCTTGTAAAAAATGTAAAAACACAGTACTAAAATAAAAGATGACTTGAAATGCACAGAAATAACATAATATCCCAATTTAGCAATACTGTCGAGTAGATTATTGCTTTAGTTTCCACATCCTGAATGGAAGCTTAAAATTACAAGCATGCAGATTAATGTAAACCTAGAAAGAATTGCCTGTTTAACTAGAAGCACGTTGCAAGAAAAAGCCACTGTTTTAGTCACGGCGTCACACAGCGTGCATCTTTGTTCATCCCTCCCATTTTTAATTATCCACCTTTTGCACTTACTCAAACACAATAGCCACTCCTAGTCATCCATCCACTGCTGCTTCTTCTGTGTCTGCAGCCAATTAACCTTTACTGCATGTGTATGTTCTTAAGTGTAAAACAAAACATAATAAAGACAAGCGAGAGAAGACCTCCTTTAAGCTCTGATGAATGTCTCTGACCAATGATAACAGCTGATGGGTGCAGTGATAACGGGTGCAGTGCGTTAGAAGGGGGCTCTGATAAATATTGGGACAGATTCCGAATTCTAGAAAATCCGGCTCAGTTCCAGCAGTCCAAAAACCTCCCTTATTACATTTGCCGCGTAAACCTCTCTAACAGCCTATTTGCACACATCCTCTTTGACCTGTTGAAGACCTAAAAAACATACGATGGGAAAATGTACATGCATGTTTCATTGGTCACATAAGGCTCCCACATCCCACCATAAACGTGAGGTGGGAGCCCTGTGCTAGAAACTGAAGTGGGGGAAGGCTATATGCCTTCTCAGGGCCTACATTCAAGCATAGGTGGCCCATTGGTGGAGTTTGAAGCTCTAAAGAAATGATGCCGAATAATTTTCTTTTCTTCATTGTAGTTCCACTTTAATGACAATGTATCAGTGGGAAAGTAAGTTCTAAATGTTCGATGCTTTTATGGACTGTGGTAGTTCGACTTTGTTTCTGTTTTTCATAGGTCGGGTAATAAATATAGCAAGCATGTTGGGAAGAATGGGAATTCCAACTCGCTCCTGCTACTGCATATCCAAGTATGGCGTGGAAGCCTTCTCCGAATGCCTGCGGAAGGAAATGCACCAATGGGGAGTCAAAGTGATTGTCATTGAGCCTTCAAACTTTATCGCTGCCACTGGCATCTTTACCCGGGAAGGGATTGACGCTCGAGGAGAAGAGATGTGGCGCGAAGCGAGTGAACAGGTCCGCGAAGACTACGGAAAATCATACTTTTCTCGTCAAATAATTCTAATGAAATCGTTTGTTAACAGTGGCGTCAAAGACATGTCCCTTGTTCTCAACGACATCACGGATGCCCTGTGTTCAAAGTTTCCATATGCCCGTTACATTCCATCAGATACGTACTGGTGGGTACGGATTCAAATTATGACCCACTTGCCTTCCGCTATTTCTGACCGGATTCTCTAATTTGTAGTGATTTTTTATGTCTTTTTTTTAAATTGTTTAATATTTTTTTGGTTACACATAGAAGTGAATTGGTTTTCTTGATAACTGCCTTTACATTATTTTTCTGAATTCGAGAATCCTATCAATTATGCACAAAAAGTACATTTATTTCTATGATTAAAATGTAATTCTAAAATACCATCTATTTTAACTTGTGCTTTGCATTTCTTGTTCCGTGCAGGCGAGGTATTTCCTCTTGGTCTTGTGCTTGTGTTGCATGCATTCCTTTCGTTAGGTTTCGCCTGTTAGTGTTTATTATTGTCTATATGCCATGATTTTATTTTGGTGCATATGCAGGTGGCGCTAGAGTACCCAGTATCATAAATGTCCGCATTAAGAGCGTCACATTGTTAAGCACATAGGCGTAATCTGACCACGCATGAATGGCTTGGGAGAAGAAATGGGTAAAGACTCCAAGAATTGGGTAGCAGGATGGTTTTTATATGCATATTGTCCAGTGCTTTTATGATATCACTAGTGTGCAGGCCTGTGTGCATGGGCCAAAGTGCAGGTTTTCATTGACACAGTAGGACCACTATAGATCCTAAGCCTACAGCTCCCTCTGCGACCACAGGCGAAGCTATGCGAATTGGGCCACTGTGTATCCTAAGGCAGCCGCTCCCTCTAGCAGAGCATTCTGTGCGTTTGGGCAGGCAGCCTCTACTGCGCATGACGGCATCGGACAAACGTACATTTGGTATTTTATATTATTACGATAATAAAAAAATAAAGTTGCACGAACGATAGACTAGCCCTATGAGTTTGTAAGAGAATGTGCATTGGTTGTTTAATGGATTTGTTGGCATTTTGTGGATGCAAAGACTTTCTGCTTTTGGTACAGCTGTGAATTATATATTGATGCATATCGATTATACGATCGTAAACAGATTTTTCCAATCCTCATTGTTAATTCTATCAAACACACCCTAATGCATCCTGATTTAGGATAGCAACATATGTTGTTGTTAATACATACATGCCAACATTTCAACCCACCTGTGTGTGAGATTACGTCCGAAAAAATCGGGAAACAAACATTTTCCCATAGGAATGTATTGGGCAAAGATTTATTTTAAGTGGGAGAACGTGAAAAATAGCAATATTTTTCACTGAAAAATCGGGAGTCTCCCGCCTAAATCGGGAGGGTTGGCATGTATGTTAATATGAAATCTTAAGCTAAGAGCAAGCAAAAGCCAAATAGCTTGTTTTATGAGCTATTTTCTACTCTGGGAAACCCCAGTCAAGTTTGTGCCATACCAGAGAGGATTGTCCATTTACAGACCCCTGCAATGCCCACCTTTAAAAGCAACCCAGTCGGAAATGCCAACCAAATCTCCTGCGTAAGAGCGCCAACGGCAGGGCCAGCCATAAGTTTTTCTGTCCTTGGGTCTTATTAGTCAGGTGGAGTTGAGTGGACCGCCCTACTAGGCATAGAGAGAAAGGGGTAATGTGAGCTTTTATGTCTGAAGCTTTCCCTCTCGCAATCATTCTCTGTGTTTTTTTCCCTGGATGGTTTACCGTCTTTTTCGCCACAGGATTTACGCCCCTGATGTTCTGAGAGGTTTTAAGCCTCTCAGGGTTAGGGTGCTCCGAAAAGCACTGGTTCTCTATGCAAGCAACCCCACGCGGGTCCCTGTGCATGTCCCATTGGTTGGTGGCTGCCTTTGTGATTTATGTTGGCGAAACAGCCAGCAGTTCGTTAGGATGCAAGAAACCCTGGGTACATCTATTGATTACCTGTATATCTTGCATGTAATAGTCATTATGGCTGCCTGCCCTGGAGAGCGATGGCTACACTTACCGAAACCAGGTCTCAACAGTTTGGGAATGGTGAATGGATTCAACCTTGAACTCACGCCTGAGAGAGAGGGCATGGGAAAATGTTGTAATGGTTTTAATTTAAATTAGACTGTATCGCCCACAAAGCTCATAGCGAAGGTGTCCTTCGATTAAACATACCGAGCACAGAGGCAAAATAGACTGTGTCATTTCATTGTATCCAGAGACCTACGTAAGGTTCATTGGACATCATTGCCACTGGATGCGCAAGCGCTGAGCCGGGTCTGGGGTGGGCTGCAAACTTGACTAAAGGCCAACAGGTTCTCGGCCAGTTCTAAACTGGATATGTGGTGGCCGCAGACCTGGCTCTGGGCCACCTGCTCTGCTGGCCCTGAGCGGAGTCTCTGCAGGGCCTAAGCTCTATGTACCGCCATATTGCTGGCCATGGCTGTTGGACACATATGGAGGCAAACTGTCTTCTGGCTTAACTGTGAATATGTCGGGTTTTGACTTGGAACAACTTCTTTTTACTTGTGTGTCTGTGTGTGCGGGTGTGTGTGTGTCATGCTTACACAGGGAACATTAGAAGACATAACCTAAAAATGTAAACTGTTGCTTTGTTCTTTGTGGAGTAACGGGGAGGGAGGAAGAGAGAAGGATTAGTGTTAATTAAATGTGTTATTGCTGAAATAGATTTGAATATGGAACAAAATGATGGCGCAGGTGCGCTTTGCTTTTTTTATATTAACACTCAGTTAAATTGTGTTGTGGTAGGAAAAGTTGTGTATTCCTCATGGTTGTTGAGGATACAATTTAAATAAGAAATGCAGATGGTAAAAACATCATTGAAAAGGAAAGATTCTGTCTGCTGTAAGAACTAACATAGATATTTCCTGACCTATCTTCTGAGCTGAGAGCTAAAAGACTCTGGCACGCCCCAGTGCAATGACTTGCTGGGAGTGCTGGGGGATGGAGGCCCGGGATTTTTTGTAGCACTTCTCTATTTTGAGATAACGGACAGCTATTTTGTAACTCAAAGACGGCAGCAGAGACAGCAGCGGGTGGATGTTCTGGTGACAGAACCGGACCACCGAATAAGTGCGCTGCGTCATTGGCACCCTCGCTGCCACATTTCCATCTCCAAGCCAACAACCTGCACGTTCCCCAGCCATCCGCAGTCTGCAGACCTTGTCAATTACTGCGAGAAGAGGACATGTCATTTCCTTTCTTGGGCGCCTGCGTGTTAAAGTACAGGAGATTGTCCGGTGTGAGGTTATTATCATGCTTGCATTTTTTGTGCTCACCGCCTTTTTCATTCTGTTATGTGTAGTCTTGCCTTCATGAATAGAATGTAAACTGCATGTAGTGTACAGGATTACAACATTGCATTAGTTTAACTGGATTTGTAGAAAATCACTTGAAAAATCAACGTGATTTAAGAAGTGGTGCAAAAAAGCGAGCAGTAGCTGTTTCTGGTACTTGTAGTTCTTCAAGATGTATTGGCCTTCAGAATGTACGCACGCGTTATTGTCTTACAAGCTACAGCAGATGCCAGCTAAATGCATCCCATAATGTCAGATGGTATATGCAGATCTTTGCCGATCTATGGAGATATGCAGAGTTCTGAATGTAACTTGTACATACTCGTTCGAAGTACAATGGGGGCCAACTCAGTGTTTCATCCTTCTGAGTTCATTAAAATGGGTGCCGTGCAGCTGGATAATATTAGCCGCAATGTATATCCACTGCGGCTTCAAGATTCCTTGCAGCCAGAAGTGGTTTTACAGGCTATGTTCCCGTGGGTGGGTGGTGGAAGACCGAAGTGGGCGGGAGCATGTTTCAGTGACGCGTGATGCATTTCACCCCTGGGTAGTGCGGCTACATCATTAACTGCCTTTCTATGCTTAGCTTTTCCATTAAAAAGTGCATTCTGGGAATTGTAGTCTTGATTAGCTTTCATTGAAGAAGCCATGCATCAGGGGCCGATATATAGCTTACCACATGCCGCATTGCAACTGGCAAAGGATATTCTATTATATTCGGCTGCTTTGCCTCATGCAGCGTCACGTGACTGCACATTTGCAAAGCATAGACATGGCAAACGTTTACCATTCTTCAATTGTCTTACTCTATGGCATTTATTTAGCATTGTTGAACCAGATAGATTTAAGACACCGTGTGCACTACCCGATGGAATTACGCCACCCAATCCAAAGTCCATGCTGTTATGTCCTGTCTCCGCTCCTCGGCGCGCGGGGAGACAGAACGTGCAGGGCCTTATCAGTAGGCCGCAGTGGCGCAGCTCCAGCGGGAGCGAAATGAGACACGCCACACTCTGTTCGTTACTGTGCCCGGAACTGCTCCCTGTCCGCGGGGTGGGGCTTTTATTGAGATGCCCTGCGTCACCGCGTTGCGGGACGCAGGGCGGATACAACATTCCTCCTTTATTTCAACTTAACATTTAAACAAAACATGTCAAATACCATTATGCAGACTGTTAAAATACAAAAACCCCGGGTGCCTCCCCTCTTACAGTTCTAATGGGACAGACTACCACACATAGGGCCTCATTACAAATCGCTCGGTATGGAAACAACGGTGGCGGTAAACCCGCCGCCACTGTTGTTTCCATGCCGGGCGATCACAACTCCTGCAGGCGGGAGGAGATGTTCCTGCCAGGTCTGACCTGGCGGGTTTAACACCGCCCGCCTGCAGGCGGACGAGGAAACACCAGCAGCGTCTGCCGGTGTTTCCATTATCCCCATTCCCATTGAGTCCCACAGGACTCAATGGGAATGGGGATTAACACCATTCCGCTTCCGTGATTCCCAGGAAAACGGGGTTGTAATGCCCCGGTAATTCCGGGAATCACAGAGGCGGAATGGTAACACGAGTCCGGTGGTAACCAGGCGGTTTTACCACTGCGGTTACCGCCAGACTCGTAATGAGGCCCATAGTCTTAGAGCCGAGCGGGTGGCTTCGTGGCAGTTCTTAAACCATATCGCCCCCCACTGGGGCTGGGCCCCACTGTCTCACTGGGTGCCTCACCTTCCATGTCCGGCTCACCCATGTCAGGTTCGCTCCACTGCTCCCACGTCCTGTCACCCACTTCTACCTCCTCCTGAAGGTGAGCGGGGTCTCCTTCGTTCAACTGGGGTTCGACATCTTCTTGGTGACATTCGCCATCAGTCCCCAGGTTGCGTGGCACTGCCTTGAACCACGATGCATTTTGTGTCACCTATCGGCGTCCTCTCTTTACAGTTATCATGGTCCCTTGTTTCTCACTGACAGTCCATGGGAACGACTCGTAGCAGGAGTCCAGTTTGGACCTTGTCGGGTTCCACAGCACGACCACCTGGTCGCCCACCTGGTGGTCGGATGGTTTCGACCTCCTCCTGGCACTCATGTGTGCGTTGGCTCCCGTTCTCCTTCTTTCGGTGCGCTCCTTGTCAAATCTGTCCAGGGTCCTGCTGGGGTGATGTGGAATAGAAGACTTTATTACGGTGCCAAACATGAGGTCAGCTGGCAGAACACCCGTCGTGCTGTGAGGGGTGACCCGGTAGTTTCGCAAAACATGGTAAAGGTCGACTTTCCACGGGCTGGCATTTGCTCTTGATAACCTCAGCACTTTGTTGAGTGTCCTCATGAACCGTTCAAGATCACCATTCGCCTGGGGCCACCTTGGCATGATGTGATGGTACCCTATGTTTAGTTCCTGCAGGTATTGTTTGAATTCCTCCCCTTGGAATTGGGGGCCATTATCACTCCTGATTGTAGTGGGCAGTCCATGTGTTGCAAACATCTTCTCCATGGCAGGGATGACCCCCTCCGCTGCCGTGGATTCAACTACTTCGACTTCGGGATATCGGGAGTGATCGTCAATGGCCACCAGGAGGTAGAGGCCTTCTTGTAGTGTACAAAAGTCGATGCTGATTGCATCCCATCTGCCAAGGCCACGTTCCGCTGACTGGATCGGTTCTGGATCCTGTGGAGCTCCGGTTATCTGGCAGGGTAGACAGGTGTTGATTAGCCTTTCGACCTTCTCGTCTATCTGTGGAAACCACACTCGGTGCTGGATTCGAGCCTTCGTCCGAGCCATCCCTTGGTGGCCTTCATGGGCTAACGCCACTATTCTGTCCTGGAGGCTCGGCCGGATGACAGTGAGATTTCCCCTGAGCAGCAGTCCTTGTTCTGTGATCGACAGGTCCTGTCGTATGGTAAACACCCCCGTGAGGAGCGCCTTTGCTTCCGCTGTCCTGTTGTGGGTGTTCTTCATGAAGGACTTCCAATCGCCTGAGATGATGGCATCCTTCACCAGGTCGCAGCACGGGTCCTTGTGTGCTTCCAATTCAATGTCCTCGATGCTGACAGCCTTTGGTCTCATGGCCTGCACAACCTGGCAGATATGTTCCTCGGTCTCTTCGGCTACTTGGACTTCTTGTGGAGTCGCCGCTCGAGGGTGTCTTGAGAGGAAGCCCACTGGGTTTCCACTTCCCGGCTGATAGGCCAATTCAAAATTGTACTGCTGGAGGTGCAACAGCCAAGTTACGGATGAACCTCCCACAGTATGTGACCATCCTCAGGAAGCTGCACACTTCGGTAGGTGTCATCGGCGGACTCGCAGCCCGTATGTCGGCAACCTTCTGGGGGTCCGGGGAAATGCCAGTGCTGCTGAACTTGTAGCCAAAGAAAGATATTTCCGTTTTGAAGAATTCACATTTTTCTTTGTGAATAGTTAACCCAGCGTCTTCTAGTCTGCCCAGCAGCGTCCGCAGTCTCTTCAAGTGTTCTTCTCTGTCCTGAGCATGGATCAGGATATCGACACTCACATTTAGGACACCTGGTATGTCTCGGATGACCTCCTGAATAGTCTGTTGGAAAACTTCGGCAGCCGACGAGATCCCAAAGCTTAGACGCTTATATCTCCGTAAGCCCAGGTGTGTCGAGAAAGTGGTTATGTATCGAGAGTCCCTATGCAGCTTTAGCTGGTGGTATCCTGCTTTCAGATCAACCTTGGAGAAGACTCGTGACCCGGTGAGATCAGCCACGATTTCATCGAGCGTAGGTGTAATGTGGCGCTCCCGCTTGATTGCAGTGTTCGGAAGATGCATGTCTATACAAATCCGGACTTTTCCCGGCTGTTTGTGTTTTTTTGTGACCACCATCGGGGAAACCCATGGTGTCGGCCCAGTTACCTCTTCTATTATGCCGGCTTCTTCCAATGCTTTAAGTTCTTTCTCCACTTGTTCACACACAGGGTTCTCCTGTGTCTTACTGCCTATGGCTTGACCGACTCGTCTATGTGGAGCTTGATTGTCTTTCCTTTCAAACACCCTATCCCGTTTTGCAGGTTGGGATACTGTGCCAGGATCTTCTCGACCTCTTGTGCTTCCTTCACTTGACAGACGAACTTGACTAGCCCTAGGTCTTCAGCCGCATCCCCGCTCAGAAGGCATTCAATCCCCGCATTTACGACGTAGATTTTTGACGGTAGCCTGTTTTCACCATGGCTGAGGGTGGTGCGGAATCTGCCAACCACCGGTGGGGGCTTCCTATAGCCATATGCAAACAGTAAAGTGTCTGTGTTCTTCAGATCTGGTTGTGGTTGCAGTGTTTGGAATGTGCTTGTGGGCATAACATTTACGGACGCTCCCGTGTCAATGGTCATCCATACCTGCTGGTTTTGGAGAGTGACCTGGCATTTGCGCCTCCGGAGCCCTTTTTTCTGCATCGCATGTCCATGATCCAGGGCTGACACCAGGTAGACTTTTCTCCCTTTTTTCCACTGTTCCCTGCCTGATTCATGTTGGGTCCCTGTGACGTCATCCCTTTCATCCTCAGTCAAAGAGTTTGTCATTTCGACTCGCCTTGCATTGGCTTGTTTCTTTTTCTTGGTCCCGCTCTTCTCTTGGGGAGTATTCGGGGGCGGCAGTGGGGTGCCCGATGACCGGCACACCTTAGCATAGTGGTCCTTTCTGCCACATGCCCCACATGTTGTTCCTTGCGCGGGGCAGTTTCGCCGTCCATGTCCCGGTCCACCATACCATCCACACTCCGTGGGTCCCGGGATTCGTGGCTGCCACCTAGCTTGTGCGTAGTTGCCGCCAGCCTCATCCCTTGCGGACTGTCTGTTGGTGACATGGGCCACCATGGCTGTCGTGAGGGCAGGCTATAGTTTTTGAAGAGTCGCCCCATGTTGGCGGCCCTGGTATGTGCCAGTTCCCTTTGATGACCCAATTCCAGAATGCGTGTTAGAGAGATGCCCTTCTCACTCAGTACCATCCTTCTCAGTTTCTCCGATTGGATGCCGTTGATGAGCTGTCTCCGGATTTCTTTCTCGAAATTCGTGAACTCACATGATATTGCCAGCTTCCTCAGTCGGGTATGGTAGGCATCCAAGGTCTCCTCTTCTGCCTGAAAAGTGGTGCAGAATATAAAGGTTTCATAATCAGGGTTGAGCTGTGGGAGAAAATGAGCCGTCAGGGCATCCTTCGCTTGCTGGTAGACGTCCTGGCCATCATCAATGATTAGCGAGTTAAAGATACGTAGTACCTCGTCCCCCACGTTTAGCAACAGGTGTGATCTCATCTTCCTGGCAGTAGTTATGTCCTTGCATTCCATCGCCATTTCGAATTTGTGGATCCATAGCAGCCACCGGGGGCCAACTGATGATGGGTCCGTAAATGGATGAAACGGCTGAATCATTGCAGAGGAGTTCCCTTGTGGGCGAGCTTGTGGTGATGACATTAACAGATTGGCCGCAAGTCTAGAAGGCGTGCCGTGCCTGGGGGTGGACGTGCCATGGAAGTGCCTCACTGTGTCTTGATGGGGTTTGTTCGCCTCACCTTAAGGCCTGTCCTCAGGTGACTGTACCCCCACATGGTTGAAGGTCTCAAGCTGTGGTGGATGGGCAGCTGCGTCGATCCAGGCGCTCACCATGTGCAGTAGCCTTGAACACACGAGTATGGAGCAAGTGTGAAGGCCTCCCACGCTGTGCCGTGGCGCCTCTGACTCCTGGAAGGCAATGGGTGGTTGTTGCACTTCACTATGGGTGATTTTCAACACGGGCCCTCCAGCCTCCAGTGGCCCGTGTTGAAAATCAGCTCAATTGGCATGGAAAGAGAAGAAAGGAAAAAATATTTTTTTTAATTTTATTTTTTTGGTGGGTGGGGCGTTTTGTGTGCCCCCCCCCACCGGGTGTCCAAAAATATTGCGTGTCGCCGTGAATCAGCAACAGCTGGCAGAGCGCGTGTGCTGGGTTCTGTTTCCCTCGTCGCCATTGTTACATCCTGTCTCCGCGCCTCGGTGCGCGGGGAGACAGAACGTGCAGGGCCTTATCAGCAGGCCGCAGTAGCGCAGCTCCAGCGGGAGCAAAATGAGACACGCCACACTCTGTTCGTCACTGTGCCCGGAACTGCTCCCCGTCCATGGGGGCGTAGCTTTTATTGAGACGCCCTGCGTCACCGCGTTGTGGGACGCAGGGCGGATACAACACATGCTAATGACCAACTAACTATCCCAGTGGTGTAACACAAAATGTGGGGGTCCCCCTGCGAGCCATGCTTAGGAACCCCCCCCAACTCAACAACAAATCACAGGTTGTGCTACACTCTCGGTAGGCCTAGATTACCACGCTTGCACAATACACTCAAACGTGCTGCTGAAGGGGTATGCCGCACACTGTACTAGAAGAAATATATAAATATGTGTTTTAATGCAATATACAGCACACTTTCTGAGAAAAAATGGCTAAAATGCCAGAGTGTTTGCAATTGTTTTGTAGGATAACGCCAATCCAATACATGCAAGTCACCATCAGTGCACAGGAACATTAATGCGTTGCTATTAAAAATGCCATGCCACATTGAAAACATGTCCCACTGGCTGCACAATGTAGACCAGTGTAGACACGTTATAACATTACAGTAAAGCATGCCAGGCCACATTTAGACATACCCAGACTAGTTGCACAAATATGCCAGTCGAAGCAATAACACTCATCAAGAAGAGAGCACACATTGAATACCGGGTCTCTGCTGCCTCTAACAACACGGCCAAACTCTTTGAAATCTCTATGGAATTGGTCAATCCTGATGCAGTCTCCCCCTCTCCTGTTCCCTCCCAGGCCCTCTGTATGGCTCTGGCCTCTCACTTCTCCGCTAAAACTCAGGACATCCTGACCACTATCTCCTCTTCCTCTCCCTCTTACTCTCTCGGCCCCCCTTTGGCCATCTCTACCTCTCCTCCTCCTTTCTCCTCTTTCTCTCTGACAACACCTGACAAGTTTTCTAGACAAGTCCGATTCATGCAAGTGTCGTCCAAACAGGTGCTCCCCTGCTCCTCAGAACCATCAAGGACCATATTGACACCCTCGCTGCACCTTGGCCGATTTCTGTAATCACTCTTTCACCACTGGAACGTTCCCCTCTCCCCTTAAGCACTCCCTTGTGCACCCACTCCTCAGGAAGGCGTCTGCCGATCCTACCTGTCCGGCAAACTATCGTCCAATCTCGATCACCCTATTCCTGGGCAAACTCTTGGAAAAAAGCTGGCCATCTCCCAGCTTACTCTCCACATTGTATCTGCTGGTTGTCTCCATGACCATCAGTCTGGCTTCAGAGCTGCCAGAGGCAAAGAAACTTCTCTCCTGAACACCTGTGAAGATCTGCTCTCTAACCTTGATTCCAGCATTCCTTCTGTCCTAATCCTCCTTGATCTTTCCTCTACTTTCGACACAGTCAACCACGCCACCCTGATCAATCGACTATGTGAGAACTTGGGCATCAGGGATCAGGCCCTGGAGTGGCTGACCTCCTTCCTCTTGGACTGCCCCTCCCAGGTCCAAGTGGTTCCTTTCTTTCCGCCACCTCTCTCTCTACCTGTGGCATTCCCCAGGGCTCTTATCCTCTCAAGGTTTTTCAACCTCTACTTGCCCCTTTGGCCCACCTGATCTCTACCTTCTCCTCTAACTTTCAGTGTTATGCGGATGGCACTCAGCTTTCCTTCAGGCTCCTCTCATGCTCGTTCCTGACTGTCTATCCGTGATTCAGGATTGGTGCGCCTCCAACAATATCTACCTTAGTGCCATTTAGATGGCGATCCTTCTCATTGGGACCCCTACCCCTGCTTTCCGTCTCTCACTCTGGCTCCCACCTTGGGCCCTCTTCCTTTGCCTTCCTGCGAGGCAAAAAACATTTTCTGTCATCTTCGACTCCACTCTCTCTTTCTCTCCTCGCATCTCGGACGTTGCCAAGAAGTCCTACTACCTACCAGCTGCTCCTCCTCAAAGGGACTCTTCCCTTTCTCACTTTCCCCCAGAAGCTCACTGTCTCCAGAGCCCTGTTTCTCTCTAGGCTAGACAACTGCAATAGCCTCTTTCTCAAGCTACCTTCCTCTACTGTCCGCCTTCTGCAACTAATCCAGAACAGGACAGTGAACTTATCCATGGCCACAAGCCTAGGGATCATATCACTACAGCACTGAAATCTCTCCACTGGCTCCCGGTTATTTTCAAGAATCAAGTTCAAGACTCTTTGCATTGTCCACAAAGCTTTCTGGGGTCGGGCCCACACTACATCCAACGCTCTCTTCCAAAATACCTTTTTTCTGGAGCCCTTCCCCCGGCTACCGCCAACTCTCTACGGGCTAGATGCTTCTTCAGGCAGAGAGTGGGGGGTGGATCTCTCTCCTCTGCAGATACCTCCCTCTGGAATGTCCTCCCTGCCCCTCTCAAACTTTAGCGGACCACCTGATGTTCCGGAAGCAGCTCAAAACTTTCCTCTTCTCCTTTGCTTTCGCTCTCTCCTTCCCCTGCTGACCTACCTGTCTGCTGTACCGACTGGTTGCTTAGCTACCCTCAGAGTCTCACTGAGTCCAGGTTCTTTCTTGATCAGTCACCCTTGCACTGCTTCTGGCCTACGATGCACTTAGGGACTTTAACCCTACAGTCCCTTGTTCTCCTTGCACTACCGAGAGCGGCACTGTCCTGGCAGAGCATTATACTGCTGTTTTCCCGTGCCTTCTTTCTTGCACTTCCCTCCTCCCTTTCCCCTTGCATTTCTCATTCTCACACTTGCATGATTTGAATGACACAAGGCCTAGTAAGATCATTTGTCTTGTCCACCCTCATCTTCACTCCATTGCTTGTCGCGCCAAGAAACACTTGTGTACAGGCTTGTTATAATAGACTTTATCACAGATGCTCAAAAAAATATACAATGCTGCAGTAAGAAATGGCTAGACTGGCAGCACCCAAATGTCAATCCAGCCAGGTAATAACACTTATCAGGAATGCTTTATCAGAAATGTGCAGTTAAAACAAGTCATGCCAAACTGAGGAATAACTAGACTGGCTGCACCAAAATGCCTCTCTAGCCACTAATACCACATATCATGCCTGCTTAGCCTGGACATGGACAACCATTATGATTTATCGCACAATCCCACCGCCCACACAGCCCCTCTCCCTCCCATGCCCTACCCCAACCTCCAGAAACAGCTCCTTGGCCCAGAATTACTTTCACGTCCCTCTTCCTTGTCCCAGAGCTTACATTTTAGGCGCCTTGCCTCATAGGTAAGTACTGGAATGAGGAAGAGTGAAATTAGGAGTTATGAATATACAGGTAGCTAAATCAGGCATTACCTCCATGTACCTCTACCTCATCCCAGTGCTTATGTATGAGGCATAGTGCCTCATACACAAGTACTGCCTCATACACAAGTACAGGGACATGGAAGAATTGGGCTAGGAGCAGTGACGATTACCAATAAGTAATTAAGGCATTAAACACAAGATGGGGCTTAACAATATTCAGTTTACTGGGCTGCAGCACTCACCCCACAAAGTTTGGGCTATGTTGACTCAACCTAGCTGACTTTCAGAGCGGTTGCCGGACAGAACAGGACACCGATGTTAAATGGTAATAATAATAATAATTTTGCATTTATATAGCACTACGAACCCTCAGGTATCTGAGTGCTGCTTATTATTATGCATGGTGTGGAAGGATGAAAGGCTGAGTTTGGCCCTGCCGGGATTCGAACCTGCGTGAGCTCTACTTGCTGTGCCACTTGACCGGCCTGGGTTTTGCTGTTAACAAGGGCCCAGCAGTTAATAACGTAAAGCATTTCACTGTTAGTACCTGCATTCAAATGCCAAATGTTTTAGGCAATTGAAATTGTGATGTGGGTTTAGTACTTTCATGCCAGGGAAGTGATTGGAAGGGTAGAAAGGGAACAGGTGACTGTTCATTCTCACAACAGTTCATAAGTGGGTGCTTTCACAATTAAAGGAGAGAGTTAACTGCTTGTAACATTGAAGCTGCACTAGAATAGCCTCATTAAAATGCGTAAAGAAGTTAGATGTCCCCACAAAAATAGGTTTTTGTGAAGCTAGCGCCTCTCCCAACATCTGAAGGATCAGCTCCCCGAAATGTAGGTTTTGTTGCGCCCCTGAATACAAGCACAAACAACATTCACCATATACAACATGAACACCCACCCATCCTTACATTTAAGTGTGCACTCTTTCACCATACAGGCACACCCAGACAGCCATTCATACATTTAAGTGTGCACCCTTTCACCATGCAGGCACACCCAGGCAGCCACCCATACATTTAAGTGTGCACCCTTTCACTGTACAGGCACACACGCACACCCAGTCACCCATACATTAATGTACACCCTTTCACAATACACTCACACACATACATGTCATTGGGTTGAGGGGAGCCCTATTACTTCAAAATGAAATTGGGCCTCAGTATAAGTTTGCTGGTCCGGTAACAATGGTACTGGTAAGCTTGCCGGTACCGCTGTTACCAGACCAGCAAACTACGAGTTCTGCTCGTGGGTGCCTTCCCGCCCGCCATGTCTGACCTGGCGGGCGTACTGGCACCTGCGAGCAGAGCATGTTGGATGCACCGGCACCATTGTAAATGGTGCCGGTGTATCCAGCTCCCCATTCCCATTGAACCCTATGGGGATCAAATGGGAATGGGGAGCATTTTTTTCTGGTGCCCGCAAATGTGCAATTACCAGGTTCGGCGGGGCCGTAATGACCCGTTAATTGCCCATTCATGGGTGCTGGAAAAAGTTTACCAGCAAGGCTACCGCCAAACTTGTACTGAGGCTGATTGTTTCTTTTTGGAATCTCTCTGACTTCATAAAGAAATTATTTCTGTTAAGGACCGCACCATAACGGAAATAATTTCTTTATGAAGGCAGAGTGACTTCAAAAATAAACTATTTCTTTTTGAAGTCATAGGGCTCCACCACCCCATGACATGGAGGTCTCCAGCCTGGGGTCTTCCATGTCATGGGGTAGAGGGAGCCCTCGGACTTCAAAAAGAAAGTTTCTTTTTGTAGTCACTCTGTCATCATAAATACTTACTTCTGTTAAAGAAATAATTTCTTTATGAAGGCAAAGTGATTTCAAAAAGAAATAAAAAAAAATATTTAGAAAAAATATTTTTGGGATTTTTTTTCCCCCCAAGTAGGGGCCCCTCCCAGGACATGTGCAAGTGGGGCCGCCCGCACCGCCGGGGCTGCCGGGGCCCCTGTTACGGCAGCAAACTATCCAGCATCCCACCCTAACCGACACCACATCCCTCCACGCTACCATATCAATCAGACACTGCACGCAACAGACCATGACCTCATATTGTGATGTCCCACTCCCGGGTCATCGGAGCGGGACACAGTTGCTGGGATCACACCGAAACAATATCAGGCTGCGAACAAGCAGCAGAGCAGATCAGAGGGGGCACCTGATATCTGGATCACCAGATATAATTACGGTGCTGGGAGCACCCAGCAACACACACGCACACCTTGGCTCGGTGGGCACACCGGCCAGGGTGGAATCCAGGCCGTGGTCACACGGCATTCAGGCAACCACAAAACAAAGGTCACAGAGACAGGTGTTGCCGCTAACTGGGTCTCCACTGCGGTGTGCAGTGCCTCACGTGCCTGCAGTGGCCCCTTTTATTAACATACATGACAAGGTCATGACACGTTTCCAGCCATGACCAAACATGCCCACAGTTAGAGGGGCAACACATTACACTCCTCCTTTATTATAATGAAACCAAAACAAACATCAACAATGGCCCTGTAACCGGGCCTACAACTTTGACGCATTCCAGTCCATGCACCCATACTAAGCCACTGCAACCCAAAACAAACCTATGTCACTGCAAACATGAGTGCTTACCATGCTGAGCACCCACTCGAGGCCTTGTGGCTCTGCTCTATATTCCTGGGTCAAACTATCCTGCCTGGGAGGCCGCGTTCCTGTCGTCCATCCTTTGCCGGGGCCGCGCCTGGTCACTTGTACTGCCGCAGGACAGGAGGAACACATCCTCTCCATCCTCATCCTCCTCATGTTCGTACTGTTGCCGCTGATTTTCTGCCACCTGGACCATTGCGGCTGTGGGCGATTTCCTCCCCATAGTTTGTGTTTGTCTCCCTTCTCCTTGGAGTGCCTCACGTGCCTGCGGTGGCCCCTTTTATTAACATACATGACAAGGTCATGACACGTTTCCGGCCATGACCAAACACGCCCCCAGTTAAAGGGGCAACACATTACACTTATCACGTGCCTTGCATGCACGAACACAAGTGGGTCACCACACAAGCTCCCACTTGCTACCACAGGATATGCACAGGCAAGGCATCACCAAACACTAGGCCCCAAAAACACCTAGAAGCTAACCTACACACAGAGCCTGGTTCCTTCCAATGCTCATGCACCAAGACTGTAGCACGGATCCTTGCTCTACTCTCTCTGCACCTAATCTACACCCCACCCCATCTCTTGCAGGTCACTAAGTGCCATCCGAATATGAAAATGGTACAAAGTGCATGTTAGACCCCATAACAAAAATGGGACGAACCCATCGGATGACCTTTACTTGTGAAAGTAAAATACAAGACTGAAAATGTGCTGTCCACTGTGACACTGAGCCATCTGGAGACCCCATTCTTGCTGTACTTGCCCTCCATCTCTCTCTCTCTCTCCCTCCCTTGCGCTATCTCGCTTTGCCTCACGCGGTCTCCTGTTCTCTCGCTATCTCTTGTTCTCTTTCTCTGACCCTCCCCTTCCCACTCTCCCATTCTCTTTCTTCCTAACCAATCGTCGCTCCCTCTCCCACCTGACATCCTTCTCCCTCACCTATCTATATGTCTGCTTAAAATCAATATGCGTGTTGCAGGTGGAGCAACAAAAGCAACACCTTTTGCATGCACTGGAAAAGCGCCATTGTGCACAATCTTTTTGAGAGCAAATGGATAGGAACTGAAACACAGACTTTTACCATTATTTTAAATCCCTGGAAAATCAGTACCTGATCTCACTAAACATAAGCCTTTACAAGACGAGAGCCAAGGTGTAGGGTCTTGGAGAATGCTTGCAGTAGTTTGAGCTCCAATGGTTGCAGTTCTACTGCACTGTATGTGGGTAGTTGTGCTGCAAGTGCAGAACGGTGCACTGTATATGCTTCCTCCTGCAACAGAGTGCAGTTTTGGAAGGTGTTTGTTGTAAGGGGGTGTTGGTGGTTGTGGTGGTAGGGTTGTACAATAGATATCATGCGAGGGAATATGTTTGTTACCGTGGATTGTGGACATTTCTGGTGCAGATGTGGTGTTGGAGGTGTAGGACATTGAGATGCTAGAGGAACTAGAGCGATCAGTGTTGGGAGGTTACGTTGTTGTACTTTGAATGGGGGTCCAGTAAAGTTGTGGGACAGCAGGGGTTTGTGTAGTGGTGAGGGTTCTGAAGCATGAGCGGTCACTTGGGGTGTCTGAGGGTTGTGCTACAATGTGGCAGTGGTGGTTCGTTCTGAATGGTGAGTTGCAAGCTTAACGTACAAGGGGTGGAACAGACGAGCGCAGTGGACTCCGTCTCATAGAGGCCCAGGTATTTATGCAGTTCGACAAGTAGTTGATCTTATTCTTACACTGCTGGGCTGCCATCGCCCTAAAAAGTGTCTCAGATGTTTGAATTGCTTCCTTGTGGTTGATGCGTAATCCAGCCTTAATGTAGGCGCATGAGTCGACGGCCAAATCATCGCTGGTTAGATAAAATAACCGGCCAGAAGTCTAAGATGTGCTGGGCTCGTGCACCTTGCGAACAGGAGAGGTTTTGAGTAATGTTTTGCAATTGTAATTGACTGGGTTCTTTGCTCTCGCCATATTCACTCAATTTCAAATATACATAGGATTTAGTTGACATTAGCTTGCACTAAACACAACACAAACAACCGCACGTAGACATAAAGGTTGAGTTCTGTGTCCACATTTCATTTAGCTGCTCTTGACTCTCTTAAAGTAAACAAGTTGTCCAAATAATATTGTTGCGTAACCTGTCGTAAGGGCTATCATGACCAAGGGATCACTAAATGACTCGAGACCAATATGAATGTCTTTTCCCGCATGTTCTTTTCATTATTCCCCTTCTGGGTGAATTTGACAGTCACTCTGTCTTTGTGTTTCTATAGTGCCCCTAGCACATCTTTCTTGGCTGGAGCAGAGTCGTCAGGGCCTCACACCGGTCCCCCTGTACTTGGCTACACCACCACCCACCACCAAGTACCCTAGGTCATCCGAAGTAGGTCAGACACAAGATTAATGTTTGGGTCATAGAGTACCCACCATGTAGTTTGAAAATCATGCCCTTTTTAAAGTATAGGCTGTACTAGGAATCACCTCCCTCTTGACTCTCCTCCCTAGTTAGGGTAATCACTCTTGTCACGGTTTTATAATACAGCACACTCCTGCCAGGGACGCCTTCCACTGACAATGAATGAGTCGCACAATAAAACGCTTTTTATCTTTAATAAACCACGGGTTCTTTATTTGAGTAGGCCCCCAACCCGTCTCGCACCCACCTTTTACAAACACCCTATGTCACAATGGACTAGGAACCAGGCCTGTGTGTATCAATAATTTGTTTATTAATGTATTATTTAATGGAAAAAGGAAAATATTCAAAATACAATTTTACAGCAGCCACCAATGTTGTGGCACACAATGCAATGTTTCCTACAAAACAATTGGTTCAGAAATCCTACACAGTTTGCATGCATCTTTAATGGCAAACGGGAAAAATATTTTTTTAAAGCATTTGATGGCACCCAAAGTTAAGCACTCCCCCAGCAACACTCACCTCCAAATATCAGCAAACTTAACTCCCTTTGGATGGAAGGCAGTGGCAAGGAGTGCAGGTAAACAGAGAACAATTGTATTTAGATTACAACCCACCACCCCAAGATGGGAAGTCAGAAAAGAAAATGAAAACCATATTTTTGAGCAAAACGGCAGAATCTGATTTGATTGATTACTCGCACAGCAGCTCACAACCGTGGTGGGACAGCTGGAAAGGAAATTTGTGATGCTACGCTTGAGGAGATAAGGAAGCCTAAAGAGTACTTCTCAGCACAACAGGGCAATGTGAAAACAAGGTAGAAAAATCGATGTTGGGGAAGAAAGTAAATGCAAAAGAAAAACACACACGGCAAAATGGAAAATTCGCTTTACACAGGATTTGTGATGACCGATAAGAAAATGGATGAGCTGTCAAAATTAAGGACAAGGACAGAAGCAGGTAACAGATAGGATTCTAACAGAAAGGGATTGCTCTCTATGGCACTACGGTTTAGGTATTTCAATGGGACAGATGCAAATTAGGAATTTGTAGGAATGCACAAAATACACTGACAACTTTGGTTTTCAGTGACAAGGAGACTAACTCTGTTGAGGCTATACTTTAATGACTATAATTAGTAAAAACACTCATCAAAATTGTTGGTTTCGAATGGCAACAGTATTGAACGTGAATTTTCAATGGGAAATTGATTTTTTCAAATGATATTAAGGATTTATACAGACAACTAGAAGATTTCTCAAAAGCATACGCTAAGAAACACAGGCTAATACAGATTCTTCTATGGAACAGTGAATGAATTATACTGTCAATTTGGACTTTCAATAGGATTTTAAATAGACATTTCTATGGGATTTTTAATGGGTTTGAGGTTACAAAAGAGGGGCGTATGCAATTTGGGACTGGGGTCATTTGCTCCTTACAAAGTAAGCCTTATTGTGGGATTCTGGAAAGTCAGCAGGATCTCTGGACCCTCTGGACAGCTAGGCAAGGGGTCGGTCTCTGCACTCTCTCGGATGGGATCAGCTAGGCATGGGTCTGGTCTTTGCACTCTCTTGGATGGGATCAGCTGCCTCTGCCCTCTTTCTCCTGTCTCCCTGGATTCCGGTGTGTGTATTTGATCCTGTGTCTAGTGCAGACCCCCTTACAGAGCCCAAAATGGCATCATTTATTTTACAATCTGGGGGAAGTACCCTAGAATTACTCCTACCCTGGGATAGGACAGCCTAGCATCCCTTTCGCCGCCCCCTGGCATCATTGGTTCAAGGTGATGGGGTCACCATTTGTCTATTTGACATTTATGACAGTTCTTTGTTCTTTTAGCCAACTTTCTAGCAAAACTGAGTTATGTATCATAACCTCCAATTTATATTTGACACCGCCATAAGAAATGGATAGGTGGTTTCATGAGGTCATGGGGAGTTAGACAAGCCGATCGCTGACCCCTTGTGAGGTAGTGTAGCCCCTTGGCACCTTTTGGTCATTTTCATAAAATGTATAATAGTTATCGCTCTGCAAATAATTAAGCATATTCATAATGTATATCTCCATCTTCCCACCAACTGGCAAATTTGTCCCATTTTAAAATCAGCCCGAAACGAGTCTTGACTGGCGATTTCAGTTCAAAAAGTCCCAGAAACATGCACTTGGGGCCTGATACACAGAAGCGTTTTATAATGGTGCAATCCCATAGGAAAAAACTCTGTCAATCAGGCCCTTAAACTCTGAAAATCCACCTGGAAATCACATGGAGAAATATCATAAAGCAACATTATTTCTTATTCTGAGTGCTGGGGAAAATGCATACATCCTTTAATGTCAATTTGGAGGATCTGCCACATATGGGAAGGCAGTGCTTCAACCCTCACATCCAAATGTCTCCCCCTGGCTCTGCTGGCAACAAAGGACTTTTATTGTGCTCTTTGAAGTTTGTCAGTTTGTCCCTCAGAGTGGGTGCTGGAGAAACTCACACGTCTTGGCCAATCACTAGCCCCACTGGCTTTCTTTGTCCCCTCTGCTGGCACTGCCTTTTAGTCTGGCAGAACCTGTAATTATCACGCCCTCAGCCCCCTCATATGTCATTGCAGAATAGTTCACTTATAAGTGTGGCTTCTCGGGGGAGGCCAGGCATTCCATTGAGAAGTGTCCTGCCTGAGCCAAACTGGTTTACTGGTATTTCTGAGCCTCTGCCAAGTAGAGTGAAGTCTTGTGGGGGGGACACAATATGCATGGCTTTGTCAGCCCCCACTCAAACTGACATTTCTGTGCAAGCAAAAGCCACCATTCCACATTGGCTTTTAAACGTCATGTTTTTCTTTATATTCTTTCGCACGTGTGCAGCCGTATTTCTCCTTTAATGTTTGAAATGCGGTTCTGTAGGTCACAGGATTTTCTTTTAGTTTGACCTTTTGAATAGCTTTGCAATTACTGTTGTTCATGGACACTGAAAGGTAGACCCTGTGCACAACGTTCTTTTGATTTGACACGGAAGAAAAGCCAAGCCGTTTTTCTTTAATTTTCAGTGTTTTAGAGTGCTATCATTCACATGAAAGGGAAAAGAAAAGCTGTGTCAGGTTGCAATGTGAAATCCTTGCCCCTCATGTGAAATGAAAAGTAAGACAAGGCTGTTTTCAGATGTATTGCCTAACTTTTTGGCATTCAGATGGAATAAAGCATGCAGGGTTGTTTTTCAATGCAGCGCATACATTTGTGGTATTTCAGATGAGAGAAGAAAAACAAATGCAGAGCCGTCCTGAATGCAGTGCACAACGTTGGTATTCAGATGACAGAACAGAAAATGTAGAGCCGTTTTTCAATGCAACGCATAACTTGGTTCAGATGAAAGCAAAGCAAACGCAGGGCCGTTCTTCAATGCAGTGTTCAACTGCTTGCCACACATGTGCCAGGGAACAAAGCACAGCTATTTTGGGTGAAAGGTTCAAATGCTTGCCACACATGTGCCAGGGAAGCAGAGCACAGGCATTTTTTGTGGAAATGTTTAAATGCGGTTTTGAGGTGAAGGGCGTTTCTACTTAAAGCCTTAAATGTACCCCACACTCTGACCCTGTTCCGCCAATTTAGTGGCTCATCTCTGGCCCAAATAGTGCTCATCTCTTTCTCACAGTACCCATTTCTTGCTTTCACTTTTTTGTCTTTTTCCTTGAGAACTGCTCTTTGCTACTCTCCTCCTACCTGCCTCTCCCTTACCAGACTCATTTGTTTTCCTCTCCGTTCGCTCCTCTTTGATAATGTACCTCATCACCACCTTTTTTGATTGGCTCTTTCTCTGCCCTGTTTCTTCTCCCAACCTTTGGGTGTGTACTCCTTTCCTTGTTCCTACTCGACTGTCTCTCTACTGCCTGTACTCTGTCTGCTACCCTTATCTGTTTCACCCCCCATTCCTCTTATCAGATCTATCTCTTCTTTTAGTTGTTTTGCACTCCTCAGATAGTCCTCTGCTCCTGCCCGCTGTAAATCCTTCAGCTTCTCAACCTCTCCTTCCTTCCTCTTTATAATCACCCCCAGCATTTTCCAAATGTCTCCCGTCTCCTATCTCCCACACTCCTCACCATTGCATCCCCTTTTTATGTTCTCTTCCATGTGAAAATTAGGCTTGTGATCTGAAAACTCCCTGCAGCTGTGCACTACCTACAAACTGGGCCGTTTGATTAGTGGGGACCACAGAGACTGCAGCCCCATGGGCGAGCTGATAAAAAGACCATTCTGCATCTTGGAGCTAGGCTGCCTTTCCATCATGGCCACAGGACTTCTGTATGGTGGCATACTGTGGCAGTGTGGTCGACGATTACCAGAACCTTCCTGTTTATACTCTTTAGCTCCCCTTTTGAATGCAGGGTTATGCCACATGGGCATCCAACCCACAAGGTTAATGCCTCTTCCTCTCACTGATATTCCGCTTATAGTAAAAGCAAGCAGCAGTTTGCGAAGTGCCATACCCCAGCGCTCAAGAACGCTGCTTTAACAATTCCACTGTTTTCCCATCTGCACATTGATTGCATAACTCCTTGATCAAGGGGTGTCCTTTGGGCACTATGTGCTATCCTAGAAAGCTATGTATGGGGTGTGTGCCCTAGGCAATCCCCCACATATCGCTTTGGGAGCCAGTATCGCAGAGCGGACATCGGTCCTCAGACCTCAGTGTCTCACATTCCCCATCCCCAGGCTTCCCTACTATGATTTAGTCAGAGAGTTCATACATTTTACAGAACTGAGGCTTAGAAATGTTAGGTGATTTGGACAAGATCATATATATTAGCTGAAGTGGGATCCTCCAGTTAGAAACTCTTTCTTCTGGTTCCAAAGTGGGCAACGAACGGTGTAGACTGCATCCCTTCTTTAATTGACTCCTGTTACTTTCACCTTCCTCCGTCTTTGCCTTCCTCTTTCTTCATTCCTCTTTCCCTCCCCTCTCAACCACTTTTTTCTGCCTTCCTTCCCTCAACTTCTTTGCCTTCTTTTAATTTCCCCTCACCTTACTCCACTACATTCCTCTCATGACGCAACCCTCTCTCCATACCTCTCCCTCTAACCCTCCTTGCCTTCCTTCTCTTTCCACTTCCCCCTTTCCATTCTCACTTCTCCATTCGTCTTCCTTTCTCCTCCCCTTTTCTGCCACTTTTTCTTCCTTTCTCTGCCTTCTCTGCTTCTCTTTCTCTCTTCTTTTCTCCCTTCCTTTGTCTCCCTCCGTCCCCTCCACTCCTTCTCCCCTTCCCTCCTCGTTCCTCTTTATCAACGTTTCTTCCTCCCTTAATTTTATAGTGCTGGCAGTACTCTGCATTAACATCGAATCAAAGAACCCCCAGGAAACACACAAAACAAATGGGAGATGAGAACGGCAAGGAGGAAACAGGAAATTATGTTTGAAGATATATGGAAGAGTAATGGAGCATGCTGGTTGCTTTAATGGTGATCAAGAATTCATCTAATTTCACAATTATTTCATTTAGTCAATAAATGGCACTGCCATGGTACAGTCACATTTTTTCAGTTGGGAGGGAACGTAAAACACTCTTAAGATCAGACAGTGAACTTTCAAAATAATCAAACATTCATACAAAAAGGAAGAAGCTGCGAAGTCTATAACAAAAGATGTTCATCACCCACTCTGTAAGCACGCGGCTCTCCTCTGGGCACAAAGCCATTGATGCTCCCTAGGACATCACACCTAGAAATCTTTGAAGCATGCAGAGCTCAGGGTACTTCTGATCTACTCCATCAACACAAGGCATTCTTATCTTGCCTTTCCCGGTCTTCTCAACTAAACAAATCCATCCACTCTCTCCAAGAGACCATGCAAATGGCAGTAATAACATAACTCGACATGTCCTAACATTATGCCACCCTAAAGCAAGGAGACAAGAAAAGAAAGAGCATACGAGAGAAGAAGGGGAAAGGGGAAAAGGAAACCTAATGTTATTTCATGTTTGGTTCCATAGAGCTAATGCCACCTAATGGCTGCTCCGAAGTCCTGCATAAGGAGATAAAAATGTTAATGTGGTGTTATGTTAGCTGCTTGTAAGCAACATACCATAAACTGATTATACATTTGGAGTACCCGTAATAGTGTGAGGAAGGAAAAGAAATGTGGAGGGTGGGGTCACCAGGGGTTGCCGCTGCCATGCCATGGTTATTCCTACTTCTCAATCGCTTGTGGTAGGCTACACTTTGTGCTTGTTGCGCACAACTATTTCCACCAGTCATGGCTCCTCCTCGTTGATTGTGGCGAGGTTCGGCTCATGGCTGCAGGCCCTTGTTGCATCCATGACTTTCCTGTCCTTGGTTGTCTCCAAAAAAGCTGTTGGTCTTGAGCACTAGCTCTTCTACTGGCTCTGGGAGCAAATATATGTTAACACAATGTTCCACTTAAAGCATTGGTGAGATCCACCCCGTAGGATACTTGGGTGGAGATATCAGTGAAAGATATCAAGCGAGCTAGAGAGGATTTACTGGTATGGAATCTTCAGACTGCGTTTCCTGGGCTGCCTTTTAAAGAGACCAGGGAAGCGCTGCCATTGGAAAGTAACCTACAGCGCTATGAAGCAGGATGTCCCTGATCTCAGAGCAGGTAAATGCATGAAGTTGGTGGAGGTATGTGGGGTCGGGTGGGGGTTCAAGGGGGCATGTTTTCTGTTGGAGGGGCGGACAGGGAGTGGGGGAGCGGATGGAAGGTTTGGGCAGTGAAACCTCCAGTGGAGGACTGCCTGTGGTGGGGAGGTTTCAAGGAGGGGAAGTGGGTAGAAGGAGGGGCTGGGGTTGGGGGCATATTCAATGAGGGTTCAGGGAGTGAAACCTCCTGATAGAAGCAAATCCTGCCCATTGGAGGCTGCTGGTCTAAAAAAAAGGCAGTCTTTTATTGGAGTGGTCTCCGACTGGTGCGATATTCACATAGAACCGACTTACCTACCTTGAAAGTCGCATGCACGGGATATTTAAGATCACTCCTGTTTTAGCTCCTTGTTTGCTGGGGGTGTGGGCCGAAGCATTGTAGATTGCCGACATCCCAGCCCCTATGTGGGAGGCTATAATAATTCTGCTTCTGAGACCCCACAAAGATCCAGAAGTCTGCAGCTCTTACTGGCGTATTGCACTGATTAATGCAGATCTAATGATCTTAGCAAAAATCAGAGCCAAAGGACTGCTTCCTCAAATGGGATCTCTGATGGATCTAGACCAGGCTGATTTATACTTGGCATGTCCACAGCCCTTGATCTTTGGTGCTTTTTTGGGGTTCCTTGCAGATAAATTCATCGGTATGGGTGGTCGGGCCAGTGTTTTATGCTGAAAAAGCATTCAACTCTCTCTCTTGGACTTACCTGTTTGCAGTGCTGTAATAAATTGTCTTAGGGCCTGCCTTTTTTTATTGGATAACATTCCTTTACACCAACCCTTGTGCTAGAGTATCCATCAGTTCCCTGTCCTTGGGTATATTTTGTCTGGGATCTGGAATCCAACAGGGGTGCCCACTGTCTGCTCTCTCATTGGTCATAACAATGGAGCAGCTGGCAACATTCGTGAGAGTGAGGCATGCATATTGAGGGTTTGCTCGTGCAGGCTGTAAGGCTGCCTCCCTTTAGTGAGCCAATGATGTTCCTTTTTACATTAGCCACCCGCAGGTTGATTCCTTCCCTATGATAAACAAACTAGTCAAGTTTAAGGTTTTTCAAATTTTGAAGATTAACCATAACAAATCCAATCTTTTCTCCTTGATGTATAGCACCATGATATAGAGGGTTACAACTGGGCCCCCGATACAGTTTTGTACTTAGTGGCCAAAGTCTTAAAAGACGTATCTGCAGGCTAATCATGCAACATATTTGGAAACCTTTGAGGTTAAAATCCAACACTGGTGCATGTTCCTTATATACCTTTGTGGGAGAGTCAAGTATAAAGTGATAATAGTTCCAAAACGTTTTTCTTTCTTTCGAAACATCCAGATACAACCTGGCCATGAATTTTTCTCTAAGTTACAGGCACTTTATTGATTGGCATTAAGTGGTATTCTCTGGTTTGGTCATTCTCCCATGGGCGACTGGCGCCTTCTGACTTAACAGTTCTATTTTCGAGCTGCTCACGGCATTTGGGAATGTCCACCAGGTCCTTTTTCTCATGTTCATATTCCAGGGGAGGAGATCTATCACGCCTCTCTCTGTCATTGATGTTACCAGGTAATATGGACAAAAAGTGTGACTTCTATCCGGTTAAATCAATGACCAGCCCCTGGCCTAAGGCATGTTGCAAGTTGGGAGTTGAGGTTCTTGTAAGACACAGCGGGGGATAACTGCACTGCACCCCACTTTTGATCCTACTATTTCCAAATGTTGGTCTCATCCGAGATATGGTGCGTTGGGTATATTTGTGACTCAGAAGGCTTTTCAAGACAAACTGGGAAAAGGGCATAGTTTGTTGTTTCAGTATGTTCAAATGCATGATGCATTTTGTAGCCGGAGAAAAGACTTCCTAGTCGAACCCTAGGGCAATGGGTTATTGGCCTTACCTTTTCAGATGGGAAACTGCTTGCTCTTTTTCCCTGAAAGGGAACTCGTACAGATTAAACTTCTTCATAGAGCACATCTCTCACCTGTGCAAGAGATGAGACTGCTTTATGCCTGGGGTGCTCCAAAGACAATGCAGTCCTGTGCGTCTACAGCCTGTTTCTGGTCCCAGGTCTTACACGCATTGCAGTCCATACTGGGGTTTCCCTTGAAGTTAGATCCAATTGGATGTTTGGGGCAGGGTCGGACTGGGGCATAAAATGTCTCGGGCACCAACGAAAAAGTGACCCACAGTTGCAAATGGGGATTCATTCCTTTTGTGATGCTGTTTGAATAGTACCCAAGGGGAGGTTTTTGATAAAATTTGATGTGAATTGTTCATTTTAAACTGGTCAAAACTATTCGCCGCATAGTGAAGTAACTCATCAAACTGGCCTACAGTGGCCAAAAAAGTGCCCCACTTTGACCCCAAAAAATGGCCCACACAAGCATTTTGCATTTTTGGTTCGGCCATGGGCTTATTGCCAGTCCGAACCTGATTTGAGGGGAAGATGTAAGACCTTGTCAAAAGACCTCTGCAAGTTGGTTGGTGGTATGGTACATTCTACTGACCTGTAGAACAGGAAAAAGGCCTGAATGTATCCAATTGGTTTGCATATCTTTTATGATGTAATAATTGTGATGAAACCTGACTAGTGTAGATACCATTCCAAAGATGTCAGAGGTATATCAGACAGCCCCTTAGGTCAACCAGCTGACCAATCAGATGCTGGAACACTGTAGTGTGATGCCCTGCGCGCTTCACACTCTGATGCTTTATTGTTCTGCTTTGTTCTCTCCATACCTGTACAGCCATTCTTGTGTTTTGTGTCTACATTGAAGTGGTTCTATGACAACATTAGTGTATATGCCAATACCACGATCTTAATAAAGTTGAGAATAAAATTATGAAAATTAAGGCGGTTACAGCTAAAATCGAAACAAAGGCTCACAGCAATTAATTGGTGATTTGTTTTCATTCTCTCTATTCAGTTTGAGATGACTGAGAGTATAGTCAGCCCCACAGATAAGGGGGTTTGGAGGGATCAGCCTCTTTACTCCCTAAAAATAGGCAAATAATACCCCCTACCCCCCAAAAAAATACTTCAAAATAAAAAATAGGAAACAGACACGTAGGACCTTGTGCCCCTGCTTTCACCCTCATTGCTCCATTCATATATTTGGACCAGTTGTGTATGTAGTACCAAAGGAAGAAACTTTTATTACTGCCTGATTGGACGAAGTAAACGTGTATCTTTTAAAGTGTTTGAATAACTAGGTGCAAAGGAATTATTTAAAAAGCATGTTTTCCAGTTAAAACATATTTTGAACTCAATTAAAGAAATATTCCCATTGTGAGTTGGGCCTCCGTTTTTACTCCCTAAAAATCATTTTACTCCAACCTTCAAAATCTATAGTATATTGTAGTAATTAATTCAACATCTTTGGCTCACGCACAATCTTCATAGGCTGTGGCGCGTTCCTTTTCTGCGTGCACTTTCTTTTGCATGGCAATGGCTTTTCTGGTGATCAGTAGCCGCAGCAATCTGCTTCCTTTGTTGCATAGTGATGTTGTGATTGTTGCCGAATCGCCAAAAGGCCATCATTAATCTGTTGCGTCAAAAGGTCGGGTCCAACTTTAACACTTTCCGTTATTACGATTTTGCTGCCCAGACCCCCCTTTGACGTTCTCTGTTTCTCTCTCTCAGGACCTCCTGCTCTTGCTGTGTCTCCCCCTCTCTCGCCGTTTCCCTATCTCTCTCCCTTTCTCTGCTTCCCGCTCTATTCCCACCCCCACACTCTTGCTCCCTTGCCCACTCCATCATACTTTGCCTCGTTTGCTTAATCTGTCCCTCTAGTTCTCCTGTCTCCCTCTATGCTATACCTCCATTTATTTCTCTCCCCCATACTGTTTCTCCCCCATTGCCCATTACTCTCCCTTTGGCCGTTTCTTTCCCATTGCCCATTTATCCCCCTCTTGTTTTCTCTCTCGCTCTCTGTCTCTCTCCTACCTCCTTTTCCTCATCACATGTCCATTTGGTTCCTCTGCTTCTGTCTTTCTATCTCCCTCCGTGTGTTACTCTGTATTCATTTGAGCTCCTCTGTATCTGCTGCTTCATGTCTCTTCCCCTTTTCTCACATACCACTCTGTCTCTTTCACTATCTACCCTTCGGTGCTCCTTCCAGCCTCTCGTTTACCCTACTTCTTCTTTCAGAAGCCTCCTCCCCACTCCATATCACCGCTCCTTTCTGCTCAGAACCCTTTCTTTCCCCTTTATGATTCTCTGAGAGTTGGTGCATTACTGCAGGAAAACTCTCGCCTGGACACCGGGTAAAAGGTGTACAGATTCACCAGCATTAAAACTGCATGGGTGCAAGCACAGTAACACCCCACGAATTGCAAACCATCCAATAGCACAAGGACCGTGCCCAGTTCACCCGAGTCTTGTCAAACATGGAATGTGTGCAAGTGGCATGAACCACCACAACAGAAAGTAAAGTGAACTCGGGAAGCCACAGAGCCCTGCCACAGGCATGAAAAGACCAGAGTGAACTAAAATATTAAACCAATAGTCACACACCAGGGTAGAGTATTGGGAGGCAGAGGGCAGAATTGGGAAGTAGAGGTACAATGGGGGGAATGAAAGCCTAGCTAAAGAAAGAGAGCAGTGCATGTATCATTCTGATCCTGCCTGTACTGTGAAAAACACTAGTTCATATTCTTTCTGCTTTGATCTCTGCCATTGCTTCGCTACCACTTCTCTCCTTTCATTTGCCTCTCCCCACTCCAGTCCCTTTCTTCTCTCATGCTCCCCCTCTCTAGCTCTCCGACTGTTTCTCATTATCTCTCTCTCTCAGCCCCTGGCCTCTTGGCTACTCCCTTCCCACCTTTATCTTTCCATGTACTCTTCTGTTAACCTATGTCTCTGTTCCTCTTTTGCATTATTTCTCCCACCCAATTTGCCACTTTCTCCCTCCTTGTATACCTCATAACCCCTCCAAATTATTGTTCACCCCACTGGCTGTTGATTGGTCTTTTTGCCTCTCTTCTATTCTAACCTTTCTACAACTGCCCCTTTCCACTCATGTTTCCCTTCTTCAAATGCATCCTCCCCTTCTCTTTATGTGCCCATACACGCTGTGTAACCTTCTCATCCCTCTTACTTACCCTTCAATCCCTTTTTGTCTTTCTCTTTTTTCTGGATCCGGCTCTTCGCTCGATCACCTTTTTGCATACTACCTACTTCCCCACCTCTTCTGTCTTGGCTCTTTGCCCCCCTCCCCCATGGGTTAGAGAAGATGGGGCACATAGAGATGTGGTAGGTGCGTGGCCTAGTACAGCCGTCACGATGGCAAGATTGGAAGTGTGAAATGGTGTGGTGTGTGGAATCTGCTGATGTGCAGTACTTTTATGTAGAAGTGCTTGAGTATGCCAACTATGTGGATAGTGCTTTGTCTCTCGCGTTCAAAAGCAGGAAACCTCTGTATCAGGCAGGTCTATGCCAGATAGTAGCACTGACGTAAGAGCTCATCTGCAGATGTGCTTCTTGCCTCTAATCCATTTGTTTTGTATGAAAAGTCCAGCCTTATCTTGGGGTGGCCTGGTTCCCTCTGGAGCCAGTGATTGAAAAGCCTGGGAGGATTTACGGAGGATTCCCTGGACACCCCTAATTAGTCCCTGCCACATGTGTGACCTACTTGTTGGCTGCTCCAACCGGTTGCTTAGTTACCCTCAGAGTCTCACTGGGTACCTGGCTCCTCTTTGACCAGTGACCACTGCACTGCCTTTGGTCCTGTCGTGCACTAGGGGCTGTAACTGTAACCGCTACAGTCCCCCGCCTCTTTGCACTTACCTATGAAAGACCAAAGAAATATCGAGGCTTAGTACCACAAAATGAAATACGACAATCACGGGTCAGAAAGATTCAAGTATCTTTTATTCTGTGCAGATTCAAAGCAAACAGAGAGCTAGCTGGCTCCCAACACCTCACAGTGTGTACCAGCAGACACATTGAGGGGTGAGAGTGCTGAACATCTCAACACAGACATTTTTATACAGTTTTTCAAACATTGTCCAGCCCCTCTCTGAACTAATAAGTTACATGCTAGGGTTTGTGCCCAGTTCACATATCAAACATTACAATATTGTACAAAGGATTTAAGTTTGCATGTCCATGAAGTTACAATGGTGATGTTGGTTCTCTGATCAACAATAAGCCTTGTTTCAAGAATCGCTACAATGCAGTTCAGCAAAGCACACGATCTGAGTTTGTTCTGCATTGTCTCGTTTATATGAGGATGAGGCTTGTGAGCGCAGACAACACTTGGATTGCAGTTCATTCAAGTCACAAGGTTTCTTTGCATAGTACAAGCAGTCTGCTCTCGGTCAGCCTAAACATTAACAAAACTCAAAGGTGGTTCAACTCGGCTGCAAGTTAAAAACACAGTCCACCATTTTAGAACACAAAACAGGAGTCAAAATCAAAATGCCGGATGATTCCTAAAATGGCAGCAAAGTCGATCGAAAATCGAAACATTTCAGACGCGGTTTTCCGTGCAACTTGAATGGGCTTCGGCCAATATTTATAAAACGGCAGTATTATATGAATACAGTTTAACAAACCCTCCTTTTGGCCTGAGACAAGATCATTACTCAAACATTTGTTTTACTCAAAACCCCACGTCTCAATGTCCGTACATCCTGAATAACATTCTTCAGAAATATCAATCGCCATAAGTCCCTTGATAGTAACATCCTTCATTACAAAAGCGTTAGCAGTTTTCTTGGGTGCCTGTACTTTTGGTCCTAATGTACCTATAGTTTATGCACAACATCCTCCTAACATCGAACATATGGAATGAAGACATTGTATACAACAGCAACAAAACAGTAGAACATCAAGAACTATCATTAGGACTGCAAAGTGCTTCCAACCCCATGAACTTAACAAGTCCTAGAACCAAGCACTAAGATTCTAGTTTCCCTCGGGGACATGTACTTCTACACTCAAGGTAAGCAGATTTTGTATTGTCTTGAATATGGTAGGGGAGGAGTCAGGTGCAAAAACACAGCACGCACATCCCACCAATTTACATACCCCACCATGCTCAGCTAGGATGACGTCTAATACCATCCTATTTTGAAGGGCCACTAATCTAATGGCCTTTTGCTCTAGCATCATTTTGTACACTATATCGATGGTTTTCTCCAATACCCTTGCTAATCTTCTAATATCCTCGGAATTCATTATTTGTCCCCAAAATGGCACAAAGGATTTTGCTACATGACCCAAGACTTGTGAAGGAGTATCACCATTCTCATCCCGCCTTGGACGAGCTCTAGAGACTTCAGAGGTGCTAGCCACATATACCCCTGGTAACAAGATACCTGAATAACAAGTCCCCTGCCAATCTCTAGGTAACCAGGGATAGGCTTCATTACTACAAACAAAGTAAACAGGATCTCCTACATACAAATTTACATACATGCATACATTTCACACAAATGTCTTCAGAACGCTGCCCCCAAATACTTGATTGACAAAATTGTTCCAAAAACCTCATCTAGACCTACGAGATCAGCCAACTCCTGCATTATCTCACCTCGCTATAACCCGTAAAGAGCTGGAGGTACTAGCTTCCCGGTACAAGCAGCTTTGGCCTGGAATGCCCTACCACTTAACCTACGTATGACCGCAACCTCTACAGCTTTAGATCCAATACCAAAAAATGACTCCTCACCAATGACACTGCATTCATTGTTTGAGTCTATTATTTAGACTCCACTGGCCCCTTACCAGCACAATCATGCCTGTAACTGTACAGCTTCTGTTTTGTAACCATTGCATTTAACTGTTATTTTTTTGCTTCTGTTTCATTGCTCTTACCTCCTTCTACTTTGTATTCTGTATTTATGTCCACTAATATGTATGTATGTACACTATGCTGTCTTGAAAAAGCGCCCAGATACCTCCAGGTGTGGCATGCTGTATAAATAATAAAAAACAAACAAACAAACAAAGGTCTGTTCTCACTGGTTAGATTTGCAATGTTGGTACAACCCTCGAATGTACCCATTGGCTGAGAACCATCCCTTTGTATACAGAAGAAACAGAGTTGGTGCTATGATTGATAGTATAGGAAGGAGGCATGGCATCCCGGTTGCGTACGGGAGCCATCTTGAAAGAAATCAGTGATTGAAAAGGTCCAGAGAGTCTATCAGAAGGCCTAATAGAAGCAACATTGAGTTTGCTCCTATTTGCAAAGAGGGAACATCCTAAAAGTGTCAGGACTCGTTTTTCAAATTCATTCAGATTAGTCCCATCGAAATTCCCAGAAATACTATTGTTCCAACGACCAAAGAATAGTGCCCTTAGTGAGGCATAGCAAGCAGTAGTTAGAGGAAGAGGATGAATATACCAGCCCAACCCCTTTTCCACATGTTATGGCAAGTGTGAACACACCCAGCAATTAATTCTGTTTAGAATCGCCTGGGTCGCATTCATGATCAATAGAAGAGTGTTATTATGATAACCCTGTCTATGTTGGGAGTCTTGAGGAGGAAGAGTGTGCAGATGCACGAAAGTCGAAGGCACAGTGGAGACAATTTCAGTCGGTAACAAAGTCTGAAGCAGACGCACCCCCTCAATGTACCATAACCCAAGCGCTAATACAATTGTTAAGCAGACCAGTACTGTGATTAAAAAACAATGGGTCCTCAGGGACCATCATCTCTGATGAATAGATTCTTTGTTAGCCACAAGACCAATAGCTTGTTCCGCATCAGTAGATTTAGGAAAGGACATTGTTTCTCAGAGTCCATTTAGAAGCCTCTCCGTTAGGCTCTTTTAGTTCATCAGTCAGTGGGCCTGAAATTTAGATACTTGACCATGCATCTTCCAAGCTCAACTTGGTATAAATATGTGTTGAAGTTTGGTTTTGAATACCTACAATAATACTTTGTATTCATCATTGTAGAAAAATGTTAATGAAAAGAGTAAGATGGGCATTTTGTTTTCAATCCTAAATTTCACAAGAAGGGACCACTCCTGTTTGCACTTTTTTGCAAAAGGGGCAATTCATTAATTGTAATTGTTTAAACCAAGTACTGGAAAAGTAAAGTTTAAAACACAGGCGAAAATTGCCTTTGCTCTTATCAGGCTGCATTTATTGAACAAACTTGTGTTATTCAATAGCAAATCAAAGTAAACATATCAAACAAAAAGTTGTCATGGGCAATTGCATATTATAACCAGTATGTACCAAACAATTATGTACAGGGCCAAGGCAGGGGAGCAAGGCCCTCTCCTCCCTGCCACACCCCACCAGGAGTGATGCCAGGAGGCCGGAAACCCCTCAAACTGCACAATCTGCCTCCTCATGCAGCTCTCCCAGCCGTAGCACTCTCTCCTACATGCAGTGGCGGCTGGTGAGTTTGAAAGCTGGTGGGGCGTCCATTTTCAAGGGGCGAATTTAGTAGCGAGCGCGCGCAGCGCGTGAGCCCACACCCCCCCCCGTGAAAATTTTGGAAAAATGACCTACAAAATGTGCAATTTACTGTCCAAAAAACCCACTGAAATATGAAAAAAGAATTCAGTTTTACATATTAATGGTGGTACACTATTCTTACGTGTGCAAGTGTGATGGCGTATTTTACAGCAGCTTGTATTGAGAATAGCTGGTACTATGGTGTATGCATAAAGAAATTCATTATATAGTCAGTAATGATGGAAACATATGTTTGTCCTGCTGTCACTGGCATTCACATGCGCTCATCTTCTTACTAAGGTGGGATTTTAGGCATTTTCTGAAAGGGGGAAACTAAGCTAAAATATTACTTTAGTTTTTAACCACTTAATTAATGTGACATTTGTCCTACCTTTAATGGCTGTCTGCCTCGCTGAGTTGCCATTGCTTCAGTTTCTCAAACTTGCAACACGTGGAATGCACAGGTCTCAGAAATAGCACATAAATATTGCATGGAGAAAAATGCAACAGAAATAGTTTACTAAGTTTATTATGTTGAGTGCTTTATTATCAACCAACAACCATAACATCAAAACATACTTCACATTTCTCACTGTTCTGTCAAATAGATCACTGCAACCTTACACAAAATCCTAACATACATAAGGCCATTGAAACAAAGAATTCAAGGTAACCCACAAAATAACTGCAAATAGCTTGTTTGTAACAGAACATTCACTGGTCAATCATTTTGAAAGTTTGTACACAAATTGTGCATGTCTATTTTTCAGAGAGGCAAATTTATCAATAGTCCGTTTATTGAAGTCAGGGATCTCTTGAATTAGTTGTTTTTCCATGAACAGCATGGCCAAAGCATTCAGACGATCCTCAGTCATTGTGTTTCTCAAGAATGTTTTAATTCGTTTCACGCTTCAGGGTGGAGAAACAGCGCTCAGACTCAGCTGTTGTCATGGATGTAGTAATCAGAATTTTTAATAACTGCATTGTCTCACTAAATGCTTCTTCGAGATTGTTTTCAACAAACACTTTTAATAAAGAAATTGCCCCACTTGAACTACAGAATTCTGGTCTCTCATAAACAATTGAAAGCTCAGTGCGCAGTCTTTCCTTATTTAACATGGGGTACGCCTGGACAGTTGCATTCAGTGCATCATTGGGAAAAGACTGTCCATGTGTTTGAAATAGGTCACTCTGCAACAATTTGGCCCCCTCCAAGTGGTTAGTAAATGCAAAGCGTTCTTGGGCTTGTGTAACTATTATATCACATACTTCTTTAGCCAAACGATTCAAAGTGTTCATATTTACATTGCGACCTGAAAATGTTGCCTCTGATGGAAGTTTAGCTTCCAGATTGTCAGTGCTTTCACGTACTCTGCCAATGTACTTAATAAAAGTTGCAGTAGCTTTCTGCACATACACAGAGTCAATGTCTCGCTTCTGAAGCTGGTTATATAGAATGTCGACATGGGGCATTATGTCATTGAACAAAAAAAGGAAGAAAGGGAACTCCTTCTCTTTCAGAGTTCGAATGAATCCCTGGGCCTCATGCACAGTAACCCCCTCAAAATCAGTCCGTCTTTCAATAATGGTCTCAAAGCATGTACGGAGTGATTCCCTGTGCTGATATATGGCTTCCACTACCCGAATATGGTAGCTCCAGCGAGTGCAAGATGGTTTTGGAAGTCTTTGATCTGATACCTCATCTAGAGCTGCGGTTCTTTTTGGAGAACGAGAACAAAGAATGTACAGAAGTCAGGGATATCACAAAAGAAAACTCGAGCTTCTGAGATTTTTGAAACAGCCCGTTCAATGATGAGGTTAAGCTGGTGTGCATAGCAATATACATAATGTGCATTTGGATACACTTCAGCTACTTTCTTTTGGACTCCACCAGACACCCCCCTCATTACACTCGCACCATCATATGTTTGCGCAATTACTTTTTTTTGTGGCAATCTTCAGGGAATACTTTGTCCAATTTTTCCATTATGGCAGTAGCAATGGTCTGCGCACTAGAGTCTTTCAGATGAGAGAATCCATAAAACCTTTCAACAATTCTGTATCGTTCATCAATGTAGCGATAGACTAGCACAGACTGAGTCTTAGTGGAAACATCAGTTGTATCGTCTGCATGAATAGCCACATAATCTGTGCATTTTAACTGCTCTACAATGATCTCTCTGGTGACCGTGAGCATACAGTCCAGCAGTTCATTCTGAATTGTTTTTGAAGTGCCCTTGAATACTGTTGCATTTTTTAAGTGTAGTTCCATTGCACTGTCTATGCTGGATACAAAATCCACCAGGCCTCTAAATACACCAGGATTTAAAGAGTCTTCAGTTTCATCATGGCCACGTAAAGCCAATTCAAACGCACCACAAAAACGCACACAGTCTATTAACTTTGACAAGATGTATCGGTTTTTATCCACATTCTCATTATGCCTCATCACGCTCCGGCGATAGGCATCATCCAACTGTGTTGCAATGTTTACACTTCCCAACATGCGCAGCTGTAATATATTCTCAATATGAGATTTGCACGATTCATGTCTCTTGCTTTTTTCTGACAAATGCTTTAAGTCAGTGACTCCGGTTTTTGTCCATGCCATTTCACCTCCAAACAGCAGGCAAGGGAAGCAGAACAAAGACTGCTTAGCAATGCTACCACTGAGCCATGTCTTCTTTTCATACCACACCATGGAAAATGTGCGTGTGTAAGCCTTTCCCCTATCTTTTGCGGACTGTTAAATTTGTACATCTGGCCGATCAGGCCCTAGTCTTTTCACATCCAGTTTTTCACTGTGTGCGAGTCCGGAAAATGGTTTTGAGAGTAATTGGTCCACTAATTCATTTTCGGCAACAGTGACACCTGTTAATAAGCAAAATGATTATGTACATGTATATGTAGATGGGATCATGTAGTCATTGTTAGGTATGCTCTTCAATAACACATAAGTATAATTAGTCGGTACTAGACACAGATAGCGTCTGCAATTATACACAACTCTACTGTACTTATCATCGACCAGTACAGTTGAGTATATTTGCCGATGTTATCTATGCATGGGTTAACACACATGCCCATTAGCAAATGTGACACCAGCCACACAGTACGTATTGCAGCTTGTTTGGCAACTGAGTACTTAAGGAAGAAATGAGGCAAGTTTCTTCTGTTAATACTCTTCTTAAAAAAACATTGTTTAGAATGTATGGAGATTTTTCTGACTGCATAACACAACCCCAACCCCTCCGAAGCACTATGGGAGCAATGGTGAAGATTAGAAAGCAGGTATTCTGATGTTTGAAAGACTGGGATTTTACAGCAGTAAAACAAATTACTGTATACCATTCAACTGGAAGATACCAGGACACCATGATATAAGTGGGAACCACCACCCAATCCTATCCTTCGAAAAACTGTTTCCAAATGGACAGGTTTGCTTCCGTTGAACCATAAGCAGGCCTTTTTGAATTATATGTATGACTTTCCATTTTCAAATGCCACCCTCTCAGCTAGTCATAGATGCCATTCTGTAGTCTGTACTGTTAATCAGATTTTCCCCCACCTCATTGATCCCCACAAACATGGGCTTCTTTTCAAAAAAATGTTTTAAACAAGATAGCTGTGTGCCTTCTTTACTACAGATGAACACAAACAGAGTTGGAGTGCTCTGAGCACCAAACCCTACAAAAGACTCATGCTAGCTCACCTCGTTCTGGAGAATGGTCACTGCAATGAACTCCTTCGCAGGCTATGGGAAATCCAAATCCCGGAAGGTGCACTGCGGAGGTTGAAGTCCGATGTTTTTAGTTGCACAATTGCTCTGGACTGGTTGGATTTGTTCATCTAAGGTGTGGCTGATGGTCTGTAAAGAGAAAGCAAGAGACTGATCTGAGAAACGGCAGCCTAGGCTCAGAGCAGTATTAAAATGGTTTTCACACATGAAGGAGAGGGAGTTAACTGCTTGTAACATTGAAGCTGCACCAGAATAATCATTAGTACAATGTGTTAAGAAAGTACCAGCAACTACCACCATGTTCCAGTCATCAGTTGTATAACGCTGCAATATATACATTTTTGTAATGTTTTCGTTCTGGGGCTTTAAAAGTGCGCTTTGCAGAGCTCACATTACAAAATTAATTTGCTGCAGCCCTTCAGGCACCCGATTTATAAGCACTCTGCGTGTCCTTCGCTGAAGTCCTGTTAAAAACAGCATTGGCAAAGCCACTGAGATCCTGTTCAAACACAAGCATTGACAAAGCCAACATTTTGGCCTTGTGCATACAGTGTAAGCATCTGCCAGGCACTGCTATTAGATCATGATGTCCAGGAACTTGCACCATGTTTCTGCTTCTACAACAACAGGTACTTAATTCTGCTACAGCTGTGCCTGGCAAGTGGCACTGTGCCTGGCAAGTGCCTGGCAAGTGTAGCTGTGCTTCAGCTGTGCCTGGCCACAGCAAGGGATGAAGAAGTGAAGGTAGACAGATCAAGCACAACACAAGGCAGTGAGCCGAGGTCAAAGGGGAAGGTGGTGGGTATACAGCAAGAAGAAGAAGCACAGGCTGACAGTTAAATACCAGGGGTGCAGATAAGCAAGAAGGAGAAATGGCAAGTCAGAGAACTGGTTTAGATCAGAGAGAAGAGGGGCAAGGGGGTAACAAAGAACGTGGAGGACAGAAGGCAGAGAAGGGGGGAAATCAAGGAAAGCGGTTCAAAAGTCAGATCAATGGATGCAAGTAGGTGCAACATTGCACAGCCCAGGAGGCAAAGAATCAACCAGATGGTAAACAGCAGAAAGGGCAGTCAGCTAAGTAGGGTGAAGGGGTAGTAAAGCGCAGGGTTGGGAAAGACAGACAACATGGGGGTGCATAACCTTGAGGTGCATAATTATTTACACAGAGAAATACCTCTCACCATGTACTGTTTCCAGATGATTCTTATGTTGTTTTGAAGATTGTCATGAGAGATCATCTCAATGGAATTCCTGCTCAACACTCTTGCTCTCACGTAGCCTGCTGGCTGGGCTGGCATCATAAGAACACGGACTGCGCCCAGCACACCACAGGAATGCGCCCTGGCGAAACATTTGCTAAGAAGTGTTTCGTCCGTAAGCTGGGCACAGTCACATTGACTAATTGGCCCATCGGTAATGGATAAAAGATTAGATCACACATACTTGCAACAATACAAAAGGACTATTATGCAACGCAACAGGCAGGTCATACAAAACATGCACGGAATATAGAAAGCACTGCATCAAACAATGGGTTTCAATGATGACAGTGGCACAGTAGCAAGGGAGATTCATTCTGCGTGCAAATTCTGTCAGTCAGTCAACAGCCCTGGAAATCCAGCGCGCGCAGCGGTAATGAAGCTGAGCCCTGCGGGGAGTTTGGTATTCTCAGTGCATTGGCTCGCCTAATGAACTCATTTAGATTAGAAAATCCATTTAATATTTTATCGGAATTAACTTGTGCCAGGAAAGGGGATTACAATTCATATCCGCAAATGTGGCGGCATTGCAGGTTGAGGCGGCATATTACATGAATATTAAGTGCTTATATTGTCATGAAGCCAAACATTGCAAGGCAATTATACGTTAATATACTGCTAGTGTTCTGCCAATAATTAAATCTGAGTAGGGCATCATGGATATTTTACCGGATGTAAATCTAATATACATTATATTGTAACAGCTGAAATCATCTTGCATACACATTATGCTACACTTTATTTCAAAACCGCGAAAGCAGAGCAGCGAAAGCAGTGTTTCAAAAAAGATATTGTTTGTTTTTGTCCAAATATGATATGAGATGATAGGTTACGTGAAAGAAGAAAGTGGCGTGGGCTTCAACGTCTCAAAATGTGTGTGTGCCTTATTTATGGCCTGACAATGGCCCCAGTGAGGGTCAGTAACTCAAGGAAAACACTGTGGGGGTGTTCTCCTTGCAGAGCCCAACTTTTGCATGTTTAACACGATATGAGATAAAATCCTGCACCTTTGAGGTGTCTTTAACTGAAAAAGCAGTTCCTTTCGAAGCTAGGTATTTCTCCGGATGGCTTTACCACTTTTCTGATCTTCTGTAGGCTGAAGGACACTTTCGTAAATCAGAAAAGTTGTGACAATGACACTTGTGCACATGCAGCACCCGCCACAACTATACATGTCTAACAGCTTTTACAAATGGAAAGCACAATATCTCCCCTCCAACCCTTCCACCCACCTCAGAACGCTTCTGCTGGAAACTAAAGGAGAGATTGTGGGCTGTCTACACCACTTTTCTCCCGAGCTCAGAATCAGGGCCTAATGCATCACGGTGGTGATCCCTGCTCTGCCAGTCAAGTATTGTCTGCATTTCACGCATATTCAAATGCAGAGCATGCAGCAGAAATAATGGTGTCGCAGGGACTCTATATTGAGGTACAGAAGTCTCAAAACAACCTTGAAGGTCATTGTCTCCTACCTCCTTGTACACTCAATGAGGGAGCCCATTATCCACCAGGAAGACCCCTGGAGTTTAGGAGGACTCCACTTTCTTTGAGGCTCAGAACTGCGCTTTCCGCTCCCAAATGACCTCCATGTTGTGAAGCCGAATACTGTGAACGCACAGAATGTGTATGTACCTTTTAAAGGTACACACACATTCTGTGCGTTCATAAACCTTTCATCTCTTTATAAACATTTTCTGTGCACGTGTACAATGAGTGTTCGTGTAAATTCCAGCCAACAGGGAAGTGCAAATACAATGTCACTGCTGGGAACATGCAAGTGGCAGGAGTCCGTGGGTATAATTCTAGAGACCCGCAACAACCTTGTTCTTGAAAGGCATTCAGTACAAAAAAGAAGGTGGGTGAGGCGCGCACTCCCGGTCCTGGTCAATTAAACCTGTTGCAAAAAATAAGTAGCTGGGTCACATCCCAAAATGGACAAATATTCACAGGGTTAGATCCCTTCTGTTGCAAATCAGGTACTCAGTATTAACAGGGTTAGATCCCTTGCTGCAAATCAGGTACTCAGTAATAACAGGGTTAGATCCCTCAGCTCCAATTCTGTGGTCTGTAGTTGTTCTCCTCCTAGCGCTTTCTTATCTCAAATAATCATCAGGGAGGCTGTTGAGCAGGTGTGTCTAATTAGACTCAAAGGATTCTGGTAGCTGTAGTGAAAACGTTTTTTTTCTGTTCAGGTGACCAGCAACCGACACCCCTCCAAATCACAAGTCCTTCCCAAATTTGGGGGAGGGGAGAGAACCATCTTTATGATTCTCCAAAGTGGGGCACAGTCACCCCGTGGCGCTGCTTCTGGAGCCCGGGACTCCCATAGCATTCAGTACAAAAAAGAAGGTGGGTGAGGCGCGCACTCCCGGTCCTGGTCAATTAAACCTGTTACAAAAAATAAGTAGCTGGGTCACATCCCAAAATGGACAAATATTCACAGGGTTAGATCCCTTCTGCTGCAAATCAGGTACTCAGTATTAACAGGGTTAGATCCCTTGCTGCAAATCAGGTACTCAGTAATAACAGGGTTAGATCCCTCAGCTGCAATTCTGTGGTCTGTAGTTGTTCTCCTCCTAGCGCTTTCTTATCTCAAATAATCATCAGGGAGGCTGTTGAGCAGGTGTGTCTAATTAGACTCAAAGGATTCTGGTAGCTGTAGTGAAAACTTTTTTTCTGTTCAGGTGACCAGCAACCGACACCCCTCCAAAGCACAAGTCCTTCCCAAATTTGGGGGAGGGGAGAGAACCTGCTCAACAGCCTCCCTGATGATTATTTGAGATAAGAAAGCGCTAGGAGAACAACTACAGACCACAGAATTGCAGCTGAGGGATCTAACCCTGTTATTACTGAGTACCTGATTTGCAGCAAGGGATCTAACCCTGTTAATACTGAGTACCTGATTTGCAGCAGAAGGGATCTAACCCTGTGAATATTTGTCCATTTTGGGATGTGACCCAGCTACTTATTTTTTGCAACAGGTTTAATTGACCAGGACCGGGAGTGCGCGCCTCACCCACCTTCTTTTTTGTACTGAATGCTATGGGAGTCCCGGGCTCTAGAGGCAGCGCCACAGGGTGACTGTGCCCCACTTTGGAGAATCATAAAGATGGTTCTCTCCCCTCCCCCAAATTTGGGAAGGACTTGTGCTTTTGAGGGGTGTCGGTTGCTGGTCACCTGAACAGAAAAAAACGTTTTCACTACAGCTACCAGAATCCTTTGAGTCTAATTAGACACACCTGCTCAACAGCCTCCATGATGATTATTTGAGATAAGAAAGCGCTAGGAGGAGAACAACTACAGACCACAGAATTGCAGCTGAGGGATCTAACCCTGTTATTACTGAGTACCTGATTTGCAGCAAGGGATCTAACCCTGTTAATACTGAGTACCTGATTTGCAGCAGAAGGGATCTAACCCTGTGAATATTTGTCCATTTTGGGATGTGACCCAGCTACTTATTTTTTGCAACAGGTTTAATTGACCAGGACCAGGAGTGCGCGCCTCACCCACCTTCTTTTTTGTTCTTGAAAGGGCCCAGCCCCAGACACAACCATGCTTGCACAAGGAAGGCTCAGAGGGCAGGAGTCTATGGCTCCAGTTTAACACACCTCTTTTTTTTTGCTTTGATATGCAGACTAGTCTTCTTCCTTCCCCCCTCTCTCTCCCTCTTCGGGAGTTACACTGCCGGAAAGGGTGATGATTTTCACAGCAAATAAAGAGGCCTTGTACCTGCTTTTATTGTCTTCTGAAGAAACAACCCTATGAATTTTATGACTAAGGTAAATGGGATAGCTGTTCCTTACTTTCCTTTCCACTTCAGGTCGCACCAGCACTGTTAATATATACAAAAATTACCAAAGCGGAAGGATAAACAATGCTGCTAAACCGTAACAGCCATTCAGACAACCACTGCATTCAAATTTTACAAATGCCCAAAATTGCACATTATTTTAGACGGGTAATAGAACCATTACTGTGAACTGCAGTGTTTCAACTCAAGTGAACGCACAGTATAAACATAAATTACATAATTCTGAATGATATAATTTTGCACTGGTGCAAAATGGAGCACACTTATGTGCGTGCTTACATGTCTAGGCAGCCCAGTCCATTCCGATTTAAAACGTGTTCTCTCAGTTCCTACTAGGAACTGAGAGAACCCGTTTTAAATCGGAATTGACTGGACTGGCAATTATATTTTGGAGACTCTATTGTCATTCAAGGAATGGGCAGAGAGATGCCCAAAGGTCAGTTTCGGAACTATGCAAGATTGACCAGTACCTTTGCAACTAATTGGGGAATACCAAACAGAGGAACCCTCAACTACCCCAATTCTACAAGCTATCCTTACCACAGGGAATGATGTGCACAGCACACCATATCCAGGTTATACTCCACACTACAGGACAGCAGAACCCAGCCTCAGCTTAAGGTAAAGGACAAAGGGGAAAGGGGCATGGACATGCCATTTGAGGAGTCGGAATGGAACACAATATGCATGCCGGTTAGCTAAGTATCTAGAAATGCCCGGTTTTAACTGATTTAGTTTACTTTTCCACACAGGGTCTATATGACCCCCTAAAAAATGACATGTGATGTACTCAGATCACCCACATAAATGCCCCAGATGTAGGCAAGACATGGCAGGCTTTTTGGCATATGTTGTGGGCGTGCCCTATAATACAGGTTTACTGGCAAGGGGTGATGGCGTGGATAAATGCCCTTGTGTGGGGGGCCAACTCGACTCTTCCCCCAATATATGCTTACTAGGGGTTGTAGCCATGGGTAGTCGGGTCACAGTGAACCAAAGGAAGAGAATGACCAGCTTCTTGTTATTGCTGGCAAAACGCAGAATGGCAATCTTGTGAAAATGCCCAAAGGGCCCCGTGCTGGCACAGTGGTTGAACAGAGAAGGCATGACACGGGAACAACAAGGGTGCCAGAGAAAGGGGGAACTTTTAGGTGAAAGAACAGAGAAGACAGACACAGGGGGGCGGGGGAAATAGACGAGAGAGAGAAAGAAAACAAGAGAAAGAACGCAGAGCAAGAACTATTCAGAAATAAAGAAAGCAAAAAGGATGAAAGGTGAGTAGGAAGGAAAAAAGATAAGGAAGGGAGATAGTACAATAATTAATGGATGCGAAAGATGCGAGTTAGGGAGGTAGAAAGGATGGAGATGGGCAAGAAAGATGCGTTAGAGAGAAAAAGAGGCACAGAGTGGGTTTTGGGAAAAGTTGACACATGGGAAGACACGGTAGAGGGGTGTGGGCGTGGAGTAAGGGGTTGAAATCTGGGAGGAATGAACAAGGGGCCAGAGACTACGAACACACCATTCTCTCTGTCTTTACTGCTGTGGAAAACCACAGTAACAAGCAGTGGCAAAGCCACCACCTTTGGGTATGCTGAAGGGGAACCTTTGGGCGCGCTGGCCAGCATCCTCGCCTCCTCCCTTCTCTGTGTACTCCCCCTCAGCAGTTCGTGGGCTCCGCGCCTCTCGCCGCTGCAGCCCCTTCTCTCCCCTGGCTTATTCTGGTTATCTGGACTAGAAAAAAGCACGCAAACAACGGCGGGGTTAGGTCCTCTGGCTCGGGAGGACAGTAAACGGGATATAACTCACACCAGCCGCGGCCCGCGACCACTCCCGCATGCTAATTGTGCCGTTTTATATTTTCTGCATTTTTCTACAAAAAATGCCGAAAATATAAAACGGCACAAGTCACCAGGGGCAGGTAGAGCCCTGGGAGAGGGCCTCTCCCTGCCCCTGGTGACTTGTGCCGTTTTATATTTTTGCATTTTTTGTAGAAAAATGCTGAAAATATAAAACGGCAAAATTAGCATCCGCGGGAGTGGTCGCGGGCCGCGGCTGCGAGTATGGGCAGCAGCAGCGCACGCCTGCCTGCCCTGGGCCTTGCATACCGGTCCGTGCAGTGGCCCAAGGCAAGGCCCTTGGGCCACGGCACGGACCGGGGCTAAACAAAGTAGGCCCAGGTCAGGCGGCCACTGCCTTGGTGGTAGCGTGCGGCCCGCTACAACCAAGGCTCGCCCGAGTCACCCCAAGTTGAGGCAGTCAGCGAGTCGGCAGACTCGACACTGCACTCCACTCCAGCAACACTGAACGACGCGTAGGCCCTGGCCAGCCTACACCTCGTTCAGTGTTGACTTGACTGGGCCTGGGCCGCGTGATGCTGAACCACATAGTTTGGGCCTGGGGAGGGGGGTAAGGGTAACACTCCCGAGTCCCTGGGCCCAAACAGAGATTAGATTAGAAACAAAACAAACAAATACAATGCATGCACAATGGGGTACTTACCGCGCTGGTGCAGCAGCAGCATTGTGTGTTGTGTTGACTCGTTGACTCGTTGAGCTAAAAGAAACAGAAACAACAGACGTGTAAAGGCACCGCAGGCGCACGCACACACCCTGCGCCGCCAGTCATAGATACAGTAATGTCATTGGCTGGCAAACAGCCAATGACATTACTGTATCCATGGCAGGGGAGGGAGGGAATAAATAAGTGTGCTGTTTGCGCACATTTTATACTGGTGGGGCCACCCCTGAAGCGCCCCGCCAGGCTTCTAATTAAAAGGGGCTACGTAGAGTGCGTGGAGCTACGAGCTCCACGCACTCTACTATACAAAAAAATATACTAAATTGGGACGCGCCCCGCTGCCGGGCCGGCCCCGGGCCTAAACTATTGTTTCCCTGCCACAGCGCCCCCGCGCTGTTGGCAAAGGAAATGCACCATCTTCTAAGCTAAAAGAGATTCAATCAGAGTTCTCTGATTGAATCTTTTTTAGCTTCTCTCTTTTTTTTTTGGGGGGGGGGGCGGCTCCCGGCCGCTCTATCATAGCAGCCGCCACTGCCTACATGCTGGCGCTCCCTCACACCCTCAACTCAATTAAAATGTGCTGCAAAAATACAACGTAATTTTCTAAGAAACACAATCTCCTATTCCTTACTTCAGTATTCTGGGGGAGTGGGGTCTATCGTTCACATAAGATGGAGGGACCACAAGCACCTCCTCTGGGGCCTCTTGGGATAGCCACAGTGTTCAGGAACGCACTGCTGGGTGAACACCATCATCTGAGATGGTACAAAGACTGGGGGCCTCACTGCTCAGCCCTCTCAGAGGAAGTGGAGGATGCATCACCCTCGATGTTTCCCAGCCAGGCTAAGAAAGACATGCTGGTGGCTGGTCGGACTAGGTTGGAGTGCAGGTAAATGGGAATGGTGATTAGGGGAGCTGAAGGTGGCTGGGATGAAATGGGGGAGGGGATAGGACATAAGAGCAAGGGAGGAGCAGATGGGAAGGTAGATGGGTAGATTGATTTTGCAACACTCTTTTCCTTGCTTCTCCTTTTGCTCTGTACTGTTTTTCTATAGAGAGATTCAAATGTACTTTTACAGATCTGGATTGAAGATTAGGGCACCTGGCAGAGCCCTGAAAAACCCAGGTGGGTATACTTAAATTAACAAAAACTTCAGGGTGAGAGGTCACATAGTTCCAACATTATAGCAAATATAACAGTCACTTCTTACTGCATTATTCTTCACAAAATGTATTTAATGACATCTGGATAATGTTGGTGGGGATAGAGCACCCAGAGATGTTTAGAAAAAATAATACATATAGGTATGATCCGGTAAGACAGGCTGGATCTCAATGCAATAACAACAACAGATAACTGCTACTATTGGTTGATCATTTCAATTGTGCAGTCACAAGAATAAGCATAAACCCACATCAATGGACATATATACAAAAAGCACATTAACAATGCTTCAAATGTGCACTGTTCAAATGGTGATATCGTCGACACAAAGGTGTTTCGACCTTGAGGAGCTGTATAGTGCAGCTTTATGGGCAGGCCTCAGGACGTGTGATGGAATGGATGGTAGTCCCGGGGTCTCTATCTATGAACAACAAATGGGAAGGTGTAAGTGGAACAATGACCTCAAGTAAAATGATAATTCACAAAGCTCCCATAGGATGCTTCATTAAAAAACAGGAGACTCTGTGGTAGAGGAGCCTAGATCTTACCGGAAACGTATCCAGTGTAAGGGTAAGTAAGATAATCCATCATGGGTATAGATATCTTTGGGGCATTCAATGCGTCGTTGAGGGAACAAATATTTACTTGTAACGACATATAAAGATCTGTAAGAGTTCTATACAGATTGTGGTGTCATATATGAGTGAGAGAAAAATGGGTAAAATCTTACCTCAAATGGTAAGATGTGTCTTCTTGGTTCAAAATGGAGACACCCACTGTAAATCGTGGTTCCTATCCCAGATTGTCCAAACGTGACAGTATCTGTGTATGAAAAACGCGCATGAGTAAAGAGAACTTATCTGCGAGTGAAATATCGGTCTGCAGGTATAGTGAGGGCAAAGTACTGTATTGGGCCCTGTTTCGTGGCCTAGAATCAGAGCACATAGGATTTGGCTAGCATTCATACCTTAATGTGTTCGTCTGGGCTAGGCGAGGAGGCGCAGCGTCTCTGGACATGAACGTCTCTGGACACGAACGCCTTGAAAGTGAAACTGTAGCCATGACGACCTCGGGTAATCAAACCCGTCGGTCGTGTTGATTGGTTAGGTAGTGGCGCTACCGTAGTAGGGCGTCATCTGTCCATTAGCCAATCGTACACAGCCAAGGGGGCTCGAGGGGGCGGACTCGCTGGACACTTCTGCTAGGAGTGAAAATACTGTGTGAAGTAAGGCAAGCGTAGTGCGCGCTAATTGCACGTAAACTGTAGGGTAAACGGAACAGCGAGCAAACGCCTAGATTTTCGCAGAAGTGATATCATGGAATGGGCGGAGTTTATGTGGAGAAGCCCAATGTTGTCAAGTGTGGCTTGCAATCTGTAATCAATCTAGACATGTAAATCACTTATGCATCACATTTCAGAACAAACAATAATAAATGCAGATGAAGATATGTCCACGTTGATTCATGTGCGAAATGGGTACCATACAGTGCAACTTGTAACAACCAAATATGTGTATTGAAAATGAAGACGTATGGATGAAGGGTTGTTATTCCCCAGTGACACAGCCTCAAATAATGTACTTGTGGTACCAGAAATTGTAAGATCTGTTGAGGCCATCATAGAGGTTAGGCCGTTCATTTAAATTCACTGGCTGTAGAAGTGTTTCCATTCTACTGATATATTTAAACCTGTTCTAACAGTGTCTAGTTTATGGACTAACTGTTGCTCGAGCATCGTCAGAGCTTTATCCCTGTCCCCTCCTGTTTTCTGCGGAGTGAGTTGCTGTATGATAGTCCAGGAAATGTTATAATTTGTGTGTCCTAGTCGACTGAAATGGTCAACCAAGGGTTTGTCCAGTACCTTGTTTTTGATGCAGGATCTATGTTCTGAAATCCGCTGTTGACTTTGCTGGGAGTCTAACCTGCAACCTGCAGATCACACACACATTGCAGCAGCCAGCGCTCAATCCATTGAGCTATTTTACCAGCTATAGCTATCAGAAAACCAGCCACTCCAGAAACAAAGAGTAACAGGCTGCTGGCCACAGCCATGAACCTCAATTTGAAAAAAAGACCTAAACTTTTTTTTCAGATTTTAGGTAGCAAGGGAGATCACAGGGGTAGCAAGGGAGATCTCGGGGGTCGCAGTTGCGACCCCTAAATGACGTCCATGAGTACTGAGGTTCTGAATCTTAGACAACAAGCCCCCAATTTATGTCAAGCAATGATGGACAGGGAAGCAGCTATGATTGAACCACCCTGGAAAATGAGGTTATAGAAAAGTTTGAAGTGAGCCCCAGAGAAGTTAAAATAATTTTTGGATGACAGCATGGTCCAGTTTACGTTTAAGCCATTTGAGTTCCAGTCTGAATGAGCGAAAGTCAGATTTATGATTATTCCTATTGTGGTTAAGAGCCTTCAGATGTTTTTCCCCATCCTTTGGGAGAGGGGTTCCTCCTTTTCTACCATTCGTGACTCCATATCTCAGCCAGCTGCTCCATCACCTGGCAGATACAGTGGTGACAGGGACGTCATTTGGGAGTCGCAAGGGTTCGCAACTGCGACCCCTGGGGGCCACATTTGCAACTCCTGGGACTCCCTTAAGACCCCAAATTTAAAAAGAAAATACTTTTTTTGCCCACAGAAAACGGGTGCTTCTGGTGTAGCAGGCCCCCACATGGAATGGGGGGACCCGCCACACCAGTTCTGGTGGGTCCCCGGCCCAGTCCTCACACATCAGGGTGAAGGATGGGCCGGGGAGGCACTCAGTAGGGGTTGGAGCTGACAGTGACATGTGGCACATGTCACATGCCACGTTCTGCTCCATCCCCTTCTCCCTCAGCTTCCTTCCAGCTCACATACAGAAACCATGAAACTCTCACAGCTTCCTGGTTCCTGTTTGTGAGCAGCATGGAGGAGCCGAGGGGGCCTGGAAGGATGGACCGAAGCTGCAAGAAAAAGGTAAGAAGGCATTTTTCTGGTAATATGATGTGTGTTTTGCATGTGTGAAGTGCGTTTCAGATGTATGTCTGTAAATGGTGGGTGAATGAGAAGTTAATTGATGTGTGTTTTTTAATGTTCTGGGTCGGTGAGTGTGTGCCAGTGCCCAGAGAATGTAATGGGTGGATCATGCAGAGGGATTTCTAGGGGGGGGGCAAAAGGGGCTATAGCCCCAGGTCTTTTGGTTGTAGCCCAGGATAGAAGCTGAGGGGCTACAACCAAAAGGATATAGCTAGCCCGGAATCCTGCCAGTCCCGACATTAGCTTAGCCCCTGATTTTTTCCAGACCTAACAACACCTCTGGGTGGATGTAAGAGAAAGTGTAAGTGACTGGTGGGTGAATGAGAAGTGATGTGATGTGTGTTTTTGAATGTTCTGGGTGGGTGGGTGTGTGCATATGCAGAGAATGCAAAGAGTGGATGCAAGAGAAGGTGTGAGTGACTGGTGGGTGAATGAGAAGTAATGTGATGTGTGTTTTTGAATGTTCTGGGTGTGTGGGTGTGTGCTGTGTAGAGAATGCAATGAGTGGATGTAAGAGAAGGTGTGAGTGACGTGTGAGTGAATGAGATGTGATGTGTGTTTTTGAATGTTCTGGGTGGGTGGGTGTGTGCATATGTAGAGAATGCAAAGAGTGGATGTAAGAGAAGGTGTGAGTGACTGGTGGGTGAATGAGAAGTGATGTGATGTGTGTTTTTGAATGTTGTGGGTGGGTGGGTGTGTGCCTGTGCTCAGAGAATGCAATGGGTGGATGTAAGAAAAAGTGTAAGTGACTGGTGGGTGAATGAGAAGTGATGTGATGTGTGTTTGTGAATGTTCTGGGTGGGTGGGTGTGTGCATGTGTAGAGAATGCAATGAGTGGATGTAAGGGAAGGTGTGACTGATGGGTGAATGAGAAGTAATATGATGTGTGTTTTCTGAATGTTCTGGGTGGGTGGGTGTGTGCCTGTGTAGAGAATGCAATGAGTGGATGCAAGAGAAAGTGTGAGTGACAGGTGGGTGAATGGGAAATGATGTGGTGTGTTTTTTTTAATGTTCTAGGTGGGTGGCTGGGTGGGTGTGTACATGTGAAGAGAATGCAATGAGTGGATGTAAGAGAAGGTGTGAGTGACTGGCGGGTGACTGAGAAGTGATATGATGTGTGTTTTCTGAATGGTGTGGTTGGGTGGGCGGGTGTGTGCCTGTGTAGAGAATGCAATGTGTGGAAGCAAGAGAAAGTGTGAGTGACTGGTGGGTGAATGGGAAATGATGTGGTGTGTGTTTTAGAATTGTCTGTTTGGGTGGTTGTGCATGTGTACAGAATGCAATGAGTGGATGTAAGAGAAGTTGTGTCAATTCTGGGCAAGGAGAAAAATGGTTTTAATTGTTATTCATGCATGAGAGTCTCTGTTTAATGTTATAATGTATTACATAGTACTGTGGAAATACTGGGGAGCTATGACTTTCAGAAAGACTTTCTATCCTTGCATTACCACAGACTCTAGAGGAGAGAGATGTTGGTTGTGGGTTGTTTTCATTATTCTTCACGGGATCACCGTGATGAGGAAGTGTCAAGGCGAAGTCCTGTCCAGCGCAGAAGCAGCACGAACTCCTACCTCCCCTTGCCGGTCTTGGTGCGTGGAGAGGATAAACGCAGGCCACCACGACCCCCACGGGGTAAAAGGTTAGGGTCCACGGATTGGATAGGTTGGGGGGTTGTAGGAAGTCCAGATTGAGGGTTAGGGTGAGGTAATGAATAGGTAAGGGGATTAAAGGGAAATCATGCTCCTGGGCTCTTGGTCCGTGAGCTGTACTGCAGGTAGCATGCTGGCAAGCCCCCTGAATAAGGCCCAGCACATCTATGGATTCATCTGTGCATTCTCTCTTCAACACATACATACATCCACACTCAGAAATTTAGCTCTCAGTTATCAGCACTGAGTTGTGCCCCTCTGGATTTACAATGGATAGTACAGTACCCCCACAATCATATGCGATATAATGAACAGTTATAAGACATGTGCAACATCACCTAAGCAAATGCACACCCTGGTGCAGAATATGAGGCAATTCAAATGAAAGAACGCTCCTTTTCTGGGAGCTAACACAAATATCACTGTACACGGATAAGCAAAAGAAAGCACTTAGCTCTGGCTTTCCACTCGTTCGTTCTGTGGGTTGTCCTGCTGTCTGTCCGCGGCCCATGGACACCTGGGCTCATGGGGCAGCGCGTGCGCCTGTCGAAAAGGAAAACAATTAGCGTGCGCCCTTAAGTCCTAACACTCCATTAGGCTAGTTCAGGTACTCACATGAGCAGGCATGAAATCCGCATGCAGTTAGTATTAGTCTTTTAGTATGGCTCTGTGTGTCAGGTTCCCCCATGCGTTTTAAGCGACTCGCAGGCTGTCACTGTGGCAACCGCAGCCTCCCCGAATGAAAGCAAGCACCAATAGGAACGTTAGTAACATGCAGCGCCTTGCGCTAATAAAGAGAAGCACTTATCTTATTTACATGCAGGGCTTGAAGGTGCAGCTTCGGGCGTGGGCTGGCCCCGCGATGGGCTTTTACTCGGGAGCTCACTGCAACACGTCCGCTTGGCAGAAAAGTCGAGCACGAACAAGCGCTCTGGTCCTGCACATGCGCGTGTGCTCCTTCGCGCATGCGCGGTAGCTTGGGCGTTGGCCTGGGCGTCTCCCGTTGAATTTACCGGCCTTGTGTGTCTGATTTGTTTAGTGGCGGTTCCTGGGCTGCTGGAGCTGTAGTTCTGGAGCCGGGCTTGCTGGGAAACATAGTTTTCCTTCCTGGTTCTGTTCTTTTTGAAACCCTCATGCTTTTTGCCAGCAGATGCCAGCCTGCAACACTTCATACACCTACAAAGGGGCAGAGGTGGCATCTGCTGAGTGAAAGAGCCCCCACAATGCCTGCAACCACCCTTTTCCTGCGCTCTATGACAGGAAGACTTTACTAAAGGTAATATGGGGTGGTTCCTTTTCACATTACCAAAGACAATGCGTGGAGAGATGAGTCTTGGTTATTAACCTGTGATTGGAAAGGGGAATACCAAGTTCTGTCTGGCAAGTTACCCTTACTTATATCAGGGTCATCCCCCCTCTGTGATCCTCCCTCAAATAGCCACCCACAGGCTCAGGAAGCGTCTGCCTCACCCTGGCCACGTGAGGGGAGACTTCCCCCATGGAAGCAGTAATGACATTGCCAAATTCATCACATACTGTAGAATGGGCACATGCTTCTAAATTAACATAAACATATCTTCCCAGAGTACTCAACTCCCTCAACACATTTTGTTGCACTTGCAGACATTACTATATGTTACACAACAGCAAGGATGAGAGCACATGTATGTCCTCATATGAGCAACGCTCTAATGTTACATGCCTGAGTGGTGCCTGAAGGATAGTGATTTGGACACAGAGAGAGGTGGAGGGAAGGTGTGTAAAAAAGCCTGCGCAGGTCCAAAATTAGGTTTGACAGGGGGTGTCGAACTAAAGTACAGTAGTATTTGGGGTAATATGCCATTATGCCGCCCTCATTTGTGCACCTCCACAGTCAGTGCGACTTTGGGAGCACACAAAATACCGACTCCCATTACTGCCCCCAAGCAGAACGGGAGTTGCTGGGGTGTCCTCCACTCTCCTTGGGGGCAGTAATGGGAGTCGGCGGTTGTGGGTGTGTCCCCCACTTACCATTAGGGTAAGCGGGGGACAAGAAAGTTAATAAAAAAAAGAAAAAAATGCACTTGCAGCGTCAGCTCCGACCCATGCAAGTGGGAGGAACCGACACCGCATGGATAGTTGGGAATCGCCGGCACACACAGAAGTGTGCTGCAGTGAAGGTAAGTGGGATGGTGGGGGAGGTGGGTAAAGTGATCTATTTGATCACTGCGCTGCCCATAACTGGGCCGACAAAAATGTCGACAGATTCACATAGATTCATATTTGGGTGACTGGTAGTTCTAAGCGGTGTGCATCTGTGTTGCCAAAAATAAATGACTCTCCTACCGCCTCTTGAGTCATATTAGGGTCATGTGATGGCAGCCTCCGATTTTCCTGATGATTCCGCTTCAGTGTTACCAAAGAAAGAAGCACCCATCTTAAGAGTAGCCAAACACACTTGCATGTGCAGGTCAATTTGAATTCGCACCACAAAATGGAGGGCTGCTGGCGTGCATATATGTAGTTGTTTTTACGGGACACTGGTGCATTGGGGATAGAAATGAGCAGGGTTCAACTCATTGCCAATATGTGATCTATCTTATTGGCAGACACAACACAGTGACTCCCAGCTTCTAACATTCCTAATGTCAATGGCAACTACTGTCTCATGCCAAAGGGGCTGTGCACACGTACAGGTGAGCTACAAGGAACTGAACACCGGATCTTGAGCCATCACATAGTAAAATAGGGTGTTGGCACCATTGGGAAGCATGCCCATAAGACTACACAAGGCTGAAGGTGACTGTATAAATATGTTGAACACAAGGGCAGACAGATGGCTGCCAACTAAGTCTGATAATGGTCCCTGGAGAACATTAACTCAACAATGAAGTAACACACCCACAAAAGCTTTTTTTGCAGAGCAAAGTGTTGTCTCTTAGAAACAGTTGTATTTCACTGTAATTCACAGTTACTCTTAGGCGTAGAAGGGATCTCTTTACAAGCAGCCTGGGATATCTTACAAGGGATACAGCCTACCCTTTTGTCCACAAAGCCTGTCTTGAACGTGCACTTTTGCTACTGCCCAGATTAAATGACACTCCTCTTTTCAACAGAGTCCTCTATTATTCTCAGTCCTGTATTTCACTTAACTGCGTGTTTCCTTCTTCTGGGCTTTTGTTCTTTCAGTGCAGTAGGTGACTAGTATACGCTGGTTGAAAAGCAACACTTTGCTGCCTTAGCTTCTCGCATAACATTTGGTGCACACTGGTGCCAATTTCCTGAGCCTCTGGCGCATAAACCTCAGTGGCGTTTTTAAAGCAGCGGCTTGAAAATCTAAAGTATGCTGCTTATGAGTGCTCGGAAAGATTTCTTTGCATCTGTCCCTCCATTGATTTCAATGGGGAACCCACCTTTTTCACTATGTCCTGAAACAGTGGCTGACTTTTGAGATAAGGGAAGCTTTTTTAACTTCACGTACTAGCTTAACTCATTGGGCCTCATTACGAGGCTGGCGGCCGCGGAGTGAACGGTGCCGGTAAGGGACCATCACCGTTCATTCGGGCCGCCACATTACAAGGTCTGCAGCGGATCCCGCTCTGGACGCCTGGCCAGACTAGACGTGCAGAGCGGGAACCGCTACCAGTCCAGGATGCTAACAACGGGCACGTCATTAACGGGCCCGTTGTTAGCATCCTCCCCATTCCCATTGAGCCCTCTGGGGGCTCAATGGGAATGGGGACGTGCCGGGCCCCACGAAAGGGAATTACTGGGCCCTCCAAGGTCGGAATGGTCTGGTAATTCCCTATTTTTGGGACCCGGTAGCCGGTTTTGGGTAGCCATGCCGGTATGAACGGCATGGCTACCTCCAAACTCCTAATGAGGCCCATTTTATTTGAGGGGTGGGAGTGAGGCGGTGAACTACCTAAAACTACAGAGACGGTTTCTCCCTTTCTTGTTCCCAGTGGTTTCATTTTGTAACATGCACCACCTGAAGTAGAAGGTTACTGGGTTACTTTGTATCCCTCTTTCTCTTTTGCCTGGCAACATTTTATATGCTTTGTTTGGTATGCCTAGGCGAGACTGGTGCCAATGAGCCATGTTTTGCCTATTTTTCCATTGCAAGAGCGTGCACCAACTTTCCTACTGCGTAATGCCGATTTGAGGACCATATACTCAAAATTGCTTCTGCATGTGATTTAAATCCTGCCCTTTACCAATTACTTTTGGGCAGTTTTCCTGTCTCTCAGGTTGGAAACTACCATCAACGTACATACACTTGTATATGGGTCCGGCCCGCACTTGCAGGTAAAGTGCTTTGCTTGACTGAACTGGCTGAAACTGGGCTTTGGACTGCCCTGTCCCAATCCTCTTCTCACCCAGGGTCTATCTGTTGCTGGGCAGATATGGGGTAAGTGGGTGTCCATTACTGAACATCCCTTACTTGTTTGAATGTAGCCAATCCTTTCCAATGGTGGGCTTGGGCAACCCCCCAGCCTGGACTTTGGTTGAGAAGAGGAACTGTGCGTGCTCTCTGTAGATTGCCCACTGGAATCAAGAATCTGAAGAAATAAAGACTGGACTGAAGACCTGGAGAACTGCTGCTATGGGCAACCAGCATTACCCAAGCCAGTGAAGTCCTGCTGCCTCTCCTGTGACCACAGAAGACCCTAGACTGTGCATTCCTCTCTTGGACTGGTGAGGTCATCTAGTCCTGCATCCTACACCAGCATCCTGCCATTGGTAGACATCTGAAGTGTCCGGCGACCATCCTGTGGACTGCCTATTCACTGACCACGCCTTTCTGCTTCCTGCCTTTGGTGGACATCAGACGTGTCCCGGGACCATCCTGTTGGCTACTCGGCTACTGACCAAGCCACTCCTGCTACAGTCACTCTGCAGAGTTGGAGCTTGGGACTCTATAGATCCTCGACTTTTAGCCTACAAAAAGATAAGCATGACTATAAGCCTGTTTGGAACCTGTTCTTTTCCGCCTCAGCTCACCATGCCTCCTGATCCCTGACTGGGGTTTATTCACTGCTGCATTCCCTGGGGTCCCTCCTCTCCATGGACTTCATTGTGGTTGTTGCATTATACTATCTGGCCAATCCTACTGTAGGTCTGTAAGTCTGCTAGAACCTTTTGGTAACCGGAGATCAGAACCACTATCTAGCCTGACCTAATCCTGGCACCTTCTTCATCCACTGCATCTGAGACCCCTGGAATTGCAGAAATGTGACCAACAACAGAATTAAGTGTCCCCAACGATTATGAGTACCCTCGAGGTAGTCACTTAGAAAACCAGAGTATAGGGTCTGAGTAACCTACCACTCATGGTGCCACTCTCCTCCCAAAAGGATTGCATGGGTACAAAGTCCAGTCCCTAACATTACCTTACCTGGCTGTAATTGGTGGAGTTCTAGCCTAGGATTCTTCCCTGGGTAACCCTAGTGTGGTGGAATTGGGTGTTGTGGCAAGCCAGAAGAAGGACTCGAACCAGAGGACCTATTATCAAAGAGTTTGATTTATCTTAAAGGAAAACGTCTTTCTAGTCCTATTGCTAAAATGGGAGTTCCCTTTCTAACAAAATATACTAAGGCGCTCATCAATAATCAAAATAACAAACAATTCCTCTGTCCAAATTTAACCTCTAACCTGGCTCTACCTCTTAGGAGAAAATATGAAAGGAAACTAGGCAGAGTGTCCTGCCTTTACAGTTGTTCACCCATGTCTCTCTTAGGGTTTCCAGGAATCCCTCCTGGCTTCAGATCCAATGCTTATACATAGAAAACAATTCTCCCAAGTGTAACAGTTCTTGTCCTTATTGTCAAAGATCCAAATGTTTCTGAAGTTTACCAAAATACATTTTCAAGTTCTTGAATAGGTCAGCTGTCCAAGTTGTCATAGCTGGAGGAATACCTCCTTTATCGCTCTCCACTGCTTGGGTGGGTTTCTCCCCATTAGGTTCACGTATTGCTTGTCTCTGTGTTCCCCTTGTATGTGTTCTTCACTTGTTTTATTGGACCCCTCTTGCTCTCTTGGGTGTCACTTATTTCCCTGGGGTATTGGTGACACCTCTTTACACATGCCTCTTTTGGCTCTCAATAGTCTCTTTGAGTCGTTTGGCTGATTAAAACGTTCAGGTTTCTTTGGCTCACATAACCCTTATCGTTACTTGTTTCTTTCTCTCTCTCTCCGGGACTTCATTGCCCTGGAATGGAGTTAGAGTAATCCTTCCTTCTCCCCCTTTCACTCTCTAGTCTCCCTGCCCCCATCCACTATGAGCAACCCAGGTACCTTCTATGTCGTAGGGTTTGCTCCAGTGAGGTGGCGTCTTCACAGTAGTGGTGGCAATTTTCAAGGTCTTTCCGGCATTCCCTTCTAGACATGAGCAAGCTTTGTGTTCTGCTCGTCTCAGCAGTTCTCTGTTCCGTGACTCCTTTGTTGCGAGCAGAGGATCCGTTCTTCTCTCGCATTCTGGGTTTAGCATTGTATCTTGTTCACCAGGCCCACCACGTCCTCCATCTGATCATGCCTCCAGATAAGGCCGGGTCTGCTCGGCCTTGGCCTCGCCGACTCTGCTTGGCTCTGTGCCGGATCGGCACGTCTCTCTCCTTCTTTTGCCTCTGTCCGTGCCTTAGCTTGCTCCACTGTGCAGCATGGCTCTTCCCTTCAGTAACATGCTCATGTCGGAGGCTCGCCTCTACATATTGCTTTGCTGCCTCCATTCATGGGTGATCATGCCTTTATTCTCACTCTATGACCAGAAAGGGGCATGTTTTTTATGTTGATCTTTCAAGACCACGGAGAGACCAGCATTGTCTTGAGGCAAACATCCAAAGGCACTTTCAGTGTTATTTTGAGTCTCACACTTGAATGTATCATCAATTTCTCGTATTTCCATGTACGTAGATAATGCTTTAGTTATAGGGAGTTCCCCATGAGAATGGGAGTCCTTGTCCCCTTGAGAGAGGTCACTTCCAGTGAGGTCCTTCTTTCCAAAACCCATGGGAGGTTTTTGCTTAGCGGGCTGACCTCCCTAGGCTCAATGGGGTTGGTTCCCCCCAGAGAAGAAGGGACGAAACCTCCAGATTAGATTCTTTACAGTGTGTACCCCTAATTGTGTCTTTTTACCTTTTATCCTAAAAGGGTGCTTTTAGAAGAAATGTCTTATTTACATGTTGGATGGAGCCAAAAGGTGCGCTGGGGAACTTTGAGACTTCCTATAGTCTCTTCAGGTACTTACCAGCATCTTTAACACTTTTAGACCCTGGAGCAATTACCTGATCAAAAAGGAATGCTCAAGTTAGGTGCCTTTCTTATAATTATAAGGCAACATGTTTGGTATATGTTTTAAATCACTATGCTTCAGACGCTGGTCAAGCCCGGTGCAAGTGAAGGGCGCTTTCTCATCAGCTGTTTTTGCTGATCTATTCCGTGCTATCTACTGTGAGGCTGCCTGCCACTTTAAAGAGGGGGAACTCTGCCCTTCCAGGAAGTCGGACTACAAAAGCCGAGCAATTCCGCCCTTGCAGTGTTAAGGCCGCTGCAAGTGAAAGGCGCTTTCTCATCTACTGTTTCTGCTGTTTTGCTGATTGCTGCCGGTGGCCGCCACAAGTCCTAGAACCAAGCGCACACCTCAAGACACCTCAAGACTCCCATGGTAAGCAACCGTGCATGCGATAGTAGTCCATATCTATACATCTTTACTCGGTCCATAAACCGTGCAAATGGGGAAACTTTTCACCTTACCCCCAGTCCGTCTTAAAACCCTGACCCGCTCATTCGAGCTGGCATTCCCTGAATCAAGCAGTCTTCAAATCTCCCGCTCATCTGATGCACCGGGCCTCTTCCAAAAGACATCAGCAAGCATATCTGGAGGATTACGGGCAAATTGTCTTTACCTCATAGCTCGCCTAACTTAACACCTACTAACCAAAGCTTCAGCGCAAGCTTGAGGTTGAGCCAGCAATCAAATCTAACCAGATCACAGACCACAAGAACCATCATCCAACTTCTGAATTTTTCCATTCGTACTCAAACTCGAACTCTGACACAAACCGGACAACGGGGATGGCGGGCTAAGTGCCTTTGACCCGTCAACTCCAAGAAACATCCAACCTCCAGAATTGTGACTCTGCACCTGAACTTGAACTCAGATACAAATTGGACAACGGGGACTACGGGCTAAGTGCCTTTGACCCGTCAACTCCAAGAAACATTATCCAACCTCTAGACTTGTGACGCCGCACCTGAACTTGAACTGAGATACAAATTGGACAACGGGGACTGCGGGCTAAGTGCCTTTGACCCGTCAACTCCAAGAAACATTATCCAACCTCTGGACTTGTGACTCCGCACCTGAACTTGAACTCAGATACAAATTGGACAACGGGGACTGCGGGCTAAGTGCTTTTGAACAGTCAACTCCAAGAAACATCATCCAATCTCCGGACTCTGATTCCGCACCTGAACTTGAACACAGATACAAACTTGGCAACGGGGGCTGTGGGCTAACTGCCTTTGACCCGCCAACTCCAAACTTGGAAAATCCAACTGAAATAAGAATTTTCTCTCTTCTAAAATATCCTCCCAAAACCTCAAAAAACGTGACCTAATTTAACCAGATACCTCCTTCACCATCATCTGATCATGGTAGCCTCCACAGGGCCACTCCTGAGACACCGCACCAGACTACAACCTACCATTGAAACAGAAAAAACTCTCATCACCAATATTGATAACAACACTTCCAACGTTTTACACGAAACACAACAAATCCCAGCGAAACTATCACCCACCCAGATCCCCCCTTCAATTGAACGGACACCAGCCAACCCCACCGCACACTCAACAAAATACCCAGCCCCAATTATAAATACTACAATAACAGACTCCCCCCAAAAGAACATCAAAACAGAAACACCAAGATCCTTGCCCCATCAACAAATACCGAAAATTCAACACCCCAAGTTGACCAGTATGAGCTTGACGGAGCAATACCTGAGTGCGGAAAACAAACACTCAGCCACAAAGCAAACCTAAAATCCTTTGAGAAGAAAATTAAAACAGAAAGAATAAAAGAACACTGCCCATATACTTTCATCAAAACACCTCCCTCGCAACTTCACAAAAAGAAATAGGATCCCACCCCAACATGACAGAAGATAAAAGCTATACATGCACAAAAAATTTGGCAACAAAATTACACCTTATCCCACTCCGAATCCCACAACTACAAAAATACCAACACCTCGCCCGGGAAGCGAAGACTAGCGAGACTATCCCTCGACATCAATGAAATTGAATCAATTATGACAAGCCAAGAAAAATGTGACATGATCTTTGGAAATCTCCTACCCGCCAGGCTGGAGTTACATGAACCAGGGGGAACTTCCACACCGAGCTGCGAAAAACAACTAACTAAATCCTCCAGAAAATTGTGCTGCAATAGCAACTTAGCAGCCCGAAAACTATCTGCATTGAATACATAATGATACTGCTTTGAACCCGAACCTAACGAAACCAACTTCTTCCAACCAACAGGAAGACAGAAGATGTCAATGTGAACCCATAGTAGAACACACTGACACGTCGATACCAACAACAATGGCTGAATTTACAGCTTCCAGCCAAGCCCTGACCCCCTTCATCAAACTTTACGAATCCCTAAAAGACACCATGCGAAACCAGGCAAACCTAATTGCCCTAATCCACACTAAGCAAATATACATAGAGACATTCACCACAAGACTACAATCACGCCTCAACCAAGAGGCTGAAACTTCTGCCCAGTGGCAAGCAAGATTATTCGATCTAGCAAGAACCGACCGCACAGAAAAAGAGCAACTTACTACAACTTTACTTAAGTTTCTCTCAACCAAACAACAAGAAAAAATGAAAAATCACTCAACGCCCAACCAGCCCCGCAGCAATATCCCTCAGTCACACCAAGAAGCGATCCCATCCAACACACAACTGGGAGTCCAACTCCATGAACACCGTGAAGATAAAACAAAAAACAACGATTGCCCCAACCAATTGGAAAGAAGAATCCTGACCTCAGACGGGATGACAAGCAATGAAAATAACAAAACAACCAAACCTCCAGAAATTAAATCTGTACAAAATGCCCAAATCCAACCACCTCTGACCTCACTATCAGTCGATGAAGTCGAATCCTTTTCCATCTTCGACACCTCCAAAAAAATGGATAATCCAAAAAAGGAACCGTAGGTACCAACCAAGAAAAAGATAGTCAACAGAAACAATAAAGGATCGGGAGCTTTCCTGAGAAACCTGACTTTTCCGCCCAAGACAAGTCACAACCAGAACCTGAAAGAAAAGGAAAAAATGCAACTAAAACCGGATCCAAACGGTAGCCAAACAAAATCGACAATGAAACCTAAAATATCCAAAGAGCAGGCAGCAGAAGACAAGTCCATCATGGATGTCCTAATGAACCTCTCAACCCATGATGATGAATCCTTCGATATTGCCTCTCAAAGAAGAACCCCTCCACCGAAAGAAAGCTCATTCCTCTACATAATTGATGAGTATACAGAAGGCCAGACCATATCAAGCGCAAGCAAGATTCTATATTGTGAACAAATAACGGAAACCGAAGAAAAATGTGAAAACTACGACTTCACAGCAAACAACTATACCCACCAAACAACCAATAATAGTTGCGCCCAAGAACCTGAATCTGTAAATCACTGGCGCTCCAAACTACTAAAACATTCCGATATTCTTTGACCCTAGATGACAAGGAAAAGACCTGATAGTCACGCTGCAAAGAACAAAAGAATCGGATGAAGGCCTCATAATGAACAGGGCAAACCTATTACACCTGTTCCATGTCATTCCGACTCTAGAAACCCTTGATTTGGAAGACATAAAACTAGTAAAATTCCCCAACAAAAAACAAATGGACTCTGTTGAGATAGCTATATACAACCAATCCCCTTTTGACAGGATACTATGCCTCAAAAATCACTTCAAACAATTAGGATTCGCCTGCACAACAGCAAACAAAATTATTAGCAATCCGCGACAAAAGCCAGAAAAAATGACAATCGAGCAAGAACGAGACAATAAATCAGAAAAAGCACCACAAAAGCAACAACAAAAGAGCGCATCCTATAACAGAAGCCCTAGAAACCCTACCGAACATGATAGAGCCATCTTTCGCTTTTACTCACCCATCCACGAGGCGATGAAGAAAACAGATGGCTCATCCAAAACACAGATGCGACTATAACCAACACCTGAGGAAAACAAATACAAGATAAACTTGTGTTCCTGGAATACTAGAGGATCCTCCCACCTCTACAAAATAAGAAACCAGGACCTAATGAACTACGAAATTATATACCTACAAGAAACCTGGCTATTACACAAACCAACTTGCGTCAGCTACCTGAACTGCATCAACCCGGCACTTATCGGGGTAAAAGAGAGACCCTACGCCGGCTTAATGACACTATGGGGGTCATTACGAGTTGGGCGGTAAAGGATACCGGGCACCAGTAAGGAGACCGGCGCCGGTAATCCCTTACTGCCCGATTCCGAGGTCCCTTGGAGGGAACCGTAAGGAACCAGGGCGCTAATAACGGGCTTGCCATTCGCGAGCCCGTTATTAGTGCCCTCTCCATTCCCATTTGAGCTCTATGGGTGCTCAAATGGGAATGGGGAATGGTTTGTTCAATGGGGACTTACCGGTCCTGCCAGGGTCGGACTGCATGGGTAAATCCCCATTGAACAACACCGGTGCAGGACTTGGTATTGGAGGCAGCCATGGCGCAAATAGCGCCATGGCTAGCTCCAATCTCGGAATGAGGTCCTATGGAAAACAGAAGCAAATCTTCATTTAATAGAAACGCACAACCCGAATAACTGGATACAAATCACGATTCTAGAACATGGCGACAACAACAATCAAAAGACCTTTCCCAGACAAACGTTGAACAACTTGCGCTGGTGAACATATATTGGAATTCAAAAACAGTAGTCGATTCCATATTTCTAGATGATCTCACAGCCAACATAGATGACCTCAGAATTAAATACCCCAAAATAAACTTGATTCTCTGTGGAGACATGAATATACATCTATTTGACGTCTCGGGAAAAAATACACCAACCCCGAAAATGAACCAAAAAACTAAAACCTGGTCAAAAGAGATGGAGCTTCGAAACTTAACCCTATTGAACGGAAGAATCAAGGGAGACCAACCACCACAACACACATGGTCCAGAGGAGAGTCAACGGCACATCTCGACTACATATATGCGTCCTGCCAGATCGTCGAGGCATCCGAGAGTCTATCTGTTATCCCAACGAATCACAGTGACCACTCCAAAGTTACCCTCACTTGGTCCTGTAACTACTAACCTTTACACAAATAAAAGTCTAATAACATTAAAATAAACTCAGCAACAAATCGCCTTCGAATACCAAATTCCCAAGTACATGTGATGAAAGAAACACTTGAGCTTTCCTCCAAGCCAGCAAAATCCCAAATCAATTATGAATTGCTTCTGATTCCATTTCAAAACGACCAGAGAGCTCCCAAAAACATCACTCAAGAAAACACTCACGACTATTGCGAATTGATTGCAATTAAGAAAAAAAACCTACGCAAACAAATACGCGATATTCGAAAAACTGATTTGAATACACTGCATCTAACTATCCACGCCCTAAAACAAAGGCATCGTAACTGGATGAAGTGCATGACATCCATCCTCCTTCAGAACGATGCAGAAAAAATTCTCAAAATCCTCGGGAAAAAAAACACCAGAGAGCTGTGGAAACTGCTCAATAAGAACGACTCAATCCAAGCCCGGCTGTCATCTCAGGTACCAGAAAGAGCCTGGATACAACACTTCACTAAACTCTATAGTGATCAAGCAAAGACTCAAGACATTAACAACACGACACATGAGTGGTGTAACTCGTAGGACCGAGAAGAAGTCCTATACCATAATCAAACACCTAAACTCTTCGATAGCTCCTGCCCGGATGGGCTCAGTAATCACAATATCAAACAACAACCAGAGGATTGGACTGACCTATGCATCAATTTATATAAACTGATCTCCAAAGAGAAATACATCCCGCTAACCTAGAAAATTGCCACCTTAATTCCAGTGTTTAAACAAGGAGAAAATAACCTTCCTACCAACTACAGACCATTGGCAATGCTTGATCCCTAGGCAAGATATTCGCTTCCATACTACTAAAAAGGCTGAATGAATGGGCAATAAAAAACAGACAGACTGGTTTTGTCAAGAATGCTGGAACAAACATAAACCTGACAATCCTGAACATCCTCAAACATGAAGCCAATAGAACTGGAACCCATGTCCATGCTACTTTCATCAACCTGCAGATGGCCTTCCATAGTGTTAACCGAAACAAACTCTGAAACAAACTACACTCCTAGGAATGTCCACCCAAAATTCTAAATCCAATCACGGCCCTCTACAGCAACACGTCGGTCAAAGTGCGATTAACATCATCTGGTACCATTTCGGCCACCATTCCTACTGCCAGGGGACTCAAACAGGGATGCCCTTTAGCAGCCATGCTATTTAAATTTGACCTATTTGTCATCATGGCCAGCCAGGCGAACGTTCCAGAACAAACACCAAAAATCAACGCAACCCCGATACCATACATACTTTATGCCGATGACCTGGTATTACTTGACAAGACTCTGATCGGCCTGCAAAGAAGAGTATATGTGGTTGGAAAATATGTAAAAGACAATTATATGCTAATCAACACCTCTAAGGCACAAATAATGTCATTCACCTCAAAGAAAAACAAGGGAAAAACCTACCATCTAACAATAGATGAGAAACAACTTGAATCAGTCCAAACGACAAAATATCTTGGAATCCACTTAAATCAATCCCAAGCCTAAGTCCACTGGATGGAACTCCTGAAAAACAAAAGTCATTCACTTGCACGGCAAGGCTTAATTGTTCACAAGAAATTCAGACACTTCTCTCTAAACCCGATCCTTGCCTTCTATAAACGAAAAGTGACACCCATACTCACATATGGAAGCGAGAGCCTACTTAACATCCCTCGACAAATATGGGCAACCGTGGAGGGAATCTTCTGGAGAAAAGTACTTCCCTCCCCAAGTCATATCTAATAATAAGAATCTGCGCTGAACTTGCCATCCAGTCACGAGACTCGTTAAATGCCTGGAAGCACATCTCTCTCTATAGAAAGACCATAATAAAAAAATACCATAATACTGAAGATCTCAGGTATAAATTTATTAAATTGGAACGTGTTTCCCATAAAGAAATCGACAAATATTGGGAAATAATATCACTTAATAGCTATCTGAGCAAACAACAAATACCCAGAGGATTGCGAATACTCATATTTCCTGATTTCTCAAAGGAAGAGGATCAAGACCTAGCCAATGATTGAGAACTCAATCTCAATACTAGCTCAGAGAATATGCTAAGAATTTTGGTGCAACATGCAGAAAGGGAACATAAACGTGCAACGGATCAGATTGACACTATCACTAAGGAAATTGCAGAGACCTCAGCATTAGAAACAACCAAGGAAAAAAACTATAAAAAAATGTATGAAATTTTAAAGGAGTATCAAGATGATATAAAATTAAGAAAATTGCATACATTTTTCAGGGATGAAAGGGACTATCAGGGAGACCGTGTCTACACTTTTCAAGAGAAATTTGACAAAATTACCAAAACAGCATCGAAGTCCAGCACACATAATACATCTTCCGCCAGCTCAGAAGTGGACTCAGATAATGATAAAGAGACTGAAGACAGAGAAGATTTAGGAGATGGAGGAGAATCGGATACAGATAAAACCAAGAACAAAAGTAAGGAAGGTGCTGGCTTTCTTAACCAAATCAGGAGGTACAAGAAAGGAACTAGAAATGCAAATCAAAAACAGGTCCGTTTTCAGCTACCGTGTGCACAAAGCAAGAATACACAAGTACAAGGAGGAGAGCAAGGAGGGGGGGTCATAGACACCGGCAATCCCGATGCATTGGAACATTTTCGACGTTTGATGAGAGCGGCAGCCAGGGAAGTAGCCAGGAAAAGGAAGTAACCAACCTTGTAATGAACATATCAAGCCACCATATGACAAAGGATGAATTATCCGTCTTAAATAAAAGACTTACCTATGCACCCACCAATCGCTTAGACCTCATTAATACACAGATCGATCTATTTAAATTTGTACGAAAGCTTAGATTGAAAAAATAGTTTGCAACAGCAGTAAAGAAAAAAACAGATATAGAACAAGAGAGTGTGAAGAGTGACTACACAATTGATGACATAGAGAACATCCATCTTCTTAAAACATTGCAAAAGTCAGAGACTGATGAAATCCATACTACCTTGTATGAATTAGGAATTGCACAGTCATGTCCAGAGGACAAGGAAGTCAAGAGCAAATCGAAATTCACACTGCAATTCGCAGCTGAAAACTTAATTGAGATCTTCTATAAAGCCACCACAAGGGACATCAATGAACTATATGATAGGATGAACACAAGTTGTTACACTTCCAACCTAACCAGAGAAGAAAAATCAGCACTTAGGGGACTAAAAAAAGAAACCAACATAGTAATTAAAGAGGCAGACAAGGGGGGAAACATTGTGGTCATGGATAGGCAAGACTAGATTCAGATGGCATTAAACCACTTACATACACCCACGTGTTATGAGGAACTGCTTTCAAATCCTAAAAATGCCATTTTACTTCAGATGGAGGAATCGATCAGTAAATGGTACAGGAAGGGGCTAATTTCTGATGATGAAAGAAAAGCATTGACCCATAAATTCCCTATAATACCTACTTTATATTTTCTTCCAAAGGTGCACAATTCGTTCAATAGAATTCCAGAAGGACGTCCTATACTCATTGGTATAGGTTGGCTGACAGAGAAGGTCTCAGAATACATCAACAATGCTCTACGACCAAGGGTGCCCAAATTAAAGGCTTTCATCAAAGACACTACGGATACTATTAAGATCATTAACAAAGTGGTCTGGAAAACATCATATTTGCTGGCCACCTGGGATGTACGCTCTCTGTATACCAACATAGAACATTCAGCAGCTATCAAGACTATAGAATATGAGTTTAAAGATGACACTGCATCGCATTACCAACATGTCCAGATGCTTAAGGAAATGCTGATATTTACATTGGACAACAACATCTTTATGTTCAATAACCAATTTTATAGGCAAAGAAGACGGACCGCTATGGGCACCAAGTATGTTCCAGCCCTAGCGAATTTATTCATGGGAATGTAAGAAAACACCCAAGTATACGTAGATGAAGGCTACATGAAGAACTTCAAATTATGGATTTGTTTCATTGACGATGTTTTATTAATCTGGGAAGGAACAAGTGCTGAACTTAATGAATTGAGATGCAGAATGAATCAAAACAAACTGGGAATTGAATTCGTGGGACAAGAGAGTGAAACTCAGATTAACTTTTTGGATTTGACAATTTTCGTGGATGGAACAAGTCTATCTACTCAGACTTTCCGCAAAGAAACAGAGGTGAACTCTACCTTACATGCACAGAGCTGTCACCACAGACCAGTGAAATGGAACATTCCAACAGGGTAATTTATTAGAGCCAGAAGGAATTGTAACCGATATACTGATTTCCAAACAGAATATGAACTACTGCAAGAACGTTTTCACCAAAGGGGGTACTCCCAAGCATGTGTTAAAGCAGCCAGACAGAAGACAACAAGAATGACATGGGAACAAACTTTGGTACCCAGGACTCACGCAAAGGGTAAGCAACAGAATGAGAGAAATTTCATTACCACCTTTAGTCATGAGAATGTAGAACTGAAAAGAACACTCAACAAATACTGACATCTCCTTAAATTGGACCCGCATCTTGTAAATTATATTGGAGATTAACCCAGGATGACGTTCCGTAAAGCCAAAACCATCAAGTCGGTTCTGAGTCCCTCCCTACTCCCGGAACAGACTACGGAACCTACCAGTACTTGGTTAGGAGAAAGGGCATCAGGCTTTCGGAAATGTGGGACATGCACCATGTGTCTCTATGCCCACGAACCAACGACAAGTTTCATGGATGAAAGAGGAATCCAAATGGAAATTAAAGAAAACATAAATTGTCGATCAAAATATATAGTGTATGCCATAATATGTGTATGTAAGCAAATATACATCGGAAGCACAATAAGAGAAGTAAGAATTCATATTCGTGAACATTTTGAAACCGTGGGGAGTCAGGATCCAACCCTGCCACTGGCTCAACACTGGCAACTTAAACATCAGATGGATGATAAACAGAATCTCAAATTTTTTGGGCTACAGAAAGTCAAAATTGGCAGACGAGGAGGAAATTTGGAGCAAAGACTCAGACAGATGTAAGCAAGGACTATATGTAAATTCAGATCGATTGATTTTGGTCTGAATCAAGATAATGAGATGATACATTTTTTATGATATGCAGAAGTAGGCATAACATAATTATTAATATACTATCTATGTAATATGTCCTACAAAATTGGTAATATTGTGGAGGATTACATGCATGTGATTAGTATGTGATTGTCTAAATTCTGTGAATGTATAGGTGAAACCAACAAGGAGGACGATCCCGAGATCTTACTGGATTACACTACAGAAAGGGTAATGTGATTGACAGTGATCATCTCTATTCTCTTTCACTCCTATCTTTCTTTGACATTATATTTCACCTCAGAACTTATCATTTTCACTTATATCTCTGCTTGCACTAGGGGAGATAAGACAGGAATGAGGAGATTAACACCTCCAATCAATAATATAACCCAGGCAGAGTGATTGGGCTGCACGAGCATGCAGACATCTGGTACACACGTATTACATAACAAAAATACGAAAATAGAAGATTTAAGAAATGCTTATTATATATGGATTAGAGAAGCACAGACCGCGAGTTACAACTAATAAAATAAAAGATGGACTTAGACCCTGTGAAACCTGGCCCTATACGATATCCGTGAGATTATTTGACTAGCAGTATATTTATTTAAACTGCAGCTCTATTGGCTGATATTTGTGGTGGCACATTGTATTGGTGAATCTGTCAGAGTAAACCTATAGCCACCTTGACATGTGAGCTTTATTTTGACTCTTTCCAATAAACAATATACGATGCTACTTTGCCATTCAACCTACTCAAAAATGGCGGCTATGCAAACTTTAGGATAAACATAGACAAAGGACTAGGAATGTTACGAGGGTAACGCTTATACTCTGCAGGAGCGTCACTGAAAGCTACCAGCAGTAGCAATGCCAACGCGCTGAGTCACTGTTCGCCTACCAAAAAGGTAAGATTGGAATGGGCTGGGGGACGGTTCTATACATCCACGATCAGAAGCTATGACTACGGGGACTGTGCCGCTCGAGTCTCCGAAAACAGATACAATAGCTGTACGGATGCGCTCGGGGTCGGCGGGAATTCTAGGACTCATTTTAATATGATGACTCCTAACACAGCGTCTCATTAACAGACTTTAAAAAGTACACGGACACGCATTTATAAAGGGAACCCACACTGCCACAAAGTATGCATTACTTAATCCAACCTGGATCGCTTAGCGCACTGACACTAAACCTGCACTGGTTAATCAATTGACTGGAATACTTTTATATCTTCGTTATCGCTTCACAGGATAGTTGCTACAGAACAATATGTTTGCTTTTTTCAGGGATTATCCTGTGACTGAACAAAAACCAATAAGGGTAAGCAGGTTTCATTAATTACACTAATGCCTAAGCACTAGGGAAATACTGTACATATAAATTAAATTGTACCATGTGCAGCATGCTACGGGGTCAGTTCGTTAAAAAGTGTAATTTTCTATGTTTAAGTGTCATTTCTTGAGAAAGTGATGCAAGTACATTATAAGAGTAGAGATGATATGTACAATGCCAAATGTAAATTCTATATATAGGAGTTGAGAGTTATCAATGAAGCAATCAAATATCCACTTTCATGTTTACTTATATTATTTTATTTGTTTTTTCTTTCGACATTTTTCCCTTTCTTTGCTTTTCTTTTTCTTTTTGTCTACATTGGTGTTTTGTGATAATTTACTTAACTTTGTTCTGCATATTTTCATGTCTTAATACATGATGTATTAACAAATGGGGTCTTCAAACCCAACCTTTTTTACTTCTCCTCTCCATTTCTCATATATAAATGACCCACAATTTTTATTCTCGTTTGTATATTAGTCAAGACTGACGTGTATATATTTTGCCCAGACACTCTTTCTGTTTCGAAAAAGGCCCTTCAGAGACTGAAACACGTGTAAACAACCAAATGGGCAACAGCAACCAATAAACTTTAATTGAACTAAACAACAAGGAGAAAGGAAACTTATTTCTGGAAACGATAAGACTTTGGTGGCGCAGTTAATGTGCGGTCTCGAGACAGTTCAAGTAACCAGTGAGGGGTGGGATTGGTCCTTCCCAAAACTACCACACCAACGCGACACAACCCATTGGGTGGTACATTGAGGTCACTGGCTGTTACGCTCACCTGGCTCCCACAGAGGCGTCGATCTGAACTGGACAGCTGCGGACTCCACCAATGTGACGCGTAGGGCCGAGATGACGGCCTGGACTGGCCCACCTAGCTTCGTTTGCTTGGCCCGTAGGAATATTCTTCTGCAAATGGAGAAAGGGAATTAGCCACCCAGGGAGTGGAGTGTAAATCCCCCACCCCTGCTGTTCTCCCCACGGATCACCTTTGATGTCCCCTCTTATAGTCTCACCTGATGGTTTGAAAAGATGAGCTCTCCATCCTGCATTGAGCGCAGGGGCGCGTTCATAACCAGTTGCTTCACTGGCTCGAAGGAATTGGTGAGTTCCAGAACAATATTGACTCCGAAAAGTATGTAGTTCATAAGAGTTCAAATGCCTGACTTTCACTCTTGTCCGATTCCTTGCAGATTGCAGCTTGACCCTAGTGAAGAGTCCCTCGTGGCAACCAGTAATATTCTGGTAAGGATTTGTATTTCCAACACAGTTCGATAAATAATGTCAATATGTAACCTGTTGCTTTCTCCCTTATTCAGGCGCTGAGAGAAAGTATGAAGTCTCGGGGAATAATACCTCTGGCGGTAAAATCAGGTAAATCAATTGTGGTGAGGAGGGTTTCCCTTGATAGTCCCTTTGTTTCACCTTGCTGTCCTTTTGTTTCCCCTTAGGGGCTGGGGTTCGGCGAAGATGCAGTGGAAGTTGCGCCGACATGTGAAGAGGAATAGTACCCCCGGTGGTAAAATCAGGTAAGTCTATGGGGGGGGTACCTAATATTCCTCTGTGTATTCCCTTGGCTCACCCTGCTGTTCTTGTCTACTCCTTAGGTGCCGGAATGCGGCGGGAACATGCAGGAGGATGCAGTGGAATGTGAAGATGCTGCGACGGCCGGTGAGTTCAGCGCGGCGCTGCAGCAGGCGAGGCGACACGCATAAAATAACTTCTTTCTTCCAGCTCGAAGGCGCGATGGATCGGGAATTCAGGTAAGGATCAAAGGTATTGCTCTTGTTCTAACCTTTTCTCCTTCTTTCTCCCTTTTTCTAGAAGCTCCAAACTCGAGGCGGGCGTGGCAGAAGACTGGATGCAGACTTGCAGGCACGGTGAGCGTTACGCTGCTGGATGCAGAATAACGCAAAGCGTGTGCTGCTCTTCGGGCGTGGTTTAAATAGCCTCCAAAGTAGTCCCAGGTAAGTATTCCTCCCCAGCCCCGCCCAAGTAAAAAAATAGTCCCTAGGTAAAATAGTCCCTTCCAAGCCTCATTTGGCTTGGAGCTCTTGCAGCATGGTCTGCATCAGGTAAGCTTGCAGCATGGTCTGCATCAGGGAAGTTCTACTCTATGAGCCTGGCGCCTATGGTGCCAGGACTGACTCTCCATATGAGCCTGGCGCCATAGGTGCCAGGACCGCACCCAAACAGCCCCTAGCAGGGGTTTTTGGGCTTGCTCAAAATAACTTGATGTCTGCTTCCGGGGTTGCTGGACCTGGTCTGGGTCCCAGGGGGTAGGCATCATGACACCGGCGTAGAGGTTGTACCCAGAACTAGCCCCCAAAACTGCTTCATATCCAATAATCAGAATCTGCGCTGAACTTGCCATCCAGTCACTAGACCCGTTAAATGCCTGGAAGCACATCTCTCTCTATAGAAAGACCATAATAGATGATGACAGCCTGACAGTCAGAATTCTCAGAAAATCTCCAGTTGAATGGATGACACCGACCTTAACTAAATGGAAAGAATTCTGCCAATAAATCCTCAAATCCCACGAAATAAGTACTGAAATGATGATAAACAGACCAATGAAAGTAAATAAACTGCTTTGTGAATTAGACTGGATCCACAAGAGCAAAGAGAAAAGCAAGTACAAACTCTCGCTTTAAACGGGGTACGAAACAAGAGCCCTCAATGAACCCCCCAAATACCTAACCAAATTCCCATGCAAACATACAAGAGATATTTTCCTCTGGTTCTGTTTCAACATTTTACCAACCAGAGAATACCTGGCACAAACCCGACACATTGCACAAGAAGAAACATCCTGCAGATTCTGCAAACATACCACCTCAATCGAATCGCTTTATCATCTCTTCATCACTGTCTGAAATAAGGGAAACCTTCAGTCAGACACTCCCCCTTGAACTAATCCATCACGACCTCACAGAGAAATGGGAACCGATTATAAGTGGAAACTCCTTCCCCCTCATTTTCAGGACAATGCAGTACTGGGAAAAAATTATGAAATTAGTCACTAACATTCCACAGATATCGTAAAACCAAGATTTATCTTAATTTTTATCTTTCTTTTACCTCAAATACAAAGTGACTCAGCTAACAGCAATGATCAACTGATATGTTAAAAGTTTGTGTACAAACGATGAAACACTAAAATATATATATATATTTAAATCACTGTGCTTCTCATTTTAAGTGTTACAATCATCTTGCATTGTTTATTGAATTGTTTTTTGTGTTTAGTGTACATTTCAGGTATTCTCACTGACTACCAACATTGAGTATACATTTTTGTACATAAGTGTGTTTTGTAGTAAATAGTATTCATGACGTTTTAATTGCTTAGTGTGTTAAGAACTAAAGAATAGTATAGTATTATACTTCTGTGTGGAACCCTATTTCTTGGTTGTATTTCTGTATTTCTTGTGGTTAACTGTACTCACACTCCAGCCCCTGATCTCCTAAGTACTGCTTAGCCTACACTATCTTGAAGGGGTTTGATAAGACCAAGTAGTAGACCTATGGACCTGACGTGCCTCTTCACAGCCTTTGGTGAAGGGCCCTTTTCCCACATTTCTTTCAGCATTTTAGGGGGAAGCGAGGAAAGGGGTAGGTGCAATGGGATTTTAAGATTGTGGGTGAGCTGGGGGATGTAGAAGGGTGGCAAGTGGGGGGGGGGGTGGCTTGCCCACCCCTAAAAATGCTGCATCAAATAGAGTGAGATGGCCCACGTGGTGAGTTGTCTCTGATCCATGTACCCTCCCGAATCCCTGGCCAGTAACAAAGTTAATCAGTTGAAAACGTTATGTTCTGAAAAGGGGCCGGCAGCTTTGGTACTAAAAGTGAGTTGATACAGAGACTCATGGATCATCAGTTATCTAGAAATGGTATTTTTCATGGTGATGGTGGGGCTGGTGCAGAGAGCAGTAAAACTGTCCCGCTATTTCTTCCCACAGTATCTATCCCTTCCCTTAGCCTCTCCATTTCTACCGCTGAGGCTGATACATTCTTGTGGTTGTAGAGAGAGAAAATTAGGATCAAAGAAACGGAACTTAAAACTCAAGTTACACTGAGGCTGAAAGGGTGGAGAAGGACAAGCATGAGGAAGCAGATCAAACAGACAGGAAGTGTTCTACTGCTTTTATTTTGTGATCTATCTTTGAAATCCATAAATCCATGTATTTTTATGTTATCATTCTATTAGTATGATATTTGTAACTAAATTGTTCAGTAAGTGTTTTTGTAGGGGGATGGCTCGTGGGCTGCGTCTTTTTAAATGGTTAGCTGTGGGACAGGGTCAGGTGACGTTGTTCTTGCTCTGAAAAGAGAGTTGTTTTTGGCGAGACCTGTCAAATGTTCTTTTTGCAAAGATGTCTATGTCAATACATTTCTCTGTGCTTCCTACCTGGATATTGCCTTTTTTATTTAACTGGTTTTAATAAATCACTGTATAAGTTCACATAACCATTTGAACATATACCCTATTACCCGATCCTTGTCCCCCTGCCCCTCTTCTAGCTAGGACCCAGAATCTCAGTAAGCATGCTCTTAGTAGACTATACATTGAAGCATTTCAGTGTCATCGGATTCTGGTTGGAGACATCAGTTGAAGGCAGCCTGTCATAGCTTCTGCCCAATGGGGAGTGCAGATGCTGTAGAATCTCATTGCATTTCCAGTAAAGCATATGTCAGCCATTGTTTTCATCACTACCATGTGTTCCATACCCTTGTTAGCCACATTATTTTGTTGTAACGTCTGACTTACCTCATAATTTGGGGAAACATCACTTTGATGCTACTACCAATTTCTGAATCAATAACATATGCTGTGAACACTGCGACCCAAACTCGTTCCCATATATGCCTAACATAAAGGCAGGGGGATCAGGGAAGCCAAAATAAGATTGACCCTAGAGTCGGTGTGAGGCACAATTGAATAATATGAATATTCCCTCCTCCCTGTGTGATCTTCCTGCATGCATCTAGGAGGCCACTTTCCATGTTATATTCCTCAATTTGGCTGGCATAGCCCTTGCAGTCTGATAAATGGTTCTTTTTTAATCAATCACCAATTAGAAGGGTACAGGTTTATGATAGAATCCACACCCATTTTCAGCTCCCCTCTGTCACCCGCTCCTTCTCTGGTATAGACATGCACACAGAAAGTGTTCTTGTCCCTGGTTCGGAACATTTGTTGACATCACTGTTAAACTATGATTCCCCACCACTAGAATATTTCTGCTCCCTCAGGTCTGCCCTGACCTTTTGCACCTTGAAACGAAAACTCCAATGTAATAATTCAACCACTCCTTGCCGCTTGGAATTAATTCCTGCATGAAATTTCTGAAACTGCAAGAAACCTGCTTGAAAGATATGGATACTCCTTGAACCTTAGCCTGTGAAAATATATAGGTCTAAGATCGGTCTCCTGCAAAAACGCAACTTCAAGGACATTCATTGTAAGCTCTTTTAGTTACTTGCCTCTCTTAATTGGGAAGTACAACCGGATTTATGTCTATTGCTCGAAAATAAACTGCTCTAATTGTTTTTGCTAATTTATTTTGCTTGAAGTTTTTACCACAGAATGTAGGGGCAGACCACCGCTGGGGCCCACTACCCCTGCCCCACCACACCCCACAAATATTGCTTGACCATAACACATCTACATTTTGGTTAAAAAGTCGAAGAAAAGAGCAAAAACAATTTCAGCAGTTTTTGGTCAAGCAATAGATCAACTACCGTTCAACCCTTGTAAATACATGGACCAGACTCTAGTCATGACTGTTTAAGGGGGAAAGACCTGCACCCATGTTCTTTGAGAAAAGCCATCCCCCCATAAATGTCCCTGACCCATCCCCTCGTCATTAAAACTCTACATGCACATGTTTGGTGCTTGAGTCCTACCTTATGCCCTATCCCCATCTCTGCCTCTCTCTCAGAACATTCTGTGCAAAATGGCCCAGCTTCCACCTCCTCAGGCAAGAATCGAATTGGAAGTTCTCCCCTAGGTGTAGTTCTCGAGATCCTCCCCATCCAATAGGGAAACAAGGGTGGCCTTTAGGGATGCTACGTCTGTATTCAAAGTCCGAGCAACCTCCCAAAGTATAGCAATATCTAATTCGTAATCATCAAATCTCTGCACCCAGTGCCGTGATCTCCACTCTATTTTCGTCAATGGCTTTCGCTATGTCGGTGTTCATTATCCCGATTTCTTCTCTCAAAAAGCCTTTTAAATTTTCTCTAAGAGCTGACACGGACGCTCAACTATTTCCTTTGTAAGCGCAGCAGTATGGGTGTTGGGACATTCTTTTTGCCACATCACTTCCCTTTCCATTGCAGCTGTCTTCTCTGCTACGTGAGGGGTCTGAAATGGAAGTCGGGCACAACGTAGTCATGTTTTTGGTTAAAGACTTTTATTTAAATGAAAATGGTTTGTGAAAATGCCTCTCTGATCCTATTCTCAACAGGAATTTCCCTACCTAAAAAACAAAAACTAAGGATCTGTCTGTGTCAGGATGTCAATAACTGAAAAGCCATCCTTGTGTCCAAACGTACTATCCTGACCCTCAAACTATAAACAAAACAATGAAGTGTGAAAGGAAATGTCTTCAACCTGATATTGGAAAAAAGTATTCACAGCTGAAAATTAGAATAGCTCCAATGAAAATGTTCTCCAAGCTGAAAGACCTTGGACCCAGAGGGTGGTTTCCTTCTCCTGGATTTGAAATGGGATGGCAATGTCTCTTTTACTAAAAGTTCCTTTTGTGTCTCTCCTGCATTAACAATGTTCCTGTTAGGCAACACGTTCTGCAACAGTCTTTCTTTAACACAACTGTCGCTTTTGTCTAGCAAACACTGTCCTTCTTTTGTTTTTTCTTGTAGCTTTGCAACTTGCATGTTACACTCCCCTTCTAGGACTCTGTGCAATTCCAACTGCCTAGTGTACTCTTCTGCCAGGATTTCTCTTGTGGATTCACTTGCCTAGTGCACTTCTCTTGCCAGGACTTTTTAAGAATGTTCAGTTGCCTGGTATCTTTCTCTTGCCAGGATTTATGTGTTTCACAGTTCCTCGGTATCACCAAAACTGCATATACCATTCCTTACTCTGTATATCTGCCTGGGTAAAGTTTGTTCAAACGTTGTCCGACACTTGCATCTCATACATCTGTATCTTAATGGGGCTTGTCTCTGTACTTTGCCTTTTCTGCATTCAAACAAGTTTCTTGTAGTTTCTGTATTAGCAATCTCATAACGTTCAAATTGTTGTCCGCGCAGTCGCCAGAACACCCCAGGGTCCCCATTTACTTTGGGTTGACTCACTGGTTCTCTTCAGCATCTCTGGTCCCGCTCACACTTCTGTGGCATAACTCTTCTGCTCGCTTTCCACTCTGGATTGTGCAGACGTCCTTCCTGCTTCCCTCATGACTCTTTAGTCACACGCCTGCTTCTCTTCAGGTCCCGTTATGGAGAATGCTGCCTCTTTGAGCGGCCGTGAGTGCCTAAGACCTCGCTTGCAGCTCCCAGTGTCTCCACAACACCTCCAGCGTTTCTACTTCTGCTTCAGCAGACTCCTCTTCTCTGCCACACCGGTATGTGTCTCTCGCACTCGAAAGTCTCAGCATAGGCACTGGCATCTTTTCCTGCACCGCCACACTCAGTAGTGCGGTTGCTATCTTCAAATGTCCCATGCACAGGTAATTCTGTAGAACAACTAGTCTGCACATTGAGCTTCGGGCTCCTGCCACCTTGATTCAACTCCTTCATCCTTCGTGGAAGTAGCTAGCCCATGAAGGCTGAGGGAAGGTAGGGTAAGTCACTGTTAGGGAAGGGGGATAACATGTCTCGCTGTCTGGCACCCTCTCCCCAAACCCCAAGCACCCTCCACCCAGGTGATCCTTCCCCGCTTCTCTGCCCCCAGGGTCGGGATCCAAAAGTGTTGGCCCTGCCCAGGCCACCGGAGTAGAAAATCCCTGGGGAGTGGTTGTGTGAGGGTGCCGTCTGGTTTCTCACATATCAGACATATAGTGTTTTCTCAGTGCTTTTACATGAGAGAACATTTCCACAAAAAGGTATTGCAGAAGAAAAAAGAGTTTTGTTGGAGCTTTGTGTGTCTAGGTCATAGATGGGAATTTGACCTACCGAATATTGGGACAAGGTTTCTTTACTTCCTCTACAAGGGGGAGCAAACGGCTGACAATAGACCATAAAGGTCCCGGGTATTAGAGGGTCTTCCTCCTGGGAAAGAGGCGGATACTGCATCCTGTCCAATGAAGTCATGATGTCTCCCCGGTAGTTGTCTCCGCCCATGTGATCTTCCCACATATAGCTGCCCTCAGGGTCAGGATCAGGTAGCTGCAGCTGTCCCCTGGCTACATTGGAGGAGGTCACCGCCGGGGAATCCATGATGACTCCATTGGACTCATCACAGCTACCACTGAATATTGCCCAGGGGGTAACAGCCCCAACAGATACTTGATATTATTGTATAGGGATCCATGGGTTCCCTTGTCTATCTTGACTTATATATGGAGGTTGCTCATGAAATTCCCTCCCGCATTTCAGCTCTGAAAGACGCCCCTAGGTCTTGCTCTCATTCCTGCCTTAGTTAAATAGGTGGTACAGTTTCACCAGAGCGCTCTCTCATCTGTGACGTTATCAAATGTATGGTATACCCTAGGTATTTAAATCAGCCCAATGAGATTCACCCTCAACCTGACCTGCTGCTTAATAGATGCACACATAATGCCTCAGTTGAAATTCTGTTTATCAAAGGACTGTCTTCACGGCCTCACAATCCTCATGTTCCAACTTGCTTTTCGTATAACTTTTCATGCGAGAGGAATAATCACTAGCAGGCCTCTCTCTTGAAGCCTCTAAATCCTCAGACATCATTCCTACATCCACTTCTTAATATAAACACCATCACGGGAGAATAGGAACACCCCCTCCTTCATCCCTGTGACTTTTACAGAGATGCAGTCCTCTCTGCTGTTTAGCAGGCCGATGACAGCCCCTTTTCAGTGGTTTTTGTTAGAATACTGCACCTCTTACCCAGTTCCACCTGCTTACTGCCTTAATTTACGGCCCACCATTTTAAGCTCCACTGCCTCTGCTGATGCGTTTATTTCCCTTCTCTATGGTTAGGGAGTAACTGAGAGGATTCTTGGGATTTTCTTCTGTTGGCGTGCGACAGCTGTCTTTCATATGTTGCACTTCTCTGATTTTGATTTGTATCCAGCGATTGACTGCCCTTCCAACTTTATCATTGGTTGTGTCTTGGCCAGTGCAGTGTATTTAGTATTACACATTCAGCAAGCAATAAGAGGTCATGTACATGTAAGACCTGCCCTCTTAGCCTGCACATGACAGCCACCAACCCACTGGACTAGGACATGCAGGACAATATAGTAGTATGTCTGTGATGCATATTGCCCTAGCAAGTAAGTGTGAACTTCTGTCAGCTAAACTTCAAACGTCGCACAAAAGCACCACCACAATACACCTCATCTACAGGCCTCCCGGACCCATAGGCTCTTTCGAGGAAGATATAACGACATTACTTACTGACAACATCAAAACCACTTCGCAAATCTTAATACACAGTGATTTCAATTTAGGGTACAATGAATCTAATTACCCTCCTGCAATCTCTCTAGCCAATGCACTGACTGAACACAGTCTTATACAAAGAATTACCCAACCTACCCACGAGAAAGGAAGGATCCTTGACTGGGTAGCAGATCTAAACTGCAACATCACAGTGAATTAGATCCTACCTCAAGTATGGTCCGACCACCACCTACTCTCCTTTGAGTTTAGCATCAACAAATTACCAAATAAAATCAGCACTGTAGCACCACCATGCCCCACCAGAAACAAACGTAACATTACGGCAGAGGCTATTATATTGCTAGTAATCCCCACTCTAAACGAACTACCTACTACTAATGATCCCAACCAACTGGTCGATGCCTATAATGCTTCCATGGCCAAAGCGGTAGACTCAGTTGCACCTCTTAAAATGCGCAAAGGTAAACCAAGAGCCCACATGAACTTCTGGTTCACCCCTGCACTAAAGACGCTTCGCCTTGAAAAAAGAAAACTTGAATCGCTCTGGAAACATAACCCTTCAGTAGAAAACAAAACTAACCTGGCCACTATCACTGCTAAATATAAAGAAGAGATTATCTGCACTAAGAGGGATACATTCAATAATAGAATTAGCCAAGCTGGCTCCAGCACAAAGGAACTTTTCATTATACTGAGAGAAATGGAGACTCCCAACCACCCCATTGACTCGTGCCTAAAAGACAAACTTTGGTGTACGAACATTCAAGATGCTCTCACCAACAAAATCTCCGGCCTTCAGACTAAAATAGCAGACAAACGGCGACTCCTATCAGATCCAGCCTCACCCAAACAGACCCAAGGAACCTCTACTCAACAGTCCTTAGGCTTTAAATTCACCAATGTATCGATACCTGAGGTTAAAAAAATCATAGCCTCACTGAAACCTTCAAATTGCCAGGGTGACAGTTGCCCCGCACAGATTATTAAAGATGCGGCCAGAGACCTGGCCCCATTTATTATCAAATTAATCAATGCATCCTACTCAAGTGGCACTTTACCTAGCAATCTGAAGGAATCGTGGGTACTCCCTTTACTTAAAAACCAAACGCTAGACCCCATGATCCCCACAAATTATAGACCTATTACTACTGTCCCTTTCCTGTTAAAAATCTTGGATAAGGTTGCATATCTGAAAATCCAAGACTATCTAGAGACCAATCAACTCCTAGAAACCTGGCAATCTGGCTTTAGACCGCAACAGGGGACAGAAATCGCCCTTATTGACCTCAAAAGCCAGATTGACGATCTCAAAGCTAAAGGAAGACTTGCAATCCTGCTCCTCTTGGACCTGTCTGCGGCATTCGACCTGGTCGACCACAAGGTACTTTGTGATCACCTCGCCTCAGCAGCACATTTCTCCAAGACAGCCATCAGGTGGATCCAATCCTTCTTTAACAATAGAACCATGCGAGTCTTCTCGCCGTCCGCTTCCGCCGACCCGATACCCATTACCTGTGGTGTGCCCCAAGGCTCATGCGTATCACCAACTTTGTATTACATATTTACAAAGCCTTTGTTTGATGAACTGGGCCGTCTGGGTGTTACGTATACAAACTATGCAGATGACACCCAGAAACTCCTACCCCTCACAGGCATCTATGACTCAGATGTACAACGCGTGAACAAAATCTACACAATCATTCAGGCATGGATGGCCATCCACGGCCTCTGCCTAAATGACAACAAAACAGAAATCCTCCTGGTTGGCTCACCAGCTAACATAAACAAAATAAGCCTCAAATACACTACACTTAATATGGATGGGAACAACATCCCAATTGCTAAAGATGTAAAAACTTTAGGATTTTATCTTGACGCCACCTCCAACCTCTCCAAACAAGTGAATATGACTGCCTCAGCCACTGCCTACACAGGTAAGCTGATAAGGGCCTACAAACCTTTTTTGTCGCCAGAAAGCTGCCTCACATGAGCTAGAGCATTTATAATTTCCAAATTGGACTACTGTAATGGTCTCTACCCAGGCACTTATAAGACTGTACTCAACAAATTACAGATAATGCAGAATAATGCTCTTAGAGCTGCATTAAACATACTGACAAGAGAGCACATATCAGCTACTAGAAAACAATGCAAATGTCTCTCCATAAAAGAAAAGATTGAACTCAAAACTCTATGTCTCACTTTTAAAGCGCTAAACCACTTAGCCCCTCCATATCTCACCCAGATCATCCAACTCACCTTGCTTGGTGGTCCCAAGATTTAACCTAAAAATATCAGATGGCTCTAGTTTCCCAGTTATGGCCTCCCAACTGTGGAATACCCTCCCCTCCGACATTAAATCAATGCAAGTATTCTCCAACTTCAGGAGGAGTGTCATCTCTTGGCTACTCAGCAAGAACTAGCTATCACCTTCCTTAGCTTATGCTAAACTAAGCTATGCCATCATCTGAATGCACTAGACTGAACTAGATTATTACCCTTCTGACTGCCCTCTACCTCTCTCACATACCAGTACTTTCACTACTGACCTGTCCACTTGTCAGCCCATCAGTACTGCCCCCATGCACATGGATCTGTATACCCCCTTATCACTTATCACTTATGTCTCCAAATGCCTATCCTTTCTATGTGCAACTGCTCATTTCCTCCATGCATGCATTCTCTCTTTATTCTAATGTATTCTACTGTATTCATTGTACTTTGCTTCTGTCCGTAACATTGCTTGCCTTGAGAGCTCCCAGATACCCCTGTGTCAAGTGTGCTATATAAGAAAAATAAACAAACAAACAAACAAACACACACACAAAGGACTGCATGAACCACAATGCATAGGGAACACATACCTGCACATCCAATGTCACAATTCAACACTGCGGAAAGACAATTCAATGCTGGCAGACAGTGATTGCATGTAATCTGGTAATCATGCATGTGAAGCCATAATGGAAGGAAAGCAGAAACCACAAACATGCATAAGAACAACTAATCACCCCTAAGGGCATTTGCATGATAGCAACGCAGAGGCCCAACACAGACAACATGCACCCTACAATACCAATCACAGGCCATGAACGTGATGATGGCTTGTTGAGAGCTGTGTGCATGGTGTAACACGACAATGCATATGTAGCCCCAAAGTATTTGACACTAGATTCAATTACTGGGATGGAAAGCCATGTAGTGCAACAATGAGGAAAAAAACGCATGACCAGAGTGTCTATCAACATGCCTTTTGCAAAGGAAACTCATCCATAATGCACTGTGACTGACACCTGTTACCTTTGACCTTACAGGTGACTCTGGATACCCCCAGTTACAATGGCCAATGACAACTGTGCAGAATCCATGTATGCCACAGGCGGTGTCCTACAATGAGGCACACTTAAGGACCATGCTGTGCATAGAGCAGACTGCTGAAGTGTCATTTTCGGTGTCTACACCAGACCAGAGTGGGCTTGATGTACAAGCCAGAGAAGGTTGGACACATAATTCTTTCCTGTGTCATGCTGCACAACATTTGCCCCAGAAGATAATGACCCACAACCTGCAGGTGCAGTGCTGCCACACATTGAGCGGGAGAAGGGAAGGGATGTTTGCCCTGTGCCGCAAGGACTCATTTACAATTATTTCTGATAACATCGATATTCACATGCTGCTTACCTTTGTACATAGCCATGCATCGAATAAATTACAATCACACAAAAAGGAATCTCCTAGCATTGCTTCAAGTGAAATCATTTTTTATACGTAAGTGTGAATAAACCATCCCCAACAACCCCTCATACCTGGCTTCCCCCTCCCCAACACACTGTCCCCAACACCCCCATCTGCCTCAATCCACCCCAACACACCATTCCCAACACCCCCTCTGGTCCCCCTCCTACCACCCAAACACAACCATCCACACCACCCACCACCACTCGCCTTACCTCTCCCCAACAAACCATCCTGAACACTCCCTGTGATTCTGGAAATGCATTGGAGGGACAGGGCCTCCCTGTCCTTGTCCTGTAGTCCTTTTTAATTTGTGTTCTGTATTGTTTTTTGCCCAGGAGTCCATGTGGGACTCATGGCATTACATCTCTTCCTATTTTTGGTTTGGTATACAGACCCATGGGATACCCTTATGGCACCCATGGGTGAGGATACAACCCTGTAACCCTAGTGCATGTTTTTGGGCACCTGTGCGTGGCCCAGAGAGCAAGGTATGGGCTGGTGGCCCATGGAATTTGACAGGTGCTCTGAATATCCTCCATTTTGGGATATCCAGGCCCTGCCATTGGAATCAGTTGATTCCTGATGGGAAACAAGATGGCCCCTGTAGCCTCTTGCTTTCTTTTGCATGTTACCTTGTTTTCCCAAACACCTGGGAAGCCCCGACTCTGTCCCTTCCCCCTGACTGGCTGTTGGGTGGATGTTCCATATATGGTTTGTAGGGAAGTCCAGGCCAGACTGGTTAGAGCCTTCCCAGTGACTGTATGTTGTGGGTACACCGTGTGGGTGGGACCTGGGTGATTGGAGTGTGTGACCAATATGCACTTCTTGTTGTGGATGTCTGGTTTATGTTATGAAATACAATGACTGAGACAGCTCTGCCTGAAACTGGTATGAATGCAGTGTGTAGTGTTGAATGACTGGGTACTTGTCCCAATACACATTCCTTGTTGTGAGTGTCTGAGAGGGAGGAGAATTCCCAGAATGCACTGTATGCCTGATTGGCTGACTGACTGCTGAATGCCCTTCTGAGTGATTGGTTGCCTGAATGTGACCCATCAGAATGAATGGGAGATCAACAGTATATCTGGGGGCCTCTCATTGCTAGAATTCAGTCAGAAGCTGAAGTTGATACTTGAAGCTTATCCTTGAAGCCCAGCTGGAAGAAGAAGATTTGCTGCTGCATTTGCTTCGACCCGATACGAAAGCTGTCTTGTTCATCGAGGACTGTTCCGAGAGAGGACCTGGTTAGGCACCCTCTTTCCGAGCTCCGAGGCACGAACAAGCACCGCTAACCTTTACCGAAGATCCCTGGAAGTCAGACCCTCAACAGGCTGCCGACCGGAGATGGGGACCGCCAAGGAGAACGAAGCGAAGCACCGGAAATTCCGTCCACTGACGTCGACCTTGGTTCGCAGGTTTGCTATAACCGCTGGAGGCCCGTCGAAGCCGTGTTGCCCAGAAGCGGGGACCGCTTGACGCAGTGCCATCGACGACCGGAGTCGCAACACTCCATTGATTAAGGCATTCGAATCGAAGGAATCTCTCGAGCGCACCGCTGACCGCTTTGTCCCACCGGAGAAAGTCGTTGGCTGAGGAGAATCCGCCAGTGGGTTTCCTGCCACCCGAGGATCGCGCAGATGCCGGACGACTCAATACCCTTGCTGGGCCAAAGTTTTCATAGACTCTTTGTGGTCCCGAACTATCGACATCGAGGTGCTCCCCACGCCTCATCCTTGCAGGACATCTTCGACTCATCATCGACGAGCACCGCCGGGACCGAAGCTGCTGCCTCAACGCCACCGAACTTTCCATCGAGGATCATCAACACCAAGTTCACTTTCTTCGAGACCCATCGATGATCCGTGGCTTCTGCTTTAAAGGGAGTCACTCAAGAAGGATCCATCGACGCCTCTTCGAGGAACTCTGCTATTCCAGGTACGTTGGGGTGGTAGACACATTTTAGAAGGGAATAAGACTCATTTAACAATATATGGACTGGGCTGGTAGTATATCTTATTTTACAGGTTGCCCCGGTGGGTGGATCTTCACACAGAACTGCATCTAGTGGTAGGGGCTAGTAGTGGCGGGAGTCCTCTGTGCCTCTCCTCTACCATACAGAGAGAAGGAGTACAGACACCCCCCTCCAGTCTTTACACTCCCCTCCCCCACATCGGCCTCCCCAGAGACACCATCCGCAACACACCCATGCCTTCCCACCTCCCGTGTGCCTATGTACAGAGTGCTATGAAAATAAAGTCACTTCTGTGGCCTCTTACCCTTGCCATCCTGCTCAAGCACTGTTGGAGTCAGATGGCGCAAGGCGATCCCTCCATGGGCGTAACGGAGATGGGCTGGTCTGACTCAGGCCCCAGAGTGTTTGAGTGTTAAGAGCATGCTGGCCTGCATTGCCTCAGCGTGACAGTCAGGGTGATAGATGTAACTGCAGACTGTCATCGGCCCGAGTCCAGGGCCCTTGCAATCCTCCACGATGCGCCCCAGACAGAGTCTCAGATAGCCTGCAGGTGTTGCACTTATGTATCTGCGAGTATTTCCATGTGCATATGTCGCTGCTCCATACTGTACAGCCTCCTCCATAATGCATCCTGTGAATAATGCACTATGGGTTGTGGGCTATTGGGAGGTCTGGGGCTGAAGCAGGGTGAGCCAAAAGCCCTGCCACCTACACTTCCATCCGTGTGGCTGGTCGTTCTGCTCAGGTGACGAGGGGATGCCATGGGCCAGTTGGGTGGGTGCGAGTGCAGCTTCTTGTGTGCTTATGCCAGCATCTGGCTCCCCACACAACCACTGTGACCAGGTGTTGGGTGGTGGTTGCAGCGGCCAAGGGTGCAGCACCTGCAGCTGTGCTGGCATCTCTGCCATCAGGTGCCATGCTGCCACTGACATGTGCAACGCTGCTGGGCCCTGGTGTCTCACTCCTGCCCTTTCTCCTGCCCTTCCCATTGCTGGGCTGTGCAGGTTTGGAGTCTGTTGCCATAGCATTGGAGGCCCAGCCATGGCCTGCATATTCCTCCTCCTGAGTCGCCTGTGAATTTGTTGGGTGGACAATGACAAGATGTTAGTCATCATGCATACTTGTATGTGGGTTTGCTAACGACTCATGCTACATGGTGGAAGGACATCATACACATGTGGTCTGATGGGTATGGTCAATTGCAGGCCAATGCATATGGCCAATGCAAGGTGGGGGCAGTGTATGATGAGGGTGTATACCCCACTGGCATGTGCTCTTTGCCTTTTGGGCTGGCAATGTGACCTGTACATGTGGTTGTGCTCTGGGTTCACTTTTGCACTTGGTCTTTCCCAGCACACATCATTGCTGCGCATAGTTGTATGTGCTCACATGCACATTCATACAACTGTGCATGGGTATAAGCACAGTTGCCCACCTACCGTTGCATACGCATTGGGTGGCATTGCCTTTTGGTGCATTGGCATGCATTGGCATTTTGCCCTGTCTATTGGGCCAATTGTCACGACCCTCTTCCTGAAACCCCCCAGGCTGGCCCATGGGCCAGGAGGGGTCTCGGCTTGGGCCCCCAACAAGCTTAGGCATCCTTTGCCTAGGCCCTCTTGGGGCCAGTCCTGGCGCTTTTGGTGACAGGCTCATACTTAATGAAGACTTGTGCTTGAGAACTACTTTATTTCAGTGCCAGTCAACATGGAGGCATCCACATAGTTGGCTCCTTGGAATCAAGCTATGCATTATAGTGTTTTGGGTGTGGTAGCCTAGGGACTATTTTACCTGGACTACTTTCTTGATGCTATTTAAACCACACCCGACTTTGCAATCCTGCAACGTGACACTCATCGTGTTCAGCTGCATCTGCGAACCTCGGAAGAACAGCATCTGAAAAACAACAGGACATCGTTAATAGCAGCAGCTTACCTGTGATTCCACCGCTAGCTGCCATCCGCTCCTGCAATCAGCATCCAAGGAACAGCGAGCCTCCCAGACCATCGGATCTGCAAAAGGAAAGAAACAGGACATTAGACATTTTACAATTGTGCCAGCACCTTACCTCACGGGTCGCCCATCGACCAGCATTGCCTTGGGACTTCTTGCTCCGGGTGAGCACTGCAACCTACGGGAACAAAAGACAACAGGTTAGCAAAGGAAAGGCATCATATTGTTGCGCATAGCAGCTACTTACCGCATCAAGGTGCTTTCAAAGCACCATCGCCTGCCGGTGAGTCCCAAGTCAGCCAACGTTCCACAGCGACCTCCCGCGCACCTAAGGGGAGAGAAAGACATTATTTAAATCCAAGAAAGGCATACAGTATAACAGTAATAAGACCTACCTGAAAGACTCTAAAGGGCCTGCATCAGTGAAGTAACTGGATCGCACTCGCCCACAAAGGACAACGCGTCCCTGCCAAGAATGCAGGACGGAGAGCACGCCAAAACCCATAACAAGGTGAGGAAAGGTCCGGGGAGGGGCTGCAGGCATACGGAGTGTTGGGAGGCTCTTACCCCAGTTGCCCAGTCTTGAACATTGCCCACCTGTTTTCCAGGCAGAACTTCCCCGCTGATTATACCTGGGAGCGGCTGAGAAGGGCACCACAGCTGGGTGGCGTCCCCATGGATACCAGGTGAGCGTAACACCAATCTATGCTGAGGGACACAAGGCTGGGATGATCATTTGGCCAGTTCATTGTCATGGGAAGGGGGGACATTCATCCTCACCAGCTTCACCTTGGCTGCCGGCTCCAACCTCATCACTCCACTTAAAGAGCAGGTGTATGTTTGTCTGTAAAGAAGGTTTCTGTACAAACATCGAGGGGCTAGATGACATCAAAGAGTCAAACTAATTGGATCCAGGTGGATTTCCAGGTGTCAGAGGAGAGACTCTGGTGTCTCTTTGCACATCATGGACGTGGATCCAATTCTTATTGCCCTGCATTTTGTCTGCAATCGGTATAGCCAAAATCACTCCATGTGGCCCATGGAAACGCTGTTCATTCCAGCGGCGAAGAAAGGAACAAACATAGATGACTCCCCGGGGAGTAGCAATGGTTGCTGCTGATCTTCTTGTTCCTTGCTGTCTTTTCCCGTTGCTTGCTGATGTGATGCTGTAACCTGTGAAGACACAATTCTAACGCTCTTAGTTAAGGCCCTTAGACATTCCACAAACTCTTCTCCAAGAATCTCTGCAGTTTTATGTGCATCTGAACCTGTGCGTGTGGGTGAGAGTGGTATATACAGAAAGATTTTTGACCCTCCAAATGACCTGTTATTTTGTGATTTGAGTCAAATTAGGACTACAGGGAACATCCCATATCTAAAGGATTTGGAGAATTTCTGTTGAGAAGTCCTGCACAAAATAGATCTGTCTGAGAACAATCTAATTCAGAACCCAGGGAGTGTCAAAACATTTTGTATAGATATGATTGGTCCGGCACTATTGATGAATTTCATTCCTATCACTCATTGTTGCACTTAATTGAGGACCACACAAAATAAGGTGAAGTTGCTTTTCACCTTTTGAGACGTCCAAATCGCCACTACAGGAGATCTTTTCTGAAGTTTAAATGAAATCTGTTTTCTACAAAAGAGGTGCTTAATCAGTGGCAAAATAATTCCAGTGACAACTTGTTCTGTTGTTTTTGTGGGCCCAAGTGGCCCTTCGGAAACTCTTAGACATTTGATTTTTTGTCCATCATTAGAAAGGGAATGGTCCTGTTTCTTTCAGAAAGTTGTGGTGGGCCAACATCGTTATGACGACTGGGGACTTGAATTTTGGAAGAACTGGCTGAATGTACAACTTCCACAGTCACATCAGCCATTGGTTTCTTGGACATTCTGGACCTTGAAGCATTATTTTTCAAATAATATTAATCATTGTGTATGCTATAATCCATGTTTCATGTTTTAATTTTATTTTAATTGTACTTCTCCTCTATACGGATTACCTATGCGGACGTATTGGTTGAATTGATTAATATTGACGATTTTTGTTATGGATTCATTCTAAGGTTTTTATGTATTCTATGGAGAGATGAATTTTGATGTACTTGATGTATTTTATGCCCCCCCGGGCCATACCTAACGGTAGCTTCGTTGGCAGAATACAGTGAATGTGTAATTGCCACCAGGTCGGGCGGAGCACTACGCCTCAGCAGAATATTCCACACTAAATCTCTAATACAGTATCAAAGACCATTTTTAAATCCAAAAAGACCACTTAGAGGTACATTTTCTTCAGGATGGTATACTAAGCAATGATCAAAAAGAACAAAAAGCAATGGTCTATTTTACCCCTATTTGGCCTATACCCATCTTGGAGATAGTTAACCACGTTGTCATGATCAGCCCACTCCTGGTCGAGTGTGAGAATAAGCTTCCCGAAGAGCATGCCAACACCATCCAGGAGAGAAATGTGGTGGTGGTTAACTGGGCAGTCTTTCCCGCCCTTTTTATAGATCGGGACAATTATCGCCCTGCACCAAGAAGTTGGTATCACGCCACTACGCAGGATGGCATTAAAGAGCCTACATAACACTGGGGCCCATATCTCTACCTCATCCTTAAAGAGATCTGTTGGGATCATGTCTGCGCCTGCCGCCTTATGGAACTCCATACTTCTGGTTTTAACTGCTTGGCGTTTTGAAAATCATGGACAAGATAATCACCAAGCAACTACAGCCCATGTTGAAGCTTCCGAATCCTTGCACCATCAGCAATTAGGTTTTCCTACAGCCCACAGCACCGAGACTGCCATGCTTGACCTACAAACTAAAACGCTAAGCATCATGGACAGAGGCAGGGCTGGCCTTCTAATTCTCGTCGATTTAAGCACTGCGATTGATCTCTTAGATCATGACCTCCTTAAACTGGTCGTAGAGAAAACTTCCAACTGCTCTAAAGAGGCAATCGGTTGGATAACCTCCTTTCTTACCAACAGAAAATTGCGAGTGCACTGGGGGGACAAATTCTCCTTTGAAAAAGGCATCCTATGCAGCATCCAACAAGGAGCTAGTATGTCACCACTGCTATTTAATATTTACCTGAGGTATCTATGCTCAGTTCTCGACCACATTAACATCTTCAGCAATTATGCTGGTGATAGAACTGAGCGGGGACCACAAGAAGGACAGCAAACTGTTATCCATAATTTACAACACAGTGGAATTGTGGATGGACATAAACTGGATGTGTCTGAATAGTAAAAAAAACAGAGCTAATGGTGTTTGGCTTTCAGCAAGCTAGAGCCAAATTATCCCCCTCATATGGCTTATTCCAGATAAAGGACACCCATATCCAGGTATAGGGCAAAGTTAAAACTTTAGGAATGATGCATGAAGCATCTCTGGGAACCGAAGCCCAAGCACAATATGTACAAAAAAAAGAAACTGTTGTTACTACCATAGGCTGCTGAAAGCCATTAAACCCTACCTGATGGATGACAACTGCGCTACTGTAGCAAGCACAACTATACTTTCACGCCTAGACTATGGCAATGCACTTATTCTAGGAGCCAGCAAACATTGCCTCGCTAGCTATCAACATATCCAAAATAATGCAGTTAGAATAACCAAGCAAAAGTCAAGATCCGAACACATCAGCGAGGCCCGAAGAGAGCTTCATTGCCTGAAAATTGAAGATAGGGCACAGTGCAATCTAAAATCAAAAATCAACTTCTATGTCCCTAGGCGAGCGTTAAGATCTGCAGACTTGGGCAAGATTACCGAACCCCCACACAAGCACACATTCGGACTGGGAAGAGCCTTCCCAATTGTGGCAGCAGGAAAATGGAACAATCTACCAGCTGACAAGCGAATTATCTGAGGTTTCGAAAAAAAAGTTGAAAACACACCTTTTCAGATAAATCCTGTACTCCTGCAACTCCAGTTATTATGAACAGCCTGGTTATGTGTGTCTTGTGACTTTTGTTTCCATTAACGGTCTATGGCCCTCATTACGACCCTGGCGGAAAGTGACTGACCGGACAGCCACAGCGTAAATAGCGTTTCCGCCATTGCACGATGGAGCAAAGTGCGGCCCATTCCGACCCATCGGGCACGAGCACCACGGCATGGCGGAAGTGCAAAGTCCGCGATGGCGGAAATGACCCCAAAACGGCCCACACCGCCGCCGTACGGCGCCCTAGGTGCAATACCGCCACCCATCTTAGCGGACACCGCAGTGAGCGCCAACCGGAAAGTACGGTGACCGTAAATATACGGAAACGGAAGTAAAAACATGGGCCCGGAACGGGAAACAACACGCCGTACACCTATAAAACCACAAAATCCACACAACCACTAAAAACACTACCCTGAGACACATCCCAACCCGTCATCCACCCTAGCGAAACCAAGAAAAATGGGAAAAGTAGCGAAGAAAGCGTGCGACCGCAAGCGGCAGGTCCACTTCTCCCGTGAGGAACTCACCGTGCTTACAGAGACCCTCCAGGAGAATGCCGCCGCCGTCTTCTCCACGCAAATGACCAGGACGGCACTTGCGAACAAGAAGGCCATATGGGCCCTGGTGGCACAGCGGGTAAGTGCGGTGGGGACCGCACCCCGCAACCCACAGCAATGCAGAAAGCGATGGGACGACCTGCGGATACGCGTCCGTAGCATACTTTCTGCCAACCGCAACATTGCCACAGCCACCGGGGGAGGATCGGAATCACCCATCAAGTTGACCCCCTGGGAAGAAATCTGTGCCTCCACCATTGGAATGGAGAGCATAGAGGGAGTCGGAGGGATGGAGAAAAGAGTGCAGACATCCGGAGAATCCGGTAGGTGGCCCAAATAAAACCATGCCAAATCCACAATGTCCAATCATGTGAATCACATGTGTCCACATAGCGCAACAGCAACACATGGCCAGGAGAACGTCCACACACATTGGCCTGATAGCGCACTTTAAAACTCACAATAAATACATAAATAATTAAAAACCCCAAAAACACCCACTACACGTGCAGCAGGCACACCCTAACTGCAGGCTGCCAAACAACTGCACCCTCACTCCACACACAAATGAAAGCACCTCCAAGGCCCCGACCCAAATCACCCTCAGGTACCACCCCAATGCATGTGATACATTGCCATTCCAATCCCCACAGACCCATTAATAACGCTCACCCTCCTTTACTCCACCACAGGGTCCGATCCAAACGACGAGCTTCAGGACACCCCTACCAGCACACCTGCAAAGAGGGCCAAGACCAACGGCCAAAGACCCTCCACCTCAGCTGCACGCATCAAGACACGGCAGCAGCACAAATCAGGTGGCAGCACAGAGGAGGGAACATCAACAGGCACCCCAGCAGCCAGCATGCCCACAACAGCAGCACCACAGGTCCCCCCAATGGATGCCACAGAAGGCACTGCCTCTGGTGGCAGCAGCACCATAGGTGACACCCCATTAATGGCAGCATGCTCCGACACAGAAGACGGGGATGTCGAAGTCAGATCCATCCATGACCTGTCCCAATCCCCCTGTCTGTTCCATCCCGTACACCATGAGGATACCACGCAGGGGCACCCACAAGACGACGACTGGCCATCCCCCACAAGCCCTGTGGCAGGGCAACATGAGGCGAACAGCCACTCTGTGACACCACCGCAAATGGCCATGGCCCAGCAGAGGCAACAGTCCCTCGAACAGTTAATCGTGCAACAGCAGCAACTGGCCACGCTCCTCAAGGACCATGCCGATGAATGTGGGGGCACTAAGGCAGACATAGAAACATCAACTGAGACACTTAGGGCAGAAATGGAGAGAAGTACAGAGACACTAAGGGCACAAATGGAGAGTAGCACCGAGAGCCTGAGAGTCCAAATGGAGAGTAGCACCGAGAGCCTGAGAGTCCAAATGGAGAGAAGCACCGAGAGCCTGAGGGGGGAACTGCATGCGACGTCCAAAGACGTATGTGCCGAACTTGCCGCAGTGCGCCGTGTGCTCACTGAGCTCTCACAAACCCTTAGGGACATGCATGGACGTGAGCAGGCAGAGACATCATCCGTTGCAAGTTCCGTCCAGGGCAGCCCCCAACGTAGATCTGGGAGGAACCTGCGCTCCACAGGCAGGGGTGCCCCTGATACCCGCAGAGGGGGCTTGCAATAGCGACTGCCCACTGACAATGAGCATCTTTGGACACTGGTGTTCGGGGGGGGAGGTAGGAGGGTGGAGGGGGTGTGTTGGGCTCACTTGGGTGGCGGGTCGATAGGGTGTTCAACATGATATCACATATGCCATAAACAATGCACGATCAACCAATGAGATGTGTGGACAATGATCTTTGTGTACTAGGCCATCATAGGCGTACAGTCCATATTGTGCATGTACCAGACACACACAGTGCCACGAGTCCCGTGTCCATGTATCAGCCACCAGGCGTGAGTGCTAGAAGCATGCATCAATGAGATGCTGACGAATGTCACGGCCCTCCTGTGCCTCGCGGACTCCTTGAGGTGCTGCCACATCCCCACCCTCATCATGACCATCATCAGGTGCTTGCAGTTCTGCGTCAGGGGGCATGGGCACATTTCTACGTACGCACATGTTGTGTAGCATGACACATGCCATGACCATCTTTGCAACCTTCTCATGGCGGTACAGGAGTGCCCCGCCAGACCTGCTGAGGCACCGGAAACGAGTCTTCAGTAGGCCGAATGCCTGTTCAATGACTACACGGGTACGTGAGTGGGCATGGTTGTAGTCCTCCTCATGCTGGTCCCGTGGGTTCCGGACTGGTGTGAGGAGCCATCTCTTCAGTGGATATCCGGCATCACCTGTATGTGGACGATAAACGAATTATGTGGAATGCAATTGCTACGTACGCACCCCCCCCCCTTCCTGCCAGGTCATTGCCGCATCACATACCCCACATCATCATGCATGAAATGAGACTCACCGAGTAGCCAGGATCTGTACCCTGCATGTCGCTCCATGTAGCGTGGTATTGTTGAGTTCCTCAAGACCATAGAATCATGGGTTGATCCAGGGAATCGGGCACAACAATGTGTAATGATCCTGTTGGAGTCACACACCATTTGTACATTCAGAGAATGAAATTGTTTCCGGTTGCGGTACTGGGCCTCCATGGCATGTGGGACGACCAATTCCACATGGGTGCAGTCGATGGCACCAAGGCAACCCGGTATGCCGGCAAGTGCATGGAATCCCACTTTTGGGTTGGTAATTTCCTGCTCCGAGCGTGGTAGAGAGATGTAGTCGTCTGCGTGCTGCAGGAGGGCATCGAGCACTTGCAATAGTGTCCGTGAGAACAGTGGCTGAGAAATGCCATGCAACTGTCCGACTGTGTGCTGGTAGGTGCCTGTGGCCAGGAAGTGGAGTACAGACACCACCTTCAGTAGGGGTGGGATGGCAGTTGGGCTATCTATCATGCTGACAAGGTCAGCCTGTGTCATGTCCACAATGGCGGCTATGGTGTCCCGGTCCAAACGGTAGAGGGTGTGGATCTGCTCATCAGTGAGGTTGAACGGATGTGCTCGGAGGCGTGGGATTGCGGGCTGCCTGCGTGGTGGTAGTGGCTGTGCTGGTGGCCCTTGCTGGCCCTGCCTTGCCCTCCTACTCCTCCTGCGTCTCCTCCGTGCGGCCGGTTGTAGTTGGTGTTCGTCTTCTTCTTGGAGTTGGAGTACTTGCAGTGCTATCAGGTCCCCCAGGGCCAACATCGCGAGTCCTGCCGGTAGCATTTCGGAGTGGGTGTGGTTGTGGGAGGAGACTGGGTGTGCAATTTATGTGTTTTCAGGCTGTATGGCCTCCACCTGTGGTGATTCATTCCACCTGTGCAAGCTGCTCTCCCCTTTGGCCGAGCACGTCCCGCACACAACGCTGCAATTCGAGGAATGGCATCTTGCTATTGCAATCATGTATTTGTACCCGATGGCCGTGTAACATTGGTTGATATGTTCATTCGGCTATGGTCCCATTGTTTCACATACAATCTTTGCAGTCGCAAACAGACTTGTGAAGGGTCAGTGGAACGTAGTACTCGAGTAACGGTGGACCCTCATGCATCACTGTACCGAGTTGCAACGACGGGCGGGGCGTCCCATTTGTGAGTGAAGGCAGTTGCCATTTTCACACACAGCCGCACTAGATGGATTAATTTGTGATTTCAAGCGGCCACAGATGCCTTTTCGACGTGATGTTGCAAATGAGGAATTCGAAGGGCGGCGCTTTCGGTTATCAGCTAGCGGCGAGGAGATGCCCACAGGTCTGACTGCAAATATAACGTTCATTGTTCAATGTCCTTGGGACAGGGGCCATGGCGAGGATGCAATGATTGATATGAATAGTTTGGGATGCGCAATAGCGAAGTGGACGGTGAGGCCGGACGTTCCCAAATACATGTTACTTCACAACACTGGAATTACGGGCTGGGGCACAGTGGATTTTGCAGGCTGCATAACGCACAGACTCAATGGAATTCTCACATGTTATGTGAGTATGGAAACAGGCGTTATCATTACGGGATGAGGGAATGATGAATGGATGCATGGACAGATGATTTGATACAGTGTTTGCCATGTACAGGGCTTCTTGGAATCTGTCCGCCTCCCCTGCGCTATGTGATGCAGGGCTGCCATAGTGGGACCATCGTCTATCTGGCCTTGTTGAGCCCTCCCTGTCTCGACGCGCCCTCAGACACTTGTGTCCATGCACGTTACCAATCCCATCTGATGGATTCTGTTTTCACAGACCCATGCACAGGTACACTCGTTTGTGATGGTGTTTACACCTCGATATAGATAGTTATGAGTCGCAAGTGGTTTTGGGGTGGTGATGATCCTTTGGAGTGGGCTAGCATGCATATGGCTGTGGATTTAGTGTGATCATTGAAGTGAGTTGTTCGAATGTAGTTCTGATGGCCATTCTGTTCTTTTTCTTTTCTTTTGGTTGACAGGTATCTCCTCCCCTTTTGCCACTGCCATCTGTATGCCACTCCTGCAGATGGCTTTTACTCCCGATACCTGCAGCTTCGTGTTAATCAGTGGAGCAGCATTACGATCTTATGGGACGATCGCCAATGGGCCACATGCCCTTACGCAGTACTAGTGGCTCGGAGCAACATTTCGGCCTTTCAGCTGGACTAGTGCCTCCCCATTGGGACGGCCCTGCGGTTCTGTGCGCTTCCATGTTGCCTTTTCGTATGAGAATGTGGCCCTGTGTACCATGAAGGAACAGGGCGTCACACAAGAAGTAGCTGGTCATTTCTTGCGGATGCAGCCCGCAATGGTGAAATGTGTTTTGGAGTTCATGGCCTAATGGCTGTATGGGCTTGGTGTATTTGTTGTGCATTAAAGTTCTATTCTGATATGGGCCGTGTAGCGTTCTTCTTTGCAAGTGATGTGGCATATTCCTATTTGGGGAGCGATGTATTGTGAGGAGATCTGCATTGGGTTCCAGCTTCGGAGTATAGTTGCGTGGTACTGTGCTGGGCGCGTTTGCCTACGAAGCCCAGTGAGGTCAGGGATGAGGGCTGCCAATATGACTGTTTGAATGATGTCATGCTCAGGGGCGGGGGATTAGGTTTTGTGTAACAGATGCCGGTCAGCCAGGTGGACTGGTGGAATGATGTGATTTTCGGAATATTGCTGGTCACAGGTGCCTGTGTTTGCGTGCGTTTCTTGGTGGGGGACTGTGGTCATGTCCATTGGAATGGCTTCTGTATTCGTGCCATCTGTGCCCTGCAGCTCCCATTGGGCCCTCTTGAGATTCATTTGTTCGTTGGCAGGCATGGGTGACTTGTACATTTCACTGGTTGCATTGTGACTTCATTGCACCTACGGGGAGTTGTACTATGTGGCCAGGGAGCGGTGTACAGGCACTCAGTGGGGCCGTTTACGGTTGATTCGCGATGCCGTACTTCTCACCATGGCGGAATGGTACTTTCCGCCGTGCTTGATGGCGTTAGGTACATGTCCGCTAGGGTCGGAATTCGCGTACCCTTGCGCCATGGTGGTATTTACGGTTTGGCATGGCGCGCGCGCACGTACTTGGTGCAGTTAGCGTTGGCATTCACTACGGTGTCGCTAATGGCATCGTACTTTGCGGTGACGGGTCATAGTCGCACCGAGCGCTATTCGATGGCGGTATTGCATTTCTGCCATCGTTTTTCGATTTCCGCAAGGGTCGTAATGAGGCCCTATGTGTCTGCTGTGTTCTTGTTTCTGCACCCCAAGGCTTGTGAGATACTGGCGCAATACAAATAAACAAATAAAAATAAATACATTTTAAGAAAATAATTAAAGAAAAGCATCTGCTTATTGACGATCCTGTCCTTAAAAGTGAATGACTGCAATTTACTTGAAGGTCCTTTCTTTTTTAAATAAATGCACACTGGAATTTATCTGAAAGATGTTCTGTAAAAATGCTTATTGTTTATTTCTATACTTAAAATATGAATCGGTGTGGTTCTATTTAAATTGAACTTCTTTTTGGCTATATTAAATTCAATTTTGTTTTTTGAACTCGAGAATAATATTTAGTTGGAATTAAGAATTATCTGTACATTTTGTTGGTGTGATTTATTTATTAAACACTTGGGATTATTCCCACTGGAGTGCACCAGGGGTCACCTTTTGGAAACAACAGGTTTATTCTTGTCATTATTTCATTAGTAAAACAGGGCCAATGAGAGACAGTGCAACCAACTCACAATGCACTACATAGTTTAGACAATTGCATTTTAAACAAATCATTAAGTCTTTTCACTCTCCGTTGGCTTGTAGTTGATACACTGAGCACAGCCTGTGCTTGATCCCCAGAAGTGATGTAATCTCAGCAAATAATTCATAAAAAAAGCATCCCATTATCTGATTTCAGAACCTCACATATACCGCACTGTAGAAATACCTCCCTCACCAAAAATGATGCTGCTGATTTTGCATCCGGGTGCACACAGGAACCAACCTCAAGCCATCAGGATGATGGACATACAATTACAATCAAATACCTCAACAACATCAATATGAAGTTCTTTGAAAGGACCTGAAGGCTACAGTATTACTCCTCTGAATGCTTTCATGGTGTTACTAGGATTGAATTCTTTACAGACTATAAAATTCCATACAAACCTACTAACCTGTTCATGAATGTTTGGTAAAAAATACTCCTCCTGGAGTTCTGTTGCTATTTGTTGTCGAGCCAGCTGTGATGGGCAATGTAGTTGCTCTAGGGCCACAAGAAGCAGCTCTATGGACATTACTACCTTCCCCGTCAGCTCCTGTCTCCACAACAAATCTGTGGGAAGAGGGCAACTGAGATTAAAGAGGCTAACGCTTACATATCTCATCGGACATGTCCCACTAATCGGGTCAGCAAAGTTAGACACTTGACTTTAAGTGCATACATCTGATACCAATTAGCTCTCCTCTCATGGATAAAAGGCAGAACATAGAGACACACTCTGAGCAAGGTGGAACACAAGTAAGAGCAGAACTTCTGGGGTGAAAGCGAACCTACTGGAGCAGAGCGACGGACCGAGGGACAAGAGCAATGGTACAGAACCCCAGGGGTTCCCTGCAGGAGGTCACTGCTTCCATAGGGCCATGAAAGACCCCATGGAGAAGGCCAAATCCCAAACAAGAAGACTGCATTATGTTTCAAGGATGCCAGCAACCCTCCTGCGTGAACGACAGAGTTAGGGTGGTGGGGCCAAGCCTGTGGTATTAACCTTGACGCGTGAATTCAACTGCAAAGACAAGAAAGAAATGCACACAGCTGGTGAGTTGGCAAGTGATATGCAAGATCGGTGTGTGTTTAGGAAAGATTGTAGTTGCAACAGAATATCATACAATTGAAGGCTGCACGCGTATGAATGAGACGCAAAGAAAGGCAGACCTGTGATGAACTTTGAATTATCGACAGCTGTGAAAACAGTGATACTGAGTAGCGGAGTGGTCCAGCGAAAGGAAGTAGCCCATTTGAAAGTCTAAGTGAAAGGTGAATTGTTTTTGTTTGATAAAGTGAATGAACTATAAAAAGCAAAGTGATCAAAGTTAACCCTGGGGAAAAGGAGGAACGTAAAAAGGTGAACACTGAACCTTTGTGTTTATGACATCGAACTACCCAAACCAAGAAACACTGGGGCAAATAACACAAGAGTGTGATATGAAGGGAAAGTCAAAGTGGTCCTGCGGAAGTTTAAAGTAAAAGCCACACACATTCAAAAGTCTTCGACGCCAGGAAAAGGTCAGACCCCAACTGAGAGAGACTGAGATTGTGATAAATTAAGGGAAAGGAACCCCTAAAGAATGTGAATTAAGATTGGGCAAGGGAGCCCCTGCAAGTGTTGTTTGAAAGGTCAGAGCCTGACTAAGGGAGATATCTGTGAACTTTTTGCTTTGAAAAGTCTAAGCCCGACTGAGGGAGACTGGCGTGAACTGTTTGTAGAACTGTGTTTTGAAAGGTGAAAAGAAGAACTTTAACATGGAAGGCTAGACGGGCCTCGATCCACGTTTTGAACTGCCTTTGTTTTGAGAACCTGAGCCAGAGTGTGCCATGCTGTCTATGATGACCGCCTTACCCCGTGTTGTCTAACATGGGGAGGAGAGCTGACTCAACCCCATTGATTTTTTATATTCTAAAACTGATTTTCCTTTGCATACATATTCTTCTTTATACACATGTGGCCAATGTCACCCACTGGTGTTTGGACAGGAGGCTGCGGACCCTTGCCTTGAGGTCATTCCAGCCTATGGGACTGTGCCCACTGCTGTGACCTTGCCAGATTGGTGTCTTTTGCTGCCCAGAGGCTTGCAATGCTGAGAGCCAAGGAGCTCTTGGGCACGGACCACTGCCTCATGAGTGAGAATCTGCAACACGGCCTCACTGAATTTCTGCTTCCTCAGGCATCGATTGGGTACGTTACCTTTGCCTTTCTCTTGGGACATGATTGCACTCCCTTCTGGTTCCAGGTGGCTGCAGGAAATGGGGCATTCTGAGTGGATTGAGTTTTTCAAAATGGCAGCCGCTGTGCTTCCCGTTCTGGCGATGACACTATTTCCACTGGCAGAATTGCAGTTGCCGGCAACAGTGTGTGCGCGCTCCTGCCAAGTTGTAATACAATAGTAATTCCGCCAGACACCACAGCAGTAATGACATATTACTGCCAAACTCATAATGACACCCTGTGTGTTTTATGATACAATTAATCAAAGAAATATATTCAACATATATCATAAGAGTGCATAACAACACATAAAAGCAAACATTAATTTATTTTCAAATTTGTTTATTGGAATTTGTTATTGAGTACATTTACAGGACACCAGGCGTGTCCGCATTTCTAGGATAATGAGCATTTCAGAATAAAACATTTAACATTTAACAAATTAACATTACATCATTCAACTATCTCCCAGTGTTTGCTGTTAAGGTGAAGTTGCTTGGTGGAGCAGGGGGGGGGATCCTGATGGTCTGGAGGGGGGGGAAAAGGAGGGGGCACATGCCTGTGAAAGCCCAGTGGGGTGACAGCGTGGTGGTCACAGGTCTTGTCAATTCAGTTCATGGTTCTGTTTCAGTGGGTTCATACCAATTCATGGGGGCTTGTTTTCTGAGGGGTAAAACAGGGAGTCTGTAAGTTCTTTCCAGGCCTCAAGGGTCATTCTAGAGTCATCTGTGGATCTGGCTACACTGTCCTCCCAAGCCGTTGTTTCTGCTCGTACCCAGAGTTTCAGTTCGGAGTGCCAGCTTTTCTGTTGGGGCCCAGTCGTTTTCTTCCAAGACATTGCCATGGTCCTCTTTGCCAGTATACGCATAATGTCCATTAATCTGGTGAGGTGCTTGAGTTTGGCCGGTCTGGTGTATGTGCCGAGCAGGCATTCCTCCGGGGTCCATTTGTATAAAAACAAACATTAATACATATATCGCACAGTTAAGGGTCCTCTGGCTAATAGAAAAAATGAGAAACCTTAAAATTCATAATTAAAACAATCACATATAGAACAAAATTCATACACAATCAGTATTTATAATTGATTTAATTTACAGAAGAAATGTCTGTTGTGTATTGTGATGATCTGTTAGATAGCGTCACTTTTCCCCAGGGTGGAAACCCTTACCATGAGGCTACGAAGGTGCAGCCACTAATCTATAGTCTCCCTAGGGGTGGAATTATGCGGGAGGTCCTCATGGAAGGTAACTCCCTTCCTGGGGTCAAGGGCGCAAGTCGAGGAACCAGCTCCTTTAAATCCCGACCCCATAAGGTACTAACTTGTTTTTGTATGAGATCAGACAATCCTAATATGATAAATAACAGGACCAGAATGAGCTTGCAAATTTTACAGTTAAGCTGGTAAGATGCTCAACCAGCTGTAGTCAATGAATCAGACGTTATGCTATGGCGGATCCCGCTATATCAAGATGTCAGAAACAAATACGGGAGAGAGAGCAAGGGTGAGAGAAAACCGCAGAGGAAAACATCAGGGCCGAGATGAAGGCCGAGAGCGAGAGAGAAACCGAGAGCTCGGCAGCAGACAGAAGCGTGGGACTCGGGAGAGAGATGTGGAGGGTGTGATTCAAGGTCAGTTCAGAACAGTGTCACATGAGCATGCGTGCGCGTGGCATGAAGACATGTTTGAGAACGCGTCTGTACTTTGCGAACAGTTCGGAACTGCATTTTCTGCTTATTTAGGAACTTTCAAGCTTAATATTTACTCCGGCACAGCTCCTACACCTATTCTTACGCAGTATCCATTAACAATCTAGAACAGAGCACATACTTGGAAGAATATTAGCAAAACTGCTATTAATCTTAGAAATGGCATCAGCTATTGTCATCCTTCCTCACCAAGAGCCACCACCACCACCACCCCCACCAGCTGGAGGACCTACAGAACAAAAAAAGCACAGTACTTCAAAAGACAATGTGCCATTTCCACGTGTCTCCGCACTCATTCCCCTACATACCCTCAGCAGAAGCCTGATTCCCACCCCAGATCTCACCCAAAGAAATGTCCGGAGCCTGGGTCTGACACTCCTGTCTCCTCCCTTCGCCCGCATCAGCGTTTCGTTCCCTCAGTGAGGAAAGCATTGCCATATCAGTGGAGAGGTTGCCAAGGGAGGAGCCATCGTTTGTACCCGACGTGGTGTCTTCCGTGGCGTCTATATGTAAAACAGAAAACAGGTACACGGAGCTGTACCTTGCTTCCGGTAACACTGGCATCCAGAAGCGAGCCATGCCTACGACTGCAAGGACCATACACACCCATTGCGCAGTCAGCCGTAGGCTCACGTGATGCATCACGTGAACCATAGGCTCGCGTATAAAACAAACGTTATCTATCAAGACCGCGCTTCTCAGATGTTTGTGTACGGCGTTTGGCGTTCCAACTTGGATGTTTTGTTTCCTCGTGTTACCAAGACCTTGGGACTTCGTTCTACGGACCACTCTTTTGGTTCATCCTTCTGGTACGACGCACTTGAACTGTCTTCCTGGTTTTTGATCTCGGATTGTTTACGGACTGCCTCGCGGACTGCCCATTCATTACCACGCCTCTGGATTCTTGCAACTGCTTTTTGACCTCGGATTGGTTTCGGACTGCCTCACGGATTATCCCTTGATTGACAGACCTGTGCTTACCATCTTTTGCCAACCATCAGCCACAGGTCCATTTCATCAGACTACAGGCATTCCAGTGTGGTATAAGGCACTCCCTCATTCATCCCAGTGCCTTCATATGTTGCTTGACCCACTGAGGGAACAGGATTGCCCTATCCATCTATTGCCCATCATTTCTCGTCTTCTGGTATGTGTCCTTTTTGTATTCTGCATAATAGAACTAGATTACCCGCTGTCATTACCTAACTTGCCCTTTTCCATTCAGCAGCCATCCGGAAGCCCTGGGTATCCTGTTTCTACCACCTGTCGCCCTAATCTTCGAACATCGAGTAATTCCCTATCTCGCTGTTGGCTACTTAGGGACAGAGGTATTCTTGTTCCTCGTGACCATCAATTCTTGACACAATAGGCCTCAATACGAGTCAGCCGGTCCGGAAACAACGGTGGTGGTAAATCTGCCACCACCGTTGTTTCCGGACCGGCTAATTCCGAATCCTGCAGGCGGGAGGTGTCACTACCGCCAGGTCTGACCTGGCGGGAGTAACGCCACCCATCCTGCAGGTGGACATGGAAACACCGGCTCTGTCATAGACGGAGCCAGTGTTTCCATAGTCCCCATCTCCATGGAGTCGTATGGGAATCCATGGGAATTTGGAATTACCGATTTCCGCCTCCGGAATTACCGGGTCACTGGGGTTGTAATGCCCCAGTGATTCCGTCAATCACGGAGGCGGAATGGTAATACGAGTCCGGCGGTAACCTGCCAGACTTTCCGGCATGGTTACCGCCGGACTCGTAATGAGGCCCAATGAAGAGGACCAAGAAGATGAGGTAGAGGAAGTGCCTAGCTCTCACACCCAGAGAGAATCATGGGTTGGCAGTTCTTTACCACTGTTGGGAATGTGCCAAAGGCTAAAGCTACCAAAGTGAAATGCACTGAGTGCAATGTTGTACTTAGTCACGGACTACCTGGACAGTACTTCTAAGGGACCACCCCATGTGCCATCCACACCAAATCCAACCACTGCAATGGTCTCAGAAAGGTTGTTCCTTTCTTAGCAAGTACTAGGCTCTCTTCCTCCACCTCATCTTCCTCAACCAATACTGTAACTACACAGCCTACTTCTGTGGGACACAAAATCCCACCAGCTACCTTGCAAGTGATAAAAGAGGCTGTTGAACCAAATCTTTTGAAGACAACAGTACTATACTGCAACACACCACTCTGCAGCGGGGAGCAATTTTGAAGTGCTTTTGAAGCTGTAATCAAGGAGCATGAGAAACACTGCCCCCTATCTTAGATGTAACACCCGAGCAACAGCTTCACCTGTCCACCTGCCCCTCCATATTTGTGGTTGGTGCCTCTTCTCTCATTTCTCTCCCCAACTTACTTTCTGACCTCTCCTGCAAAAAAATAAAATACCAAAAAAGGTTCCTTTAGGAACCACCTTTCACAGTTGAAATATACATCAAAAAGAAATTATCTTATAGACTCCATCTACTTTACATTTGTCAGTAAAGTAGACTCAATAGGATTCTCCAACATTTCCATTAGCATTTTGTGTTATGCTAATGGGAATAATGGACAATTGTATTCTAGACAAAAATATAAAAGGACAATTTTCTGTCCGAAATACTTTTCTCTAACATAGAATAAGGACCATGATCGATGGACCTTTATAACTATGTGTGGTCTACACAGTCCCCTTTCCAGGGCATGGAACATTAAAAGACCTGGATGGCACGTGCACACCCTCGCACAGGGCAGCCCTTCTACCCTTTTTAATTTTATATTTGTAACCCTCCCTCAATGCTTGCTTTCAAACAGTCACACATCCATCCACCAATCACTTCAAGAAACTGTACATATAACTCCATCACCATATAAAGCTTCCACACACCAACTGCCGCTTAATAATCTTCTGCAAATCATTTGCATCTACATTTTCCTTAGTTATGCAAACAAATTGTTCACAATGCTCCTATAAATACACATATGCATTGTGCAGTGAGAGAAGTGCATAAATAGAAGGTGCAGTATGGATGGGCAAGTGCCCATGAGAATCCAGGAGGGAAATGCCAAGGTTGGACGCCACTTGCTAACTGCTGGAGCAGGGGAGTCCCAAGGTGGGATGCATGTTAACCGTAACATCCTTTTAACAATGTTTTTTCTGTCAATTTAATAGTTTTTATAAGGGAAAATGTAAAATGTTTGTGGTGTTACATCACTGTATATAAGTTATTAATAATTCCTCTTTTCACATATATGAAAGAACTATAAACCTCCTTTAAGAAACATATTTCTTGCATCATATACTTATGTCTGTCATTATCAGCAGCGCATGCTAGAGATGCAAATCATCGCTCAATTGCCTATGGCATAAGGCTCAACCATGGCCCCAGCCCAACCAAACCACCTATTATTCACTGCACCTACCTTGTATCCTAGCTCAGTGTCCACTACACCCAAATAATGTAACCAATGGCCAGTGCCATGACTTGCAGCCATGGCCAGTCTCCAAATCCATGGGTCATGGGCTTCAGCCATGCCGCATTCTCCAATGAGCAAATCAGAGTACATATTTGCGTTTGCCGAGGGCCAGGCCCATTGCTCAGACACCAATGTTATATAATTGTGTTTTGTACTTACATGTTCGCACTTTCAAAAAAATAAATCACAGGACATATTTACAAAACCATGTTTTGAAGTTCTTGCGGACCCTCCTAATGCATATTTGCTGCAATCTCATCCAGCACTTCAACCTGTACCCACGAGCAAATTTTCTTTTCCCATTCAAACCTATTCCAATTTCGAAAAACTTTACCACGTAGCTGATTCCTGGTGGAAATGCCCACTTTAACCCATTGCTGGTTCCTCATGGTCATGGCCAGTAGCCAGATTGTAGTCAGATTGTCCGGTTCATGGCCTTGACCCGGACAATCTGGCCACTGCGCATGGCCACAAGCTATACCTCAGTCACCAAAGGTATATAACTCTTTTTTGTACCGACATTATGACACTTTTTAAAATTAATATTTTGGAACCCTCCTCTAATTGCGTTCCCTCTTGACAAAACAGCACCACACTTTGCACCATCCAGAGTCAGGTCTAGAATGAAATCCCAAGATTTCATGCAGGTCCATTGAGTGGAGCCAAAGTTATAAGCCATCCAAAACTGCTTTTCACCAACCCAATAATGCAGAAATCGGCATAGATGTCCCCGAACATTTCAGATGTTCGCGAACATCACAGGATTTCCACGCCCCAGACATCCCGACTGTTTGCGGAGGTCAAAGTTGAAATAAAGGCCATATCCCATGCCATCCTTATCACCCCTTACCTTCCCAGAGATTGTTTCATTAGTTTGACAAGTACAATGTTGTGTTCTTCAATATGTTTTTACCGTGGTGTTCACGGACGACGGGTGCTGCTCGCGAATCCAACATGGCAGGTGTTTCCAAGAATCTGACGTACCTCACGCTTTTCACCATCCAATCAGCAGGTGTGTCTGTTGTCCACGGACCAAACAGGGAAGTGAGTCCGCAGACCGAACCCAGATATGTTTAATTTGTTTTACCGACTTAAAAAAAAAAAAAATCTATAGAACGGATTTACACCAAATCTACAAAAGCACACTTTCAGGACCAAGCTGCCACTTCCACCGCAAATTTGATGAAAATCCATCAAGCGGTTCTGAAGGCATGAGCAAAATTGTTTTTCCATTGTGTCTATGGGAAAAACCACACATTTTGGGACCCCCCCATAAATTTGCCCTCGCTGCATGAAACCTCACCAAACTTCGCAGAATCAGTCTGACAGGGCCATATACATTATCTGCAAGGTTTTGTGAAGATTCATCAAGGGAGGGCAAAGTTATAAGCCGCCCAAAAAGTGGGCATTTTAACCATAACTAGACAGCCACTACTGAAGGCTGTGTAATATATAGACAGACATTCCATTTGTACTATTTGGTCTAATATTAACGTTTACCAGATGTATACTCAATTGTGGGATAAGTACAAGTAACAGTGCTTGCACATCGGCAGACCCTTTGATACATTTTCTTTTTTAGCATTGACATATACACTTATCCATATTGTTAATTCTCCACTTTTTACTACCTTGTACTTCTGGTGCAGTATCATGCTGGGAGCCTTCAAAATGTATTTTGTCAACTGCCCATGTTTCCTGGAAACAAACTGTGTTGCGTTCCCAAGTGAAGTTTCCCCATCCTTCCTCCTGGGTGTTTTTAGCAAGCCCGTGATATTTCCTGAAACAAATTATATTTGCCCAGAAGATTACCTATTACTGAGATTAAAGCCAGAGGAAGGATAGTTGTCAATCAGTATGACTGATTCCTTTGGTGGTATCATCGTCATCTTCTGCGACCAAAATAGTCCTCCATTTTCCCCTTTGTAATTATCAGCCTTGCTCGGCTCTTTTGGGTCCATGTGAGATGTCGCCCTCATTGCCGTTGGATCAGTATCAGTGAGGAAAACGAGTTTCTTGTTTGCGGTAACCTACTGTTGAATGTCAGCTTGTATGGAAATAGAATGTATTTTGTGCTGTTTATTATTATTGCGCTAGCCCTTAATTGAATTGAGAATCCATTTGGTTGGAGGGTTCTTTATTGGCTTCCTGGCTAATGGCTACTAGGCATATTGCCAAAATTACGATTATGATGTGATGCAACATGGTAACAATGAGGATTTGATAGGAAGCTTTCTATATAATACACCTTGCAATACATGAATCACTTATGCTGAGTAGCAAGTCATTATTGATTGTTTTCCAAGAATTGACAGGAAGCAAATTAGTCTAGGGTGCATGGTATGAGGCCATATCATGTTGGTTTGCACTTTGGAATGACATAGAATTGAGTGTCATAACTATCATTTCAACAATCATTTGTAAAGTAGGCGCAAGAACAAATTGTCGACCTACCTTTCTTTTCCATTGCATGTAAATTAAACTTTTATTCAGGGGGGATTACCACTATAGCTGATATCAACCATAACTACATATCCCTTTGTGTAATCTGGTCGCAAACTTATTCTGTTACTAAATTACTAACATTTCTGGTTTTATTCAGTGGTCTATTTCAGGTTTTAGAAGTATGAATCACCATGTTTACAGCTGCAACTTTATCCGTCCTAGTTTTTGTGACTCCTTGTGTCAGCTTTTCAACGGATTTATTCACTGTGTGTCCTGAAATCCTTCTTTTTCTTTTTTTTTTTAAACCTTTATTTATTATTGCTTGACAAGGAAACGGGGACAATCAGAACATCAGTACATACAGTAGTGGGGGTTAGTACATTTGCAAGTTTAATGTGTGCATTACATACAGTATGTCATTGGGTTCAACATCAGCTGGAAGGGCTCAGACTGGTCATACAACAATAGGTGACTCAGGGGAATGTATTGGCTTTGACTCATCGGCCTCTTCTTCTCCCAGTCTGTAAGTAGGTCCGAAATGGGGGCCATATATCTCGGGCATGCAATTAAATGGGTATAGCAGGTTGGAGCCATAATAATAGTATACTTCGCATTGCTCCTATCATACAGAGACTAGCCAACCTGTGGCTGGGTCCTTGGATTGATAAAAACTCATGGAACAGGCAATTCAGCGGGGACGACTCAATATTTCGCTCAAGCATCACTGATAAGGCAGTACAGACATCAGTCCAATACTCAGAGAGTTTAGGGCACGCCCAGACCATGTGGAGGTAACCTGCATTTTCGGCGTGACATCTGGGGCAGTGAGGGGAATGATCTTGAGACACAATGTGCAATCTGACAGGGGTATGGTGATACCTGTGTAATACCTAGCGTTCAAGGAGACTGTGTGGGCGTGACCCTAGATAGCATCCCACCTCGCTTCAGTTATATCGATACTGACATCTCTACTCCAGGTCTTGCGAAGTTTAGTTAGAGGTTTATTACAGTGTCCCTGAAATATTCAGTATAGTCTAGACACCATACCGTAAGGACCAGTGGTATCGGACACGGTTGCCACTAAGGAATCATCCGGGGGCTGCGTGGGAAACTCAGGTCACTGCTTCTTAATCACACGCCTCAGACCAGCGTGCTGGAGCCCTCCAGACGGGAGCTCTCCCAGTTTCACACGAAGATCTGCCCAACCAATAACTGTGCCGTGTTCGTACATGTCCCCCAGTGTAGAGTAGCCACTCGCTGCCCATTTGGCCACGGCAGTCTTATTAATTTGAGGGAATTCTGGGACAAGGTTCCAGAGCGGTAAGTCTTGCATTAATGGGTGGGGCCTCTCGGTCCATCTCCTTATTTTGTCCTAGTCCAGAGCAGTAATATATGATGGGCCGGATACACGGGAGTCATCTCTCAGGGAAGGCAAGAAGAGTGAGCGCAGCTCCCTAGAGCCGGCCGATAGTCGCTCAATCTTTACATGTGGAAGAGTTGGGCCTAGAGCTGTCCAGTATGCCGCGTAGGGCGCCTGTGGTGAAAGCCAATATAGCTCAAAGTCTGGAGCCACCAGCCCCCTTTGTCCACGTGTTCTAACCAGAGTGGACCACTTCAGCCTAACTGCCCTGAAATGCCACAAGAAGATATTGATCGCGGATCTAAGTCTGGTAAACAGAGCCGTGCCTGGCCACAGAGGCACATTTAGGAAATTATACAGTAGTTAGGGAAGTAGCACCATCTTGAGCAGAGACACTTTACTGAGGAGAGTGATGAGTATCTTTGACCAAGTAAGTAGTTTGAGAATAAGTATCTGTAGGTGATCCCCATAGTTGCATTCATGCAGAGAGTCCCGGCTCCTCGTGACTATGATACCTAAGTACTTTATTTCTTCCGGTGCCCACAGTAACCCCATGAGGTCTGCAGGGGGCACAGTGGCTTCAGTTAGTGGAAAAAGCTCAGATTTAGCCCAGTTGACCCGAACAACAGAGAGGGATCTATCGTGGGCAACATTGCGTATAATAGGTGCAAGATTACGCTCTGGGTTTCTTGTATACAATAGTGCGTCATCTGCATAGAGAGAGACAATCATGTGTGCCCCAGCCCGCCGTATGCTCCTGTGCGAATGTTTATGGCACATCAGATCAGCAAAGGGTTCCATAACAAGTGCAAAGATAAGTGGCGACAGAGGGCAGCCTTGTCTGGTCCCTCTACCTATATGAAACGGAGGTGAAAGAAGACCATTAATGCGTACCCTGGTTACAGGTTTGGCATATAGGAGCTGTATCGAGGAGACAAAGTGGGGCCCAAAATTGCACCTCTCCAGTACTGCCCATAGGAAGTGCCAGGACACAGAGTTGAACGCTTTCTGTACGTCTAGCATGGCCGCAACAGCGTTCGCCCCGGGATCAATCTGGGATAGGACGTTAAATAAACGTTGTAAGTTGAGGGCTGTGGAACGGCCAGGTACGAAGCCAGACTGGTCAGCGTGTATCAGGTGCTCCATATATGGGGCCAGTCGGAGGGCAAGCAGCTTGGCAAATAGTTTGACGTTGCTGTTTTTTCAATGATAAGGGACTATATGATCCACATTGCGTGGCCGGTTTCCCGGGCTTAAGCAGTACTGTTATCACTGCCTCCCTCAGTGTAGGGGTAGCTCTTTTTTAAGGCATGCCTTATCCGCCAAGGCGGACAGGTGGGGGGGCAAGAAGACTTTTGTAACTCCCGTAGAAATCGATGGTAAGCCTATCTGGCCCTGGGGCTTTGTTTGGCGGTAAGGCATCAATAGCTTGGGCGATCTCCACAACTCCCATGGGACAGTCCAGTGCATCCCTACTTTCATCAGAGAGGACAGACAGTGGTAGCTCATCTAGAAATGTTCCTACATCAGTAGCCGGGGCTACGTCGCAGCTGGCATACAACTTTGCATAGAAGGCACGGAATGCTGCATTAACCTCTCTTGCGGTGTGGACCAGCTTGCCGTCAGGGTCGTCAATAAAACAAATGTGACATCCGCCCCCCTGCTGATGTACCAGCTTGGCCAATAGGGACCCCGGGCCTCTTTCCCTCCCGAATTGTCTAGCAGCTATTGGGTCATCAAAGAATTTACGCTCCCTTTCTGCCAATTCCCTAAAGCCATTGAGTGCCTCTTTAATAGCTCCTAGTGTTGTAGCCTGTGGGCCCTGTGCATATAATATCTCAAATTGCTTCAGAGAGTTCTCATGCATGCAGATGTTGCTTCGTATAGCCTTTAGGGTACCCGCATCCTTGGACATATCCATGCCCTGAACATTTCCTTTAAAAGCATCCCAGAAGATAACTAGAGAGTCCACCGTGCCTGTATTGATATTGAAATAGTATTGTACACATTCTCCCAGTTCAGCCTTCAACACCGGGTCTAGAAGTGTGTGGGGCTTAAATATCCAGGAGCAACTAAGGGGCAGTCTTTCCACCAAGGCTAGAGACATGGTAATTGGAGAGTGGTCCGAGTACGTTCTCGGGAGTATCTCAGTGTTAACTATGCAATTAATCAGCCACCCAAAAATTAGCCACAGATCTATCCTGGAATGAGAATCATGGACCGTGAAATAGAACGTGTAACCTCGGGCCTGCAGACGTAGCAAATGTCATGCATCAACCGCCCCAAGACCAGTTAGCCTATCAAGGAAAGTGCAGGCTGCTCTAGATAAAAGTTGGGGCCTGCTAACAGATCTGTCCAACTGGAGATCTAGAATGGTGTGTAAATCCCCCCCCTCAAAGGACCGGGACCAAGGGTTATCTGCCCAGCATGTCTATCAGTTGTGTGTAGAACTCAGGTTCGTCTGTGTTGGGGCCATATAAGTTAAGCAATACCATTTCCCTTCCAGCAAGTGTTCCATATAGCAGCACGTATAATCCCAACGGGTCAATATGAGTGTCTTTGGGCGTTTATTGACGTGATCTATTGATTACGGTCATCACCCTGCGGCTTTGGGTCAAATATTTTGTGTAGAAACGCTGGGTAGCCCAGCTTTTGGCGAATCTCTCACACCCAGCTGTCTGTGCATTTGTCTCCAGCAAATAAAGGATGCGCGCCTTGTGTTGCTCTGCATATAAATGCAGTCTGCACATCTTGGAGTAATTGCCCAGTTCCCTAATATTCCAGCTCATAAAGTTTACTGTGTCAGCCATAGTCATATCCCAGAAGTTGAAGAAGCCCTGACCAGTATTGGTCCGAGCGGTGTTGCCCCCCAGAGTAGTGTCAAGTAACTTTGTCATCGCCTGATGTCCCAGCAACCTATGTCAAGCATTTTCTGAAACCCGATACCATCCCGTACACCCCCCACCCCCACCCCCTTCCCAATTAAGGGGATGAAAACCCTTGAACAAATGTAACAAAAAACATTGCAAATTAGCATGGGGGGTCTGATCACACCTTAAAGCTTGCCATACCCACAGCAGCATAGGTGCAAATTTAGCTTAGGCACGTAATAGAAACATTAGTGAGACATCAACAAGTAAACTTTAACCAGATGATAGCCACGTGAGGGGCGGCGTCTTGAACTACACCGACCAAAGGGACAGTGGCCTGTATCGACAACCGAGATGCAATAACTCTATGGGGAATGTCAGCCAGGAAAGTGTTGCTCAATAAATTTCACAGCCTCCTCAGGTATTGTAAGAAGACCTTCCCGGAGTGTTCAATGCGTAGTTTGGTGGGAAACATCATTGTCTATTTGACATTGAGTACTCAGAGCCTCTTCTTCACTGCAAGGAAAAATTTCTGCTCGTTCTGTACCGCTACCGAGAAATCCGGGTAGAAGTGGATTCTAATTGAGCCAAGTATTAGATCCTCCTTAGCTCTTGCGCAGCAGTGTGTCCCTATCCCGGTAATTGAACAATACTTCATACTTCAGAGCGACCCATCAGAATGGCACAATCCAATAGCCCGAGAATCCCTAACTTCAAACTCAAAAAACGGGAGGCTCTAGTTTTCCAGTCATGGCGGCACAACTCGGGAACTCCCTACCTGACACCTTTAGAGCACTGATTGCACGCGCCTTTCTCCCGGACCATTGAGCAAGGTTCGGGGCAGTATTTCAGCATTGCTAGGTGTGGGGGGGAGCGTCACAAGGGTGGGCCTCAGCAGGGATTCACTTTGTTGTTTCTGTCCATGCTCTCAGGAGGGAGGCCAGGTCCGGTGTACAGAGAGTCGCCAATCCGCCGTTCCCACCAGTGCCCACAGGCTCAGGTGACGAACTGCGGCCCAGCCTGGCCGTGGTATATGCAGCCGGTTCTCTGCTGTAGAGGTGTGTAGGCCATGAGGGTTGCACCAAAACAGCCAGAATGTAGGCACCACCACCAGCTCAGGACGGGTACCCATTCGTAGTGTCCGTCACAAAGCTCAAAGGATCATTGCAGTAGTTCAAAGTGCCAGGGAAGGATGATTATCTGCTGTGGATTAGCTGCAGAGCCAATCGGTCACACGGCCATCTTGTCAGTGCTCAACAGCGGCCCCGCAAATCCTTCTTTTTCACCCCAGATATTTCATTTCTTTGATTTACTATTTTGGAGTTTTCCCCTTCGATGCTCAGATTCTTTGCCAAATCAAGGAAAATCTCCCTTAACATATTCATTTCAATTCATGTATTGCCTCCTTAAACCCTGCTGCCATCTTATTCAGTCATTTACATTATTTCTTCAATATACCCCATGTTGCACAGTTCACAGAGGGATCCAAGCCGATTATGCAGCAAATTCTTCGCTATAAACCCCTTCCTAGAGTCAGTTTACGTTTATGCTACTTTACACATTTTTCTTTGGGCATTTATTTCTCTTTATTAGAAATAGTTCTCGTGCAGAATCCAAATGGAGTTAAAAAAAAACTTCTAGCTCAAGACTGGATCGACACCTATGATAAGAGAAGACAACATGAAAGAATGAAAAATGCCCCGTCGGAAGCAAAAAAATTGAATGAACTCCCTAAGTACTTGCAAAAGGAGGAGAGGGGTCTTCCTGAACTTGAGATTAAATGCATGGGAAACGAAAGAAACTTTGCGCCAAAGAGAAGAGAGCTGTGTGCAAAAATATGCTTGTCGCTTCTGTAATAGCTCAGAAGATTCACTGAAACATCTGCTGTTGTTTTGCCCTACCTTTATATGCACGTCGGTGAAAATAACAAACTAACATTCGCAGTGACGGCGTTTTTGGACATCATAGTAAGAAGAGAACTAGTAGTGATGCTAAAAATGAGGAATGCACGTGACTTCAATCGGCCCAATATCTATAGATTGAGTTTGTAAGGACTTCAAACTACTGATTAGATGTCTTATGCTTTATCGAATTCTCACGTTAGGCGAATGCAAACAATATTTTGTCCACCATTTTGGAATGATGATGTATTTGAATAGATGTATAAAACAATGTTTCCTTTTGTTTTTTCAAAGTTTGTAATAAACTATTAAAAAAAAAAGTTCTTGTTACCATAAATTTGTCAGTGAAATGTATCGACACATTACCTCCCTGTTCTTAGGTTACCAGCCCCTGGTTATCTGGTATACAAGGGGAAATAATATTTTTGTAGTTTGAGCTCAAGGGGAAAACCCTACGCACAATTCAATATCATCATCTGAAAAGTATATTATCTTTGCTTCTTGTGTTTCATGTATTTCCACCGTAAGGTTGTTAATAACGGCGATTGGGGTCCTCCTGAACTGGGATGACAAAATTACCATCCCCTTCTTGCTGGTTGCCTCAATCTGTTTCTAATTTTGCAAGGTCTCTGTCTTGTGCTGCTTGCTTACCCGTGGCCTTATTTAGTTTAGAATATGACTTGGGTGTGCATGTGTGTATATGGTGAATGTTGTTTGTGCTTGTGTTCAGGGGCGCAACAAAACCTACATTTCGGGGGGCTGATCCTTCAGATGTTGGGAGAGGCGCTAACTTCACAAAAACGTATTTTTGTGGGGACATCTAACTTCTTTACGCATTTTAATGAGGCTATTCTAGTGCAGCTTCAATGTTACAAGCAGTTAACTCTCTCCTTTAATTGTGAAACCACTTATGAACTGTTGTGTCCTGTTCCCTTTCTACCCTTCCAATCACTTCCCTGGCATGAAAGTACTAAACCCACATCACAATTTCAATTGCATAAAAAATTTGGCATTTGAATGCAGGTACTAACAGTGAAATGCTTTACGTTAGTAACTGCTGGGCCCTTGTTAACAGCAAAACCCAGGCCGGTCAAGTGGCACAGCAAGTAGAGCTCACGCAGGTTCGAATCCCGGCAGGGCCAAACTCAGCCTTTCATCCTTCCACACCGTGCGTAATAATAAGCAGCACTCAGATACCTGAGGGTTCGTAGTGCTATATAAATGCAAAATTATTATTATTATTACCATTTAACATCGGTGTCCTGTTCTGTCCGGCAACCGCTCTGAAGGTCAGCCAGGTTGAGTCAACATAGCCCAAACTTTATGGGGTGAGTGCTGCAGCCCAGTAAACTGAATATTGTTAAGCCCCGCCTTGTGTTTAATGCCTTAATTACTTATTGGTAATCGTCACTACTCCTAGCCCAATTCTTCCATGTCCCTGCATACATAAGCACTGGGATGAGGTAGAGGTACATGGAGGTAATGCCTGATTTATCTACCTGTATATTCATTACTCCTAATCCCACTCTTCCTCATTCCAGTACTTGCAGGGCCCACTTTCTTTGTGAAACGTAATGTTGATTGTTTCACAGAGCTATGCTTTCGAAAACCAAATTAGTATTCAGTGCTGGTTCTGTGTGCATAATTTCCTCCCTCTTTTCACCCAAATTAAGTAAGTAACTTCTCGATCTCAGATATCAGCTTATTAATTGGGATCAGTTCTTTGTAGTTTGTAGTGCAAGCTTTACACTTGGACATTACTAGGGCTTATAATACCAGCGGAACTAGCTAAGTAAAACAAAAAAACAAGACACTTCCTAATTGAAAGTAGCACACAATTGCACACAAGGGAAAAGGGCAGCTGGTCACCATATAATCAGTCAACATACTTTACTGTTTAAAGTTCTGTGCTCTGCAAAATCAATACGTACCTCCACGGCTCTGATGGAAAGAAAGGGCAGCAATGACAGGATAGCTTGTAGGTTACTACTGGTGTTATCGTTTAGGCCAAAATGACCAGAAAAAAATGCTTGAATGCGCAATTTGGCCAATTTTCAGGCGTTTGAAAATTCTGAATGGACGAAAAGTTCGACCAGATCACGCATTCGGTGCTGGGGGCTGCAGGGGTGTCCCCCACACCCTTGCTCACTATATTGTGAGCAGCGGTTGTGGGAGTGTCGCCCACAGCCGTCCCGAAAAAAAAAAGAAAAGGACCCTGCAGCGCCGGTTCCCAATCACAGAAGTGAAAGGGAACTGACGTGGCAGGGACACAAGTTAAATAGAGGTGTGGTGGGGGTGTGGGTGGGGGCCAAATTAGAAATGTTCAGGGGAGAAAAGCCTCCATAGCCTTGGCTCTCTTCCCAACTTCGCTCTCCGTGGCTCAATCTCTTCTAAGCTTAAAGCCGCTGGCGCAACTCTTTTGCAAACTTTGGCTCTGCTGCCCTTTTGTCTCTTCACTCAGCATTCGATACTGCTCTTCTCTCTACCAAAAAATCGTATTACTCTAACCTCCTTCATTCCTACTCTTCTCATCCTTGTCATCTCTGTCATCTCTTCTAAACTCTGTCTCGTATCCCCCCCCCCCCTTCTCCTGATACTTCTCTTTCTTCTTCTCTTTCTGTTGATGACGTGCCCTGTATTTCTCCTCCGAGGCCACTCTTCACCATGATGCTATTTTGTTCTCTTTATCTTCCCACTCTTCCTCTTTGCCCTGGCTTCCTCCACCCCTCTCTCCGACTCTGATACTGCTGCTCTGCTGCTAAGGCACACCCTACTTCGGCCCCTCTCGATCCCCTTCCATCTACTCTTATTCTAAACGTCTATCATCGTCTTTGCTTTGTTACTGCTCTATTCAATACCTCTCTCCCTGAGCCCCTCCTTTCCTTCTAATTTCCGCACGATGTCCCTTCTTCCTTATCTTTCTAAGGTCCTTTTGAACGTGCTGTTTATTCTGAAATCTCATCCTTTATTTCCTCACACTTACTGCTTCAGTATTTTCAATCTGGCTTTCACCCTCACCACTACACTAAGACAGCTGTGCTCTCTGTCAGTAACTCTTTTCTCTCTGCACGCTATATCAAACACTCGTCTCTTTTAATTCTCCTTGTTCTATCTTCCTTGGGCCTCATGTCGCTCTTCCTACTGGTTTCTCCTTTTTCCTCCTCAATGTTGGCTACGGTTACGTGTCCATCGGCCAGTGTCTCCCTCCCATATGCTGTGTTTCTTAGCCACACACTTCCCCTCGCCTCCTCTCTCAATCAGCATCTAAAAGATCACGCTGTATGTGTTTGGCTTTTCTGACTCCCTCAGTGATCCAAGAAATCTCTCGCAGTCACGTACAGGAAAAACAGACTTTTGCAGGCACAGGGCCCGATTCATGGAATATTTGCACTGCTGAAAAGTGACTTTGCACTGACGACACAAACCCTGATTCATGGAACTGTATGACACTTTGCACAGTTCCATGAATCAGTGTTTGTGTCAGCAGTGCAAAGTCACTTTGAACCGTGCAAATATTCCATGAATCCGGCCCACAGTGTTTTAATGTGCATAGAGGCACTTCACCACAGAATCCAGTTATAATCAGATTGCAAGGGTGGGAGAAAATAAGCCTCCAGACTGAGAAGGGTCAAGCAATACTTCAAAGAGGACATGCAGGAATACATGCATAAAAGTTCCAAAGGGAGTCATTTCCAGATATTGTAGTGTTGATAGATTTGGATTTTTGAGATGCAGGCAAATTGAGCAGAAGTGGTAAGTACGCTATCAAATGTTATCTCCGAGGTAGCGGGCCATGCAGCTTTCAGTACCTAATCTGGCTTAACTCTTAGCACACAGAGGAATCTCTGGAAATATATTTATTACCTGGTCAACGAATTAGTGAACAGTGAGTTCGTGATCACTTAGAAATGGGTAACATGGTAGCTCCTTCCACATCCCCTACCTCACCTGATTTTGCTGCAAAAAGCTACATTCAATACTCTTTCTAAAATCATAACTGAGCTACTAAGACGGCCACCAAGAGCATACATTTGGACCAGCGAAGCCATCCAATCTCAATGACATGCTTTTTATTATTGAAAAGAACATTAATTGTGCACTTGCGTGGGCAGGATAGAAAAAAACTAAAATTGGTTCATAAGTGAAATTTGATCAACTAGCTAGATAATACCAAGGGTTTTATTTCAGGAAAGCAAGCTAGAGACTTTTAGGCATCCCGCGTCACTAGACAGCGTTCTTAACTCTCTTGCTCCCCTTTGCTTAAACCATAATCAATCACAATTTGAGCTGGGCTCCTATTCCGTTCATTCAGTTTTGAGAACTCAAGATGAAATCTCTGCTTTCTACGAATGACACTGCAATGTCAGTATTATGGTCAAATCAAAATTGCACATTATTATGAGTTGGAAAAGCACATGATTTTTTACGCCATGGGGTACATAAAAAGTACTATATGCGTTGGGTATGGGTGTTGAAGGAAGCGTCACGTGGGCGCTGCGTACCTGACCTTCTTGGTGATGGGCACAGAGGGGTAGCCAATCTGTCAACAAATGATGAAGCAAGAAAATGGTGAAGCGGGAAACCAACCCAACACCCACTGATGGATTAACAGGTCCGGGGGGGACCGGATCCCAACATCACGAGACGGCACGTCTCTGATTAGTGTGACGTCAGGACAGTGCAAGCACTGGCAGCGAAGGCCACTTGATGTCCAGTAGAAAAGCTGTGTAGTGCGCAGAACTCAGAAGGCAGAGTGCTGGTCTCTGAGGCAAGTGCTGGTCTCTGTAGGCAGATGTTGGTCTCTGGAGGCAAGGTACCTAAACAGAGACTCAAAGCAAGGCAATGACATGGGACCAAGAAGGAGAACCAAGGAACAGTGGCCCAGTGGCGAGAGAACAAGGGCAGGGAAACCGGGATGGGAGGCCAAGGGAAACCTAACTGAAAGAAGCCACCCAAGGTAACACAGAAAAGGGCCCCAGGGCCCCAAGGACCAACCAACCCCAGGTAAGATCAGAAAACAGGCAGGCAGCATGGTGGGCCACGGAACAGGCAGAGACCAGAACCAGGGACAAAAGAGCCAGGGAACAGGAGTGTTAGAGTGAACCCCCGATCTGCGAACAGACCGCATAGAGATGCGGTTTACTGATGTGGGCAGGGCCCTAATGAGGAACCGGGACTCAAGCGAGGCTTGCAACTCAAACCTGTGCTGTTCGAAGGCTAAGCGGACTGCACATGCGCAAAATGTAGGACACGGTTGTCCGCGCATGCGCAGACTCGCAAACATGGACGCACCCAGGAAGCCAGAGGTCGGGACCGAACGCGGTTGCCATTCGCGCCATCAAGGGTAGACCCTCCATGTCGAGACCCGCCAGTCCTGATGATCCCTGCCTCCTCGCCCAGGTAAGTGATGTGACACTATGCCCCCTCCCAGATAGGCCAGAAACCCCAGGCTTCCAGGGACGATTGAGAAAGAATTCATGAACCAAACGAAGGGAATGCATACAAAAACTACAGGGTTCCCAAGTACGATCACAAGTTGGGCAGCCCTTCCAGTCCACCAGAAACTGGAGCACCCCACGTCTGATACATGAATCGCAAATCTCCTGTACTTCAAACTCTGGGGTTCCCTGTACACTAATGGAGGCAGGGTGGGAGCAGGAGCGACCATAAGTGTCCGACACATAGGGTTTCAAAAGGGAAGCATGGAACACAGGGTGAATCCAGCAGGCTGAGGGTAATTGCAAGCAAAATGCCACTGTAGACAAAAGCTTCATGATCTTGAAGGGCCCATAATAGCGGGGTGCAAGTTTCGTAGGCAGATTACCGACAGGGAGATTCTTTGAGGACAACCAAACCATGTCCCCAACCCGAAGCATGGGCTCGGGAGAACGCCTCTTGTCAGCCTGTGCTTTCCTGTGCTCACACACCTCCAAAAGGGTACCAGCTGCCAGAGTATGTTGATTCTGGATGGAAGTCACCAGTTGGTCGGCAGACAGAATGACGCTGGGCAATACAGGACCGAAAGGTGGCAGTTTAGGATGTTGTCCAAAGGAACAAGAAAAAGGGGTGAGACCAGTGGCTGCATGTATTGAGTTGTTATATGCCATCTCTGCAACATCCAGATGGGTCAACCATTTGTCCTGCATGGCATTAGCATAACACTGTAAATACTGCTCGAGTGTCTGGTTGGTTTGCTCCATCTGGTCATTGGTCTGGGGGTGATAGCTTGAACTCAGTGCCCGCTGAATGGCAAGATTAGTACAACACTGGTTCCAAAAAGATGAGATGAACTGGGAGCCGCGATCAGACAATGTTTTCTCTGGTAATCCATGGAGACGATACACCTCATGAAGAAAGCCACAAGCCATCTGGAAGGTAGAAGGAATCTTTGGGAATCGGACGAAGTGAGCCATTTTAGTGAAACAGTCCACAACCACCATGATACAAGTGTGTCCATCAGGTGGTGGGATATCGATAATAAAATCCTTGGTAATGGTATGCCATGGATAGGGTGGCACCTCAGTGGGTTGTAGAAGGCCCTGGGGTATTTTCCTCGGAATCTTGGTTTGAGCGCAAATGGGACAGGATTCGCGTATTGTTGTTGCACTTGACTGGCCCATCCTGGCCACCAGAACTGTCTGGCAATCCCTTCCTGGGTGGCTTTTACTCCACAGTGTCCACTGATTCTGGAATCATGAAAACCATGCTGAATTGTGGTTTGAAGGTTGGCAGAAGGAATGTATAATCGATCCTGAAAGAACACCAATCTGTTGGATTTACTCAAGTGGGGCAGACCTAACAGTCCTGGTCTGGCCGGATCAGACATGGGGGGTCATTATGACCTTGGCGGTAAGGGGTTAACAGTGCCGGTAATGATGCCAGTGCCGTTAACCCCTTACCGCTGCATTACAAGGTCCATTAGCGGGTCCCGCTAAGGGTGGCTGGTTTTACCAGAAGCCCTTAGTGGGAGCCGCTAAAGGACCAGCATGCTAACAACGGGCTCGTTAGTAACGGGTCCGTTGTTAGCATGGTCCCCATTCCCATTGAGCCCTATGGGGGCTCAAATGGGAATGGGGATGGGTTCCCTGAATGGGGAAATACCGGGTCCTCCAAGGTTAGAATAGCCTGGTAATTCCCCATTCAGGGAACCCGGACACGGTATGCTGTAAGGGGGCCATGACTATCTCCAACCTCGTAATGACTCCCAAGGTGTCTTGTAAGGTAGACCGTTGGTGGGGAGAGAAAGTGAGCAAGAAAGGTTTCGGAGCAATCAGCGGGGCATCCATATCACTTCTTTCAACATCATTCTCCAGAGAGCAAGATCACGCATCAGCTTTTAGATTTTAAGCACTGGGTATATAGGTGATTACAAAATTGTAATGAGAAAAGAAGAAGGCCCAATGAGCCTGTCGAGAGGTGCGACACTGTAAAGAACGTAGGTACAGCAAATTTCTGTGATCGGTGCATACTTTTACAGGAAACCACCCTCCGAGCAGGTGATGTCTGCACTCTTTAAGCACAGCTTTTATGGCCAGGAGTTCCTTTTCGATAACTGCATAATTCCATTCACTTGAGGATTGTTTGGGAGAATAATACGCAATAGGATGTTCAATCCCAGAACCCAGATCCTTTTGTAGCAACACTGCTCCAATGGCAAAATCGGATGAGTCCACCTCAACAATGAACGGTATCTCGTTGTTAGGATCCCGAAGGATAGGCACTGTGGTAAAGGCTTCCTTTATATTTCTGAAGGCTGCATCAGCCTGGGAATCCCAATGAAAAGGTATCTTATTACTGGTCAGGACAAAAGCACTGCCAAATGAGAGAAATGAGGTATAAAGCAACGGTAGAAATTGGTAAAACCCCCAAAAGCGCTGAAGTGATTTCAGATCATGTGGTTGTTTTCAGTTCAGAATTGCTTGCAACTTGGCAGGATCCATGAGAATACCTGTACTGCTAATGACATACCCTAAGAACTCCATTCTTTCCTGAGGAAAAATACACTTTTCTGCCTTGGCAAACAGTTGGTTGAGAGACAATCTGTGTAGCACTTCTTTGACATGCTGTATGTGTTCCTCCAGATTTGTGGAAAAGATAAGGATATCATCTAAATATACCCAAACGGTCACCCCAATCAGATCGGAAAAGATGTCATCCATGAAGCGTTGGAAGACAGCCGGGGCATTGGAAAGGCTGCATTACCCGGTACTCATAATATCCAGATGGAGTCTTAAAGGCCGTCTTCCACTCATACCCTCCCTTGATTCGTACCAGGTGATAGGCTCCCCTGAGATCCAGTTTAGTAAAAACCCAAGCAACATGAAGGAATTCCACGATATTGCGAATTAGGGGTAAAGGATATCTGTCCTTTCGAGTAATGTCATTCAACTGACAATAATAAACAGAAGGACTCAAAGTTCCTTCCTTTTATCGCACAAAAACAGTGCAAAGCCTGCTGAAGATTTGGAGGGTATGATGTATCGTTTCTTGAAGCAGTCCTCGATGTAATCTTGTAGGACCTCTTTCTTAGATGGAGATAGCGAATAAACCTTCCTGTGAAGAATCACAGCATCGGGCAACAGATCAATGGCACAGTTGAAATGTCTGTGAGGAGGTAGAGGGATATCCCCCGGTTCTGCGAATACACTGTGAAACTCTGAATAGTCCTGAGGTACCGTGAGTAAGGAACAGAGATAAGTCGACTGGCTTCCAAGGAAAAAGGAGTGGCAGTCGTAGTAGTCTGGGTTGTTCCGGGGAACAGCAATTCTGGGTACAGTGCGTGGACGCAAACTCCAGGATCTGCTTTCCCAGTCGATGTGGGGATTGTGGTACAACAGCCAGGGTAAACCCAATGCTATTGGATATGAGGGTCACTTTATTACATCCAAGGAAATGCTCTCTTGATGTTTGTTAACCCTTAGGAGCAGGGTCTCTGTGTGTTGACAAATGGGACCAGAAGAAAATGGAGTGCCATCGATGACTTCCACCATAGTAGCACATTCCTTGAGATGTAGCGGGATGCCGATGTTAGCCGCAAACATAGAATCAATATAGTTGCCAGAAGCTCCACAATCGAGATGGGCAGAATGTGTCTACACACGTGTTCTGCCAAGCAATTTGTATCTTCAACACTAACGGAACTACCGGCTGCATAGGTTGGAGGACCGGAATGGGATTCAGAAGGACTGGAACAGAAGGAGGGCCTATTGTTGCCTTTCCCAAACACGACAGGCCTGCTAGTTTTGCGGCTTTCTTGGAGGACGTAGAGGATAGGATCTCAAGTAATGACCAGTGGCTCTGCAATACAAACACAAACAAATGCTTCTCTGTTGCTTCTTCTCGGGCTCTGTCAAGGGACCTCTTACAACACCCAATTGCATGGGTTCTGGACCAGATTCAGCAGGACCCGCTACCCCCATAGGAGCGGCTGGAAGTCTAGGGTACATTCTCTCGATCCGGTGCCTTTCACCTCTTCTTTCCGTCAATCTATGGTCAATACGAAGTAACTGGTCCACGAGAGTCTGTAAGGTGTCTGGTTCTGGTATGTGCAACAGCTCATCTTTCTACTCCTCTCTCAGGCCCCGACAAAACAAGGTCTTCTGGGTAACTTCTGGCCATTGTGAGTCTGTTGCTAGTTGTCGAAAGTGACTAGTGTAAGCAATAATGTCGCTGGAACCCTGTCAGATGTCCATCAACTGGTTTTCAGCGGCGAGGCCAGATTCAGGGATTTGAAGACATCCGAAAATGCCTTTTGGAATGCTGCAAATTCATTCAGAATGGGACTGTTTGCTGGAACCAAACGAGTGGCCCAAGCAAGTGCATTCCCAGTCAAATTGCACAAAATGCATCCAGTTGTTGCCTTTTCATGACTGAAATGAGTAGGTCTAAAGAGAAAATGAAGCATACATTAATTTCAAAATTCAGCCACACATCTGGGATCACTGTCATACTTTAAGGGGGAGGTGTGTGGCATAGCACTCTCAACCTGAGGACCATACATGATGATGGCTCCTTAAACCATCATCTGTCGTAAGGTGATGTTTTCCTGGTGGAGAGTGGACATTTCCAAACGAAGAGCCCATAGTTCATCCCTGAGTTCTTGGACCTCATCCATGTCTGGACTGGAGGAGAGGCAGCTCAATCTGTTAAAGGAAGCGTTACGTGGGCGCTGCGTACCTGAACTCCTTTATGATGGATGCAGGGTAGTAGCCAGTCTGTCAGCGAATGCGGAAGTGGGCAAATGGCGATGCAAGAAACCAACCCAACACCCACCTGATGATTAACAGGTCAGGGGTGGACCAGCTCCCAATGCCACTAGACAGTGCTTCCCTGATTAGCGTGACGCCAGGACAGTACAAGCATTGACAGGGAAGGTCTCTTGACATCCAGTAGAATAACTGTGTAGTGCGCAGAACTCAGAAGGCAGGGTGTTGGTCTCTGAGGCAAGTGCTGGTCTCTGTAGGCAGATGTTGGTCTCTGGAGGCAAGGTACCCAAACAGAGACTCGAAGCAAAGCAATGACATGGGAGAATCAAGGAACAGGAGCCCAGAGGCAAGAGAACAAGGGGCAGGGAACCAGGGTGGGAGGCCAAGGGAAACCTAACTGAAAGAAGCCCCCCCAAGGGAACCCAGTACCGGGACCCAGGGCCCCAAGGACCAACCAACCCCAGGCAAGATCAGAAAACAGGCAGGCAGCAAGGCTGGCCAAGGAACAGCCAGACACCAGAACCAGGGACACAAGAGCCAGGGTACAGGAGCATTAGAGTAAACCTGCGATGAGTGAACAGACCTCATTGAGACGCGGTTTGCTGATGTGGGTGGGGCCCTAATGAGGAACCGGGACACAAACGAGGCTTGCAATGCAAGCCTGCGTTGTTCCAAGGCTAAGGGAATTGCACATGTGCGGAAGGCAGGACACGGTCATCCGCGCATGCACAGACCCGCAAACATGGACGCATGCAGGAAGCTGGCAGTCGGGATCGAAAGCGGTCGCCACAAGTGACATTGAGGGTAGAGCCTCTATGTCGGGACCTGCCGGTGCTGATGACCCTGCCTCCTCACCCAGGTAAGTGGCGTGACACTGGGTTGCTTAACCCATGAATTACTTTATATGCGCTCTATAATCAAATATTCCATCCAATGCAAACTCCTATTTGGGTGGCACTTTAAAAAAAGGAGATATTTAACATAACACATGGTTTTTATCTCAACCACCTGTGACGAGATCACCTGGTTGTCACCTGCAGAGGAAGGTTGTGGAACTGTAAGGGTAGGGGGAGCCACCCCCTCCGTAATGTGACCGCGTGAGGCAGAAAATTGAGAATGCCCCGAGTCTTCCTTGGTTGATTCAGGGGTACAGTTAGCGCCAAGAGTAGTAAAACACCTCATATCAGTCGGGGGCAAATTTGCTTTATGAGTTGGGAAAATAGATCTGTGTTCTTGGGTCTAGTACCAAACACTATGCTGCCAGGGAGAAAATCCCAAGAAAACGGACTGCAGAGATATTGTTTAACCTATGTAGAAGCAATGAGTAGCTTTTCAGGATGAGGATCAGAGTCCCAGTGCACGCCGGCTGCACAAGCCTTGCTATGAAGCTTGACGCAAATACAAGAAATCTGGAGCAGCTGGTCCCTGAGCCGCCATGATGAAGCCGCCTTACTCCACTATGGCAGTCGGGGCTCTTGCAACCTCGGTCCGTATGGGTGGGGACATATGCGATCCCTCTCAGGGAAACCACACAACACCTGTAGAAAATACAAACACCTACCAAAAACCGGGGAAGAGGTGGAACCATCCAGCAAGGGCCATTAACGTTGTACTAAGTTATTGAGGCAAAGGACCCACAAATCAGGACCCTCATTGATCCAATTACTCTATCAGCACCTGTATAAAAGGGGAAGCCCAAGCCTCCTGATCTGGTAGGTGATAGGAGGGTGTTTCCGAGTGAGACTGGTATTACACTGAGGGGCGATGGAAAGGAAAGCTTGGAGTGCAGAACATATGTTGCCTAAACCAAGAGGCCAAGTAGTGAAGGGAGATAAGGAGGAGGAAAAATAAGAGAGCAGAACCTGTGTCAGCAAATCCAAAAAGGTCAACTAGTGTTAGGAAGCCAGTCAAGGAAACAGCTGAGCCAATGGGCCAGAACTTAGGTCAAGACAGCTTGAAGGGGTAGTTGAGACTAGCAGGCCTGCTCAAAATCTGGACTCAGAAGCTGACAGGAGCCTCAGGTTCACAAAAGCATTTAGAGTAAATCCAGATGGGGCTGTAGCCCAGCCTCTGCTGGCAGTTGCAAGACCACCAGCCTGAATAAAGAAACCTTGTTAACCTCTAAGTGTTGCAGACCAACTTCTACCCAAATGTACCCATGTAGGGGGGAGAATACCTACCTGCATTATCAACCAAGCCAACACTACAGCAAGAGGGGGTTCCTCTCAAGGCTTGATGTCACCTTGGCCTATCACGGTTAAGACCAACACAACAACAAAATTCAAGACAGTGATCACAATGCACAACACGGGTGAATACACCATGAAAGAAGTGTGTAGGGACACTTTAAAATCCCTGTGCCTGTGAGTGACTTGCACAACACTGTCCTGGGTGCCCCCTTGTGACTGTATTTTTTTTTTAAATATGATGGTTTGTGGCTGTGGCCCGGATTTTTTAACCTAGATAAGGGAACTGACTTTGGTCGTTTGTTTCTTTGGGTCAGGCCCCACTCCAGAATGTACATGAATCCTCCTGTTCCCATTGTTTTACTTAGATTCTCCTTTTTACTTGAGCTGAGCCGCTTACATCATTCATGTACTTTCCACAGATTTAGACGTTCAGCTGACTAAACATTGTATAAATAGGTAACATATTTCATTCTGTAACCATGTACAGAATTTTTAGCTTTATTGCCCATGGGGTGTTCTATTCTGGCTTTCACAGTATAGTAAACATATCTGCATATTGTTCTGACAGTGGGCCTGGGGGTATCGTAATACCTCACTTGGCAGTGCTAATGTGCGGTTCCCGTCCTTTTTTAGGTCATTGCTATTGTTCTGTCAGGAAGACCAGGTGACTTTTTAGGTTTGCTGCCAGTTTTTATCACAGTGTTTTCAAAAGTAAGATACATGGTTTCTAAACTGTAATAGATTACTCCGCTAGTGTCTGCACATTCAAGGATGCAGGCCTTACGCTCTTTAATGGAAATGCGTCCAGGCATCTGCATCCCTAATAGGTGGGACATTGCACTCCATTTTGTAAAACTTTAACATTGCATACAGGGGATCCAACAGCATGTAAGTGCTAACATTGGTATTTCCCTGCATGCAATTTGCACTTTTTGAAGAATGACCCCCATTGTGTGAGAATCCAGCCTAGGAGCATCCGGGAGGCATTGTGAGAAACCGTCACTGAATTCTGAGAAATGTAGCAAAAGTCCTCAAGTATCAAAAGGGCATGACGGCAGAGAAAGTGTGAGCCAGGCACCCTGCTTCCTGCTGGAAGCTGAAATGAACGTCTCACAACGTTCCCAAGCAGGCGGAGGCCACTCTGTGCAGAAGAGAAGCGCTGCAGACCAAGGGGCAGGGAAAATGCAGACATTCTAACAACTGATAGCCGATTTATTATGCTTTTTGAAGTATACTTCGTTGTTGTTTAGTGTGGTGGGTGTGTAACGTGCAGGCAGCGTTCCTCACATTCAACCTACTTTGTATTCATTTAACATGGTGCTGAGCTACTCCGGACGATTGCTCCCACATTTGCCCTTAACATGCGCCCTTGTATCTTTACTTGATGTTAGAAATATCTTTCTTTGGAGGGTGACATTTCCAAAGTTGCTCAATCCAAGTACCGCTATCTCACTCCTTACAGAAGCCAGCCAGCTATGCGTGGATGCTGCTTCCGGCACCTAACAATCTTGGGGCGCTTCCTAGTAGAATCCTACATGTGTGTTGCGCCATAGTCACTGCCCGCGTATCACTGGGTTTAGGGGGATTCGGTCTAAATAGGACTGGCAGAAAGGAATTCATGACTATAGCAGGGTAGCTGCTTTGGTGTGACCACATGCCTGTATTAAGCAATTATTTAATATTAATACAGGCATGTCCTTGCTGTCATGCATGATGTTAATTAAAAATTGCAGTCCCACAAAAAGGTAAACTGGCCCCCATTGGATGTCAAACGAGTAGACATCATGTTGGAAATTTACTTTGTCATTTAGGGTGATTTTTATTTTCTTGGAAGCAGGCAGGGACGGATCAGGCTAAGGGTGGAATGAGTTGTGGCTCGAAAGCAGATGTGCCATTCCAGTACAAATGACCCAAACATTAACACTTATCAGGAGGATTTGAGACTTGTTGGAGAGAAACTTGCCCTCGATGGACCCGCAATACATCTCTCTATGTAAAGGCCCTGGATCCTATGTCTGTCCTCATGAAGACCACACCTTGCACACCGAACTAGAATTGCCAATGGGTAAAGGCAAACTAGTTCTGTTCTCCGTGGATCAGCTCGTGTAACCTGGCCTACATTTAAGATGACACGTGTTCCTCATTGCCACAGTTGCACTTGCCTGTTCTGGCAGCCTGGTGCAGTGGTGCATGACCGCACACATTCATTTCCCAGAGCTGCTAAATGGAGAAGAGATCAAAAATCACCAGCTTTGGAAGGGAGACCTTTATGATGGCAGCTACCTGGCCAGCAGTCTTTTGAGATTGGCCGTGTGGAGGCCACTGGGAGAGGAATACTTCAGAGGGTGTGAGGGTCTTGAGGGGAGGGGCGGGGCGAACCGCCCACCTTCCACCAAGAGGGGTGGAATTGTGGAATGGAAGTGCATTTCACCCAGTCTACAGCTATCGACGGTGGTTTCCATAGAATGCCTCTCCAAATTCAGAGGTTCGAACATTTCTGTCAAGCACTTCTCACCAAACGTTCCATTCAATAATTGTGACACAACATTCTGTGCACACTAATTCTGAACCTTTGACTGTCTCAGCTGCCAAGTGCCTGGTAGTTACCATTGATAATTAGCTAGCTAGGTTGCTTTATCATGCACCTCCGATTTAATCAGTTACCTTCATTAATGACTGTCGGTTCATGGCAAGGTAGTCCACGTGAAGAGAGAAAATGCAGATTATGTTGGAAACTACACGACCCTTATTCACTCAATGCTCCAGGTTGGGTGCAATTATATGCAACGATTTACGGAAAATATGATTATGAATTGAATTTGATCTCCAGCGTGCAATTGTTTATTCGAATGCAATTTATCAAATGTTGAAGGAAATTTGAACGAAACTGCCAGCCAGGGAATCGGGTTTAGGCTGAAAATTAAGTATTAGACATAGTGAAATTAATGCATTCTTATAATACATGACAGTATTTTTTTGTAAATGTAATATGAAGTTATTTGGAACTGTTCATAATCGATTCCTTTTTTCTTTTTTCCTTTCTTTTTCTTACTTTGTAATGTAATGTTTATCGTTGATAAATGTATCCGTGCTGAATGTTAATTGTTTAACCATATAGCACTAACAATAACACAAAATTGAAAATCTGAATATCAGCACACATAACCTCTCGTGCAACTGACATCACATTTCTTTGTGGCTGAATTAATACATAAGAACAAACGAAAATAACTTGGTGGCTTAACTGCAAGAGTCACACAGTGAACATGTTGGATAAGTGGAAACACTACCCCTTCGTTTGCCTGTGAGATTGGCTTAGGGCCACATCACAAGTTGGGCGGTAGCCCTTAAATCCGGCAGTAACGGTATTAGCGCTGCCAATACCGCTCCACCGAATCACGAGTCAGTGCAAATACCACCGGACCCAAAACGTATCGGCGCTATTACAGCCGGGGCTAACAGTACCGACAACACAAAGCGCAATTACAGCCGTATCACAAGTGCATGCACGGCAGAATTAGTGCCGGAAACCGGCGCTAATACAGCCGAGAATTACCTCCAGCCTCCATCTTGAGGTAAATGAACCCAGGTGCCAGGAATCAAGGCACAGGTGAACATAATGCACACCAGAGAGCCATATAATACACACCTGGGCCCCAAACACTGTTTCCAACACTATGCTGCCATTATCTGCTGGATGCTTGGACAGGAAGCTGCTCATGCTGCGTCTGGACCTTGAGATGCAGGCCAACCAGGCCAGGGAACAGGGAGTACGGGGTGGGGTGAGGAGGAGGAGGAGAACAGTCCAAGCAAGGCGAGCCCCCACCCCAGGGTCATGGACTGGGGCCCTCAGTGACACCCAGTTGGTAACTGAGTGCCGCCTCAACAGGGAGACCATCACTGAGCTGCTGGCCTCAACCCATGAAGACATTGGGAGCAGGATCAACATCTGTACAGCTGTGCTCCCACTGGTGAAGCTGGTGGCAGTCCTGCAGTTCCTGTGGCCAGGCACCTTCCAGCACTCTGTGGCTATGATTCATGGCATGGCACAGTCCACATTTAGTGCAGTTCTGGGCCAGGTGCTGGATGCCCTCCTGCGCCATGTCAACCAACAAATTGCACTGCCCATTGCCCAGGCCCAGGGGAATGACATGAAGGCACGGTTTTATGTGACTGCACAACTTCCCAAAGTAATAGAAGCCATCAACTGCATCCATGCTGCATTGGTGGTGCCCCAAGCCCATGAGGCTGTATATAGGAACCGTAAGCATTACCACTCCCTCAACGTGCAGATCACATGTAGTCCTGACCTTATCATTACCCACTGCTGTGCCCGCTACCCAGGTTCCACCCATGACTCCATGGTCCTACACAACAGCACACTGCCAGGATACATGGCGAGGCACAGAGGACAACGGACCTGGATAGTGGTTGAGTACAAACCCTGCCAGATATGTACGGTGAGGCCCAAGACCAAAAGGGGGTGGAGTTACCACAAAGAATGGAAGCATTGCATGTCAAGAGGATGCACTGCCAGCACCTGGACAGTACCTGCGCCAAAGATGGCGGGCATCCAATTGTGCATGCACACATTTGACACACCTGGACACACACATGGTGACAGACATACACCGCTGCCATCACAATGACACATCATACCACATGAACCGCAATGCATCATGAATGTGGCACAGCGGAGATCCACACACCAGCACCCAATAGCATGTACACCCATGCCACAGCCATCTGCCCATGTGCAGCCACCTGGGACATGCCACAGAACACCTGCCACTATAACAGAGTGTGCATGTACAGGAAAAGAGATGCATGGCATCATTAACGAAGGCTGGATACCCATCAAACATACACATTGCATGGCCGGGATGCACACATGCATGCTCACGGCCAACATTGGCCAGACACATTGAGACAGCAGACCCAAGCATGAGACAATTGACTGATGTCTGTATTACACATAATGCAGGTGACTCTAGATATCCACAGCTGGCGTGTCTGATGATCCCTATGCGCGAGCCACGTACACCGCACAAGACCGCCTACAACCATGCCCACAAATGGACCTGCATATGCATTGTGCGGACCTTCAGACTCTTCAAGGCACGATTCCAGTGCCTTGATCGCACTGGTGGAGCCCTAATGCATGCCCCTGACAAAGTTGGGAAAAGAGTACTGGTGTGTGCAATGCTCTATAACTTTGTCTGAGGAGGAATATGCCACCACCCCCGACGCAGACAGGCCACACCTAGAGGAAGACGCAGATGATGAGCATGTGGCAGGGCCCAGAGCAGACACTCAGAGGGATGACGTGAGGGAAGGGAGACAAGCCTGACAGGCATTAATAGACTATTATTTCTAGTACGCTGACGGACTCGGTCCACTACCAGCACAGTGTGAATAAAGTGCACAAGAACACGATCATGAATGTCCTTGCATGTGTTGAGTTCAACTGATTTTTATCTAACTTCTTATGTAACGGGATTCAGAAGGACTGGAACAGAAGGAGGGCCTGTTGTTTCCTTCCCCATATGTAAAGATTGAAGGGTGTATCTGTACTCCTGCCCTCTATATTGCAGAGTAGAAGCACAGAGCACCCCAGCCAAGATTCTCTATTTAGTAAACGTGGACAAGCAATCAAGGCTTAAGCTCTCAGGAGGTGATGCAGGCTGGTTCTTAAGTAAAGTGTAGTCCCCACGCCCCACAAAGGAATGTCCACACACTATGTTAGTGAAAACACAGTTTTTTTTATATAAATAAGGTTCAAGTTATGTACACATACAATAACACACTTTGTGCTCAGGCAATACTATAATGATAAATATATACAGTCTCTATGTGGTACCACAATTACTCTTTGATTCCATTAAAATGCACCAACTGCTGACAGTTTCAAATGGCATACAAATCAATAGCAAAAGTTATCAACAATAGACTTGGGAGGAAAGCAAGTTGGGTTAAACGAATGGCAGAATACTTTGTCTCTACCCTAGACACAATTCTGTGTGAGGATCCCCCCACCTGGGCAACCTGTACATAAAGTATACTGACATGCCCAGTCCATATATTGTTTAAATTAGTCTTGGTTCCTTATAAAAAAGGTTCTACTACCACAATGTACCTGGTTTAGCAGAATTCGACATCAGGTCATCAACAGATCCTTTTTGAGTGAACTCCCTTTAAGGCAGAAGCAATGGATCGTTGAGATTCCTCGAGGAAATGGTGAACAATGACGTTGGGGCAGCGGCTTCAGTCTTTGCAGTGCTCGTTGACGATCGATTGTGGACATCCCGCTAAGATGATATCAAATACCTTGATATTTAGTTGCTGCAAAGAGTCAAATGGAGAACATAGGCCCAGCAAGGGTGTCGGGTCATCGGCTTTGGCGTCTGCGATCAGGACTCAACCACAGCTGGCTTTCGGATATTCGTCAGTGTCTTTGTGGACTTTGGGTGGTGGGAAACCCACCAGCGGATTCTCCTCTGCGCGTCGGCGGCCTCGACTTTCTCGGCTGGACAAAGCGGTCGATGGTGCTGGCAAGTGAGTCCTTGGTTTCAAAGTGTCTTTAGCAGTGGCGTCGCCAGGAATCAAATTTAGGAGGGGCACAGAGGGGGCCAAAGACAAAAGTAGGGGGGGCACAGACAAATGTAGGGGGAGAACATGGTCACTGCTCATCTTAGGTGGGGGGGCAAAAGGGGGGCACATGGTTTCACAGGGGGGGCCCTGGCCCCCCCAGGCCTCCCCTAGCAACGCCACTGGTCTTTAGCAATGGAGCGTTGTGGCTCCGGTCAACAAGTTTACAGCATTACCTCCGAACGTCAGTTTATGGCGATGTACTTCATTGTCGGGGCGCTTCGCTTCAGATTCCTCGGCGGTCCCCGTCAGGTCGGCAGGCTTTCGAGGACTGACTTCCAGGGAGCCATGGTGAAGGTTAGCTGGTGCACGATGGTCCCTCGTAGCTCGGGAAGAGATCTCCTAGCCAGATCCTCTCTTGGATCGGTCCTTGAAGACCTGACAGCTTTCAGATTGTCAAAGGAAAGCAGCAGCAATTCTTCTACTTCGGTTCGGCATCAAGGGTAAGCAGTTTCGAGTTTCGACTTCAGCTTCTAACAATTTCCATCAGTGAGAGGTCCCCAGATATACTGTTTCGAATCTCATTCACTCTGCTGAGTCACACTCAGGCAACCAAACATTCAGAAGGGCATTCAGGCAGGTAGGCAGCCAATCAGGCTCACAGTGCATCCAGGCCATTCTCTGCCCTCCAGACACTCACAACAAGGAATGTGTATTGGGACACGTACCCAGCCTTTCAGCTCACCATACTGCATTCATACCAGTTTCAGGCAGGGCTGTCTCATTCTTTGTCATCCACACAGAAACCAGACACCCATAACATGAGGTGCATATTGGTCACACACTCCATTCCATTCACCCAGGTCCCACCCCAAGGGTGTACCCACAACATACAGTCATTGGGAAGGCTCCAGCCAGTGGCCTGGACTTCCCCACAATACCATACATGGAATTTCCACCCAACAGCCAATCAGGCGAAGAGACAGAGTCAGGGCTTCCCAGGACCGTGGGAAAACAAGGTAACAGGCAGTAGAAAGCAAGAGGCCACAGGGGCCATCTTGTCTCCTATCAGGAATATGGGTATCCCAAAATGGAGGATACTCAAAGCACCTGTCAAATTCAGCATGGAGCTGCCACCAGCCCATACCCTGCTCTGTGGGGGCAAATCCAAAAAGGTCAACTAGTGTCAGGAAGCCAGTCAAGGAAGCAGCTGAGCCAATGGGCCAGAACATAGGTCAAGACAGCTTGAAGGGGTAGTTGAGACAAGCAGGCCTGCTCAAAACCTTTATCACATGAAACTTCCACATAAGGGCTGCACCATTGTAGCCAATAAACACTTAAACAGCAAAAGTTACTTGTGGTAGATAAATGATTGATTTATTAGGTGGTGTTAGCCCTTATAAGACACGTGTTTCGGCATTTACTGTGCCTTTTTCAATCAGGGCTATTAACACAAGTGATTCAAAGAAAAAGGCAACCCATTATATATTGATACACACAACAATTCAACATTACAGAAGGGTGCATTTCAGATATGGTAAATCGCAGGTAAGTTCCACAGAAAAAGAAACATGTGATTTGAGGACCTCATTAATAGTCAAAAATCCATTTGTGAAATAATAAGTTACAATGTATGGTTTGTCACAGAGATTAGGGTTGGGGAGAGGGGTGGAGGTTTAGGTAATAGTGAAAAAAGAGTTGGAGAAAACATACATACAATTAATAAGTATTAGTTTATGCATTATTATTTGTAGGACTTGTAAAATACAACTTTATACCACTTAAGGAAAACATCATTCGTTACAAGTAGTTTCTTGTTGTTCTGTTTAGTAGGGGCATATGGGTTAAAGTCGGTGCTTGGTAAAAGTCCAGGGTCAAATCCCTCCTATAGAATATGTACATTGCTATTATTTAAATGAAACAGGTAATCATAGGAGACTTTAATGTTTCTATTACTCATGGCTCATCATTCTTACATTCTTGCTTTCCCATATTTACCCGCTTGGCAGGCATGATTTTCCTTCGGAAATGTACAGAATTAAATATTTGCTGTGTTATACTGTTAATGTCCAGAAATCCGGTATATTTTATATAATTAGACTAGCTCATAAATTATGACTATACAAACGATGGTGAGTTTTTACTCCAACTAAATTAACTGTCAAGGCAGTTTCTCCTTGCAAAAATACTCGCGTGCATGGAGACGCCGAAAATCAAAACCTTGTGGAATCTCAAAACTATTCTTTTTATTTTTAAGATACACATTTAGCATGATTGATCTGCTGGAAAACCTGTAATTAGATGATTCACTCAATTAAGATGCAGAGTTCACTAGATTCTGCTAATTAAGTTTGCGTTTATCTGAAAAACATCCAGTTTAGTCTCCGCGCGTCGGCCGAGTTCACCCAGACGCCAAACGTTCTTTTCAGTCTCCTGTGTGCTAGCGTAGTCATGGTTACGCTAGTCCTTCTTTGATCATCACGTCCCCTAAAATTTACGGCGGCCATGTTTTGGGGAAGGGGACTGTGCCACTATAGTAACACTATGCATCGGTTCCATTAGTTCGCCACCAGTATTTTATAATGGAACATTTTCTATGTTCAGGTTGTTAATAAAGGTCTGATTTATAATTATGCTCGTACTTGCAGAATTATCAAGATACAATATTGAATAAGAATCTCAATTTTACACTAATTATTTTTAGTCACTAAATTCACTCATTACAAACGTTAAAAATACAGAGTGGTATTTTGTCATGAAAACACTATGAAGGTGCAGCATTTTAAAAATGTATTTGATCACCATTTCGCTCGTTTCAAACGTTAAGATTATATTTATTTACTATGCCACCTAAGGTGGTGTTTTGTCATAGGGTATTAAAACGTAGCGCCTCATGTTGCAAAAAGGCGCATTAAGGAGGTGCAGAATTTTATATTCTATTGAGCGGCTTGGAGCATGCCGTTTACCTTATCGGATGGTCTCCAGTAAGGTTTAAAAATATCAAAATCTAAATGTGATGTGAACCTAATGTTCCTAAATGATATTTAGGCATTGGGTGCAGTATCATGTGCCATGGAAATTAGTTGAAAATATAATTCTATATGAAAGTAGTGTAAGTTACACCACTCTTCAATCTCTATAAGGAGAGAAAAGACATGTGATCATCTATACACATAATAATTCATTTTCCCATTTGGTTATTCTTGTCCTGCGATATACACAGGTCGCATATACCTTCCTATGTGGTAAAACCAAGTATAATCTATAGGTAATGCCTTGTCTTGATGATAAGTAATTAGTGATCCATTACACAGTCTTCGGGCTCTTGTGGCCCCAACTCAAACTTATCGCATAGAAATATAGCGATCTCATTATCTGTATTGAGTCTGACCTCTACAGATCTAAAGCTGCAGATAAGTCTTGCTTCTTCTTGCCTCAGAAGTGTTTCCCGATTGCCTCCTCGTCTACCTAAGGCAACTTTCTTAAGTCCCACGAAAGTAATGCCTTTTTTGTCATTCATCTTGTGATGTCTTTGCCAGTGCTGTGCTAAAGGTAAGGTACAATCTTGACTTCCTATTGAGGATAGATGTTCACGTATACGAGTTCTTAGTTCACATATTGTGCTTCCTATGTAAATCCTGGAGCAGATACACATTATAGCATATATTACAAATTTTGATTTGCAGTTGATATCTTCTTTGATCCAAATTGAGGGTCCATAGTTGTCTGTAAATTCATTTGTGTGTTCATGTGCGTACTTACACATGGTACATGTACCACACTTTCTAAAGCCAATCTTCGGCGTTTGTAACCATGTAGTGACAGAAGGTTTGTCATCTTCTGGTAGTAATGATGGGCTTATATTCATTTTAAGAGTTGTGGCCCTTCTATAGATGATGCTGGGTTGGTCATCTATGTATTTCTCAATATGCTGGTCCAATTTGAGTAGATACCAGTTAATTCTAAGAATTTTTCTTAGCACTTGGTTGTTACTACAAAAAGTGGTGATGAATTCCACCTTGTCTTGATCTTCCCTTTCTACGCGTTTCTTATTTATTAGTGTGTGCTCTCTAGTCATTCTTCTGGCTTGGTCACACGCTGTTTTAATACATTTGGTTGTGTACCCTCTTTCTCTAAATCTGGAGAACACTTAGTTACATTCGCTGTCAGAAGTCATTTGGTTCCCACAGTTCCTTCCTGCCCTAATAAATTCTCCTTTAGGGATATTGTGTTCAACCGGATCATGGTGACAGCTAGTTGCAAACAGGGTTGAATTTACCTCCCTTTCTTTGCGATATGTACGTGTCATCAATTGTCCTTCCTCTAAGTAAATCGTAAGATCCAAAAAGTTTATACTAGTACTACTCCTTGTTCCAATAAATTCGATACCAAAATCATTTTGGTTTGCTCTTCTCATAAAATTGTCCAGTTCATTTGTTGTTCCATTCCAAATTAAGATAACATCATCTATGTATCGGGCCCACAGGATGATGTTGTTAATGTAGGCCTCATCTGTGTATATATGAAGATATTCATACATGCCCATAAAGAGGTTGGCTAATGCCGGGGCGTATTTCACACCCATTGCCACCCCTCTTTTTTGCTTATAAAACTTGTTGTTGAACAAGAATACATTGTTTCCCAGGGTGGCCAGAAGCATTTCTTTAATCATGCACACAATATGGTAATGGGATGCAGACTCCACTTTGAACACATAATCCACAGTCTTAATTGTCAGGTCATGTCTAATTGAAGTAAACAAGGCTTTCACATCCCAACTTGCTAGTATAAAATTTGGTTGCCAATTTATCTTCTCCAAATGTACGATTGCATCTGTTGTGTCCTTTAGGTATGCCCTAACCTTGGGTACTCTTGGACTCAGGACTTTGTCGATGTGTATTCTGACATTTTTTCTGTTGCCCATCCAATACCGGTTAATATCTGTCGTCCCTCTGGTATTCCATCGTATGTTTTATGTACTTTTGGTAAAAAGTAAATCGTCGGTAGTACTGGGTGTTTCACCAGAAGGCATGTCCTTTCTTCGTCTGTAAGTAAACCTTTTCAATGCCATCCTTGGATTTGATCCTCTAGTTCTTTGGTGATCACTTGTCTTGGATTACTAGGTAATATTTCATAACATAGAGGTGTATCCAGATGATTGTTGGCCATACTTATATAGTCTTTCCTATTCATAATTACAATATTTCTGCCCTTGTTGGCTTCCTTAATCACAATTTTTTTGTTATTCTTTAGTTCCTTCAGAGCTTTGAGTTCCTGGGTTGTTATTTATCAAATATCGAATGCTATTTATCAAATGTGGAAGCAAATTTGAATGAAATTGCCAACTAAGGAATCGGGTTTAGGCTGAAACAAAGTATTAGACATAGTGAAATTAATGCATTCTTATAATACATGACAGTATTGTTTGTAAATGTAATATGATGTTATTTGCAACTGTTCATAATCGATTCCTTTTTTCTTTTTTCCTTTTGTTTTCTTACTATGTAATGTAATGTTTATCGTTGATAAATGTATACGTGCTGAAGGTTAATTGTTTAATCATATAGCACCAACAATAACGCAAGATTACAAATCTGAATATCTGAATATCAGCACACATAACCTCTCCTGCAACTGACATCACTTTTCTTTGTGGCTGAATTAATACATAAGAACAAACGAAAATAACTTGGTGGCTTAACTGCAAGAGTAACACAGTGAACATGTTGGATAAGTGGAAACACTACTCCTTAGTGTGCCTGTGATATTGACCTAAGGCCTCATCACAAGTTGGGCGGTAGCCCTTAAATCCGGCAGTGACGGTATTAGCGCTGCTAATACCGCTCCAGCGGATCACGAGTCTGCGCAAATACCACCGGACCCAAAACGTATTGGTGCTATTACAGCCAGGGCTAACAGTACCAACAACTCAAAGTGCAATTACAGCCGTATCACAAGTGCATGCACGGCAGAATTAGTGCCGGAAACCGACGCTGATACAGCCGAGAATTATCTCCATCCTCCATCTGGAGGTAAATGAACCCATGTGCCAGGAATCAAGGCACAGGTGAACACAATGCACACCACAGGGCCATATAAGACCCACCCAGGCCCCAAACACTGTTCCAACACTATGCTGCCATTATTTGCTGAACGCTTGCACAGGAAGCTGCTCATGCTGGGCCTGGACCTTGAGATGCAGGCCAAATAGGCCAGGGCACAGGGAGTACGGGGGGGGAATGAGGAGGAGGAGAACAGCCCAAGCAAGGCTAGCACCCATCCCCAGGGTCAGGGACTGGGGCCCTCAGTGACACCCGGTTGGTAACTGAGTGCTGCTTAACAGGGAGACCATCACTGAGCTGCTGGCCTGAATGCATGGAGACATTGGGAGCAGGATCAACATCTGTACAGCTGTGCCCCACTGGTGAAGCTGGTGGCAGTCCTGCAGTTCCTGTGGCCAGGCACAATCCAGCACTCTGTGGCCATGATGCATGGCATGGCACAGTCCACATTCAGTGCAGTCCTGGTCCAGGTGCTGGATGCCCTCCTGCGCTATGTCAACCAACAAATTGCACTGCCGATTGCCCAGGCCCAGGGCAATGACATGAAGGTACGGTTTTATGCCACTGCACAACTGTCCAATGTAATAGCAGCCATCGACTGCACCCATGTTGTATTGGTAGTGCCTCAGGCCCATGAGGCCGTATACAGGAACCGTAAGCATTACCACTCCCTCAGCGTGCAGGTGACATGTTGTTAAACAGTAATTATATAGTGCCTCCTTAGTTTTTATATTGGTCTAAGCCTATTCGCGCTACATGGAAAACCACGTTGCAAAGTTCTGATTTTTGGGTTAACTTTGCCGCCATTTTAAGATTCATCCGCCATTTTGATTTCCACTCGAGTGTTCTTCGTTCTAAAATGGTGGACTATGTTTTCGACTTGCAACCAAGCCTTCCGACCTTTGAGTTCTGTTAATGTTTAGGCTGTCCAAGAGCCGACTGTTTAAACTAGGCGAAGAGACCTTGCACTTCATATGAACTATCATCTAAGTGTTGTCTGCGCTCACAAGCCTCATCCTTGTATAAACGTTGGGACAATGAAAAACAAACCATTAAATGCATGTTTTGGCTGAACTGCATTGTGAAGGAATGTGGAACAAGGCTCACCGCAGGATCCGAGAACATACATCGCTATTGTGTCTCCATGGAAATACAAACCTATGTAATCCTTTGCATAATATTGTATAATCTGTATATGAACTAGGCACAAACTCTAGACCACAAATTATTAACGTAAAGAGAGGTTGCACAATATTACACAAAATTGTAAAAGCACGAATGTTTCGATGTCCAGTACCTCACTCTCCTCACTGTGTCGGCTGGTACACACTGCAAGGTGTTGGGGCCAGATAGCTATATGTTTTGCTTTGTAAACCGTACAGTAATAAAAGATCTGTGAATATTTTAGCCTGTGATTGGTATATTTCCTTTGTGGTACTCAGCCTCGATATTCCTTTTGTTTTTCAGATGGCGCCCGAATAGGGACCCTCAAGATTGATGCCACCTCGTTGAAGAGTTGACGCGCCTATCGGACCGGGTTCGGATGGTGAGAAAAGGGGGGCCCTTTTTGGATGAGACGCGACACCTCAACAGTACTGCACGAGCCGATCCCTGGGCGGTGAGCATGCGGTCTGAGACGGCATCTTGACGAGGATCCATATATCGAGGCAGGCAGCTTTGCCGAAAGCTCCAACCACGATCGTCCTTTGTCCTTTCTAATCCAATCGGATCTCCCTTTGTCCTTTGAATCAGGTGAGTCGTGCCCCAATTCCTAAGTATCCTGATATTTGGTTGTAGTATTGTACTCACGAGCACAATCAGTGCCAGGTAATACCAGTAATCTGACATGCCTGGGAAATTGTCTGCCTGTTTCAGGGCGTTATTCCGCAGAGACAGACAATCTTTTGAATTTGGCCGTCCGGCACCACAAGAGGGGTCAGCAGCATGTACTGAATACTGTAAGTACGGCATTGGTAGTATTTATAGTATTCGGTGATATTTGGCACAGACAAACTAGACATGCTCCTGAACTTCAGTGGCCAGTCAATGGTAATTTTGAGATTGCTCGAATAGAGTATTTAGAATCCATATTGTTAAAGAAAAGAGCTAGACCTGCAGCATTTGATGTAATACAAAATTGGAAAAGGAAGCTATGCAGCAACTTAAGAGTAAAGAGAAGCATGCACGTCATCACATGTCAAATTCCAAAAAGACATTATTGTATGATCAACAAAAACAGTCAGAGTCTGTTAGAAACATGGATAGGGCTTTTCAACTTGGTATACAGAAAATATATCCGTCTAAAGATTTTCATGCCTCAGATGAGCTAACTGATAAACTCTTAAATGAACGTAGGCCTGGTGCCACTGCACCACATCCTTATGTACCTATTCCTGTTGTCTTACCTCTTCCTGCTGTCACTCCTCCTCCCGCAGCAATTCCTGTTCTTCCTGTTGCTCCTCCACCACCAGTTATTGCTCTGCTTCCTATTGTTGTTCCTCTGCTTGTACCTTCGCCTTTACTGACTGCTACTGTTTCAGTAAATCCGTCTTTATTGCCAGTAGTGGTGTCTCCACTACCTGTTGTACAGGATTTGCTTACTATCTGTTTCCCAAGTGGTTCTGCTCTGCTTGTAGCTGATAAGGGTGGCGAGTACTGAATCAAAAGTTGTAACGCGGAACACGGTTTCCAAAGAGAAGAGGAGGGATTTGAGTGCATGGGCTAAGCAATGTATAGAGAAAGGTGACAATCTATTGTCTTAGCTAAGTTCCTTAATCTAGAAAGTATTCCCGATCAGAATGTCTTTATTGAGGGGATGGGGATACATTTGGCTTTAATTTGGAATAGATTGACGGACACAGATGTCCCACAAGGGTTGAGAGATTTGAATGTTTTAGCTTATTCAAGGGATACTGCAGAGAAAGTACATGAGCATGTCGCGAGGGTTTTTGACTTTAGAAGGGAGTTAGAACGGTTACAGAATGATGAAATAGATGGTGACAGTTTGGACGCTTTTTACATGCAGAAACGGTTTCTTCCTCCTTGTAAGTCAATGAGTGAAGAAACACGAATTTGCACGAAGGATGCGCTTAGATGGATTTCAGCTATGTCGACATCTCCCGTAGAAGTATATGATACGTGTAGTCAGTATACTCCAGAAAAGCAGAGGAAAGTGTTACAGGTAATGGTAGAATACCTGCAGGATGAATGTATAAAGAAAAAGGTTTGTTGTCCCGCGGAATTATTGAATACTTATAAGAGAGCTTTTGCGTCTGATACTGCTTCCACCACTTTATCGCTCGATTTGGCTCTGTGGGTTACTAAACATTCGGAGTTGCCTACTTCTCAGTTGCCTATGAGAGAGGTTCCTCCCACATTCGTTCCCAAAGTTGAGATTCTGGCTAATGTTGCAATAGGCGCAGCAGCTATCGATATTGAAACTCATTATGTATCACAGTTTCTTCACGTCCCGTTCTCAAGACAGGAAGTGAATACTATTAGACAGTCAATTCCAGACATTAGGAAGAATCCAACAGGGTTTTTACAAAGAAATAGAATGGGCCTCCTTACGAATCAGGCGTTAAGGGGTTAATGGGGCCGTAAACACCGCCGACCCTTAACGCCTGATTCCGAGGTCCCTTTGCGCCATGGTGAGTTTAACGCCTGCTTTTAACTTACGGTGGCGTAATTAGCGCCTTCCCCACTCCCATTATGCCCTATGGGGCAAAAATGGGAATGGGAAGGGTAAAATGGGAAATGGGGATTTACCGCCCCACTCATCTTGGAATGGGGCGGTAAATCCGCCATCCACCATGGTGTAAACATAGTTTACACCATGGTGGTAAGGGTACGACCCAGGCGGTAACTTACCGCCTGGGTCGTAATGAGGCCCAATCTGTCTTGCTTTCGTCAGTTTTTACTTTGGGTGATATAGATTTGTTGTTTCCCGTGATCCTACCTGCTGATTTATGGAAACAGATTAGGTCTGTAGATGATCCAGCAGGGTTAGGTGACACATGGGTTAACTTAGTTAGGTTAGATGAAGAAAAGAAAGCTGGTGAAAGACCACCGCAAATGATACTGACTTTGCCAGATAGAATAGTAATGAAATTAAAGACTTTGATTCCAGAGAGATGGATTGTTTGGGACAAACTTACTGCTTGTACCCAAGGGAAATCTGAAGGTGCTACCGAATTCTTTAATCGGTTCGAACAAGTATTCTCAGATTTTAGCAGACAAGATTTAAGCACCGAGTCAGGAAAGAGATTGTTTGTGGATAAATTTGTGCGTGGATTGTTGCCTGATATCCAGGCACAAATGATGACTTCCGAGAGTGCTTGGCAAGCTAAATCACAGTCAAAAGTATTGCATATGGCTCAGTATTATGAGAATAGAGTCAATAATGAAAAAGAAAGAATCGAAAAGAAAAGGGGAGATTTGAAAACAAAAGTATTATTACAACATATGGTCAGAGGGCACAGAGGTGGAAATACACAGTTTCGAGGACAATTCGTTCCACAAAGTAATGCGCCATCGGGTCCTGTACACGCGAACCAATGTGCTTATTGCAGACAAGAGGGTCATTGGCGAGCGCAATGCCCGATCCTCCAGCAAAGGTCAAATAACACATATGGTGTCATGGGTAGACCATCCAGAGGCTGCCCTGGGGTAGGGGGTCCTGGTAGAAGCCAGTTCGCTCAAAATTCTCAGTCATTTTTGCAAGATAAGCAGCAAACTAGTGTATGTAGCAGAAATATTTTTGATAATCCTTCAACTGCCTATCTTTCTGAAGATCTTGTCTTTGACGATATATTGTTCCGCTAGGACAGCCCGATGCAGGGTCTGGAACCAACGCCTATTCCCGTTAATCAGAAAGTTCCCTACATTGAGATGATGGTGGGGAATAGGAAGCATCTATTTTTGATAGACACGGGAGCACAGAAGTGTTCCATTGATCTTTCACGGGTTCCAGACACTACACTGTCAGGGCAGAATAACGTTTCTGTAGGGTTTTCTGGTACGCCAGTGATTAGTCCGGTTTCTCTGCCAGTACCGATTTCACTGGGTCCATTTATGGATTACTGTTAATTTCTTCTGATAACGAACTGTGGAGAGAATTTGTTCGGGTTGAATCTGTTGAAGGAATTAAATGCAGTCATTCATTGTTCTTCGGATGGAGTGCGTTTGACGATTTCACCTCAGCAATTTTCTGGCTCACAGTTTCTGACTAGACTTTTGCCACCAAAATGTAGTTAAGTTCTGGCGTGTTTACGGGCGGTTGACGAAAATGATGTTGGTATTTTACAAATTGAGCCTGTTAAAATTGTTTTGAAACCAGGAGTTAAGTTGCCACAAATTCCACACTATAAGATTTCAGTTGATGGTGAGCAAGCCTTGAAGTGTATAGTTTCCGAATTTGTACATCGTGGAGTAGTCGAAGAAATTGCGGGAAGTTTGTGCAATAGCCCGATTTTACCGGTTTATAAAAAAGGGGATAATGCGATTCCTTTCCGTTTCATTATCGATTTGTGCGCTATCAATAAGATTGTTGCTCCACAATTTCCAATTGTGCCTGATGTAACGAGAATATTAACAATGATTCCAGCTTCTGCTACTCATTTCAGTGTGATGGATCTTAAGAATGCCTTCTTTAGCATTCCTATACACGTGGATAGTAGATATTTGTACGCGTTAACCCTAGGGGGACGTTTACATTCACCCGTGCACCACAAGGGTACACGGAGAGTCCGAGCATTTATAGTAGGGCTTTGAAAGAGCAGCTCGATACACTTGAGTTGCCTTCTACTTGTACATTACTACAGTATGTTGACAACCTTCTCTTAGCTGAGCTGCAGGCTCAGAAAGTGCTTGCAAGGAAGGCACTGTGTTATTGCTTATTCATCTAGCGAAGCATGGCCATAAAGCTTCATTGAAAAAGTTTCAGCATTGTCGACAGGAGGTTGCCTATTTAGGCTATCTCCTGTCAAAGGAGGGAAGAAGATTGACTCCTGAATGAATAAAAAGCATTTCTGGCATGTCTGTCCCAAATGCACAGAAGGAAGTCAGAGCCTTGATAGGAATGGCTTCTTACTGTAGACAGTGGATCCCTAACTTCTCACTAGTGATAAAACCAATGTTGGCATTGACAAAGAAGGGCATTTCTTTGCCACTACCGTGGAACTTGGAACACCAGAAAGCGTTTGATCTGCTCAAGACTGCACAGTGTTCAGCACCAGTTTTGGGCACACCAAACTATGATAAGGCCTTTGAGTTGTATGTGCATGAACGTGATGGATGTGCTTTGGCTGTGTTAACGCAGGAACATGGGGGGAAGAATAGACTTTGCGGTTATTTTTCCTCCACACTTGATCCTGTTGCTTGCGCTTTACCGAGATGTTTGAGAGCTGTCGCTGCTGCTGTTGCGTCCGTAAAGCAGATTGAGGGTATGGTCCTAGGCCATACTTTAACCTTTATGGTACCTCCCTCTGTAGATGTTCTATTAAACAGAACGCAAACGTAACACCTTACTTCCGCACGATTAACAAAATATGAACTGATCCTATTTGCACCGCATATTCAAATTAAAAGGTGTTGCGTATTGAATCCGGCTGAATTGTTACCTCTTCCACAAGATATTGCTTGCAGTGACGAAAAGTCACATGACTGCCTTTATACCACAGAGCAAGAAACTAAAGGCAGGATTGATTTGAAAGTTACACCATTGAATGATCCACAAGGGGAGCTGTTTTGCGATGGCTCCTGCTTCAAACTTCGGGATGGTACATCCACTGCTGCTTATGCCATCACTACACTAAGCACGATCGTGGAAACCAAGAGAATTTCACATAACTCTGTGCAGGCCGCAGAGATTATTGCACTGACTCGAGCTTGTGAACTTTCAGAAGGGCTTAGAGTGAATATATTTACTGACAGCCAGTATGCCTTTGGGATGGTTCACAACTTCGGTAGACTATAGGCAGAAAGAGGTTTCTTGACCTCACATGGACCAAAAATCCAACATGGCACCTTGATATTTCAACTCAACTAGCAATCATGAAGTGAACCACACATCAGAAAGTAGTAGATGATGTAGGGAAAGGGAACGCTTTTGCTGACAGGTTAGCTAAACAGACTGCTACTGATTCATACTCAGAAATGAATGTTGCAAAGGAATCCACATATACCTGAACAGTAGATGAAGGGTTTGACTCGATAAAGAATATTCAAGTTGATGCCACTTTAGATGAACTTAAATACTGGGCTGAGGATTTGGCAAGGTTGGATGAGGAAGGGTGTTGGGTAGACAGGTCAAAAGGAAGATGCATGCTACCCGATGCATATGTTATCGCTATGATCACAATGGCGCATGGTCCCACTCACATATGTGCTAGGAAAATCTGCAAAATGCTAGAATCTGTCTGGGTGAATGTCAACATCTCAAGAACTGCTTAGGGTTTTGTCCAGAACTGTATGGTTTGCTTACAGCATAATGCGGGGAAGGGTACGACGACATCGAGGGGTAGTTTTGGTCCCCCCTCTGTGCCTTTTGAAGTGTTTCATTTTGACTTCATCGAGATGGAGCGCTGTAATAACTACAAATATGTTTTGGTAGTCATTTGTGCCTTTAGCAAGTGGGTTGAAGCCTTCCCTGTGAAAGATGCTACAGCAATGACAACAGTGAAAACCATGCTTAAGGAATATTTTCCTAGGTTTGGTTTGCTGAGGGTTATCTGATGAATAATGAGCCACATTTTATCGCTGCTGTTATTCTGCAAGTATGCGCGGGATTACAGATCGATAAACGGTTCCATTCGGCTAGACACGCTCAGAGTGCTGGACTTGTAGAATGCCATAATGGTATCTTGAAGAATAAAATTGCCAAGGTCAGTGCCAGCAGTAATTTGAAATGGCCAGACGCCTTACCTATAGGAATACTGTCCATGCGGAGAACCCCACATATTAGAACTGGGCTCTCCCCCTACGAGATAATAATGCGGTGGCCAGCTAACATTTGGAACTTGCCTAAAGCTAAGAAATTGAGAGACGTGGAGCATTTACTTTTATCTGAATACTGTGACCAGTTAACTCAAAACTTGTATTTGATTTACCAACAGGTGTGAGAAGCCCTCTCAGTTAAATACGAGGGGCCAGGTTACAGAATTCGACCCAGTGACTGGGTGCTCACAAAGTCATTTGAGAGAGCATCCAGCCTCGCACCGCACTGGAGAGGACCATTTCAGGTCCTGTTAGCCACACAGACGGCTGTACGAGTAGCTGGCCGACGTTGGATACACACGCTACACATAACAAGAGGATACCTTTCCCTTTGCCATACGACGGAGAAGAAAAAAAGGAAACTACTTGCTCTGCTTCTGGTGATCAATCGTTCTTGAACAACACCAAGGGTATTTTTGAGATTCTTCCTGAGTCCGTGGGGCCAGGGGAGACTGCTGCTTTGTCTCCAAATTCTTCTTTGGATCTTTCTGTACCCTTGAACGACCTTGCCACTTTTTCACTACTTCCATCAGGAAGCAACGACATACTGTTCGCAGATCACGCAGTACCTGGAGTCTTAAGGTATGATCTGCGTCCGCGGCACTAGACTTACAGCACAGCATGGCTGTGCCTACAGGAAACGACTGTTGAGCTCGTCCCATGCCACTTTTGCGCTGAAACATAAGTAAGTGGCTGGGACCAGTCAAAGCTATCTGCAATCAAGATCACGTGGTCAGAAGATCACCAGCAAACGAACTTTGGTGTTTATCGCAGAAACTTTTCAGGAAAGAGCTTCGAGGAACCATGCCGGTCGCTATCTCTACTCGTACGGAGAAATCGATCGATTGTGTGGCTAACAAAGACATTGGACAGAAAAATACATGGTCCCTGAGGACGTATTGTTTCCTTGTAATTATGTTAACCGGTCTAACAGTAGTAATTGCTCTTGGTCTTTGGTTTATTGAGGGGGTGAGTCCACTTGAAACTTTTATACCCACTGAGAGTGTTCCCACTATGTCTTCTACTTTCGTGCATCTGCACACTCTATCTCCTAGGGATTCCCAACACAGACAGAGTCATCACAACAATACACTTTTGTTAATCATGAATGCGACCCATGCGATCTTGAACAGAACTAATTGCTGGATATGTTCGCATTTGCCACAACCTGGGGAAAAAGGGTTGGGCTGGTATATTCATCCTTTTCCTCTAACTACTGCATGCTATGCCTGTCTAAGGGCATTATTCTTTGGTCGTTTGAATGATAGCATCTGAGTGAACTTTGACGGGACTAATTTAAATGAATTTGAAAGGCGAGTCCTGATGCCTCTGGAATGCTCCCTTTTCACAAATAGGAGCAAGCTTAATGTTGCTTCTATTAGGCCTTCTAATAAACTTTCTAGACCTTTCCAATTGTTAATTTCTTTCAAGATGGCTCCTGTAGGCAACCGGATGCCATGCCTCCTTCTTACACTATCAATCACAGCCCCAACTCTGTCTCCTTCTGCATACAAAGGAATGGTTCTCAGTCAATGGGTACTTTTGAGGGTTGTACCAAAATGGCAAACTTGACTAGTGAGGACAGACCTTTGTATGTAGGTGATCCTGTTTGTTTCGTTTGTAGCAATGAAGCTTATCCTTGGCTACCTAGGGATTGGCAGGGTACTTGTTATTTGGGTATCTTGCTACCAGCGGTATATGTGGCTAGCACCTCTGAGGTCTCTAGGGCTCGTCCAAGGCATGACGAGAACCGTGATACTCCTTCACAAGCCATGGCTGATGTAGCGAAATCCTTTGTGCCATTTTGGGGACAGATCATGAATTCCGAGGATATTAGGAGACTAGCAAGAGTATTGGAGAAAACCATCAACCGGACCACCAACATACTCTACAACATGACGTTAGAACAGAAAGTGATTAGATTAGTGGCTCTACAGAACCAGCTGGTGTTAGACGTCATCCTGGCTGAGCGTGGTGGAGTATGCAAATTGGTGGGATCTGCTTGTTGTGTTTTTGTACCTGACACCTCCCCGACCATATTTAGGGCAATACAAAATCTGCACATCCCGAGTACAAAAGTACATGTTCCCGAGGAAAAGGGGATCTTAGTGCTTGGTTCTGGGACTTTGTACGGTCTTGGGGATGGAAACTTTTTTCAGTCTTAAGGGTAATCCTTGGTATTCTGTTGTTCTGTTGTTATTACATACAATGTCTTCCTGTCATATGTTCGATGCTTCGATGCTAGGGGAATGTTGTGCGCAAAATGTAGGAACATTAGGACCGAAAATACATGTACCTGAGAAGATGACTAATGTATTTGTAATGGAGGATATTACTGCCAAAGATTTGATGGCAATCGATATATCTGATGAATGTGATTCCGGTTGTACGGACATTGAAACGTGGAGTTACGAGTAAAGCGAATATTTTTAGTAAGACTTTTGGCTTAGGCCAAAAGGAGGGTTTGTTAAACGGTAATTATATAGTGCCTCTTTAGTATTTATATTGGCCTAAGCCTATTCGCGCTACACAGAAAACCGCGTTGCAAAGTTCTGATTTTTGGCTTAACTTCGCCGCCCTTTTAAGATTCATCCGCCATTTTGATTTCCACTTGAGTGTTCTTCGTTCTAAAATGGTGGACTATGTTTTCGACTTGCAACCAACCAAGCCTTCTGACCTTTGAGTTCTATTAATGTTTAGGCTGTCCGAGAGCCAACTGTTTAAACTAGGCGAAGAGACCTTGCGCTTCATATGAACTGTCATCTAAGTGTTGTCTGCGCTCACAAGCCTCATCCTTGTATAAACGTTGGGACAATGAAAAACAAACCTCAAACGTATGTTTTAGCTGAACTGCATTGTGAAGGAATGTGGAACAAGGCTTACCGCGGGATCCGAGAACATACATCGCTATTATGTCTCCATGGAAATACAAACCTATGTAATCCTTTGCATAATATTGTATAATCTGTATGTGAACTTGGCACGAACTCTAGACCACGAATTATTAACGGAAAGAGAGACTGGACAATATTACACGAAATTGTATAAAAGCACAAATGTTTCGATGTCCAGTACCTCACTCTCCTCACTGTGTCAGCTGGTACAGACTGCGAGGTGTTGGGGACAGATAGCTATCTGTTTTGCTTTGTAAACTGTACAGTAATAAAAGATCTGTGAATCTTTTAGCTCGTGATTGGTGTATTTCCTTTGTGGTACTCAGCCTCGATATTCCGTTTGTTCTTTCAATGTGGCTCTGACCTTATCATTACCCACTGTTGTGCCCGCTACCCAGGTTCCACCCACGACTCCATGGTCCTACGCAAGAGCACACTGCAAGGATACATGTCGAGGCACAGAGGACAACGGACCTGGATAGTTGCTGAGTACACACCCTGCCAGATATGCACAGTGAGGCACAAGACCAAAGGGGGTAGGGTTACCACAAAGGAAGGAAGCATTGCATGTCAAGAGGATGCACTGGTTGCACCTGGGCAGCACCTGCGCCAATGATGGGGGGCATCCAAGGGTGCATGCACACATTTGACACACCTGGACACACTCATGGTGACGGACATACACCACTGCCAGCACAATGACACATCATACCACATGAACCACAATGCATCATGAATGTGGCACTGCACAGATCCACACACGAGCACCCAATAGCATGTACACACGTCACACAGCCGTCTGCCCATGTGCAGCCACCTGGTACATGCCACAGAACACCTGCCACTATAACAGAGGGTGCATGTACAGGACAAGAGATGCATGGCATAATTAATGAAGGCTGCACACCCATCACACATTGCATGGCTGGGATGCACACATGCATGCTCATGGCCAACATTTGCCAGACACATTGAGACAGCAGACCCATGCAGACCCTTAAAGCAATCTACTTGTACCTCATTCTCCTGACCTGCATTCTTGCAATACTCCACTTGCCACCTGGGAGATTGCAGCACCGCCATTTGATACCATGAGGCCAACCACCTACAAAGATGGCCGTCCCGATGACCAGATAGGAATTGGAAGCAACTGCCTTGTTTTCATTGCTTCCAGGCACCAGATTGGCTACACGTTCCCTGATATTGCCCAATCCTCTGCCGGCAGACACACACCGGCCCTTTCCACGAAGGCATCTCCACAAAGGCTCCTCGTACCTGTTCTGAGCCTCATAGAAGTAGCGTGCCCCTGAAGGAGCAGGAGCTCCCCACAGCACTGCAGGAGCAGTGACCACCAGCGGAATCGCCATCTACAACAAGAGGTAAGCCTAAGAGCTTCACCACTGTCACAGCGGCAACCAGCTGTGTCATCCATCCGCACTGCGGATGATTCTGAATATTGCACCCTTAAAGCAATCTACCTGTACTTCGTTCGCCTGACCTGCATTCTTGCAAATCTTCACTTGCCGCTTGGGAGATTGCAGTGCCGCCATTTGATACCACGAGGCCAACCACCCACAAAGATGGCCACCCCGATCACAGATAGGAAGTGGAAGCAACTTCCTTGTTTTCATTGCTTCCAGGCACCGGATTGGCTATACGTTCCCTCATATAGCCCAATCCCGTGCCGGCAGGCGCACGCCGGCCCTTTCCACGAAGGAATCTCCACAAAGGCTCCTCGTACCTGTCCTGCGCCTGTCAGGAGCCGAAAGAGCATTGAGCCTGAAACTCTGGTTTTACGCCTCCTGCACCTGTATAAAAGCGGTGCACAAGCCTCCTGATCTGGTCGGTGATAGGAGGGTGTTTCTGAGAGAGACTGGTGTTACACTGCGGGGCAATGGAAAGGAAAGTTTGGAGTGCAGAACATATGTTGGCTAAACCAAGAGACCAAGTAGTGAAGGGAGATAAGGAGAAGGAAACTTAAGAGAGGAGGACCTGTGTGGGCAAATCCAAAAAGGTCAACTAGTGTCAGGAAGCCAGTCAAGGAAGCAGCTGAGCCAATGGGCCAGAATTTAGGTCAAGACAGCTTGAAGGGGTAGTTGAGACTAGCAGGGCTGCTCAAAACCTGGACTCAGAAGTTGACAGGAGCCTCAGGGTCACAAAAGCATTTAGAGTAAAGCCAGATGGGGGCTGTAGCCCAGCCTCTGCTGGCAGTTGCAAGACCACCAGCCCGAATAAAGAAAGTGTTGCGGACCAACTTCACCCAAATGTACCCATGTAGGGGGGAGAATACCTACCTGCATTATCAACCAAGCCAACACTACAGCACGAGAGGGCTCCTCTCAAGGCGTGTGAGGGTGTCACCTCGCCCTACCACGGTTAAGACCAACACAACAACAAAAGCCAAGACAACGATCATAATGCACAACACAGGTGAATACACCATGAAAGAAGTGTGCAGGGACACTTTAAAATCCCTGTGCTTGTGAGTGACTTGCACAGCACTGTCCTGGGTGGGGGCCCGGGTTTTTTGACTTAGATAAGGGTACTGACTTTGGTCATTTTGTTCTTTAGTTTAGGCCCCTAGGGGTCCCTTACATCTATGGAAACAAGTCGAGTCACCACACAAGATAGATACGCCAGACACGAGTTTGTATTCCCAAAGCTAGGATTTATTGCAAAGGAAAAGTCTCAGTTGGCCAACTCGGTCTCACGCCCCGCGACGTGTATCTCTAGACCTCGAGGGACGCAAGAGAGTGAATTACGTACATCAGTTACATATATACAAAATGCATATCAAATAATCAGCTATGACATGTTTAACACCCCCCTTTATTGGGTTTCTTTGAACTTGGTGTGATGATGGACACTTTCGGCAGCTATGACACCTTCAAATATCTATTCTAGTAACAATTTGCAATTTGTGAGTGCGGAGACATCTTTCAGTTGTTGAACAGAACACAGTGCTTCTGTTCTTGGAAGCAAGCTACATACGAGGGAAGAGTTGCATTCCAGACCTTGCTATCTATGAGGTGCTATTCGTGTCCTGGGAGCCGACACGCTCTAACGGGGCTCAGCAAAGGGGGGCCGTAAGATGAGCATAATTCAAGCCTTTAGCTGCTTTATTCTAGCATATTCTACCATATAACAAGACTGGCTGGCAGCTGCGAAATGATTAAATGCCCTGCAGCTCTGCTTCAAGGCTACATTCGGGAGGGAGCCGGGCATTCTTCCTGGCGCTGCCTATGTTGTGTTTCAACGAACTCTTGTTATCCTTGTAACAATCTATGTTCTTTTCAATTCCAAAGGCACGGTGATCACAGTCCTTACTGCAGATATCAGATAAACAACAAGACAACACTAACCTGGTCCAGTAGGAATTCGTAGAGCTGAATGGAAAGCTCACCTAACCTCCTCTCCCCGCGCCGGAGAAACCCAGGTCGAAGAGGGGAAGTCAGGGAAACCCTCGTGGGGGAGAAAACCCTGCCGTGCCAGGAACTCGGAAGAAGCGATGGCCGAGTCTTGATTCCCAGGAGTGACTTCGGGAGTTGGACTTGCTATCGCGAATTATCCTGATGAGAGAAACCAGGTGGGGATTAGAGAAGGGAGAGAGTGCGGAAGTAGAACTCTAGTGAGTGATATACCTTTAATTCTGAATGTCTGTTGCGGAAGTATAGAACGGCTTGCACGGAGGTTGTAATCTATTCAGCGCGTTGGAAAAAGTAACTCCCTGTCCATGCTGAAGAGAGTGAAGGATGGAGAAAGGTTAGTGATGGAAAGAATGAAAGGATATGTATGCTAGGGGAGTACGGAACTATACGTACTGAAGAGTGTAGAACAAATGCCTCCGGTGTATGCGTGTGGAGAGCTGGTAGGGCGGAGGACCAAGGACAGAGGGGTCTAACAGGTGCGTGGCCTCTGTAAACAGTAGCAACGCGCTGGAGCAAAGACGCCGCCGAAGGAAATCCATTCTGCGAGGTTGGGGGCGGAGTCATCCGACACTCCCGGATTCGGAAGGCTGGTGCGCTGCTTTTCCTTCCTACCGCCATGTTGAAGGAAGTAGAGGCGATGCATGAAACCCGTTTCCACCTGTGCCAGAAAGACCTTGTGAGCCGCCCCCTAGAGTGAGCGGACGTGACAATCCTCGCGGCCCTGCACCTTGTCCTTTCACGTGCAGACAACAATGTTTTACAGTTGAGCAGTGTAAGAAGAAAATGTACTGCGAAGCAATAAGAACAGAAAGCAATGAGCAATGGTTAGAAAACAAAAATGGCGATTATTGTTACATCAAAATGGCCGTTCATGGGCAAACTCGGAAACCTATATTCTGTCATATCGTGCATGAGACGGTTGGCCCACGGCCATCAGAATACGTTTGCGGTCACACATGAGAGGTATCCATTTTTCTAGACTGACACCACTCCACAATGTACATGAATCCTCCTGTTCCCATTGTTTTACTTAGATTCTCCTTTTTACTTGAGCTGAGCCGCTTACATCATTCATGTACTTTCCACAGATTTAGACATTCAGCTGACTAAACATTGTATAAATAGGTTACATATTTCATTCTGTAACCATGTACAGAATTTTTAGCTTTATTGCCCATGGGGCGTTCTGTTCTGGCTTTCGCCGTATAGTAAACATATCTGCATATTGTTCTGACAGTGGGCCTGGGGGTATCTTAATACCTCACTTGGCAGTGCTAATGCGCGGTTCCCATCCTTTTTTTAGGTCATTGCTATTGTTCTGTCAGGAAGACCAGATTACTTTTTAGGTTTCCTGCCAGTTTTTATCATAGTGTTTTGAAAAGTAAGTTACATGGTTTCTAAACTGTAATAGATTTCTCCGCTAGTGTCTGCACATTCAAGGATGCAGGCCTTACGCTCTTTAATGGAAATGCGTCCAGGCATCTGCATCCCTAATAGGTGGGACATTGCACTCCATTTTGTAAAAATGTAACATTTCATACAGGGGATCCAACAGCATGTAAGTGCTAACATTGGTATTTCCCTGCATGCAATTTGCACTTTTTGAAGAATGAACCCCATTGTGTGAGAATCCAGCCCAGGAGCATCCGGGAGGCATTGTGAGAAACCGTCACTGAATTCTGAGAAATGTAGCAAAAGTCCTCAAGTATCAAAAGGGCATGACGGCAGAGAAAGTGTGAGCCAGGTGTTGAGGGTGACTGGCGCTCCCCGCGCGCTTCGCCGTAAGCCCCGGCCCCAAGAACACAGACCAACACGTCCGTCTTGGTTCGGGCTTCCCGGTCGCTCTGATGCGGCCGGGAAACGCCCCGTTTATTTATAGTGCACGCGACAGCGCCACACTCCTCCATTTTCGGGGAGAACCAACAACCATCATTAAACTCTTCACTGCAAACTACAAAATACTGCAACTGAAACAAGTCATGAGAACAATGGGACAACACAAACAAATCACACAAACCCTGTCCCATGAGCACCCCTTTATTAGCATCCACCCGGGTCCCCTTAACTAGACTTTCTCACCCTCGGGATTCTCAGCCAATTGTCCCAACACTTAATCGGTGAGGCGAGCTGATTTCCCTCGCCCAGTCCTCTGGGGGTACCTCCTGCTTGCCTCCGGCACGGGTGATCGGTCCGCCGACGGACCCCGCACTGGGGACTCCGGCATGCAGGGCGGGTCTTCCTCGTTCTCCAGGACTTCTCCCAGGTCCGGGTCAGGAGGTGGGTCAGTTCTGGGGTCTCTGATCTTTTTGAAGAAACTCACATTCCGCGTCACTTCCGACCGTCCATCCGACGCCGTCACCATGGAGCCCCGGACGGCCACGACATCCAGCGGCTCAGGCTCGTACGGCAAAGAGAGTTTCCCATGCGGGTGTCAATTGCGAATGAGAACCTCATTGCCCGGCTCCCGCTGTTGTGGGCGAAGCCCCCTCCGCACGTTTTCTTGCTCAGTTCTTGCTTGCCGGTCCATCTCGACCCGTTGGTCGTCAATCACCGCAGGTTCCCGCTCTCCGACCTCCGCAATAGCCCTCGCGGACATCTCCTGAACATCGCCTTTGCCGGGGCCACCCCCGTGGACACATGTGTCGTGGTGCGGTATACTCTCAAGAATTGGTACAGGGCTCTCTGTAGGGACTGCCCCTGGCCTTGGGCAATTCTAAATGTCTTATTGAGGGTCCTCATCAGGCGTTCTGCCTCCCCATTCGCTCGAGGCCACAGGGGCATGATCTTTCGGTGCACCACCCCGCAGCTCACCATCAGTTCAGCAAATCGTTCCCCCTGAAAAGGCGCACCATTGTCCGAACATAGCGTGTGAGGGAATCCGTGAGCCGCGAACAACTTCTCCACCGCCACCACCACGTGTTCAAACGCCACGGACTCCACGAACTCCACCTCGGGGTAGCGGGAGTACTCGTCCACCAGGACCAGGAAGTGGGTGCCCATGGTGGTGGACCCAAAATCGGCATGAACCACCTCCCACGGATGGGTCCCCCTCGGCATCGCCTCGATGACCGGCTCCCGCTGTAAGGGCGAGGCTGCCTGACACCAGACACAGGCCGCCACAAACTCGTCCACCTTGCGTTCCAGCTCGGGAAACCACACATTCATCCAGAGGCAGGCCTTGGTCTTGGCAGCCCCTTGGTGGCCCCGGTGTGCCAGCACAAATAACCTCACCCACCTTTGACTGGGGAACCACCATCCGGTCGCCCCAAAGTAGCAGGCCCGACGCCGAGAAAGACAGTTCCTCACGAACCTTCCATAGTTGTTCTAGACCAGTCCGGGCCTCCTGAGTGCGTCCCGCCAGGGCGCTGACCTTCAGGAGCCCTGCTGCATGGACTGCCTCAATACTTTGAAGCACTCATCCTGTGCTGCCGCAGTCTCCAGCTCCTGGAGAGGCATGGCATTCGGCGTGGCAGCCTCGACCACGACCTGGACATGCTCCTCAGCTTCTTGCTCACAGACGTCACAATCTCCTTCTCCAGGCGCTGCGGGGTGTCTGGATAGATAGTCAGCAGCGTTGTTTACCCCTGGCCGGTAAACCAGGGTCACCCCATACTCTAAGAGAGCCAGCATCCACCTCTCAATGCGTGCTTGCGGTTTGGATGACGACCCCGCTAGGATCGGCAGCAGAGGTTTGTGGTCAGTGACCACCGTCACCGGGCGTCCGAGTACATAAAGCCGGAAATGGCGACATCCCCACAGCACCGCCAGAGCCTCATGCTCAATCTGCGAATAGCGTTGTTCGGCGTCTGACAGCGCCTTGCTGGCATATGCGACTGGCCGGACGCCGCCATCACGGTCAATCTGTGTCAACACCGCCCCCAGGCCGAATGGGCTAGCATCAACGATGATTTCCGATGGTAAGGCGGGATCAAAGAATGACATTGTGTCCTCGGCCGTGAGGGCGCCCCTAATGTCATCGAAGGCCGCCTGTTCCAGCAGACCCCAATTCCAGACGGTGTCCTTTCTTGTCAGGGCCCGGAGGGGCTCAGACCTGGATGCCAGGTTCTTGATGAACCGGCCACAGTACGTGACCATGCCCAAAAAACTTCGCACCTCCGACACAGATTCCGGTGGTTGGGCCTTCTGTATGTCCAGTACCTTTCGGGGGTCAGGAGACACCCCCCCTTCCCTGAACACAAACCCGAAGATCTCCAGGGAGGGGCGAAGAAATTCACACTTCTCCTTATGTAGTGTAAGTCCCAGCGACTGCAGCCTCTCGAAGGTTTTCGCCAGACGCCTCAGGTGGTCCACCTCGGTCCTCGCGAAGACCAGAATGTCGTTGCTTATGTTTAGGACGCCCTCGAGGTCGGCCAGGGCACTACAAATGATGTTCTGGAATACTTCCGCGGCCGAGGACACCCCAAAACTCAACCTCTTGTAGCGATACAGTCCCCGGTGCGTGGTGAAGGTGGTAATGTACCTTGAGTCTGGGTGGAGGACGACCTGATGATATCCGGCCCTGAGGTCGAGCTTCGAGAAGAACCGAGCGCCCTGCACCTCCGCAATGATGTCATCCAGTGTCGGTGTGAGGTGCCTCTCTCTCCTGATGGCCTTGTTGGGGATTCTCATATCTACGCAGATCCTGACTGCGCCCGGTTGCTTGAGTTTCCTAGCCACCACTATGGGGGACACCCAGGGAGTCGGTCCCTCCACCTTCTCGATAATGTCTAGATCAACGAGGCTGTCCAGTTCTCTGTCTACCTGCTCACGGAGGTGAAAGGGTACCCTCCGATGTTTGAGGGCCACCGGCTGTATCGACTCGTCAATGTGCAGCCGTACCGGCTCTCCGACCATCTGCCCAATCCCTTTGAATAGGGCACGATGCTTTTCCAGCAAGTCATTAATGTCCTCCAGGTAGACGGAGTATGCGAAGCTTACGATGCCGAGAGCCTCCGCCGCTGCACAATTTAGCAAAGTGTTCTTACTCACTGGCGTCACGTAGAAGCGGGCTGTGATGTGGGAGCCATCGTGTTCCACTTTTGCCACAAAGGCCCCGTCCAGAGGGATGGGCTCCACACCACCGAACGTGAAGTTGCGGGCCTTTGGCGTGACCAGCCTGGGCGGCCGATCCATGGCGTTGTAGTGTTCTCGGGCCATGACGTTCACCGATGCCCCTGTGTCCACGAGTACAGGGATCGGAGACTGGTTCACCTCAACCACGCACCTAGGTTGACGTCGATTTCTGCCTCTTAGGAGCTCCACACTTGATACGAAGAAAATGTTCTCTTCATCTTCTTCCTCTGCTTCTTCTGCCTGAGCCTCCTCCTCGCCCTGGTCCACCTGGGCGACATTGGACGGCCGACCCTGGCGAATGGCGACCGCTCGGCCCTGACCCCTTGGCACCAGTACGGGCAAGGCCGCCCTACACACTCTTGAGAAGTGGTCTGGCAAACCGCATCGCCCACATGTCTTTCCAGCTGCAGGGCACTCCGCTGGGTGAGGCAGGTCGTATCCGCATTTTTGGCAAATCTCTCCTGCCCACCCAGCTCTGTCCCGTGTGCCACCGCCATACCTCCTAGCACCTCTTCCCCCTCGCTACATCGCGCAGATCTCTTCAGTCTTTATGGGGCGCGACCCGGCTTCCATTCTTGCCGCTCTCGCCTCTGACACCTCGTGGCTCCTACCTAGCTCAAGGATGCACTGGAGCGTTATTCCCGGCTCCCTCAGCACTTGGCGTCTGAGCTTGCCTGATGAGCACGCCTGGATAAGCATGGTCCTGATGATGTCCTCTGCATCGCCCCAGGCGCAGGCGAGCGACAGACGCCTCAGGCGCCCGTAGAACGTGTCCAAAGTCTCATTGTCCTTTTGTTTGGCAGAGAGCATCACAAACCGCTCATAGTCCGCGTTGGCTAAGGGCAAAAAGTATGCCTGGAGGGCGGCCTTTGCATGATCGTACGTTCCATTCCCCTGTGGCAAAGATTCAAAAATCTCCTGGACAGAGGGCCCTGCCGAGTACGACATCGTGGCCAGCCTGGTGTCATCATCGACCACTTGCGCAGCCCTGAAATACATGTCCAGGCGGTCCACCCACCTTCTCCATCGGGGCCCCAGGCTGGATGGCAGGCCCGACACATCAAATTCGGGGATGGGCTGCAGGGCAGCATGCGCACGTACCTGCGCCATGGCAGGCGCTGCCTGCTGAACACCAGGTTGAACTGGGGGTTGAATGGCGGGAACCGCTGCCTGGCCATCTACTGGAGCTGCTGGTTGCTGCATTGGGGGTAGAAGACCCTGCGGGGCCACTGGTGCACGAGGATGAAACTGCGCCACCACACCGTGTGCTCCGTCCTGGTCCTCGGTGTCACTCATGAGCTTGAGCGCACAGGCACCCCCATAGTGCTGATCGGGGCCGCAACTCAAATCTTCAGCCCACAGTGACTCTCAGCATGGACCACCCCTGGATGCAGTGACTCCTGCCACCTCTATGATGAAGAAGAGGATGAAGATAGATGGAGTCACCAGGATGATGATGAAGGGGACGAAAAAGCAGAATGCCTTTCAGTGTTCCAAAAATTGGTAGCAAAATAGTAACTGGATGCAGCAGGCCCAGGCAAGATAGGCCTTCTCCTAGCTTCCACTCGACGTAGTAAGCCCAAAAGTGAGTTAATACACTAAATATGCATACCTCCGTGTAGATGTAGCTGTCAGCTACTGAAATGTCCAAAAATTAGGCGTGGGGTCGTTTCAGGGCCCAAACCGGAGCTCCTTGAAGTCCCACAGCCGTTTCACAAAATGGCCACCAGCCGCGTGGGCAACGCACTACCTGCGGCATGAAACGAAGTCTGTCCTTCGACCTCGTTCCGGTGAAAAATTGTTCAAATTGTCACCGCCAGGCCCGGGCATCGTTTCCCCCACTCGTCGCCACTGTTGAGGGTGACTGGCGCCCCCCGCGCGCTTCGCCGTAAGCCCCGGCCCCAAGAACACAGACCAACACGTCCGTCTTGGTTCGGGCTTCCCGGTCGCTCTGATGCGGCCGGGAAACGCCCTGTTTATTTATACTGCACGAGACGGCGTGCAACGTCAAGCCGCCGCGTGCGCGCCCGGCATCGGGCAGCGCCACACCAGGCACCCTGCTTCCTGCTGGAAGCTGAAATGAACGTCTCACAACGATCCCAAGCAGGCGGAGGCCACTCTGTGCAGAAGAGAAGCGCTGCAGACCAAGGGACAGGGAAAATGCAGGCATTCTGACAACTGATAGCCAATTTATTATGCTTTTAGAAATATATTTCGTTTTGTTTTAGTGCTAGGTGTGTGTAACGTGCAGGCAGCGTTCCTCACATTCAACCTGCTTTGTATTCATTTAATATAGAGCTGAGCTACTCCGGACTATACGTGGATGCTGCTTCCAGCACCTAACAATCTTGCAACGCTTCCTGGTAGAATCCTACATGTGTGTTGCTCCATAGTCGCTGCCCGCGTATCACTGGGTTTAGGGGGATTCGGTCTAAATAGGACTGGCAGAAAGGAATTCTTGACTATAGCAGGGTAGCTGCTTTGGTGTTACCACATGCCTGTTTTAAGCAATTATTTAATATTAATACAGCCATGTCCTTGCTGTCATGCATGATGTTAATTAAAAATTGCAGTCCCACAAAAAGGTAAACTGGCCCCATTGGATGTCAAACGAGTAGACATCATGTTGGAAGTGGAAAAGATAGCTTTGTAAAGTTTTCAAAGAAAGACATTTTACTTTGTCATTTAGGGTGATTTTTATTTTCTTGGAAGCAGGCAGAGACGGACCACCATAAGGGTGGCATGAGTTTTGGCTCGAAAGCAGATGTGCCATTCCAGTAGAAATGACCCAAACATTAACACTTATCAGGAGGATTTGAGACTTGTTCAAGAGAAACTTCCCCTAGATGGGCCCGCAATACATCTCTCTATATAAAGGCCCTGGCTTGTATGTCTGTCCCCATGAAGACAGCACCTTGCACACTGAATTAGAATTGCCAATGGCTTAAGGCAAACTAGCTCTGTTCTCTGTGGATCATGTAACCTGGCCTACATTTAAGATGACAGGCGTTCTTCAATGCCACAGTTGCACTTGCCTGTTCTGGCAGCTTGGTGCACCGGTGGATGACCGCATGCATTCATTTCCCAGAGCTGCTAAATCGAGAAGAGATCAAAAAGCACCAGCTTTGCAAGGGAGACCTTTATGATGGCAGCTACCTGGCCAGCAGTCTTTTGAGATTGCCACTGTGGAGGCTACTGGGAGAGGAATACTTCGGAGGGTATGAGGGTCTTTGGGGGAGGGGTGGGGCAAACCGCCCCCCTTCCACCAAGAGGAGTGGAATTGTGGAATGGAAGTGCATTTCACCCATTCTACAGCTGTGTCTAGTTGTGGGTAAAGGGCATTGATGCAAAGTCCCTGACAGCGGATTTCATCAAATGCAAGTCCAAATTCAGAGGTTGGAACATTTCTGTTAAGCAGTTCTCACCAACAAGCAGTTCTCACCAAACGTTCCATTCAATAATTGTGACACAACATTCTGTGCACACTAATTCTAAACATTTGACTGTCTCATGCCTGGTAGTTTATCAACTAGGTTGCTTTATCATGCTCCTCCGATTTGATCAATTACCTTTATTAATGACTGTTAGTTCATGCAGGGATCGAAATTGAGATTTGATAAGCAGGAGCTAAAAGCAGCTCCTGGATATCCAGCATTAACCAGTGACCAGGAGCTACCACTGGAGTAGATGGCGTTCCGCAAATTGTACTTCCACATAGTCTGAAATGCGATTACTTTGTCAATTGTTTATGACTCCTTATGCTTTAAATATCATATTGATGTGTCCTAATGTTTATTTATAGATTGACCCAAATGCACAGAGTTAAATTCACATTGGTGTGTTTGTTCAGCATCTATTTGCCTGGGGAGCCAAAAGCAGCTCCTTATAGCTGTTGGAGTAAGGCTAACCAGGCTCTTCTAGGCTACAAGCAGCTCCCAGGTCCCCTCAATTTCCATCCCTGCTCATGGCAAGGTAGTCCACGTGAAGAGAGAAAATGCAGATTATGTTGGAAACTACCCGACACTTATATACTCAATGCTCCAAGTTGGGTGCAATTATATGCAACGATTTGCGGAAAATATGATTCTGAATTTAATTTGATCTCCGCCAAGCAATTGTTTATTTGAATGCTATTTATCAAATGTGGAAGCAAATTTGAATGAAACTGCCAGCCAGGGAATCGGGTTTAGGCTGAAAACTAAGTATTAGACATATTGAAATTAATGCATTCTTATAAGATATGACAGTATTTCTTTTATAAATGTAAAATGGTGTTATTTGCAATCGTTCATAATCAATTCCTTTTTTCTTTTTTCCTACTATGTAATTTAATGTATATTGATAAATGTATCAGTGTTGAAGGTTAATTGTTTAACCATGTACCACTAACAACAACAACAAATTAAAAATCTGATTATCAGCACATATAACCTCGCGTGCAACCGACGTCACTTTTCTTTGTGGCTGAAATCAATACATACGAACAATGACTTAGTGACTTGGCTTCATAATTGCAAGAGTCACACAGTGAACGTGTTGGATAAGTGGAAACACTACCGCTCCGTTTGCCCGTGAGATGAACCTAGTCTGCAGTACTTATATATGTGGGAGACTAAGCCACATAGGTAAAACCTGTGACAGTACAACATGTGTACTGGATACATCTGGCCATCAAAGTGCCCTGAAGCAGCAATGCAGTTTTTGCATGACCATCTCCCACCTGCCTCCTCCCCCGGACATGTAATGTTTTCTAGGGTTTCAGAATCTATTACTTTAGATCCATCGATACATTCTCTAATTCTCTAAGGTAGGAACTCTGCTAATATGTCTGCAATGAAAGTGAGTGCGTGTTCAGTGTTATCACGAAACCAACGAGGAGTCCTGCGATTTAAGAAAAGGTTCACTTAAGCGCCAATCATGAGGCCCTTTTAGGCGTTTCAAAGTTTAAGCATTTTATAAGATGCTTCCATTATGGCCACAGGAGCTCTTTTACCCCCGAGGTAAATGGGAAGCTACTGTACACTCAAAAGCCTTCTTATCCCATAAATTGAGTCCCAAATTAGATAGTCCTGCTGTGGTGAAAATTGAGTGCAAGACAAGTAATTACCCAAGACAAGGCCAAGGAGTTCCTTCACTTTTTGGCACTGCTTATCAGCACTTAATGATTATTGCAATCTGGTAAACAATTTACCACCTAGGCAGTTGTGGTGCTCTCCCTTTTTTGCTATGTAACACCGAGTATTGACATTTAGATCAACGTAGGCAACACGTAGGCCTAGGGATAAGGATGTGGGTGATGAACCTTTTTCAACCCATCTTCTAAGAGCATTATAATTGTTCTTTAATAACGCACTTAATACCGAGGACCAGTTTCTAAACGGGAACCCGGGATTCGAACTTGTGTTGCTATGCGTTGTCTTGCTTCCAAGGCAAACACGTTGCCCCTGAGCTAGTTGGGTAAAAACATCTATGAAAGAGGAGCAAAAACATGAATCGCTCAAATTTCCAGGAGTATGTAGCAATGTTCAGTCAAGAATGACCTCCAGTATGATAGTGTGGTCACATACTGCTTACAAAATCCTCTATGGTGCCAGGACTCTGCATTGGTTTATCATTGGGATATGGCAAATCATAGAGCTGTTGCAGAGGATGGTGTGGTGGGTGTCCGTGGCTAAAATGGTGGAGAACTATGTTAAGGCTGTGACATGTGGATTGCATCCAAAAACAGTAATATCAAAAACAGGCATGTTTAAAATACCACCTGCGCCTTTGGGACCATGACACATCATTTCAAAGGACTATGGGCCTCATTACGACCCTTGCGGAAATGGAAAAATGATGGCGGAAATGCAATACCGCCATCGAACACCGCTCGTTGCGATCATGACCCGTCACCGTAAAGTACGATGCCATTAGCGACACCGCAGTGAACGGCAACGCTAACTGCACCAAGTACGCGCACGCGCGCCTTGCAAAACCGGAATCACCGCCATGGCGCAACGGTACGCGAATTCTGACCCTAGCGGACATGTACTGAACGCCATCAAGCACGTCGTAAAGTACCATTCCGCCATGGCGAGAAATACGGCAACGTGAACCAACCGTAAATGGCCCACTGAGTGCCTGTACTCCACTCCCTGGCCACATTGCACAACTCCTGGCAGGCGCAATGTACTCACACTATGCAACCAGTGAAATCTACAATTCACCCATGCATGCCAACGTAGAAAAGCATGCAGGGGCTCAAAGCGCCCCGTGAGTGGGCATCCATGTACGGCATGTCACCATAGCCGTACTGACGCAGCACAGGCATGTGAAGGTACAATACATCAAAATGAAAATCAAGAACACATGACACAAAACAACAGTAGTCCCCCATCGCTTGCCACCAGCGCAAGGCAACATCCAAAACAGCATCCTGAGGGGGATTGCACCAGCCCTGTACTCATGCCAGTAAACAAACCAACCATCAGCAGAAGCATGTACCACACAAGTTGGCAGAGTGACTGAGCAGCCAGGCTCATCCCAAGAGGGGCCGATGGGAGCTGCAGGGCACAGATGGCATCAATACAGAAGCTATTCCAATGGACATGACCCCAGTCCCCCTCCAACAAACGCACGCAAACACAGTCACCTGTGACCAGCCACATTCTGAACATCCCATCATTCCACCAATCGACCTGGCTGACAGGCACCAGTCGGCCAAAAGCCAATCCCCCGCCCCTGAACAGCACATCATGTAAACAGTCACAATGGCAGCCCCTATCCGTGACCATACTGTGCTACGTAGGCAAACGCGGCCAGTACTGTACCACACAACTCAACTCAGAAGGCGGAACACAATGCAGATCATCTCGCAATACATACCGCCACAAAGCGAAAATCGCCACATCACCTGCAAAGAACAACGCAACACGACAAATATCGGAATACAATTTAAATGCACATCCAAATGACAAAGGCCCCACAGCAATTTGCAAAATAACACCAAAACAACCATCATCACCGAGGTCTGCATCTGCAATAATTGACCAGCTTCCACTTGTGTGACGCCCTGTACCATCATGGCACACAGGGCCTACATCAACGTTCCAAAAGGCAACATGGAAGCGGCAAGAACCGCAGGTCCGTCCCATGAGGCAGGCACTAGTCGAGCTGAAAGGCCGAAATGTTGCACCTAGCCACCAGTACAGCGTAAGGGCATGTGGCCCATTGGCGATCGTCCCATAAGATCGAAATGGTGCTCCACTGATTCACCCGAAGCTGCAGGAGTCGAGAGTAAAAACCATCTGGAGGAGTGGCGTAGAGATGGCATCTGCAATAGGGCAGGAGATACCTGTCACCCAAAAGAAACACAAATTAACCGATTGCATTACGGGACTCATGATGCATTACAATCTTCATTCAACACACCAAATCCACACCCATATGCATGCTAGCCCACTCCAAAGGAATATACACACCCCTAAATCAGTATCGAATCATAACGAAATCAATCGAGCTAAATACACCATTGGCAACGTCGGTTACTGTGCATGCGTCCGTCAAGATAGAACCCATGACATGGGATTAGTAACGTGCCTAGACACAAGTGTATGAAGGCGCGTCGAGACAGGGAGGATCCGACAAGGGCAGATAGACGTATGTCCCACTATGGCAGCCTTGCATCACATAGCGCAGGGGAAGGGGAGTGATTCAAAAAACCCATGTACATGGCAGACCCTAAACGGAATCATCAGTCCATGCATCCATTCATCATTCCCTCATCCCGCAATGAAAACGCATGAATATTCACTCACATTATATGTGAAACTTCCATCGCGTCTGTGCGTAATGCAGTCCGCAAAAACCACTGTGCCCCTGGCCGGATCTGTAGTGTTGTGAAGCAAGATGGATTTGGGAACGTCCTGCCTTATCGTCCACTACGCTATTGCGCATCCCATTCAATTCATATCATTCATTGCCTGCTCGTTATGGGCCATGTCCCAAGGACATTCTACAATAGAACGTTACATTTCCAGCCAGACCTGTGGGCGTATCCTCGCCGCTACTTCAAAACCAAAAATGCTGGCCTTCGAATTCCTCACTTGCAACATTACGTCGAAAAGGCTTCTGTGAACGCTTGCATTCACAATTACATCAATGTAGTGCGGCTGTGTGTCATGATGCTAACTGGCTGCAATCACAAATGGGACGCCACGCCCGTCGGTGAAGTACGTTACTGTGCTGCATGAGGGTCGGCCATCGATCGAGCCCTACATACCACTGACTCTTCACAGGTATGTAAGCGGCTGCAATCATAGCATGTGTAACAATGGGAGCATAGCATGAAAATCAGTCAAAGTACATCACACTGCCATCGGGATTTGATACATGATTCCAATCCCAAGATGCCATGCGGCCAAATGCAGCCTTACGTGCGGGACGTGCTCGGCCAGAAGGGATAGCATCTGCCACAGAATCATTCAATCAGCACAGGTGGAGGCCATACAGGCCGACAGCACATATATAGCAGACCCAAACCCCTCCCACAACCACTCCCACTCCAAAATGCTACCGGCAGGACTAGCGATGTTGGGCCTGGGGAACCAGATAGCACTGCAAGTGCTACAACTACAAGAAGACGACGAACAACAACAGGTACAACAACCGGGCGCACAGGGGAGACGGAGGAGAAGGAGGAGGAGGAGGGCAAGGCAGGGTCAGCAAGGCCCACAAGCACTGCCACTACCACCACGCAGGCGGCCCGCAATCCCACGCCTCCGAGCCGATCCGTTCAACCTCACTGCTGAGCAGATCCACACCCTCTACCGTTTGGACCGGGACACCATAATCGCCATTGTGGACATGACACATGCTGACCTCGTGAGCATGATAGATAGCCCAACCGCCATCCCACCCCTACTGAAGGTGGTGTCTGCACTCCACTTCCTGGCCACAGGCACCTACCAGCACACAGTGGGACAGTTGCATGGCATTTCACAGCCACTGTTCTCACGGACACTCTTCCAAGTGCACGATGCCCTCCTGAAGCACGCCGACGACCACATCACACTACCACGCACGTACCAGGAGATTACCAACGCAAAAGTGGGATTCCATGCACTTGGCGGCATCCCGGGTTGCATTGGTGCCATCGACTGCACCCATGTTGAATTGGTTGTCCCACATGCCATGGAGGTCCAGTACCGCAACCGGAAACAATTTCATTCAATCAATGTGCAAATGGTGTGTGACTCCAACAAGATATTTACGCATTGTTGTGCCAGATTTCCAGGATCTACACATGATTCTATGGTCCTGAGGAACACAAGAATACCACGCTACATGGAGCGACACGCAGGGCACAGATCCTGGCTACTCGGTGAGTCTCATTCCATGCATGACATCGTGGCCCATTTGATGCGTCAATGACCTTGCAGGAGGGGGGGGGGGCTACTTAGCACTATCATTCCACTGACACCCTTTATTCGTCTCATACAGGTGATGCCGGGTATCCACTGAAGAGATGGCTCCTTACACCAATCCGGAACCCACAGAACGAGCATGAGGAGGACTACAACCATGCCCACTCACGTACCCGTGTGGTCATTGAACAGGCATTCGGCCTACTGAAGGCTCGTTTCCGCAGCCTCAGCAGGTCTGGCGGGGCACTCATGTACAGCCATGAGAAGGTTTCTAAGATGGTCATGGCATGTGTCATGCTGCACAACATGTGCATACGTAGGAATGTGCCCATGCCCCCTGACGCTGTACTGCATGCACCTGAAGATGATGATGATGATGAGGGTGGGGATGTGGAGGCACCTCAAGGAGTCCATGAGGCACAGGATGCACGTGCAATCCGACAGAGCATCATAGATGCATGCTTCTAGCAACCACGCATGGTGCCTATTACACGGAAAGGGGACCTGTGGCACTGTGTGTGTGTAGTACAGGCACATTGTGGACTGTACGCCTATGAAGGCCTCGTACGCAAATATCAATGTCCACACATGTCATTGGATGATTATGAGATGCTGTATTGTTAATGTGATTTGATTTATACACCCTATGGACCCGCCACCCAGTGAAGCCCAACACACCCCCTCCACCCTACTACCTCCCCCCCCAACACCAGTGTCCAAATATGCATGCTGTCCGTGGTTGGACGCTATTGCAAGCCCCCTCTACGGGTATCAGGGGCACCCCTGCCCGTGGAGCGCAGGTTCCTGCCAGATCTGCGTTGGGGGCTGCCCTGGACGGAACTTGCCACGGATGATGTCTCTGCCTGCTCGCGTCCATGCATGTCTCTGAGGGTTTGTGAGAGCTCCGAGAGCACACGGCGCACAGCAGCAAGTTCAGCACAAACGTCTTTGGACGTCGCATGCAGTTCCCCCCTCAGGCTCTCGGTGCTTTTCTCCATTTGTGCTCTCAGGCTCTCGGTGCTTTTCTCCATTTGTGCTCTCAGGCTCTCGGTGCTTCTCTCCATTTCTCCCCTGAGGCTCTCACTACTTTTCTCTATTTGTGCCCTGAGTGTCTCGGTGGATGTTTCCATGGCTGCCCTGGAACCCCCGCATTCATTTGCATGGTCCTTGAGTAGCGTGGACACTTCCTGCTGTTGCTCGATCAGCAGGTCGAGGGACTGTTGCCTCTGCTGGGCCATGGACATTTGCGGTGGTGTGACAGGGGGGCTGCTCAACACATGTTGCCTTGGCACAGGACTTGTGGGGGTTGGCCAGTCGTCGTCTTCAGGGTGCCCCTGCGTGGTTTCGTCATGGTGTAGGGGATGGAACATGCAGGGGGATTGGGAAAGGTCATGGATGGTACCTACGTCGCCAGCACTGTTTTCCGTGTCGGAGCATGCTGGCATGACAGCTGTGTCACCTATGGTGCTGCTACCACCAGAGGCAGTGCCATCAGATACGTTCTTTGGGGGGACCTGTGGTGCTGGGGTTGTGGACTTGCTGGCTGCTGGGGTGCCTGTTGCAGTCCCCTCCAGTGTGCTGCCACTTGATTCCTGCTGCTGCCGTGTCTTGATCCTTGCACCTGAGGTGGAGGCTCTTGGGACGTTGGTCCTGGCCCTCTTTGCAGGCGTGCTGGTAGGGGTGTCCTGCAGCTCGTCGTTGGTATCGGACCCTGTGGTGGAGTAAAGAGGGGCGAGCGTTAGTTATGGGTCTGTCGGATTTGGAATGGCAACGTATCAAATGCATTGGGGTGGTACATGAGGCTGATTTGGGACTGGGCCTTGGAGGTGGTCTCATTTTCGTGTGGATTGAGGATGCATTCATTTGGCTGCCTGCAGTTAGGGGGTGCATGCTGCACATGTAGGGGTTGTTTATGGCATCTTGATTGATTTGTTTATTCATTCTGACTTTTAGAGGGCGCTGTCAGGGCAAAGTATGTATTGCACTATGGGGTCACATGGTACTGCACATGTTCGTGGTTTGTGGATTTCGCATTGTTTCTCTTGGCCAACCTACCTGATTCTCCGGATGTCGGCACTCCTTTCTCCATCCCTCCGACTCCCTCTATGCTCTCCATTCCTATGGTGGAGGCGCAGATTTCCTCCCAGGGGGTCAACTTGATGGGCGACTCTGAACCCCCCCCGGTAGCTGTGGCGATGTTCCTGTTCGCAGAAAGTATGCTGCGTACGCGGATCCGCAGGTCGTCCCACCGCTTGCGACATTGCTGTGGCGTGCGGGGTGTTGTCCCCACCGCACTTACGCGCTGTGCCACCAGGGCCCATATGGCCTTCTTGTTGGCAAGGGCCGTCCTGGTCATTTGACTGGAGAAGACGACGGCGGCATTTTCCTGGAGGGTCTCGGTGAGCACGGTCAGTTCCTCTCGGGAGAAGTGTACCTGCCGCTTGCGGTCACACGCTTTCTTGGCTACCTTTCCCATATTTATTTTTTTAACTGGGGTTGCTAACGGGTTGGGATGTGTGTCAGGGTCGGATTTTTAATGGTTGTGTTGGGATTCGGTTTTTATAGTTGTGCGGCGTGCTGTTTCCCGTTCCGGCCACATGCTTTTACTTCCGTTTCCGTATATTTACGGTGGCCGTAATTTGCGGTGCCCGCTCGTTACGGTGACCGCTCATTACGGTGACCGCTAAGATGGGTGGCGGTATTGCACCTGGTGCAGCGTACGGCGGCGGTAAGGGCCGTTTTGGGGTCATTTCCGCCATCGCAGCCTTTCGGATTCCGCCATGGCGTAATGCTCGTGCCCGATGGGTCGTGATTAGCCGCACTTTGCTCCTTCGTGCAATGGCGGAAACGCTATTTACGCTGTTGCGGTCCGGTCAGTCACTTTCCGCCAGGGTCGTAATGAGGGCCTATGTGAGGAATTTGCTACAGTCACATGGATTTAATGAGGTCTTAGCAGTGGTGGATTTATTACACAAATGTGACACATTTTAAAAGATTGCCATCCCTTCATAAACCTGCTCACCTGGCAGTAACATTATGCAGAACGCTGTGAATCTGCTTGGTCTACAAACAGTTCTAGTAATTGACCAGGGATCTCATTTCACCTTTAGATTGTAGTCCAAATTATGTTCTACAAAGAATACTGTGTTCTCACAATCGAATGGCAAAACTGAAAGAAACAATACGACCAGGGACAAATTGCTTCAATAAATCAATCAACATTATGGTGGTTCCTGGGTCAGGATTTGTGTACAATAAAACGCTTCCAAGCCTTGTTGAAGATGCCATCATCTTATTGTATCCATGGTTACCATCCTATGGGGACACTGCTATAGGATTCCATATTTACCATTCGAGTAGTCAGTATTACAAGACAGATATATGAGCTTAAAACCATGATACAATGGGCGCAAGACATATTAGTACAGGGTAAGGAAGATAAACAGGAGCATGCTGCTCTAAAGAGAACAGAAGCTTATAGACATTTCAGGCTGTATTCATTCTTCAGGCAATGCAATTCTCATGTATGTAGTGTTGCAGATTAAAATAGTTGTAAAAAGCAAGAGACAATCACACAAGTTAAGGAACAAACAATGGGACATGCTAATAAACCTCAGAAAAAGGAAAGAAGATGGCATTATTTATTAGTTAAGAATAGCTGCAGACACAATGCAAAAACATTTTGCAGAAAGGACCCATATTGCCATACAACTAGGGTGGACATAGAAGCAAACAAAGGGAGATAAGCATTTTAACAGTTTAACACATTGACAACAATAGTAAATAAATCGTGCACTTCTAAAAACATCTTTCCAAATGTTTCTGAACAAGGCCTCTGTTGGGGTGGTCAGGAAGGGTCCCCATGATTACGAGAGGTTCATGTTGCATGCACAGTTTTGATGACTGGGGGTGGCAGCGGACTGGGTGTGATGTTGCAAATTCATATTTATCAAGTGTAGTTAATTATGGATGGGATCTGTTACTTTTAGTGTTACTGTTTGTCTAGAATTGATACATATTAGCTTGTACATGCACAGAAAGATAAAATGTTAAAACCACCAAATGTAACATAAACACTGTTGGGGTGGTCAGGAAGGGTTCCCATGATTATAAAGGGTTTATGCTGTGCACACCATATTGACGACTGGGAGGGCGACGTCAAATCGGGTGCAAGGTTGCAATTTTATATACATCGAGTGTAGGTAATTATGGATGGTATCTGTGTGTCTAGAAATTGATACATATCAGCTTGCATGCGCACAGAAAGATAAAATGGTAAACCCACCAAATGTAACACAGGTAATGCCTCCATCAGTTACGACTTCTAAGAACTGGGATTTTGAGGAAAATGGAAGGATAGCTCCTACAATGGTTACGGATACAGAGAGGTTGAAAAAGGAGAGCAGAAAGGGGATAACTCCCCCGACTGCTAGGTTAGCAGATAAATTAAGGATGGAGGAGCGATTAAGATGGAGACTGGCATCAGAAGAGTGGATGAAGGTTTGAAAACGAGAGAGGAAGAGAGGTAGGACTTTTCCAGCTAGGACAGAGGATAGGCTGCGAAGAGTGATAGAGACACAATTGCTGGGAAAAATGAAGGAAGTGCTAAGGCTAATGGAGGAAGAGGTAGTGTTGCTACAGCAGCAAAGAGATGAAGAGCGGGAGGAAGTTAGCAGACAGGTAAGTGATGTAGAAGAAGGAAGGTGGAGACATGGGAAGATACTTGTTAGATTGGACAACTCGGTTATTAGAATGGTTGAGGTGGATATGGATAACAGTTACAGGGACGGAGCAAGGAGGAAGGTAGATGGCACCCTATGGTGGTGTTGATTATACTTCTGTGCCTTTAGAAGGGTGAGGGGATGTATGTAACAAATTCGATAGTTTTACCTCTTAACAATATAAAGATATGGCAGGGATTGGACCTTTTTTTCAAGAACTCACCTTCGGAGTGGATTCCGAGAGGCGTCTGTGTCAGAGTTGTCGGAGAACCGATGCTATAGGAATCCGCCTGGAACTCCTCTCCCAGGCTGCGACATAAAGTCTCAGTCGGAGAGAAGAACCCCAGGGAAACCCTCCGGGGGAATAAAACCCTGCACATCTGGGAATCGTCTGCTTCGCAGATTTCTTCTAGGCAGAAGTCTGCTTCCAGACGGAGATGTCTATCCAGGGAAAGACGAGAAATAGAAATGGTAAGTAGTTGTAAAGCGAAGGGTAAGTGAGGTAAGTGAAAGGAATGACTGGACTACATACCCTTAAAGTGTAGATTAGTGGGAAACGGATGCTGGGACCGAAGACCCGGATGCGAAGGTAGTTCCACTATTTAAGAAACAAAGTTATATTTAGACAGGGAGAAATTACAGTGACTGGGCATATATCATTAGCATGTACTGGTAGAAGCATATCTTTACCTCAGAGGAAGCCGGGTAGGAATTGGAATGGGCGCGCAACGGAGGTGTGTTTGTATGTGGATGCGCTTGTTCCCGAGATAAAGTGTAGAGGCTTCTGGTCTGGGGGTACTAGTCGCTCTTTTCTAACAGTTGGAAAAGAAACAGAGTTAGTTGCTCAGAGTACGTAAGAAAGGACAGAGAGACAAGCCTAGGTCCGTACTTACGAAGCGTTGTCGTAGAAGAGTAGCAACGCATCGGCTTGCTGGAGAGGACGCCAGATAAGCTGTTCGTGGAGTAGGGGGCGGACACCCACTGCATTTCGTGAGTCGAACATCTAGACCTCTGCACGCGGACCGAGCCGCCATCTTGGGAGAAAAAATGGAAGCTGCATAGCGTCGAGTCCACCGATGCCAGAGGGACCAGCGCTTCCTAAGAGGCGTGACAATGTAGTTGCCGTAGTAACCTATGAAGAAGGAAAGGAATGGGATGTAGAGCTGGGCGTAGTCACCCTGCCTCCCGCTGCAGTAGCAGTGATAGAAAGCACACCATTGATCCATAGGAAATGCCAGGGTACTCACGTGGCTTTAGCAAGTAGTACAGGAGAGATGGGGGAAACCCCGCAAAATCGTGTATCACTCAGTTCCCGTTGCTTCAGAAGGGTCTGTAAAGGGCAGATTATTTCCCATGGTCACACATGGAACAAAATAAATTGATGAAGACACTCCCTTCGCTCACTGCAGGGGCGGGAAAGTGGATTTATGATTCAGAGAAACACACTCCCAGTGTCATGTTATCTATAGGGGACATGAAGAGCTTATTCATGACCCTAGTGGGGGAGCGGTCAGATGAGCTTTGGAAGAGATAGGGATATCCGGGAGTTCAATTGAATACAAAGACCCATGATAGGGCAGCTTTAAAAAATCTTAGGGCACCGGTATGGGGGTCCTTGCGGATTATGTATCCCGATACGCCTGATATCAATTCAATTTTAGCTAAGACAATGAAATTGGATGATGATCCTGCCAAACACATCCAGTTAATTCAGGAGATTCGGAGAGCAAAAATGGGTTAAGCATAGGGGATAAGAATGTGGTGATTTCTTTTACCACATGATAAAGAAGGGACTTCCCAAAGAAGTGCAACACGATTTAGATAAAGTGGTAGGGATGGAGGGCAAGGGTTGGCCAGAGATTCAAGCACATATTGTGCATTTTTGCAAAAGAAGACAAGAAAAAGAGAGTGAGAGTGTAGAGCAGGCACAAAAAGCAGAGGCTAAGTTTGTTCAAAGAAAATTGGCAAACATTTGTCTAGAAGGTGCAGTAATCATGAATTCTATGGAGGGTGTGAGAAACTGTCACGCTACGACCGTGGAAGAAATGGCACAGATGGAGGCTTACTTAGGATGCAGTAACGGTCTAGTCTTTTTCCTGACTACGGTTCAATACTGGCTTCCGCTTCCTGCAGGTTGCATTGCAACTCGCTACCTACTGCTGTGCAGTCGCCTTGGGTTGTGCGCTCGGATTACGTTCCATTACCCTCCTGCCGTCCTGGCTTTCCTTGCCCTGTTTTCAGTCCTCTCCTACCTTTCGCCCTCGCAGCTTCGTGTGTTTTCCTGTTTATTGTTCCACCTTCCTCTGTATTCGTATTTTTGTTTTCCTCTCCGACTCCGCTCCCTTTTTTCGTTCCGGAGTTGGGATCAGTCACACGCTGTCTGGTACCCACCTTGGTGAGTCTTGTCTTCCCGGTTGTCCTTTGTTGATTTAATAAGGGAGCCGCTTGTTTCATTCACTATTGTGGATTTCAGTATTCCTTTACTTTACATGTTACTTCGCTTTCTCTCGCTCTCGCTCACTCTCTTCCTCTCTCGCTCACTCTCTTCCTCTCTCTCTCTCTCTCCCTCTCTTTCTCTCTCAATTCCGCGCTCTCTCTCTCTCTCTTGCTTGCACTCTTTCTCTCGCGTTCGTCCCTCCAGCTTCCTTCTTAGACTTACCTGCTTGCTGAAGTACTGGAGCCTGACCCTTATAGCAGTACAACAGTCCAGAGACTTTCTTCCTTCAAGATTCTTCTTATATCAAGTCTCCCCAGACGCTACCCGTCTCTCAGGAATCTGCTATCAAGATTTCCTCTGGACTACAGCCTCATCTTCAGGAGTGCCTCAGGTGAGGAGAATCAAGGGGGTAGTCCTTCGGATTCCGACATTTGTGACAGTTTGCAACGCCAAAAGACCAATATGGCATCCTTGGAGCAGTACCAAGAACTTGTGACCGCTCTACAAGGTATCCAGGTAGAGGTCCAGAATCCTCAATTAGAAAATGCTAACCTGCGTCAACAGATGGCTACTCGTGAAGAGTCCCGAGGAGACTTACCCCCTTTGCCTTTCTCTTTTGGAAAATATGATGGCAATCCTAGACAGTTAAAGGAGTTCCTTGATGCATGCATGGTATACTAGACTTTCCGACCCAAGGCCTACGAACTCGATAGGGCAAAGGTTGGCTTCCTGGTATCCAATATGGTTGGTAATGCCCTCACATGGGCCACCCCCTTGATCTCCCAAACTGATCCCACCATTAATGACTACACCCTATACACTCAACAGCGAAGATCTAGATTTGACCGGCCTGAAGTTCAGTACTCATCATATGAAACCCTTTTGGATATTCGCCAAGGCTCCCAAGACGTCCAGTCTTATGTTTCCTCACTCACCAAACTTGCAGCTGAAGCCGGGTGGCCTGATTCTCCTCAATAAACCCTTTTTCGCTGTGGTTTGCATGAAGACCTAAAGGATGAACTGGCGAGGATGGCTCGTCCTGGCTCTTTCCAAGAACTGGTATCAGTAACACTTCGCTGGAGTTCTGCATGCAAGAGAGAAGACATGAGCGAAGAAAGGTACGGTTCCCTGCATCTATAGGAAACCCAACAGTCAATACTCCGGGCACCGGCAGATGAACCCATGCAGATTGGCACCACGAGGGGACCCCTCACACCAGAAGAACGTAAGAGGCGCAGAGACCAGGGTCTTTGCATGTATTGTGGATCTTCAAAACACCTACTTCGGGTTTGTCCAGAAGTTCCTCCCAGACATTCGGGAAACGTGACTCCCCGACCTTAAGCAGGGAAAGGTTCTGGGTAGAGGCTGTAGATCTCTGCAATGTTACCCAACCAGTGGATAAGAACGAAGATAACCGGCTTAGGGTGTTTTCGGTTAAACTTTCCTTCGAATTTGCATCTACAGTAGAAGTTCTGGCGATGCTGGACTGCGGAACCGCAGGGAATTTTGTAGATATCCAGTGAGTCCAAGAACATAGAATTCCAGTTGTAAATAAGAACAATCCCCGTCCTGTAGAAGGAGTCGACAGCCGACCACTCACTTCAGGGCCGATTCTACAGGAAACATGTATTTCCACTATGACCCTGTTTCAACATCAAGAACTGATATCTTTCGACGTAATCAGGGCTGCCTATTTTCTGGTTATCCTGGGCATACCTTTGTTACGTAAGCATAACCCGAGAATTGACTGGTCAGCCAACACCATATGCTTTCATTCATCATACTGTCGCTAGAACTGTCAACCATCGGAATCTTCTATCCCTGGCGAAGGAACCTATGTTCAGGTATCTCCATCCGTAGTAAAGTCAATACCTCCTTGTTACCATCAATATTCAGACATCTTTGAGGATCAGCTTCCTCGTTCTCTTCCACCTCATCGAGCGGAGGACTGTGCCATTGAGCTCAAGTCAGAGGCATCCGTTCCCTTCGGTCGGATGTATCCAATGTCTCTACCAGAACGATGAGCACTTCGAGAGTATCTGGATGCTAATCTACAGATTGGACTTATTCAGGAGTCCCGATCCTCTGCGGGATCTTCCATGTTTTTCATCCCTAAGAAAGGATCTACAGAACTCAGACCCTGAATAGATTATCGAGGGCTGAACAGTATGACAGTGCGGGATAGATATCCGATGCCCTTGATAAAGGATGTCTTTGAAGCTGTACAGGGTTCTAAGTTCTTTACTAAACTAGACTTAAGGGGCGCTTATCACCTCCTAAGGATAAGGTCCGGGGACGAGTGGAAAACCGCTTTCAGGACACCCTTAGGTCTCTTTGAATATAGAGTGATGCCTTTTGGCCTGGTAAATGCCTCAGCTGTCTTTCAGCGCTTTGTAGACTCTGATCTGCTATACACCTCCGTAGTGGTTTACCTAGATGACATTTTGGTTTTCTCGTCATCCCTAACAGAACATAGGAGACATGTCCTGGAAGTTTTGTAGAGGCTACGAGAGAATCAACTGTTAGTCAAACCAGAGAAGTGCATCTTTGAATCTTCTTCGGTCACTTATTCGGGTTTCATTCTTTCGCCAGAAAGAGTACAGATGGATCCCGCAAAGGTCAAAGCAGTGCAGCAATGGCCTACCCCGAGGAACCCTAAGGACATCAAAAGGTTTCTGGGACTGGCTAAATTTTACCGAAGGTTCATACCAAATGTTTCCGACATAGTCCTATCCATTACCAGCCTTTTGAAGAAGGGTGTAAGGTTCGAGTGGAGCAGAGAGGCGGATCACGCCTTTAACTTACTCAAGCAGTCCTTTACCGCTGCTCCCATTCTAGTCCAACCAGACCAGTCTCTTCCTTTTATTTTGGAGACTGACGCATCAGGAGGTGCAATTGGAGCAGTACTGTTGCAGGTTGGGGAAGATGGTATTGAACACCCGGTGGCCTACTACTCAAGAACCCTTTCGTTGAGTGAGCGAAACTACTCTGTTTTGGAGCGAGAGTTATTGGCCATTCGTCAAGCATGTATCGAGTGGGGACACCTGGAATCCCGGCGGGACGACGCTGGCACAAATTCAGGTGAGGAGAATCAAGGGGGTAGTCCTTCGGATTCCGACATTTGTGACAGAAACCTGAGGGTATTCTTACTCATACTTCCCCTGGATCCTCTTCTTAGGTGACCAGGGAAAGGCTATCGCGCTTGCATCCTGACCCTGGGGGTGGAGAAGCGAGGGAGGATCACCTTGGTGGTGGGTCCTTGGGGATTGGGAGTGGCGTTCCCTCAAGCAAGACATGGTATTCCCTTTTCCTGTTGAAGACCAACCCAACCCCCTCTCTGCCTTTACAGGCTATTGTAAGATCTCTCCCCTCTTTTCCCTATCCTTTACCTCTGACATTACTGGGATGAGGAAGAGGCAACTTGGAGTGATGAACACTAACCTCCCATTTGTCAAGGTGTGCGTCCCTTGGACGCTGCGTACCTGAGGATCCTGAGGTCTTGCGCACTGGAGTAGCCAGGTCGTTGTGTTGAAAACGAGATGTTAGGGTAACGCAAGGAGCCAGCCCCAGTTCCGTCCTAAGGGTACAGGATTGAAAGGGGACCAGCTCCTGATACCACGGATGGACTCTTCCCTGTATTAACGTGACGTCAGGACAGTGCAAGCACTGTCAGGGAAGGTCAGCATAGTAGCTGAAGACTTGAGCATGAAGCAATCCAGGCAGCTACAGGTTGGTTGATGATGGTTGAAGATGATTGAAGACTTGCTGGATGAGAGCGTGGCACGTAGGCTGCAGTACAGGAAGGTTTTACTAGGCACTGGTACCCAACGGAGGCAGCAAAAGGAATGACAAAAGTCAATGCAGGGAGCGAAGCGGGAAGGCAGGACCAATTCGCGTTGAGATGCGGCAGGTAATGGAGCTGGCTTCTTTATATTTAGGTCCGGCATGACTATGAGTCTTGGACCGCAATTCCCGTTCGCGCATGTGCGAAAACGGAACTGCTGCGAGAGCGAGGCTTGGCACACAAGCCCGGCCTCTGCTAACCCGCCTCTGGATTGGCCGGAGCACTCGCTCGCCACCTGCGAGGTGGCACCCCAGAAGACGGTGATCTCCCTTGAACGCACCCCCTCCGCATCTGTAAACGGGGGTACAATCGCCAGGCTTGCCCCCACCCAAAAGGGCCTCCATGCACCGTACCCCAGGTAGTTGTGTCCTTATATTATGACTCCCCCCAGAAAGACATGGGGCACCCGGTTTCCAAGGATGTCTGTGAAAAAAAAGTCGCGCACCAGGCGGGGGGCATGCACATTCCCACTAGGTTCCCAAGTCCTATCACAAGCTGAATAACCTTTCCTATCCACCAAAAACTGCAACTTTCCTTGCCTGTAACGAGAATCACATATCTCTTGAACTTCAAACTCCGGGGTAACCCCCACGTCAATAGCGGCAGGGCGGGAGCAAGAGCGCCCATATGGATCGACCGAATAGGGCTTCAATAGGGAGACATGGAAAACGGGATGGATCCGCCAGGATCGGGGCAACGCCAGCTTGAATGGCACTGGGGAAAAGTTCTTTGTAATCAAAAAAGGCCCAAAGAACCTAGGGGCAAGTTTGTTGGGGAGATTACGAACAGGTAAGTTCTTAGAAGAGAGCCACACCGAATCCCCAACCTGGAATGTCAGTTCAAGCCTTCGTCCCCACTCTGCCTGTGCCTTCATGCCTTCCCGTGTCTCAGCAAGGGTACCAACTGTCTGAGCATGGATCTTCTGGATGTCGTTGATCATCTGGTCAGCTGAAGGAACGATACTGGGTTGCACCGATGCAAACGGTATCAGTTTAGAGTGAATTCCGGTGGAACAGAAAAAGGGACTCATTCCGGTGGCCGAATGTACAGAGTTATTGTAAGCTACCTCAGCGAAGTCCAAATGAGTTGCCCAGTTGCTCTGTGATGCATTGGTGTAGCAGCGCAGGTACTGTTACAGGGTCTGATTGGTTGTTTCCGTCTGTCCATTGGATTGTGGATGATATCCGGAACTGAGAGCCCTGTTAATGCCCAAATGACCACAAAGTTGTTTCCAAAAAGAAGAGATGAATTGGGACCCACGATCGGAAATAATCTTTTCTGGCAATCCATGCAGACGATAGATATTATGCAAAAATGCCTGTGCCATACAGGATGCAGAGGGAATCTTGGCAAGAGGAATGAAATGTGCTGTCTTGGTGAAGCAATCGACTACTACCATGATGCAAGTATTGCCTTCAGAAGGTGGGAGTTCCACAATAAAATCTGTGGCAATGGTATGCCATGGATAGGGTGGTGCTTCAGTAGGTTGAAGTAGTCTGAAGGGCCTCTTTCGAGAAATCTTGGTTTGAGCACACACGGGACAACACTCCACGTATTACTTGGTTTGACTAGCCCATCCGGGCCACCAGAATTGTCTAGCAACTAGTTCTTGGGTTGCCCGTATGCCTCGATGTCCTCCAATCTTGGAGTCGTGAAGTCCATGCAAAACCATTGATCGATGGGATTCTATGAGTACTTATAACCTGTTGTGATAAAAGAGCAAACCCTTATCCTCCCTGATCAGAGGATTTCTCAAAAGTCTTGTTCTACCGGGATCCATCAGGGTGTCCCGTAGAAATGGATTTTCAGTTCCTGAAAGTATCAGCATGAAATGTTTGGAAGCAATTAGCGGTTGGTTCTGGCAATCTTGCTTTGTGTCGTCTTCCAGGGAACGAGACAAAGTGTCTGCTTTCAGATTCCGGGCATTCAGTATGTAGGTAATGGAGAAATCATAGTGAGAAAAGAAGAAAGCCCAACGAGCCTGACGTTAGGTACGGCACTGAAGAGACCGTGGGTATTGTAAGTTCTGATGATCAGTGCGGACTTCCACTGGAAACTGTCCACCCAAGAGATGATGACGCCACTTTTTAAAGGCCACCTTTATGGCCAGGAGTTCTTTTTCAATGACCGCATAGTTCCGCTCACTAGCTGTTAGCTTCCGAGAATAGTAAGCTACAGGAAATTCGATTCCGGACTGGGGATCTTTTTGTAACAGAACTGATCCGACAGCGAAATCTGATACATCTGCTTCGACAATAAAAGGTCTGTTCTCATCGGGATGGTGCAGTATCGGAGAAGAACTCAAGGCCTCTTTAAGTCGTTCGAAGGCAGAAGTTGCTTCCTGATTCCACAAAAAAAGGTGTCTTGCTGCTGGTCAAGTTTGTCAAAGGAGTAGTTAGATGCGAAAAACAGGGTATAAAACGCCTGTAAAAGTTGGCAAACCCTAGAAATCGTTGGAGAGATTTCACATCCGTAGGTCTCCTCCATTCCTGGATAGCTTGCAACTTGGCTGGATCCATATGCTCTCAGGAACTACTGACCACATAAACCAGGAACTCTATGCTGCCTTGATGAAAGAGACACTTCTCGGCCTTGGCAAACAAGTGGTTCTGGTGTAAGCGACTGAGAACCTCTCTCACATGCCCAATATGATCCGTCATGTCCTTGGAGAACACCAAAATATCATTGAGATACACCCATACTGAAACTCCAAGCAGATCTGAAAATATGTCATCCATGAACCGTTGGAGAACAGCCGGGGCGTTGCATAATACGAAAGTCATCACTCTGTATTCGAAATGCCCAAATGGGATCTTGAATGCCGTCTTCCTCTCATCACCGGATCGGATTCGTACCAGGTGATAGGCCCCTCGTAGATCCAAATTCGAAAATACACTGGCATGACGTAGGGATTCCATGATGTCACGTATAAGAGGAAGTGGGTAACGATCCTTTCATGTGATCTCATTCAACTGTCGATAGTCAACACAAGGACGCAAAGTGACTTCCTTCTTCTTAACAAAAAATAAGGGAAATCCTGCCGGGGACTTGGAAGGAGTGATGAACCCTTTCTGGAGACAGTCATCTAGATATTCCTGTAACACCTTCTTCTCGTGAGGGGACAAAGAATACACCTTGCCTTGTGGGATCAGTACGTCAGGCAACAATTCAATTGCACAATCAAAGACCCTATAGGGTGGCAGGGGAATGTCACCTGGCTCTGAGAAGACAGAATAGTAATCGGCGTACGTCGATGGCACCGTCGATACAGAACAGATTTGGGATCCCTCTTTTACTTCCATCTGAATAACGGTCATAGAAACTTCAGAAGCCAATCTGGGGAAGCAGCATTCCTGGACACATCGATCAGAAGCAAAGGTCAACACCCGGGGGCCCAATTTATGTTGGGGTTGTTGTACAGCAGCCAAGGTAAACCCAACATTACCGGGTAAGAAGGAGACTTGATCACATCCAACTAGATAGTTTCATGGTGTTCATCAATCTGCATTTGAAGGGCCCCAGTCTGTTGTTGAATGGGACCGGAAGCCAGAGGTGTTCCGTCGATGACCTCGACCAGGGAAACAAGATTCTTGTCAAACAGAGGGACTCCATTCCTCTTGGCAAATTCGACATCTATATAATTGCCTGAAGCTCCACAATCCAAAAGACCTGACACTGTTACCAACTTGTCTTGCCAAGAGAGTGCAATCCGCAATACCATGAGCGCTACCGGTTGCATGGGTCGTAATATCATCTCGGAATGAGAAGGGACTGGAAGGGAAGATAGGCCTGTCAATGCCCTTCCTGCACATGACATGCCAATTAGTTTTTCCGACTTCCTGAGAGGTCGCAAGGGACAAGTACCGAGGTGATGCCCGGCTGCACCACAGTACAAACATAGACGAAGGTCCCTTCTACGTTTTCTCTCTGCTTCTGATAAGGGACCTCTGAGTGTCCCTAATTGCATAGGTTCCAGACCTGTCTCGGGTAAACTTGAAGTCCCAGCTGGTGCCGGAAGAAACTTTGGATGAGTTCTTTCCATCCAACGTCGTTCACCTCTTCGTTCGGCCAAACGGTGATCAATCCTAAGGACTTGTTCTTGAAGAGCCTGTAAGGTTTCTGGTTCAGGTATGTGGAGTAATTCATCTTTATACTCTTCTCTCAAACCTCACCGAAAAAGAGTCTTCTGAGTTATTTCTGGCCATTGTGAATCAGTTGCCAACTGTCGGAATCGACTGATGTATGCAATTATATCACTTGATCCTTGCTTGAGGTCCATAAACTGATTTTGTGCAGAAGCAGCTAAGTTGGGTGACTGAAATACTTCCAAAAATGCCTTCTCGAAGGTGACAAAGTCGCTTAGAACCGGACTATTGGCTGACACCAAAGGGGCTGCCCATGCAAGTGCGTTCCCCGTTAGTTTGCCAAAAATGTATCCGATCTTGGCCTTCTCCTGACTGAAATGGGATGGCTGAAACTAAAAATGGATCCTGCAATGATTACAGAACTCAGCGACCCTTCTTGGGTCTCCATCAAACTTCATGGGTGTTGTCTGGGCCATGGCAGTATTTGATGCAAGGTTGTGTTTTCTTGACGAAGAGTGGCCATTTCAGCCCGTAATTCTCTTATCTCATTTCTGAGATCCTGAGGTTCATCCATCTCTGAGTCAATACTGGTGGATAGGCGTCTCAATCTGTCAAGGTGTGCGTCCCTTGGACGCTGCATACCTGAGGATCCCAAGGACTTGCGCACCGGAGTAGCCAGGTTGTTGTGTTGAAAACGAGATGTTAGGGTAACACAAGGAGCCAGCCCCAGTTCCATCCTAAGGGTACAGGATTGAAAGGGGACTAGCTCCTGACACCACCGATGGCCTCTTCCCTGTATTAACATGACGTCAGGACAGTGCAAGCACTGTCAGGGAAGGTCAGCGTAATAGCTGAAGACTTGAGCATGAAGCAATACAGGCAGCTACAGGTTGGTTGATGATGGTTGAAGATGATTGAAGACTTGCTGGATGAGAGAGTGGCACGTAGGCTGCAGTACAGGAAGGCAGCGAGGGCCAGTTGTACTAGGCATTGGTACCCAAGCAAAGCGGAACAGAAGGCAGGGGAAACGGGAAGGCAAGGTAGTTGGAGGAACCAACCAGGGCAACAGAGCAGGTACCAAAAGGAAGCCCGGACAGAACAAGGGCAAAAGAAAAGCAGGAACCAAGGGAAGGCAGGACCAAGGCAGAGGGGGAAAAAATAGGGTCAGGGTCCAACAGAACAGAGGGAGCAAAAGGAATGACAAAAGTCAATGCAGGGAGCGAAGCGGGAAGGCAGGACCAAACCGTGTTGAGAGGCGGCGGGTAATGGAGCTGGCTTGTTTATATTTAGGTCCGGCATGACTATGAGGCTTGGACCGCAATTCCCATTCGCGCATGCACGAAAATGGAACTGCTGCGAGAGTGAGGCTTGGCACACAAGCCCAGCCTCTGCTAACATGCCTCCGGAATGCCGGAGCACTCGCTCGTCACCCGCGACGTGGCACCCCAGAAGACGGCGATCCCCCTTGGATGCGCCCCCTCCGCATCTGTAAACGGGGGTACAATCGCCAGGCTTGCCCCACCCCAAAGGGCCCCCATGCAACGTGCCCCAGGTAGGTGTCCTAACATCATTTCACCACTCTAGTACTGTGTGAGGAAGAGCCGACTAGGAATGATGAACACTAACAGCTCATTTCACCACTCTAATATTGGGACGAAGACGATGCCTGTGGAGTGTTTCATATGCCAGACATGTCCTTTTAATTATGGTCAGGCAGGTCCAATTGAAAATCCACACCTGAAACCTGTAAAAGGGTTACAGGTGCATAAAGAGAGACCAACATTGCATCAGAGAGAACAACAGGCAGGCCAGGTGTCAGAGACCATCAGGGGATCAGTGTTGTGAGGAGGCAGCCATGGTGGGACCTAAGAGAAGGCCAGGATGCCGGCCGAGATCCAAGAGGACTTGTGGAGCCCAAGGCCAGGTGGGCTGGGAAGCTATCGCAGGCATAGGAGTGTCTGTATGGGATAGAAAGCAGCGGGAGCTGTGAACGAGGCAGGAGGAAGAGAGGACGCCATCCACGTCCAAGCCGAAGCTGCAGGGCCGCCCACTTGTGGAGGACGGAATCTGGAATGCGAGTGGGGCTCGCAGAAACCGGCCCAGCATTCTACAAGACAGAGGAGGAGAAGTGGAGCCATCGGAGAGGAACGCCAGGACCGGTGAGTGTCACTGAAGATACCCAGCACCGGGGTGCTCCTAGCAGGCTACACTTAAGCAATTAAGAGCTGCACATGTTTATTGAATACCAAACTGAATGCAACTTTGCAACAACGTTGAATTACATTTATTGAACACCAAACTGATTCAAAGCTGAAATATGTTTATTGAACACCGTATTGAACGAAACTTTGAAACAAAGTTGATTTACATATATTGAACACTGAAATTAGTGAAAACCTTGAAACTACGTTTATTGCACACAGAACTGAATAACACTTTATGGGCAAAGTTAACAACGGATGACAACCAAAAGGAAAAGTGCCCATTTGCAAGTTACATACTGAAAAGAGCACAAGTGTGAAAGAATAACACAGAAAGGTGAAACAGGGAAAAGACCACCATAAAGTGAACTTTATAAATGGATACAATACAGCAAAGCCCAAAGCTGGCAAGAAGTGTATAACACGTGATGACAAAGCCAAGAGGCTAACTAGGAGAAATCAGAAAAGTATAAAACAACATACAGAGCCAAAAAGGGTTGTGCAACCTGAGATGGGTGGACCATGTGGTCTGACAACTGCGCCTAGACCAGTGAGCCCTAAGTGATGAAAGTTAAAAGACATTGGGGCTCATTACAACCCTGGCGGTACGGCTGCCACCGGAATTCCATTCTTTCCGTCAGCCAGAAATGGCCAATTACCGGGTCATTACTGCCTTGCCAGACCCGGTATTTGCCCATTCCTGGGTGCCGGAAAAAATGCTTCCCCATTCCCATTTGAGCCCCATAGGCTCAATGGGAATGGGGAAGCTGGATACACAGGCACCGTTATCAACGGTGCCTGTGCATCCGAAATGCTGTGCTCACGGGTGCCTTTTATTCCTCCAGGTCAGACCTGGTGGAATGAAAGGCATCCGCGAGCACAACTCAGAGTTTGCCGGTCCAGATACAATGGTACCGGCAAGCTTACCGGTGCCATTGTATCCGGACCGGCAAGCTCGTAATGAGGCCCATTGTGAAATAAACCAGGGAGCACTGTGAGTGAACTGGTGGAGCGAACCAGAAGGAGGGTAAGTGGACCTATTTTGTGATGAACACTGAAAGATTAAAACCAGTGCGAGTGCTACATTCATATCTTGGGGAAGAGACCCCTAAGATTTGAGGAATTGCAAATACTGTCTTGAGGATGGAGCCGCAGGACCCCCTCATTTGTGTGAACAGTGTTACATTGAATTTGGGGAAGAGAACCCCAAGGATTGCGTGGAACTGCATTACCTTGAACTGGGGAAAGGTAATCTTGGGACTTTTGTGGAACTTTCTTGAACTTGGGGAAGGGAAAGCTAAGAGCTGGAAGAAGCTCCAAACTTTGTTGATCACCATTTCTTTCATTATTGACATCCCTAAACATTGTTTAGCTTTAGTTGTGAGGGGAAGGATAGGTTTTGGACACAGATAGACTTTTAAGTTGAACTCATTGACTTTGACTTTCCTTAGTTTCATTCAATTAGGGAAATGCCACCTTAGTATCGAAAAAGTTAGGCCTTCAACCATCCTGCCATTTAAGTTAATAAAGTTACTTTGTTTGAACTTTTAATCTGTTGTCTATGTCTTGCTACATGATGCCTTCACAAGGGACAGCAGGGGCAATCGGGACAACAGGGACACAGTGAACCAGGTATGACCTAGGGGTGGATGGACGGGTATATCTTCAGTCCAAGACTGATGAGAGGGTTTCCGAGGGGCAGGGGAGGATTTCCACAGGGAAGTGGGTCCTCGGTTTAATGGGCCCATGGGAAACAGTTATGGCAGGTTCTATGGGTTTTAGTGTTGGTCGTGTGGAAGGTTGGGACACTTGTCACAGGATTGTCATGAACGGCCACAGTACTTTAACATTGGAGCTCAACAGACACGACGCTGCTAAATGACTCAGACTCTGTGCAATCGCAGCAGGCACGGGTTGAACAGAACCCAGCGACTGGAGCTGCGCAGACCTTCCGGATCGCACCGACCATGCCAACACAATCATCGGTGCAGACATTGGACAAGAATCCTTTACCCCAAGGAACAGTTGCACACTACACTGGAGCAAGTGTTTTTGGGGGAAATCCTTTTTCTCTCCCAGGTGCTAATATGTACCAAGAGAAGGACAGCCCACCATGGTCTCTGATGTGCCCAGGCCTGTCCATTACCAATGATCAAGAAGAGGAACCCTGGATAGATGTGCAGGTAGGTGACCGAATGTTCTCAATTATGGTTGACACAGGGGCTACAAAATCTTGAATCAAGGAAGGCGAGTTCCCCTTTTTAGACAAAATGATGGACACACAGGGATATTCTCTGGGGCTATCCTATCGGTTCCTTGTTCTGAAGATCTTTGTATTAAGGTGGGTAATCAAAATGTATCAGCCCCTTTGTTGTTTTGTATGGACACCCCAGCAAAGCTTTTAGAAAGGGACATGCTGAGCAAGTTGCAGATGTTGATTGATTCCATGGGGGAGAATATAGTATGCTCAACCCCAGGGTTGTATCCAGTAAGGAAAGCAGCACATTTTCAGACTTATTGTAGCGACAGCGCGATTATGGGGGGTTTCTGTGCATGCAGCATTTTTTGTTCATGGGGTGATGGTTTTGTTGAGTTGGATCCCGGGAATCAGAAATCATTTTAGTTCTTATTTCGAACTGATGTGCCGCAGGAAGTAACGCCAGGTGACATTGTTACGATTCTCTTAGAGGCCGTAGTGATCAAGAACAGGATGGTTCTCCAAGGCACTGATGAGGAATGCGGAGAGTGGTGCACAGTTCTGTGCATCGATCTGACCTTTTCGCTAAGGGATGAGTCCGATAGGCAATTGTTCAAAGACACTGGAGAGATGGTCTTTGAAATTGGGGTGCCTTGCCAGATAGCGATAAAGCAAAGGGAAGTATCACAGACCATGCTCATCGTTAAAAATACATTGCCATATTGGAAGGAGGATTTGGGAAAAGTGCCAGACCATTTGTGGACCAGCAATCCTCATGATGTGGGGCTGCTAAAGAGTGTTGGAGAAGTGAGGATAAAATTGAAACCCGATGCAATATTACCACGGGTTAAGCAGTACCCCATGTCTAAGGAAGCGGACAAAGGGATTTATGAGACCATTATGGCACTTTTGAAGCAAGGCATAGTACAACCTTCTGTGTTATGCTTGAACTAAAATGGCGCTGGTGCACAGTGCATTCTGGGAGCGCTCGGAGCCATGATGGATATTTACTTCATGCCGCAGTGAAAAGCTGCACACATTTTGCGGAGTGTTAGATTCACGGTGCTGAGGAAAACATGCTTTCCAAACCTGGTATGCGGTCAAGGACATTTCTGCTGGGAACGCTAACTTTGTTATGGTTTGTTACGAGCGTGTTTTTAGAGAAGGGAGGCACTCTGCTCCTTGAGGGTGGCTGTCGATTGATCCAGCTGGCAACCGACGGCTGCTCATCAACTGCGCAAGTGCCATTTCCAGAAGGTTCGAGAACTGCCACCCCTTTTCGGAGTGTGTATATATACGGAAACCCAGAGGTGGTCAGGTGAGACTTCAGCCAGAGGAGGATGCTTACGTCCGGCATTCCTGTGAGCTGTGGTGCTCTCGGCCTGGCTGTTCCCGGGGTCTTCCAGCTGCTTCTGGGCGAGATGAGGAATCCAGTTACGCTCACGGTGATGTATTTCCTTTTGCATTCTTTGCTTCTTCTGTGATTTATGTCTATGTTACTGCTGTGAGTTATTTCTATGTAATTACTGGTTGCTTTTAAACTTTGAATAAATAGCCGTATAAGTGCTGATTATCTTCTAAGAGTGTGTGGTTGCGAGTTATTGCGTCTTTCTGCGTTCAAAGTATTGGCTCTATAATTGCATTGGTGATTTATGTTTTTCCGTGCACTCTGGGGAGAGCAATACAGGTGGAGAAGCGAGGAAGGATCCCCCGGGTGGAGGGTCCTTGGGGATTGGGCATGAGACGCGGTACACCTCATTTCCATTCCAGGAAGAACCCTCAATCCCAAACACATATATGGGGTATTGTTACCCCTGTCCCACTGGCCAAGAAACCGTCAGTAGATATAATCTGTATGGAAGCACCAGGAAAAGGTTGAAGAATAGAAGGTTTAAGGGTGAGCTAGGTTATAACACTTTCCCTTATGAGAACCAACCTAAACCTCCCTGGCCTTTATGGGCTACTGTAAAACATCTCCCCTCATTCAGTACTGGGACGAGGAAGAAGTAGTCAACACCAGTAAGTAATTTCACCACTCTAGTACTGAGATGAGGAAGATGCCTACAGAGTACTGTAAAGGTCAGACATGTCCCAGGTTCTACTCTAATTGCAGTCAGGTGTATAAGAAGGGAGCAAACCAGCAACACTCAGATCAGTGTCGGAGAGCATCCAGGAATCCTGGGTGTGAGAGACCAGCAGGGAGTCCTGTCTGAGAGGAGGCAGCCGTGGTGGGTCCTGCAGTGAAGCCAGGACGCTGACAGACAAACCCAAGGAACTGTGGAGCCCAGGAGTAGGCAAGCCGGAAGAAAAACACAAGTTTGGGAGCCTCTGTGGTCCTAAGAATGCAGCCATATCTGCGGGCGAAGAGAAAGAAACCAAGCAGCTGCCAGCACCCGCGAAAGTGAAGCAGAGCTGCCGGAGAGGACAGAAGAGCATCAGAAGTGCAAGCAGGGCTCGCAGTTAAAGGAAAACCAGTGGGCAGAGCCGATGCCGAGCAGCACAGCTGCCCGAAGGGAATGCCAAGGACCAGTGAGTGAAGGGAGAAAGGCACTCGAACCAATGCGCTCCTGGGGCTGTGGGGAAAGCAAGGTGAATGCCGAATGTAAAAACCAGCATGTTATTATTGAAATGAAACCAAAGCCGCGGGTTGGGTGAAAATTAAGCGGCAAAGTAAAATGAGTACAAATATTCAATAGCGAACTGAATGAAACTTTAATGGTCAAAGTTGCGACCATGATGGCAAATGAATATGAAGTGCAAGTATTCCCTGTTTGAAAGCATAGTGAGAGGCCAGAGGATATTGCCGGTTTGACAGCAAAGTAAGAGGCAAAGAGAGCAAGAGCGGAAGATTGCGCGAGAGCATGGCCGCAAGGTGGTAAAGGAGTAAAAAACACCACTAAGTTTACATTATGCATGAACACAGTGTGGCAAGGCCAAGGACTAGCCCAGGATGTGTGACATATTGTGGTAAAGCCAAGAGCTGACAAATAGAAGCCAAGGGAGGCTGAAACCTTCACGTAAAGCCAAGAGGCTGACAAGGAGAAGCTGTCATGACCTGGTTTCCGACCTCATTATCCAGACGCCCAGCTCAGAGCACCTGGAAATTACCTTGGCGTTTGTTGCAGCACTGACATCCGGGAAACTACATCTCCCGACATCCCCGGGCTGGAGGCGGTCACGTGATATGCACGCGACGTACTTCACGTCTTTCTCATGGTGCGGCTATTTATACTGTCTGGAAACGCTCCTCTGGCGCTCCTTAACTACGTTGTGTTCATGTTAAGTCACGTTTGCATCTTGAAAGATTTCCTGGTACCCTGATTTTTGGATCATATTGAAGGACTACTTCTGCCTATCCCTTATCTGCCTCCTGACGCCCGGTCCCTTCCTTTACTGCCCATCTAGTTGCCAAACCCTTGGATTGCCCTTCGACTTTGTTCTTGTCTGGATCCTGAATAGAAGTTTGTTCGTTTTCATAGCCTTTAATCTGTGCCGTATTCCAACACAGGTTGTTGTATTGACATATCTCTCGTGGAATACAGCTTCTGATATAGCCTGCAAGCTACTCTTTTGTCACCACTGGCTCATCCCCCTCACCGGACATCTCATGTGGATGCGCAGCTGGTTACCTTCACGTGCACCCATTTACCCCGCACTGAGATGCTCTGCTGACTAACCCTTCCTGTGTACCATCACCTCCTTTAGTCCCCTTTCAGTGACCCTTGGACGCTTTGCTGCATCACACCCTGTTGACTTGCATACAGCCTCTCTTGGTGAATCATCTGGGACGCTCTGCTGTTTTTCCTGGGATTGTTGGACTTTCTTAGACGTGCCCTCATGCCATTCGGTTTAGGTGATTGGGACTTGCTACTCTTGGATCAGGACTTTTTGGACCTTGTTCACCTTCCTTCAACCTCTCTTCACAAATAAGTAGGTTCTTCGCTTTACCACTTCCATAGCAGGTAAGAGTTGGGTTGCAGAGGGAGGTGCAGCTGGGGTTTTTCCCATTGGAGGTTGATTCTTACATTGTGGTATTGTTTTTTCCCTAATTCTGTTGCTGCTCCTGACTTTTCACCCAAGCCCCTGGCCTGGCAGGTATTCTTCTACCCTGCAGGCCGCGCTCTTGGGGGGAAGGTTTTTCTATCTACGGTTTTCTGGCGGTCGTTAGCAGACTCACCCTCCCTGCCTTTGAGAACCACGACAGAAGCCAAGTGAGTGTGAACATTCACACAGGGGCAGATACAGAAGAACCTGTGTGGAACAAAGAGCCTACGGTTCCTGGTTGTGCAACCTGTAATGGATGGACTGCGTGGTCTGACAACTGCGCCTTGACCAGGGAACCCTCAAGTGTGAAAGCCAAATACTTTGTTGAAGCAAACCAAGAACAAGCAAGTTAATTGAATTGTTAAGCCCATCCAGAAGGAATGTTAATTTGATTTGGAGTTGTTTTGAACATTGAAAGACTGAAAGCAAGTGTAAGTTCACAAGTTAAAGTCTTGGGGAAGGGAACCCTGAGACTTGATGACAGAGCCCTCAAGATACTTTTCTTTGGTTTGAAGTCTTGGGGAATGGATCCTTGAGACTTGATGAACTTTAATGCTGTCCTGTGGACGGAGCCATCAAGCCCCTTTTCTTTGGGTTGAAGTCTTGGAGAAGGGAACCCTGAGACTTGATGAACTTTAATGGTGTCTTGAGGGTGGAGCCATCAATCCCCTTTTCTTTGGAACTTTGTTGCTTTGAACCTGGGGAATGAAACCCCAAGGGTTTTTGGAAATGTGTTGCCTTGAAATTGGGGAAGGGAACCCCAAAGATTTGTGGAACTGTTTTGAACTAGAGAAAAGTAATCCCAAGACTTTTATGGAACTTTCTTGAACTTGGGGAAGCTGGAAAGGAAGCTAAGAGCATTCATTGTTGACATCCCTACACCGTGTTTAGCTTTAGTTGTGAGGGAAAGGACAGGTTTTGGACACAGACATACTTTCAAATTGAACTTTCTGACTCAAACTTTCCTTAGTTTCATTCAGATATGCAAATCCCACCTTAGCATAGGGCAAGTTAGGCCTTCAACCCTCCTGACATTTGATTTAATAAATCATTTTATTTTGAACTTTGAATCTGTTATCTGTGTCTTGGTTCATGATGCCGTCACACATTCAAATTTGGCAGGTGATGACAGTGGTTCTGACACAGCAAACATTGCTAGGCCACAAACCTTTAGCGTATTACAGCAGGATTCTAGACCCAGTGATGCAGGTACAGTTCCCTTGTGAGCAAGCTCTAGCGGCAGAGGCATTTGCGGTTCAAAAGTCTTTGACCATTACCATGGGTTGCCCAGTGACACCGTGCATGGGGCATGCAGTCTTGTGATTCTGGAAAAGTCTGAATCCAAGTTAACATCAAAGAGTGTGTCACGGTATGAGGTCATTTTATCAAATGCATCGATTCATCCTGTGCAATGTCATCTAGTAAATCCTGCAGCATTTGTAGCAGAGCCAGTGCAGCCTGAGGATATTGTTCATGATTGTGCCACGTAAGAGCGAGAAGAGGAAGAGAGAGTGAATGGGAAAGAGGATGCCCTGGAGGGGTCTGAGGTGGTTTTTGTTGATTGGTCTTCGACCATCAACCAGGAGGTGGCTGAGAGGCATATGGGTGCAGCTGTAATGGGTCTTGTGGATGGAGAGTACCGGGTCAGACTGACGAGACAGTTGTGTTCTCATTACTCTGCACAAGTAGCGGAACTGGTGGTACATATAGAGGCAATAGAAATGAGTAAGGGGATGGCAGTCATGGTTTATTCTGATTCTGTGTACATCACCTCCACCATCCATTCTGGGTTATCAAGATGGCGGAGAAGAGGGTTTAGGAGGTCTGACGGGTCCCCTGTGCAGCATGCTGAGCTGCTATCCTTGCTAAGTGAAGCGTTAAACTTGCCCGGAGATAGGTCTAGTAAAGTGTGCTGCCCATAATAACTGCACATATTCTATAGCTCGCAGAAATGATACCACAGACAAGGCGGAGAAGGAAACAGCACATTCCCCTTTCACAGACTTCCAGAAAATGGAAACTGTGTTCTAACATGTACAGTTACCAGCCCTGTACACCACAGTCCCAGTGTTCCAGATAATAGAAATGCAAGGGAAAGCCCCTAGAGAAGAACAGGAGCTCTGGAAAAAGAGAGGATGTGTTCTCTCACCCACAGCTTTGCTTTGGAGAAAGGAGGTGATGGGGAAGGTAGTAATACCTACAGAGCTGCTTCTTTTGGCTCTAGAGCAACTACATTACCAGTCGCATACTTCTCGATGGCAAATTGCAGCAGAGTTCCAGGAGGACTGGTTTATCCCTAACTTACAAGAACAGGTAAGTAGATTCCTAGGGAATTGTGTAGTGTGCAAGCAGTTAAATCCCAAAATACCATGAAGTTGGTGAGTGGGGTCTTGCCCATGCCCTCTAGTCCAATGAAGGAGCTCCACATCGATTTTGTGGACATGATAACGAGGTGCAGTATCTTCAGATATCTAATTGTCGTGGCTTGTCCATTCTCCCGGTGGCTTGATGTTGGCCCCTGCATACATCCTGATGCTAAATTGGCAGTGAGATTTCTGGTGTAAGAGGTAGTTCCAAGATGGGGAATTTGCCAGGTCCTAAACTCTGACAACCGATCCCACTTCTTTAATGCCTCGTTCGCAGAAATCACTTCGCTGCTAGGAATAAAGCATAGATTGTGCTCTGTTTACCACCTGCAGGCCAACGGGATTGTGGTGAGGCTCAATGGGGTTCTTAAGGCCCATTTAGCTAAAATGTTTGCAGAGTTAAATAAATTGTGGTATATCTGCCTCCCACTAGCACTGTTTTATTTATGCTATCAGCCAGGGAGGGACCACCACTTGAGCCCTCACAAAATCATGACTGGGAGTAGGCTACATACACCTCTCTCACCTACACATATGACATCAGACGCACACAAGACCACAATGGTCCTAGGAGAGGAGTTTAGGAAATACCTTAGGGCATTAACAAAAAGTATTAAGATTATATCTTCACAGGTTGTGTCTTCTCACCAACAGACAACAGCAAAAAACAGCGAGACTACCGATGATCAGCACAAGACACAGCTTCTCCCCAGGGACCGCTTTTACAATTAAGGCATCAATCATACCAAGTGATTATGATTGCTCAATTGCCAAATGTACAGAAGGCGTGTTCAAAGAGCCCATTGGACCTTGAAAGGAGCTATTTTTTCTAAAAATCAATGGGAGAAAGGGGCGAAGAGCTGCAAAGCTGGCGGAATGAGGGTATTCTCAGAAGAAAGGGTGGTACGAATAAATTAGGAGTGTAGGACAGTATGGAGAAATCATTTGCAGTATCTGGTGTGGCTCAAAGGGCCAGAAAAAGCTGTTAAGATAGAGACACTTACCCATTTTTCTCTGTGTTTTAAGTGTGATGGCGTGGTGCCATTGGCATAAATGGGAACTGCAGCTGCACGCTTCACATTGCAGACCTTACTGAAGGTACGGCTGCTATACTGGACAATTTTTGGACCTGTGGACAGAATGCATACAGGCAGTTGCCTCCAGCCTGTCGAGGTGTGTGCAGTCTCTAAGCCCTTCATATGCCTGTCATCGTTATCCCTGAAGAGCACCTGATTTTGCCCCATTCAATGCCCAAAGTTACATCTGTGCCCCCTTTGTCCCCTGTGACCCTTGTGTCCTTTTCACCACCTTATATGGACAAAAGAAAGACAATGCTTGACAGCGAAAATCACAAACAATTGAAACGCAGGAGAAGAACAAACTGAACTTTATAGTCCTTAGTGGGTAGCGCGTTATACAGTGGATGGGATGCAGAGTAACTCTTACACCAAATAATCAAACCAACTCAGGAAGCTGGCAAAGTTTGTTTACTGTTTTATTATCAATCATCTAAAACAGGGAGTTACAACGGCCGTCGCACAGCATTCTCACAAAGCATTTCATAAATAATTATACTTTTATAGCAAAGACATGTCATACGTGACGTCATACTACGTGACAAATAAGAGAAACCTACAGGAGGTTGTGGTCGGTTCAAGGGGAACATCTAAGTATACTTTCTACAAAGGGTTGGGTTGTGATTAGACGTATACTGTCAGGTGGACAACTCATGCCCACCCCTAGTGCAAGTCATCTTCAACAGTTATGAGGTACACAGTACATCATTGGCCCTCAAACTATAAGGCCCTTGGTTTATGGCCCTCTACAATTGGTTGGCACACTCGCGCCCTTCTGGAACATTCAACTCACTAGCAGCACGTAAGCTCATACCCCAGGTGTCAGGAGGTGGACTTGACTTTACCTCCCCACCCAATTAGCCCAACATCTCTCATCACCTTTGCCTTCTGCCATGAAGATTGTCTTTCAACTTGGCCTTGCAATGTATTCTTCGTCTCTGAGAATATAAAGGAGTATGGGCACACACTTATCTCAGTTCTGGAACTGCATGCCCAACTCTATTTTCATCCTCGACTCATGTGACAGGAGAATGCAATTTGGGCCATTTTGCAACATTTAATTGTATTAAATGAATAAACTTGGCACTCATGGTGTTCTTTCTTTGTACCTTAACAAGGAATTATTCAGCATCGCGTTCACTGTTATTCAAAGATAGAGAACCAGTTCTTGACTGCTTCAGTCTTGACAACAGGCCAGATAGCCTTTCTCGATTCTTCCACAATCCCAGCTAATTCTCTGCTGCGATACATCCCTCGGCTCTTCTCTTAATGGGTTTGAACTTACTAAAGTTGTGACACTGATGTCCAGCTTCTATATAATGGCGGCTCCGCCTGCAGTCTATTCATTATGTATAGCCAGCTTCTATGATCACTTAGTCTACTTGCGTTGCTGCATCTGTACATTTATTGAACAATTTGCATTTTCTTCAGTGCTCTTCACGTGTGCAGTCTTTATTTCGCACATGAAAGTTTACTCGATTCTTTACTTCATCATCAGTTTCCACAAGGTCCATACATTCTCTTCTTCAGCAAGTCTTCTCAGTGTGTCACGCTCTTCTCTTGTGACGTCACCAACTTCTCTTTCTCTCATTTTCACATTCCTTCAGGGATCTCCTCCAAGAGACTGTCATCTCTTCAGGAATACATCTGATAAGGTTTTCTTAGTGGATACCTTTTCTCAAAGATTCTCAGCGGAATAGTCAAACTGTTGGTGTTAAGCATGGCACAATTTCAGGCTTCCAGCATATAGGTGGTAGGGGGGTGGGACTTCCTACAGGGGCAGTTGGCTGCTCCTCTACAAAACTACCTTTCAGCATCATCATCACAGGCTTTAGCAGACATTCCTGATCGATATCAGCTGTTTAGCTACACCAAGACCTTCTTTACCTCCCTCCTGGCACCTTGCACCCATACAGCGGCCAATGCCAAATGGCTCCAGGTGACCAGGTATGAACTGCTGCTCTTCATGAATGCTTCTGAGTTTGCGTTTAGTGCCATTAAGGAAGAGTTGTGGGCACTGATGCTCATGACTTTAAAAAAACGGTATATACTGGACCTCCTGAAAGCAATTGAGGGCGTAGTATGCCAGAAAATCGGGAGTACCTGCTGCACATGTGCGCCTCCCAATGATACAGAAAACGGTACGCTCGACCAGAACTATTGCTAGCTTGCATAAATGGAAAGTGATCATGGAGACTGAGGCTGGGTTCACCAATTATTTGTGGATTGACTTCTTATTCTCCTGGTTACCCTCTTGGTTCAGCCTTGCTGTAAATATCCAGGTACCTATTTTTGTCTTTTTTCTCATTCTTTTTTGTTCCTGCTAGATGCTCTTACAGTGTTGCTCTGCCCAAGTACCAACAGTTGCTGCCATGATGACTGTAACCTTGTCCAAGGCTAGGGCCACCACTACTTCATCCCATATGGGTACTCAAACTGAAGGTGTCTTGTATCCTCCACCAAGCTGGCCTACTTGTGTGGAGCCTGCATAACATGAACACAGTTCACACATGGGATGCTTTGAAGTACATGGAAACTAAGAGATGGGGAAGGGTTTTAATGTACATGCAAGGAAGAGGACTGGGTATAGAAAACAGATATTAAACATACATGCACATTGATTCAAATGCATGGGGAGTTCATGCATCTCAATATAGTGGGCTTTATACAAATGAATCAAAAACACGGTCGTCAGGCTATTTGCAAAGTGAACTTTGACTGTTGAGGAACTGATTCTGTGAGTTTTCAGAGGCCATAGGACAGGTGAATTAGTAACTTCACAACCTTTGCGTTCAGGTCAGCTCAGCTTTAGAAACTGGCCATGAGTTTTTATGGTCTGATAAATATTGCAGACGGCAGAGGTAATCTCCTGATGCATGGGAGAGTGACAGAAGGGGTTTCTCTATTTGTATTGGCTAGCAGTAAAACACAGGGTGAGTCAATGTCCAAGGCTAGCGTAATGGGAAACCATGATTTTCAATTGTATTTTCAGATATACTATGTGCAATAAAGTGGCAGTTATTTAGATTCACATTTTTCAATGAAACCAGTGACCTGGGGAAAGAGCTGGTATCGCTAACTCAAAGAGAAATGATTTACCCAGCCTTCCTCATATTGCTTGACATCTTTACACAAACTATGTGCAATTACAAATTAAGGTTAAAAGAGCTTGAGCCAGTTATTACTAGCAATGAATTATGTGTGTATACAAATATTAACTCAATAATGATGTCAGGACCCACCACAATGAATCCTAAGAAGAGGTGTGTTCTACACATGAACTGAAGATAGTAGTTAAGATAAGAGCTGCCAAAGAGAATGTAGGAATTGGAGAAAGATGGGATGTCTATGAAGATGTTTTTGTCCAATCACATGTGGGGGTGGATTGTAATAAAGTATCTGGGATTGTTTTAACTGTTGCAGAAATATATATAAGATGTGAACTGATGTGGTTTGTTGGGACTTGGGTTAGTTTAGTAGAAACAGTACCATCGAACTGCTCCCCGGATAATTGTACAATAAACTTGCTTTATGGTCAAAATGTGTACTCGTTCTTCAAGCGGTGGGCCCACTTGGGTTGAGGTGATTAAGGGGCCCGCACTGACACCTCTTTTGCATGAAGTCCATGTATCTGAGCTGAAAGCGGGCCCTGAGCAACTGTGCTTCAAAAGACTGTGGTCCATACTGGTGAATAAGAAACTGGTGTATGAGGTGTCCCATGGTTGGATGCCAAAGCATTGACTGACATTAATGATACTTACTAGACAGGTAAGAGTACTGACATCAATAAACACACTCAGAAATTGCCACACAAGTTTGTTATCTACCTTTGGCTGAGCATTTCCTTTGGATGGCAGCAACAAAGCGGATGTGCTATCAGGATTAAAAATTTACCATTACCATCAGAATGGCATGAGCAGCTGAACAAGAGGAGCTTTGTTATACACAAGGCCTTCTCTGTGGTCAGCCTCCTCTTGCCACACCTTCATTGTGGGATGTCATTGAAGGGGCCAAAAAAGTGGTGTTAGAACAAAATGTTGCACAGAGAGAATTTAGCCACTGCACATATTCTGTACCTTGAGTTATTGTCATAAGGTCAAGAGTCCATACACACAAGTGCTTTTGCAAAAGAAAGTACATCTATTGTTAGGCAGAGTGGATGTTACGCATGCAGTGGCCATCTTGGATTGCACTGTCTATCTAAGGAAGTCCAGCCCTGACAGACCTTGTGAGAAATCAAGAAGCTAGCTGTAGTGGTGCTGTTTGTTTTCCTTCAACAGAACAAGAGGAGCTCCGTCATTTTGTTAAAAATAATTTTGGATATCAGACCCTCCTCTCCCGTCTGGTAGCGGAAAGCAACCTTGCTTAGTGTGTTCTTGCTCATTGCTCGGAAGCAGGTGTACCTTTCCTCCTGTGAACAACCAGAACGTGGCTAAAGGCTCATATGCTTTGAACATTTAAATTCACTGTGTGGGATGCTACAAATGGGCTAAAAGACTCCCTATGCCTAGAGGACTGTGATTACCTTTAGGTATCAATGGGAAATCAAGTACTGTGGCACAAGTGCCTAAGAGAACATCCAGAAAATATCAGACCATGAGCAATGAAGATGGTCAGGACAAGAGGATAACAGGTAGTTTAATCTGTTTTATGCCACTGTTTGCCCCCATCTCTCATCCTTCTCACTGGCCCAGATTTGGAGCCACAGAAGGGTGGAATTCGGGGTCAGACTACTCCTGTGGACTCATTGGAACTTTTCAAATCAGGGTAACAAACAATGCTTTTGTTGGTACAGAAGGGTTATGACATGTATGTAAGAATGTATGTGCACGTTTGTATAAAGCACACACCAACCTGGGAAGCAAAGGAGCACTATACAAGGTATGGGTGTCACGTCTCTGCATCCTTGCCTCTGGGTGATACTATCTACAGACCAGTGGGGTGTTGATAAACATCACCAGAAAGGCCCCAGAATTATTCTTTAATGTTTCCTCTCACAAATCTGTATTTCCGAAAACATGGACTTAAGTTCCCATAATGCACCTGCAAGATATCTGGAAAATCCGGAAACCCAGTACAGAAACTCTTCTGGAATCTGAGTTGCATTCACACTGGTTTTGCTGTGTCTGGAAGCAAACAGACTCCTTTCAATGGACTGCACCATTCAAAATGCCATGGCAATTATTGTGCTTTTGTTTCAATTAAAAAACTCCTTGTGTTTGTCAGCACTAGATCCTTTCCCAAAGTCCATGCCAGAGATTTCCATTAACCACACCTGTGACTGCCTGTGTGCAGCCAATCATTCAGTTCCACCCTGGCTAGGGTGACCAGATTTTTTAAATAATAAACTGGGCCATCCACCGACATAGAAGTGGGACTACAATTTCACAGGGGTCACTGACACAAAAGTAGGACTACATGTCAGTAGCGGCAATAAACACAAAAGAGATGCTACAAATACAAACATAGGACTAATGACAGCACTGGCCAACATGAATGAGTTTGGGGTCAGGGCCAGAGCAAATTATCCCTGTCAAATGTTCATGTCCAGATGCCTAAGAGACCACTATGTGGCACTGTTTTGTGTTTTTATAGTGATATTTTGGGGGTCTACCTACACAGGCCATGTCTATATTGCGGTAGAGCACTACAGTGGACTTGGATATTGTCAACTCAACAATATTTCAATGTGAAATTACAGGAAGTCTTTCCAAATTAAATACTGATTTCTTGTACATAATTTATTAAGAACTACTGACTCCCTTGTATCATTGACTGGCATAAAAGTACTGCATCTCAAAGGCTTTTGGCAACCTTTATTGTGTAGAATTATTGCACCCGACAAGATTTTTAGTGATCAAAAGAACTATGCCTTTCTTGCAAAGAAGTAAAACATGTATCCATTAAAAATCATAGTGAACATGTAAATGCAAGAGATAATACTCCCTCACCCCAAATAATTGCCTTGCATGTTTTATTTCTACTCAGAGTACTTTATTGATGAATGAATTTTGTGTAGCAGCCTTTTGTCCTTCTGTAGTCTGCTATGAAATTCAATGCAGCTCAGGCTGAAATGTACCCTACTAATCAACAGGGATTTCAAGGTGTCAATGTCCATTCGGTTTCTTTAATAAGTCCATGTATTGTTAATTATCGAAACGATTTTTTCCACTGGTGCATTTGTGCCAGCAAACACAATGCAAACTGAACCATTATGCTCAGGTTTTTAATGGTAATGTTCTGCTTTGAAAAATAGGAGAAAACAGCCACCCACTGTTCTTCTGCAAACTTTTTCTGCTCATTGCATTGAGCGAGTCTGCAAGCTAATTCCATACACAGCTCAGTTCATCAAAAAGCTCTGTGTCATCTAGTTTCGAGTCTTCTTGATTTCGACTGCACAAATTGTAGGTATCCCTCTACATCTTCCCAAACAGGGACACTGTTCAGGAGGACCCAGGAAAAACTGTTCAGTTCTGAGAAATGTGTACCCCATTCTTCGAGGTAATTCACACAGCTGTCATAAAATGAATACACATATTCATTGAATTGGGCTTCCATTAGTTGCCCCTGTTCACAGAGGGTGTTTAGGAGGCCTTTCATTTTGTTGCTCAAAAAACATGCATCTGGCCTCCCCATCATTTTTTCTTTCAGTCTCATTAACCTTTGGCCAACATCACTTTCAGTCTCATTAACCTTTGGCCAACATCAATATCATTTGAATTTTGCTTTTCTAAAACCTTAATTGTATCATTAAACATTATGAGCTGGTTCTGCATAAAGCGGAGCCATAGCTCACCAATAGGGCACTCAAAAAACGTGATAATTGCTGTAGGTTTTTTTCTTGTGAGACAAATTAAGACTTCAGGGCCGGGTACAGTTTTAGCACTCTGTAAAGAGCTGGCAATAGGGACAGCCAGTGTGTCCTGCTAGTACCAATGAGGCTCTGATAATCAATCTCTGCAAATTCACAAACTTCCTTCAATTGCTCTGATCCAACAGTATAGATGTGGAAGTATGTATACAGTTTTAAGATCAAGGATTCTATGCCCAAGGGGAGTCCACTGGCAGCAGTTTGAATTGCACTATGCACAATGTGTGATGCACACCCCACACCAATTACTTTATTTTCAGGGATTGCCTCCTTCAACTTACAATAAACATTGTTTTTCCCAGCTCTTGCTTTCCCACCAAAGTTAGTGTTTGTGTTATCCGCACTAAAGTCATTACATTTTCCTTTACATCATTTTTCTCCAGAGCTGGATGCACTTTGGAGGAGGTTTCATCAGGGACTGAGGTGAACTATAAAAGCTTTACTTTCACCCCCTCAAGGTCCTGGAAATGGCAGAGTACAATTTTGGATTAGCTTCACTTCTTTTCTGGTCGAAGCATCAACCGAAACTGATACACAGGCAACGTTACTCCAATCACTCTCGAGATCCTCCATAGCGAAAGGCGCCAGAACTTTTGATATTAAAGCTTGTGCGTTTGTGCGGGCACAGGTAAACTTGTAATCATACAGTTTCTTTATCAATGATAATGTACAGTCCATTGATCTAAAACTGTGGTTGTAATTTATGAGGTGATAAGAAAAAGTGCCCTCAGCAGTAGCCCTACTAAAATCTGTGTCCCCAGGAGCAGCCTTTCCAAAAAAGTGTGCGATATTGCTGCTCTGGCTGCAGATGACACCCAGAATTTGTGCTGCTTGATTTGCACGTGGTCCTTAATATCTGCTTTTCCACCATGGCTAATAGAAAAAGTGGATTTTCAGTGCTTGCAATACACCTCGCTGTCACTACTCGCAACCTTTGTCAGGAATGGGAAAGACTTCTGCATCTCTTCAGTGATGGTACATCTCCTCTTAGGCATATTTGTCAGCTACTTAGCTATTACTTCTAGATAAAGCTTGAATGCAAAAATAAACAGGTCTTGTGATAACTGAACCACGGTTACAGTAGTATGTCGGAAGGATCATTAAATCACCAAATGTGTTAGTGACAGCTAATGTATTTTTATTCTGAATTATACAGATGCAAGAAAGGGCACAGCATTACAATAAATAATAATAATTGCTTTTTTAACACCCTTCATACTGAAGCGGTTTCTAAGCGCAGACACACGATTCGAACCTGTGTTGCTCTGCATTGTCTTGTTTCCAAGACAAGCACATTGTCACTGGGCTATATTACCCATGCCATTGGCATTTGTCACAAACCTTTTCTGCCTGTAAAAAGACGTTAACATAACAAAAAAAGAGTGGTGCCTGAAATGCAAGAGGGGACTGGGCAGCCATTTACAGACAAGCACAAGTAGCAGTGGAACTGAAACGAAACATTTCAAAAAGCAAAAGGGAAAGACCCTAGCATTCGTTCTTATGCTGTGATTCTGGTGTTCTATTTGCAATATATTATTCTAAACACGTTAGAAAGAAAGACATATTCCAAGTAGTTCACAGAGAACCACGTCACAAAAGGTCAGCTAGGAATTTTCACAGAATACATTAAAAATACAGAACTATTGATCTAACAATTGGCCCTTAGTCTAAACTTCATTTAATGCCTTCACTGTCATAACCCATATCAGGAAGCGCTATGCAATGCAAGATAACCTCTGAAACATCTGAAATAGCAAAGCATGCAAAGCACCTTGTTGATCACTGATAATTGATGTAAGTTGCATGCTGGAATGGCCTACCCAGGTCGCCTTCCTTTAGAGGGCAATAAATACAGTATCACCTGTTAGTAAAGCTCTCAGAAGTGAGGCAAGTGACATGAAGTACTATATAAAACCTGATCTTAGGAAGCAATCAAAACGCATATGAGGTGGGGCAGAATACTGGACTGATCATGCACATTTTACAGAAGGTTGCACTGGGTGCCAAACTGCCACAGCATACCATTCCTTGCCATGTCAAATACCATTGAAACATACATACATAAATAATGAGTTACCTGAAATATTGGCTGTGGCATTTCTGAAAGTATCAATTAACATTGGAAAGAACGAAAAGCCTCAAGTAATTATGGTGGGAAAAAAAACTCTAATAGCCTCTAATAAACACTGCAAGTGCAGACTTACCTATTGGATATTGGAAGATTTAGGGGTGCTGCAAAAAGAGATGGATGCACTGCAGATGGAGCGCTTGTGTAGCGGTCGCACTGTAGGCAGAGAGCAGGTCCACAAGGAATGGAGGGTGCTTTGTACAATGATGACAGTTAAACTCAGCTGGTGCCAGACTCCACGGTCGGTGTCAGCGCAGTACTATCCAGTAGATTGTGGGAGCAAAAGGAGTGCTGGACGAAGTTGCAGCTTTTAAATATGCTGGTCCCTGCCCCCCAAACTGTGTCACGCTTCCTGCGACGTCACAAGCTCAGAAGGCAGAGGGCTGCAATTCCATGGGTGCCGAAGCACCTCTGTTTCCAGCTGGGGCAGAGATTAGGATAAATGAAACCACGAGCCTGTGCACTGCTTACAAGAGCAGTGTGCAGGCTCTTCTAGCAGTGTCAGCCCGTTGTCTGGCTGTAAAACAGGGACACCAGACACCCACCCGTCCAATCCGGGGATGGAGTTTTTTTTATTTAAAAACTCTCAGGACCCTGGGACAGACAGCCAAACTCCGGGACTGTCCCATTAAAACCCTGAGACATCGGGTGACCCTAATCCTGGCTTCCCACCTTGCTAGCACTGCGTATAAGCTGTCACACTCTCAAGCTTCCTTGTTTTTGCATTGCGTTATGGACCATGTGCAGCTGTGACCCATTTGGAATCACTCTCTTTCTTGATGACTTCTGCCTTGTGCTTTTCCTGTGATTATTCCCTGCTCCTCTGCTGCCTTGCTCCAATCTTAAAGCCTTGCCTTGCAGGCTCTGTCTGCTGCCAGTGAGTTTGCTACTTGCCTTTCTGCTGCGCCCTGTAGAAATGTACCCCCTGTTTCTTGTCCATCCTGATTTCCTGCAGCGCCCAGTCCCTGTCCTGTGTCCCTGCAGCTTTCAGTCTCTGTTACTTGTGCTGTTTCCTGTCAGTCTCCTCTGCTCTCTTCTCTGCCTTTTCCTTGCTTTCAGATCTATTTACCTCCAGGCTTTACCCCATTAGTCAGTCTCTGTTGATCTTGCTTCTGTCTGTACCCTTTCCCAGTTATTCATGTCCCATTTTCCAAAGTCTTGCCTTGTATAGTTCATGTGTTTCCAGTCCCGTTTTTCAGCCTGCTTCTGTGACCTAGATTCAGTTACCTTGTACCAGTACCCTGCTCTGTTACCTTGTACCAGTACCTTGTCTCTGTTACCTGTACCAGCTTCTTGCCTCTCTTACCTTGTACCTGTACCTTCCCTCTGTTCCCGTGCACCAGATGTGTGTTTCAGTGTTCTGCTTTCCTAGTTTCTGCTTTCCTGTTCAGAACTCTTGTTTCCCTTTTGGGGCTATTAGTGTTTGGTAAGTATTGTTTGGTGTCTGCACTTGTGCTTCTGGGTATTGCTTTGTACAGTGAGTGGCTCCTATATTCATGGAGGCAATCCCTTCTCCTTCCTCTGCCTCGTTTTACTTGGACTAAAACATTTTTTTTTCTTTTTTTAGTTAATCTGGCTTCATAAAGACAGAAATAATTTATTTATGAAGGCAGAGTGACTACAAAAAGAAACTAGTTCTTTTTTTTAAGCCCGAGGGCTCCCTCCACCCCATGACATGGAAGCCACTAGACTGGAGGCCTCTATGTCATGGGGGAGGAGCTCTATGAGTTCAAAAAGAAATTGTTTCTTTTTGAAGTCCCTCTGCCTTCATAAAGAAATGATTTCCATTATGGTTGGGTCCTTAACGGAAATAATTTCTTTATGAAGTTGGAGTGCTTTCAAAAGGAAACTATTTCATTTTCAAGTAATAGGGCTCCCCTCAACGCCATGACATGTGCGTGTGTGAGTAAAAGGGTGCACACTTAAATGTATAAGTAGCTTCCTATGTGAGTGTATGGTGAAAGGGTGCAAAATTACATTTATGTGTGGCTGGGTGTGCATGTCGAGTGTATGGTGAAAGGGTGCACACTTGAAATTATATGTGGTTGCCTGTTTCAGTGTATGTGAAAGGGTGCACACTTAAATGTATAGGTGACTGCCTGTGTGAGTGTATGTGAAAGTGTGCACACTTAAATGTCAAGGTGGCTGTCCATGTGAGTGTATGGTGAAAGGGTGCACACTTAAATGTATCAGTGTCTGCCTGTGTGAGTGTATGGTGAAAGGGTACACATTTAAATGTATGGGTGGGTGCTTGGGTGTGTGTGTGCCTGTCTGGTGAAAAGTTGCACACTTAAATGTATAGGCAGCTGCCTGGGTGTGTCTGTATGGTGAAAGGATGCACACTTAAATGTGTGGGTGGCTGCCTGGGTGTGCCTGTATGGTGAAAGGGTACACACTTAAATGTATGGGTGGCTGGGTGTGCGTGTGTGTGTATGGTGAATGGTGTGTGTGATTGTGGTCAGGGATGCAAAGAAACCTACATTTCGGGGCGAAGTGCTAACTTCACGGGCCATGGGGGAGGGGCAAACTTATTTATGTGGGGCATCTAACTTCTTTATGCATTCTAATGAGACTATTATAGCATAGTTTCAATGTTACAAGCAGTTAACTCTCTTGTTTAAGTCTGAAAGCACCCACTTAGGCACAGCTGTAAGAATAAGTGGTCTCCTGTTCCCTTTGTGAGAAACCTGAAGGTGTCTCACCCACTAGTCCCCGGGGGTCTGTCCTCCAGGTGGCCAGGAAACGGTAATTGCCATTGGATCCAGTTCCTGGGGTGGACCAGTGTGGGCGGATCACCTGGACGGGGGCGTGGAAGTGGGACACCGACGGGTGAGACGCTGTACCCCCTTCCCTATAACACCTTTTCCCCATCCTACCCCTAGGATATTCAGAAGTTCTACCCTCCCTTTTCCAACACGAATACTTTGCTACACTGTGACAGACAATGGACTAACACCCGAGCCGTTTACCTAACATGTCCCAACACAAGGGTCAGGCAGGGTCAGGCAATTGACAATAACTACGCATACCTGACAACCCTTTCCCTTCGCTACAGGGATAAAGGCGGAGCATGAAAGCACACTTTGCGCAAAGCGGACCACATGACGAGACAGCTATTCCAGGATGGCAGTTCAAGGAGGAGAAATGTGGTGATAACCGAAAGGACGACAAGGAGGGAAGTGTGCTTGCCCTTTTCGACCCAGACCTGCGAAGTCTCAGTGATAGGAATTAGAAGACCGGAAACAATAGCTAGCATGTCGAATAACAGATGCCAACGGTGCACAGAGTTCTCCTACACTGATAACCAAGTCAGGGAGAGATGCTTGCTACCGTGGTACCGCCCTTGACTCCAGAGACAAGAAATTCCAAGCGGTTCATCACAGCTGGTGAGTAGGAGGGAGAACCAATAGTAAACGGAACTGTGTTGAATGAAGGTTGCAGATGGCAACATAATGTGAATCAAGAACAAAGATGTTGTGTGTTGCGGAACTGTTGAAACAATCCAGGGAGAGACCAGCTGCAGAGTGGTCTGGCGCCACGTGGGCGCTCATTCGAAAGACTCTGACCTGTCCCCGCTGGTTAAAACTACAAATCCCAGAAGGCCCTAGCAGAGCCGACACAAGAGGTCAAAGTGGTCATACAAGAGTCGAGTAAAACCCCTTGTACAATAGAAAGTCTTTGACCCGTAACAAAGAGGAAAGCCAAAGGGAAGTAAATCCTGCATTGTGTTAAGTAAAGTGAACTGTGTAGCTGGCAAGTGTGATGCCGGCTGAGGGATGCCTGCAAAACGGGGTGAAATACGATAACCCTGTGAACATTGTGCTGACAAGAGTGAACCTGGCCGAAAGATGACCACAGTGAAAGATTGTTTAAAAAGACATTGAGACTCGCAAATAAAACAGTGAAATATTCTGAGAATAAGGCTGTAATGAACCCGACCGAGGAAGGCCCACGTTGTAAGAAGGATAGGAGCCTGGTTGAGGGGATCCAAGGGTTAAGAGAAATCACCCGATGTGAAGATTTATTGAAGATACTTTTTGTTTGTTGTTTATGGTCTGCCAGGCCTTCTAAGGCAAGAGTCTTTTGCATGAAAAGAGAATTGGCCCCAGAAGATCCTAGTTTAGTTGCAAGGAATTATAACCTCATGCTGGCGAGGCCTAGGAGTGTGCTGTGCTCAAGCATCCTGCCTTGTCCTGTGCTAAAAAACATGGAGAAGGGAGACCCCGGCCAACCATCCTGACTTATCATTTGGTGAACGCTTCTTTCGTTTCTTGAGAACATTATCCCATACTATTTTGTAACTTAGTTGTAAGGATTGGCAATAGGTTTTTTAGTATAGGCCCTTTTTATTTGACAAGACGCCACTAGGACTTCCTTATTCTTATTTGAAGTTCTTAGCTTGCTCCCATCTTAGATTTAGGTTTAGATTAGGCATTTTTCTCACCCATTGTACAGTTAAATAAACACCCTTGAACTGTGATCACGTGTGGCTGTCTTTACTGTTGTCACCATGAGTTCCTTACACCTCTCTACCCTTCCAATCAGTTCCCTGGCATGCAAGTACTAAACCCACATCAAGATTTCAATTGCCCAAAGAATTATACATTTGAATGCAGGTACTAACAGTGAAATGCTTTACGTTATTAATTGCTGGGCCTTTGTTAACAGCGAAACCCAGGTGCTGTTCAACCTCTGTGTCCAGGTCTGTCCGGCAACAGCTCTGTAGGACAGCCAGGTCGAGTCGACATAGCCCAAACTTTAAAGGGGGGTTGGGAGGAGAGGGCTGAAGCCCAGTCAGCTCAGTGATATTGTGCCACTACTTGTGTTTAATCCCATGGTTACTTATTGGTAATTGTCATTACTCATAGCCATATACCTCCTCGTCCCAGTACTTGTGTATGAGGTACTTTGATTCATGCACAAGTACTGAGATGAGGTAGAGGGACATGGAGGTAATGCCTGGCTTAGTTACCTGTACTCTTCATTACTCCTAGTCCCACTCATCCTCATCCCAGTGCTTACCTATGAGGCAAGGAGGCTCATGGGTAAGCACTGGGACAAGGAAAAGGGATGTGGAGGTAATTGTGGGCCGAGAAGCTGATTTTGGGGGTTGGGGCAGGGGGTGGGAAGGAGAGGGAATGTGTAGGGGGGTGGGTTGGGTTGGGGATTGTGCAATAAATCGTAACGGTCATCCGTGCCCAGGCTAAGCAGGGCATTTTGGTGCAGCCAGTCTAGTCATTTCTTAGTTTGGCTTGACTTTTTTTAACTGGGCATCTCTGATAAAGAAGTCCTGCTAAGTGTAATTACCTGGCTAGACTGGCATTTGGGTGCTGCCAGTCTAGCCGTTTCTTACTGCGGCATTGTACATTTTTCTGGGCATCTGTGATAAAAACAGCCATGATAAGTGTTATTCGTTTGACTGGCATTTTGGTGCAACCAGTCTAGGTGTGTTTAAATGTGGTCTGGCATCCTTTACTGTAGCATGTTATTATGTGTCTAAACGGTCTACATTGTGCAGCCAGGTGGACATGTTTTCATTGTGGCATGGCATTTTTAATAGCAAAGCATTACATAAATTAAAGCATTAATGTTCCTGTGCACTGTTGGTGACTTGCATGTATTGGATTTTTGGACTGGTGCTACCCTACAAAACAACTGCAAACATTGGCCTTTTAGCAAATGTTTCTCAGAAAGTGTGATGCATAATGCATTAAAATGTATATCTTTCTCCTAGTGCAGTGTGCGGCGTACCACTGCAGCAGCACGTTCGTGCGTATTGCACTAGCGTGGTAATCTAGACTGGCCCAGAGTGTGGCGTGGCACATGATTTGTTGCTGAGTTGGGGGGGCCCTCGTGTTGGCTCACAGGGGGGCCCCCAAAATGGCATGTTACACCACTGTATTTAATGTAACAGTGCATTGTGTTCTGTTGCCATAGAAGGCATCCACTGTATGTTCTGGCTGGACCCACACCGGCTTGTTTCCTTTAAGTACACTGCTTGTTTGTGTCTTAGGGTCCAGATACAGAAACCACTCTTGCTGCATCATTCCATGGGCTTGCATGGTGTGGTGCTTGTAAGAGTAACTTGCACAGAGGCATTGAGCTTCCCTTATTTCTGTGGGTCATCTCAAGTCCAACCTGACTGTACACCCATAGTGGAATTCCTTGTTTGTCCAGTGCATTGTACCCAACCCTTCTTGTACACCATTGAGGTTTGCCCTTTCTTCCTGTTCTGTTGTTCTGAGTTACCTTGTCTCTTCTTCCTTCTTGTTTACTTTCCTGCAGTATGTGCTTGCCTGTCCCCTTATACCAGCATAGCCACCCCATAGCCCTATTAATCCCCTGACAGACCCTTGACAATGGGTAGTTAGTGTGGTGGGCGACTACTGAGGACCAGCCGGCTGGGCTATATTGATGGTACATGTACAAAAACGGGTTCCTGCTGCATACTGTGCCTGAGTCATGGGAGGTCAATGAAATGTCAGCATTGAGGCCGAGCAGTGATTGGTCATGACATTGCAACTGTGTATCTTCAGGTCCTTTTACAAAGTATCTACTGCCGTTAAGCATAGTCAATATCTGTGCAGCCGATGTATTCTTTTGCACTGCGTCCTCTCCTGCTGAAGAGCCGAGTCGACATTGCCCAACCAATTGCCTTTAACTTAATCCTGAAATGATGGCGCGCCGTTTCTTTGACTGGAGTTCCTGCTGCCCTATGGCGACGCTATCCTATATCACACGCAATGGATGCGGCCATTGTTCCCAAAGCATAGCTAGTGGCTGAAAGGGATACAGAACTGTGCAACTTTCCATTGATGTCTGACCTGGTTCTTCCTCTATTAAAAACAGGCGGTGGTTGGGTGTGGCCCCCTTTTAGAGTTACATCGCGTGCACTGGCATCCTACATAAAGTGGGACACCTCGACAGATTGTCATTTCTGGGCCGAGTCAAGAGCGCCACGCATCAACCGGGGACATTTCCAACTGGGGACGTTTGCATCTGATCAAAGCAGGTACAACATGTCCTCTTAAATCATCATGCCTTATAGCAAGCTGCGAGCTAGCACTGCCCTTGTTTTCTTTTATAAGTTTGTCACAAAATGTATACAGCGTGCCTTACCGTGTGTCCTGTTGTATAGAATAGCTTCATTTTCCTATACCTGCATTTAATAATATGGAATAATTTAATAATATGCGCTCAGATACCTTCGGATTAGGTGCGCTTTACAAATAAATAAATAAATACATGTGATTAATCTTGCAACAGATCTGAATCATCCTCTCCTCTTCTCCCATTGATTAATCATGTCAATTCGCACCTGTGACATCCGGCCCCCTGCCTTTCAGCAATGGAGGGCTGTCACGTGAGGGAACTGCCACCCCCATCCGCGAGAGAAAAGGCAACAATACATGTTTACTTTTTAATGCACTCATTGAAATAAAGGAAACATTCCAGTTTCACTGCTTGAGAAAACCTAAGACACCCGCTGAATGTCATAGCATGGACATTGTGGGAAAGCAATCGGTACACAGATAAGGGAACGTGGAGCCCATCTTAATATGTGTTTGCAACATGTTAAACTTTCGGAAGGCAAGTTTGTCTGAGAATGTTTACACTGTGTCTTTTTACTTGCAGAATTCAGAATGGTATCTATCGTTCATTTTTCGTGCGAGTTGTGTTTGTTATAAATGGACGTGTGAAAATGCTGTCATGACTATTTAATTGCAGGCACAGAATGAACACGTTTTAAAATGCAGAGGGGAAGGGTTGATTTGCAACGACAAAAATAGCCTTGTGGTCCTGCCTGCATGCACCCTGGCGAATTGTATTTGCGCAGTCCGGGGTCTGCCTATTCATGGAGGGTGTCAAGGCTGACTTCTGGGGGGGGCTGGGTCTCAGAACTCTGTGATGTGGTGAGCATGCGATGGCTGGGTGCTGTGTTTTACAAACCTATACAGAAATGATCAATATCCCTGGCCAAGGCCCTTGAGCTCGGAGTGATTGAGGGCAGGGAGCCGACCCACCCCATGGCCTCTGAACAATGTCCTTTCAGTTGTAATGGACCTTTTTTTGTCATTGAATTGTTTTATAATGCATTGCAATAGTCCGTTGATGTAATGTGTAATGCATTTTATTCTGATAGCTTGCTGATGTCTTATGAATCCTTTTTTTTAAGTTCTAAATAAAGATCAGCGCATTGATAGGCGTATGCCAATAATAACACCAAAAGCCCCAGGCAATGCCATATGCTGCGAGCACAAAAGTCGAGTGGTTTATATAGATGTCTACCGAATCCCAAGAGCCTGCTGCCAGCTTGTAATGATTTCAAACCTGTCCTTTACGATGCCAACGTGGCACAAAGGTGCCTTATAACACCCCTTACCTTATCTGTACGTTATCTTTTTCTGGCTCCCACTTACCTGAGCAGTGAGTTAGACTGGGGTCATGGATGGCAGACGGACAATTTTTGGCGACATCACATCCCATTGCGTTTGTTGTTTAGTCACCCCTCTCTCTCTCTCTCTCTCTCTCCCTCTCTCTCTATATATATATCTCTCTTTTTCTCTTTTGACCTCTCTACAAGTTTCGCAAATATAATAAACATTGCGTCCCGAATTCTTTCATGACAACATTAAATAATTAAATATACCTGCACACATTTTCCCGTGGAGTATGAAACAGATTTGAGTGTAATTTCAAAGCAGCACAGTGTGTCACTTTGGATGCCGGATGGGTACCAATGATACGGTCTGAAATAACTTCTCCTTTTTAGTATAAAGTGATGAAAAGAAGACATCTGTTGTCATTTTTTACTGTAAACATCCTTGATCGCTGGCAGTGAAGGCAACCTTCCACCGTACTTGATTTGAGATGTGATTGGGCCGTGCTCTGATGATGCCCTACCAGGTAGAGCCTTCTTTGGGAGCGCGGGGGGGGGGGGGGGGGATCGGGGGGGTTAGTCATTCCCAGAATTAACCACCATAGGCCTTATTACACAATCGTTGCAATGGTGCAAGTGCAATTCTGCACTGAATCATGGCAGAGCACGAAACCTGTTCAAATGCATTTTTGTTGAAGTGCATGTTTGCAGCAGAGCAATGATTGCCCTGGCACTAATGGGACAGGGAATTAAGACCAGTATGTGGCCTGGTTAAAAAAAAAACGATTCTATTTTGGCTTCCTATTAATACAAAGGAACTAAAGTTTCATTTAAAGGGTTCTTTGGGAGCTTAGTAACCAGGATTTGTAATGTAAATGGCTTTTATTCATTACATCGATTTAATCTGATCTTATTTTTGTTGCACATGTGGACTGAGAACTATGACTAATCCTGCTGCAATTAGCCATAAAATGAAGGCAGCTTTTGAAGAATGGGCTCTCACCCATTATCCATCTGGCTCCTTTTTAAACCCACAATCTTTGGACTATTTTTGTTTTAAGATCAGGCAGGGATGTGAGCCATGCTTGATGTGGATCACATGCCCACGCAAGCATGCACTTTATGTATGATTTTTCATTTAATGTTTACCTCTTTTTAGTTTGATGGCTAAGTGGCAATTTTAGACTCTGCCTGTTACCACACAAGAATTTCAAAAAGGGAAGGAATGGACATTAACATAACATGATGGATGAGGTGCCATTTGGTACTTTGAGCAATTAATATTGTCACACTGTGTGGGCAGTTTAGCAGTTGTCATGCCGATGGCGATCTGGCAGAGCCTAATAATAATAATAATAATAATAATAATAATAATAACAATATTATCTAGGCATGTTCACTTATGTATTGTTCCCAGTGACTATTCCATTCACTCCCCTCCACAACCTGGTCAGAATGTCCCTCAAAATCACCCCATTGTAAGAAGCTCACTGCTTCCCATCAAATCTGATTTTTTATCTATTGTGCGATCTTTTGTGATCAAAAGAACATTGTTCCTCTGGTGTATAGATAAAACAAATATTTCAAAAAAGTAGCAGGCGCTCCTATCCAGAAAGAACATGGCATGATAACCTGTTCTGAACATGGCATGATAACCTGTTCTGAGATGAGAGTTTGGAGCACACGCTTTTTGCTCACTGTACCTTTCATAGATGGGAAATAGCCATTTGCATATCAGTCTTTGTCCCGCCCACATGGGCAGTCCAGCACCAAAATGCTATGGCAATTCCTCTCTGAACAAGAGTACCAACAGCAACCCCATACACGTGTTTCAGCCTTGTTGGGCCTCATCAGTGAGGTGAAGCTGTGCCTCTCTGAGCACAGTGAGCAGGGAGTCCACGTCTGGTTGCCCCCAGGTAACTCAGGGTGACCAACCCCAAGTTTCTTACAAATATTTCAAAAAAGGTAGCAGACGCTCCTCTCCAGAAAGAAAATGGCATGATAACCTGTTCTGAGATGAGAGTTTGCAGCACACGCTTTTTGCTCACTGTACCTTTCACAGATGGGAAATATCCATTTTCATATCAGTCTTTGTCCCGCCCACATGGGCAGTCCATCACCAAAATGCTATGGCAATTCCTCTCTGAACAAGAGTACCAACAGCAACCCCATACACATGTGTCAGCCTTGTTGGGCCACATCAGTGAGGTGAAGCTGTGCCTCTCTGAGCACAGTGAGCAGGGAGTCCACGTCTGGTTGCCCCCAGGTAACTCAGGGTGACCAACCCCCAATCAAACTTCTAACCATCACCTTGGAGAAGGCCTCCCAAAACCAACAGGAGTAGCATACAGAAATACCCAATTGAGCCAAAAGACGAGGATGATACCAGGACTATTCCTCTGCCTGAAGTCTTTTCTTTTTCTTTTGCAAAATCCTGTCTTTCTTGGTCTACGTCGAGAACGTTGAGAACGCATAGTAAAAACACTAAACACTCCTCTTCAAGACCAAAACGTCTTTGTAAAAATCTAAACACATTAAATGCAAATAATTTTAAAAAAAGAAAGATGGTTCACCACCTGCACTACAGCAGCTGAAGCGGGGTCCAGCATCAAAAGACCAAGACCATCCAAAAGGTCTGATAGCAGTAGACCAATCAACGGGCTTCAGAATCCCAGATGTTAAATGACGCACAAAAGGCTTAGGTAATGCCAAGAGCCTCCAAAATCAGCCAAGCCATGGGAGGTTGATGACTGCTGGATGGCTACAGCTACCACTCTTGTCCTGGAGCTAACCTGGAAGAGTGAGATCAATTGATGAGCCTCCAACACCAATTCCAGAAGCAGAGAAAACTATGTCTGTGCTAGCCAATCATGTGTCACTAAGCCAAAGGTTTCCCAGAGGTGCTGTACCTTTAGGAGAAAACTTGGTGGGAACACAAAGAGGGTGGAGGGGAGTCATAGTTATGAGCTACAGTCCTGTGTTGAAGAATTGAAGAACGACATCTGTGGTCCCCACATTGGGGTTTGGCCCCCAGCTCATAAAGCGGCTCAGTTGGCCCAGCAGTCCAAAAAAAAGTGTTCTGTCTGGTTATGAAGAGCTCCACTGTCAACATGCCCTAAAATAAGTGAAGATGCCCGGATCCAATGTCCAGTTGCTGTGGGCTGTACAATGACAGTGGCAGCACTCAGTGCCCTTGGTGCACGTGCCCAGCAGGAACTGCATGCTGGGAACAATGATGCATGCTGGGCAGTGGGACTAGAGAATGTTTTACAGGTACACCAATTCATTGCAAATCTTTGCTCTGAAGCGCTTGCTTGGGCTCACTGCAAACATGTTGTCCATCAGCAAGATGATACTGGAGTTCCAGCAGCGACTGACCAGGTTTCTCAGTGCAAGTGTACTGCCTAAGGGTTCTAGGTGTTTTCTATGGTCCTTTTCATCAGCAATCAATGACCCTTGATGGTGATGCTACCCAACTAAAAGAGCTTGTTCAGATTCTATGATGACATTCGGGGAGCATCCAATGAAGCAGTCATCACATGCATCCATGATCACAAACCATCAGGATGGTAGGTTGTGCCCCGTCAAAGGTGGGTTGCTTTCAATCACGGCAGATCACAGCAGATCCCTGTTGTGCAATGGACCCAGAATGATTGCATGAACCAAGGAGGAAAAGAGCTGCAGGAGATTTAACAGCTGACATAGGATAATGAACCTACTAGATGATGTCCGGGAGGCCTCCTTGTACATTAAGCAAATTGTATGCGTCAAGAACTGCAGTTCACTTGCCGTTATGTCCAGATTGAATCCCAAGAACCAATCTCCTGAATGTGGTAACTGACCAAAAACCCCAGGCTGCGAATGGGGTCGATGCCACAGCCACTGGGAGTGAATCATGGCAGGGCACTGATCCATCAAACAATGTTATCTCGATAAATGATTATGAGGGTTCCTCACATGCAAAGAAAGGAAACATGATTCAGAGCCTCAGTGGAGCAGCAAGGTGCGGAAGAGTGACCAAAAAGGAGACATTTGACCTGCCAAAGGTAACCATCCCAGCGCAACTACACGAATTTGCAGTACCCTTGACACACCCAGCTGCCGTTCTGAAGGAAGTTGCACACAAGATGAAGACCTTCATCTTGAAGTGGTGATATGGCATCCAAACATTGAGGGCTCAGAGGTTGATGACGAGGTGTAGACTCTTTTCCTTTTTTTGCAGTCTAGGAAAATATTGCTGATAAAGCCAGGTTTCGGCTAGGGGCCAACTTGATGGTGTCCTTTTTGAGCAGCAAATGGAATTGTTGGTCCATGAGACGGTGCTTTATTCCAAAAATGGAGATGGGGTCAATAGAGAAGGCTGTTATTGGCCTGGAAGTTTGTGAAAGTCAAGGGCTGGATTTCATTTTTGCTCAGCCAGAAGAAGAGAGGGATAAGTACTCTTGTCAGTGGATGGCTCTCGGCGTTTTAACTGGAGGCTAACTCTGGGCAGAGCATCCTCATCTCCAGAAGAGGTGTGGTGGTAAGAGTGGTGCGAGGTATAGATTCTACTGGTGTCCTAGTAGAACTGGTTCCAGGAATCTGAAGTCTAACTGCAGCGCAAGCACTCCTTTCTTCCCCAGCCCTGACAGACACATGCTGGTGGTGAAAATATGTTTGCATTGAAGAATTAGCCTTGTCAATGGAAGCAAATCCTCTGACGAATTTGGCTAGTTCCTGCAACAAGTTGTTTCTACAATGGAGCTCAATAGCTTTGCCCTCATAAGCCTCACCAAGCGGCCAGTGAAGCCACACCGTTTATTTTAACAACACGTCACAGGGGTCCACAACAGGGGTGGGCGGCACAGGATAACTGGGGTTGCACATGCCATGATGGGAGTAGCAATGCCTGGGTGTACTGTGCAACATGATTAACACCTTCACTAGTTCAGAGGACAGCAAATCTACTGTCAGAGATGCTAACATAGAGGAGCATGGTCCAATCTCTAAAGTGCAAGTGGCGTAGGTTGAACAGTTCAAACATTGGTTCTCAGAAGGGGTTGGTTCAAAATTGGTTTTGCGACCACAGACGAGTTTGGCTCAATGTCTGAGGCTGATATATTGGAGGGGTTTGGGTGAGCAGAGATGCCTAGGCCCAGCACAGTGGCGGCAAGTCTGCATCAACCAAGAGTTAATAATGCAAAGATGCAGGCGAGTGGATGGACTCCTAATGTAATTTCTCTGTTTTGTGTACCTCAGGAGAAAGGGGACCAAGGAATGGCCCAGTGAACAGGAGAGTAGTAGAGGAGGCAGAGGGTCCAAATAACCCTGGAGTTGGATTCATTATGTGTTTGCAATGTAGCCCCAGTATGCCATCAATGTTAGCCATCATGTGAGGTAGGGTATGGTGTTCAAGGTCAGTGGTTGGGAAAGCCCGGAGTCAACAATGGTAAGGCAGACTTTCGAAAGGTACAGCGAACCATACGCCTTGACTGGTGGGAGAAAGGCAAGCAAGGACATCTTGCAGATCTGCTTGTGAAACTCAAATGCACACAGGGTGATCCGGTGCATTCATAGAGCAGCTATTGCTATTGTCTGGCGTGTCTGCAAACTCAGACTCTCCCATAAGTCAATAGAGCAGTGCCTGAAAGGGCAGTACATACCAGTGAGGGGGAGTTTTCTCGGCCAATTCAGCCTTTTTAGTGAATTTTGAACAGAGAGTTTAAACCACTTCAAAAGACCTAATGTACTTGAAATGCATATTTCCCACACATTTCCTAAAGAACTGTTGAGCTCCTGTTGGTCAAAAATGTTATTTGACTTCAGAGACCTGGTATGTTTGCACTCGGGTTTAGCCGCTGCCTTTTGCCGTGCATTTTTGCACACCCCCTTGCAAAGTGAGTAAATGCAGGCAGGGTTTACTTTTAATTGTGAACACTGCTTACCATGAACACATGGTAAGCAGCGTTCACAATTACAATTAAACACTGCCTGGCATGCGAGCGAAGCAGGCAGCGTGTACAAAAGATCCCTTTGGGAACCGCCTGCTTTATGCTGGTGCATAAAACCAGCAGACTCTATACGGATATCCAGGATTTGCATAGGCAAGAGAATTCATGCCGGCGCAAATGCTGGAGCATTTGTAAGGCGGAGTTGAAGCAAGGCAGTGGAAACACAAGTTGCGTTCTGCCCCTCTTCTCCGCTATACAAATGCTTGAGAATGTGTCATGGTGTGATGTGAATGAAAGGCGTAAAAGGCTGATCAGAGGGTTCGGTTCTGGTCCAGTCCTTGGTAGAAGTTCTTGCTTAGCTTCACTAGATGTTCGTCCAACATCTCGATGTTCAGGTCTCTGTGAAGGGTAGCTATCCTTGTCAAGAGTGGAGCTCCAGACGATATCCGCAGGGCCTTGTTCTGGACTATCTGAAGACTCTTCTGGTGTCGCTCATGGCAGGCCATCCATGCTGGGGAGGCATACGTCAGAGTAATGCGCCCCTTGTATTGGGACAAACATATGGTGTGCCATGTGTCACCAACACATGACTCTGCACAAGCCTTAGGAAGGGTTTAAAGTCAAAACACAATCCAATGTATGTTTGTGACCATTTATGCGCTGTCAGGTGCTTAAACGCCTTTGCGGACCTTGCCAGCACTATACAATACATAAGTAATTTCACGATGAGCACTGTGCAAAAAAGCCTCACTACGTGGTTCACTACACAACCCTGTTGCTCTATTTATGTTAATAATCATTTACATAGGGTGCACTGCAAACTGAACTGTCTCTTGGCCGAGTCATAGCAGTACTTCTTGTGATCCATCATGGCCCTCTACTGGTTGAAAAGTTGAAAAATAAACATTGCACTGTTTAGTCACATATTCAATTTCTATAGGTCTGTCCACAAATAAACCATGTTTCATTATTGTTTGGTGCCTCTGGATATGCTTTTGCTCATTGTGTGCCCCCTAAAATGATGTCTTGCGAAAATACTGGCTCATGGGAGGGGATCTTGGCATTCCTGTTTAGAAGGGTTTCTGCTAGGAAGACACCCGCGAAGGCGATAGTGTCAACGCCTCTGCCCACGAGGAGAAATGCCCTCACCGGGTCAGCAAATGCAGCTGCACACAATGCCTGGCAGTACTGAGGCAATCTGGTCTCCACCTCCGCGTGTATGGCGCCCATTACTCGTATGTACACAGTTGAAAATGCAACCTGGTAAAGACAGCAGGTGCTGCGAGACTTGCACAAGCATCATTGTTTTCGTCGTCACCACTGTCAGTATTCTGGGTAAATTGGGCTTCTGGTCTGCTCAGCATTGCATCCACTGTTCCTTGGTGTTTATCCCGCTGCAAGGTAATGTCACAGAACCGCCTGCAGGTATTATGCGAGTGCTAGTAGAGTGTTTAGTATTTAAATGCTTGAATGGATTGGCACCGATTTATTTAGCAAATAAACTAAAGAGGTGCCACCCTACTCAGGCTTTAAGATCAGAGGATCAATACTTGCTCACTGTTCCGAGGTTGAACTGTGTGACAAGAGGTGATCGCAGTTTTTCAGTTGCTGGTCCTAGACTTTGGAACAGCTTGCCTATGAAATTAAGAAGGGAAAACTCATTACTGACCTTTAGAGCAGGTCTAAAGACCCACCTATTTAAATAGAGTTAAGCCTCTTCGTGTCCTTTATTGGTAATTTTTGCGGTAGGTTATAAGTAACTGACTGATTCTCTACCTGTGCTAGTTAAGTTCCATCTGCACCATGATTCGATTCAGTTTATTGTGTGCGCATTATAAATGCTTCAAAATTCAAAATTACCTACTCTTAATGAGTGGGCTTCAATTGGACCTGTTAAATTGTATGTGTTAGCATGGTTGGGTGTTGTGAAATCTGTTGTAGTTAGATGTTGGGTGCATTCGGCAGTGTCGGGGGGAGTGTCAGTGCCAGTGTTCCAAGGTAGTGAGTTGGAAGCAGAGGCTGGCTGGTGTGGAAGTGCCAGTGTCTCGTCCCAGGATTACTCGTCGTGTACAGTCCTTACCTGAAGGAGACACGAACAATAAACATACCTACAAGAAGGGAGTGTCCAGAAGCCTTCTTAAACCCATGGCTGTTATTTCAAAACCCCAGAAATAATAACCAAGAATAAAAACGAAATGGTAAAAAGAACACAGTTTACATTGAAGGGAATATAAACAGTCCAACTAATTTTAAATGTAGAAAATAAAAATAACCAAATTCATCAGTTTCCATGCATTTACGAAAAAAAGGAAAAATATGTCGATATGATATGATATTGCATTTATAACGCGCCTATACACAAGTGTTTCAAAGCGTGACGAGGCAGGGGGGAACAAGAGAAGACAGAACAACAATCCTAATAGGCCATGTATCATTCAGATCGTGCAAGTGCATGGGGAGGTGGAAAGGGAAAAGTGCGTGGGGAAGGGAGAGGGGAAAGTGCAGTACATGGGATAGTAGAATAAATAAGATAAATAAAAACGGCCACTGGTGGCAAGTGCAAGTTAAGTGCAGATATAAATTCTGGTAGGGGGACTGTAGGGATGCAGAAAACAGTCCCTGGATGCAGGGGTTGTTGGGAGGCAGTGCACGTGGGCAACTGGCGGGGCCTGGGTCCGAGAATCAGAAAGGGTGGCCAGGTAACCAGTGCCGTTTCTGCCAGGAATTTAGCAGGGGAGAGCCAAAGAGGAAGGTTTTGAGGTGCTTCCGGGAACCAAAGATGGTTCTCCTCAAGTTTCAAGGAGGCAGGAAGACTGTAGAAAAGAGGGGTCTGGGTGCCTTCTTTTTGTTAAAGAGGGGCTTGACTCAAAAAGGCGTTAATTACAGGGAGAAGAGAGAGTCATAAGCTACCCCTATTTCACCGTGTTAACTACGGTAGGTTTTCAAAAGGCCAAACTAGGCTTGCATGTGATATTCCATTTCTAACTGTGTTTTCTTTACTATGAATTCTATATTCTATATGTATGCCTGAATAAACCAGAATTTCTTTCCATTCCTATATATATATTTTTTTTGTGACTTTTGACAGCTAGCAATTACAAACTAGCCTCCTGCCTTTTGAAAACCTACCGTAGTTAACACAGTGAAATAGGGGTTGCTTATGACTCTTCTCCCTGGCAGGAAGACTGTTCCAGAGGGAGGCCCCTGCCGAAGAGAGAGAGATCTACCACCAACTCGTTGCCTGGAGAAGCGATTGACCCTAAGGGAGTTGGATGCGGATGAGCGAAGAGCTCGAGAAGGAAGATATTTAGGAAGACAGAGTTGAAGGTATTGCGGCCCCTGGCCCCAGAAGACCTTGTGTACAATGCAGAGGGCTTTGACCTTAATCCTCGCAGCCACTGTGAGCCAGTGAAGAGATTTCAGTCCTGGAGAGATACGATCCCTGGACTTGAGGCCAAGGACAAGTCTTGCAGTCCTGTTCTGGATAAGTTGCAGAGGGCAGAGAATAGAGGCAGGCAGATTTAGATAGAGGCTGTTACAATAGTCCAGCCTAGAGAGAACCAGGGCTCTGGAAACAGTGAGCTTCTGGGGAAAGGAGAGGAAAGGAAGGATACCTCTGAGGAGGTGCAGCTGGTAGTGTGACTTCTTAGAGATGTCGGAGATGTGAGGAGAGAAGGAGAGTGTGGAGTCGAAGATGACTCTGAGGTTTTTAGCCTTGCAGATGGGAGCAGGAAGAGGGCCAAGGGAGGCCGGCCAGAGAGCTGCAGGGAAGGAGGGAGTGGATGTGCCGATGAGTAGAATCTCAGTCTTACTGGCATTAAGGCAGAGGTCATTGGCGGCACACCACTCATGGATGGCAGACAGACAGTCAGAGATGAGGGAAGGAGAGGAGGAGGCCGAGGGTAGCCTGAGAATTAGCTGGGTATCATCCGCATAGCACTGGAAGTTGGGGCAAAGAGCGGTGATGCGGTGGGCAAGGAGTGCCAGGTATTGGTTGAAAAGCCAGGGAGAGAGGTTAGACCCCTGGGGGACACCACAGGTAGAGATAAAGATATCAGAGAGGAAGGACCCAAGTTGGACCTGGGAGGGTTGGTCGCAGAGGAAAGAAGTCAGCCACGCCAGAGCCTGACCAGTGATACCCAGGTTATCACGGAGACGGTTGAGCAGGGTGGCATGATTGACAGTGTCAAAGGCAGAAGAGAGACAAAGCAAGATGAGGACGCACAGGGTGTTGGAGTCAAGGTTGGAGAGCAGGTCTTCACGGATGTTCAGGAGAGGAGTTTCCATGCTTCTGGCAGCTCTAAAGCTAGACTGATGGTCATGAAGACAACCAACAGATTCAGTGTGGGGATTAAGCTGGGAGATGGCCAGTTTCCCCAGGAGCTTGCCCAGAAAGGGAGTGATGGAGATTGGCTGGCAGTTAGCTGGCAGGAGGGGTCCGCAGGGGTTTCTTAAGAAGAGGGTGCACAAGGTAGTGCTTCAGGGGGGATGGGAAGACTCCAGTGGCAAAGGAGTGATTGCAGAAATCAGCCAGGGCAGGAGCCAGGGAGTCAACGTGGTCCTTGATAGTTTTGGAGGAACAGGGGTGAACCTGTTTCGACTAGACTTTCATAGATCAGACTTGTCTAGAAACCTCGTCTGCAGAGAAAAGGGGAAAGCCGGAGAAGGAGGGTGGCTGCAGAAGGACCAGCAGAAGAGCAGGGAATAGAGGGAGGGAGGCAATAGGAGGAGAGTGAGGACAGGATGTCCTGAGTTTTAGAAATGAAGTGAGAAGCCAGTGCCGTGCAGAGGGCCTGGGAAGGGACAGGAGAGGTAGAGACTGTGGCAGGATTGGCCAGTTCCTTGCAGATTTTAAAGAGTTCAGCCGAGTTGTTAGATGCCGCAGAGACGCAGGCTTGGATATGAGCTCTCTTCTTGGTGAGGACGGAGAGCCGGTATTGCCTTTGCAGCAGGCGGCAGGCCAGTTTGATGAACATGAAGCACGCCATTTCCTCTCAGCCACCCTGCACTTGCATTTTAGGGTGACGAGGTCTGAGTCATACCAGAAGTTACACTTGGCTTTGGGCTTCAGACGGATTCTCATGACAGGGGCAAGGATATCAAAAGTATCAGATATAGAAGAGTGGAGAGGGCTGTGTCAGGGTGAGAGTCAGCCAAAGGGGGAGGAGGGGGTGAGAAGGTGGCGGCAAAAGCCTCAACTGACACACACCTCATGGTCGGATGACTGAGAAGGTGGGTAGCAGTGATGGAAGTAGCTTGGCCTGAGAGGTAGGGAGCCTGAGGTAGGAGGATAGGAGAAAGTGATCACTCCAGGAGAGAGGAGTGGAGAGAGGGACAGAGAGGGGAAGGTTTGAGGAGATCAGAACATCGAGAGTGTGACCTGCAGAGTGAGTCGGGCCAGAGGGGAGAATAGTGAGTGAGAGAGAGTCGCAGAGGTCGTGAAAGAGCCCAGAGGGAGGACAGGAGGCATCCAGGTGGATGTTGAAGTCTCCAAGAAGGAGAGGCCAGGGCTGAGGAGGAGAGGTCCGCCCTCTCAGAGAAGAAGGAAGAAATCTGACCAGGTGGCCTATAGATAGTAGCCACAGTAAGGGAGTGGCTCGGGGAGAGAGAGAGGCTGCAGACGAGGCATGCAAACGAGCAGTAGGCCTGCGTAGGAGTGACAGTGGCTGGAATCCACTCGGGGAAGATCAGGGCTACACCACCACCAAAGCGGTTGGATCAGGGCACGGAGAGGATCTTGTAGCCGTCAGGTAGGAGAGTGTCAAAGCTAGTGACAGTGCCAGCCGTGAACCATGTCTCGGTCAGAACATGTGAACTTCATGTATTTTGTTTAAAAAACTGTGTTTGGTTACTTATTTCTTGGAACAGGAGAAACTACTCACACCCACTCTTCTACTCAGCAGCCCTTCATTTGAACCCTCACATTTCCATCGATGACGTTACATTTCCCAACTGCGGGAACGCTCCGTCGGGTTATTTTGGCTTACTTCCTTTTTAACTTAATTATTTCCAGGCAAAGTTATGCCTAGCTCTTTGTTTTCTGCCATCTTACTTACATATGTGTATTCTTTTTTAGAGTGTATGGGTACCACTGGTTTTCAATCGGGACTCAAACTTGCAAGGGCGGCGTGTTGCCATTGCAAGTGCCTCGCTGCTTCGCTTCCAAAGAAACTCGTGGCTTCGTGCCTGCATCGTGGGAAATGTGATGAGAGCGAGGATGACAGCATCTCAGGTTCCCTGCACACTGCAATCTGATGCGGTGCTGTATTGTTACATAGCAGAAAACACACCGCCTCGCCTTTGGCGGAAGGATCTTCAAAATCGACAGATCCCACGTCATTTGACCCCCTACTTCTGCATAGAACCTGGCGCTTGTGGCGTACTCTGTATGAAGGCTGTGCCCCCAGACACTAAGCGTGGGTGTGACCTCGCCACGGCATGGCTGTGAACAGCTACAGTTTGTGGAGGAATTGCTGTAAAATCCAACTTTTACTTGGTTGCTGTGCTTCTGCTGGGCCCGCTGGCACAGAAATTAGTGGTTTGGTGAATTTTGCACAGACCTCACCAATGTGCGTCAGGGACCTAAACATGAAGTTCAGATTTATTTCGGCAAAACAATCAAAGCAAAACATGCAACAAAATAGCTTCAACAATACAGCGAATCCTTTTCCATTATCTAAAGTGCACCTCCTCACCTAGTATTCGGACTAATTTCCTCAAATTAACATGTGTAAATTGTAAACAGCTTTTACATTCATGTAAAAAATTGCCGCGTTTTTAACTCCCACCTCTACACTTTAAACAGACATCTGTGGGCGAATTACAAATGGTATCTGCATCTATATAGTCTTCAACAATGGTATATAAACCGTAGAACCTTAACAAAGCATTTTTTTTTAATCTCAGGGATAAATATAATACACATCTTAAAACCATCATGATTAAAATGTATACGAATGATAAAAACGAATACAATACAAATTAAATCAAGTAGCACGAGTTTAAAGATCAACAATTAAAAAATACATTAAAATAAGTTAATATTATACAGTTTTGTCGCCTAATTTTCCAGTGTGTCTCCATTTCCAGTATTGTGTCCATTTCATGTCGGCCAATTGCAAGTAATTGATCCTCAGACCCGCCTCCTAGCATTACACATGGTGTGCAGACTAGTTCTACTGTCCTCATCTGCCTCAATATCCTTCGGCATCCCCACTTTAAAACGTCATCCCTCTTCCTTCTTCCAATCCTCTGCAGCCATGTGCCCTCCAGATGTTTTGGACTACAACTCCCAGCAGGCCTGGCCAGCATAGTCACTGATGTGGGATCATGGGAGTTGCAGTCCAACACATCTGAGGTGCTGCAGATTGCAGACCCCTGATGTGGAGGTCCAACTAATGGGACAGACACCGGTGACTCCATACCTAAAAAGTTTGTGTGACACCTGAGAAAACAGTGTTTTACTGAAACCTTTTTTCTAATGCCATATAGTTGGCTACCTCAGGTTCTTCCTCCCTCCTACACGCCCAACCCTCCTCTTTTGGGTCGTGCATAAATGGATGGTGATCTCCACCTAGAGACAGGTTGAGTTTAAAATATGTTCCATTGGTTTTCAGTAAATCCTACAAAGAAAGAACCTCTGTGATGTATTTCTGATAGCAGACACTAGAGACAGGCTGCAGGCACCCAAGTCACCTGGCTCAGGGCGCAGCAGCTCTTTACTGCTAGTATCCCTATCCCGTGGTCCACTCATCATACTGCAGGTCTCCCCACATTTCTAGAAGGCAGTCCGGCTAAGAGGGAAAGCCTGAAGAATTAAAAGGTGTCGCCTCCAGTGCCTTCGTCTTTGTGAAACTTCATCACGCCAGAGATGGCAGGAGAGGAGCACCTTCCACCCATTCCTAATCTCTGGTCCTCTCCCAGGGCGTGGTCACCCACTCATCTGAGGATGTGAAAAAGATAATGTAGGGTACAGACAACGCAGTTTGGACAGCTGGTGCTCAACTGGAGGAGGACTTCCAGGGACTGGACTGGGAAGCATGGCGCACGTACCACGGCAGTGAGGTCGGAAAGGAAGTATCAGCTCTGTACTGTTCAATACTTACCTCGGCCTCCAGCATTCCAAATACCATTTTGCAGGAATGAAAAGATCTCAATAAGAGCTCTACTCCTAAGTCTTAGTCGAAGAGGTGCCCTATTTAGGGTTTGAAGAGAAGTTCCCAGAAGTGCTAAAAGATAAATATCTCCTTGTGGGAACACTGTAAAATTTATTGTAAGTCTTTGATTTCCCGTTTCCCTTTTTTTGGGATATGTATTTGTTTCTGAATGTAAATATATACGACTCACCGAAGCACTAGCTCCCAGCGATGGGAACCGGTCATACAAGAAGCTGATAGTGCAAAGTTGCCGGTGTCCGGGAGGCCCAGGCCTCGACAGATATTATGTCCACCTTGCTCCTCGTTCACCTCAAGGCGTTATGAAGTCCTTGTTAGGTATCGAGGCAAAGGTGCCTGTCTCAAGGAGGGGACTGTTCTTGTGATTAAGGGGTGTGTAGTGGCAGTGGGAGGCGGGAATGAAGATTACTGGTCAGGGTCGGTGCAAGAAATTTCGCCACCCTAGGCAAACTGTCAGATTGGCGCCCCACACTATTTCATGCCGGCCGGGAGAGTTGCACGGCCCCACCCGCACTCGCCCTGCAGCTCCCAGGCTCCAGCCCTGGAATTTAAAGAGAAAGTCAAACCAGCCTACAAAAAGCATACTGACTGTGATTTAAACAGCACCACTATGCAACATAAAGAAGAAACAGAGGTTTCAGTGAACGTCCGAGCCTTATCCCAGGTGTCCTGAATTGACCAACAGTAAAGCAGTGTCCATAAGACTGGCGCGAGTAAGAAAGCTATCCAGCAAGTATAAGGACTTGGAAAGGTGATCTATTGGCAAAAGGCTTAAGACTGATTTGAAGAAAAGGGTGTATGTGGCAGCAGACAGGTGTGCATGGATCAGGGACAGGGGAGGAGTATTCTGCCCCACCACTGCTGAAAAAATAAATTCTTTTGATTTGGTGATCTGCCATTTAACGCTGTGTTCAAAGTCTAACAAACAATACAGCTTTACTAGTTGATACCAGTACTGAGGCAACTTCTCTTCTTTTGTGTCAGCTTCACGACAGAAAGGTTGGCTATGGCTTACCTAGTAACTTACACACACTCACTCACTCACTCACTCACTCACATTGCATTTTGTCCACCACGCGCACACACGTACACACACATTCTCTCTTGTGTGCACATACACAAATACATGTATACACTCATTCTCCATTCCATACACATACAGCACACTCACAACACAAACGCACACCCTTTTGTTCCCTTTAATCTTGCCCCACCACGCGCCGATGGTGTATAAAATGCACACTGCATTTTTTTTGCTACTTATCCTCAACTGCTGCTGGTGGCTGCTTAAACCTCTGATAGGAACTGGTGCGTTAGCTGGTGCTGCTCAATGCTGGGCAAGTAAGAACACTTGCAAAAAGCCATCATTATGAACGGAATTCCTGACCACTCCTTATTGTCTAGCGAAAGTTGTAAAGTGTAGTATGTAATCACTACCCTCTAAAGCCAATCATATGCACAGGTGAAAGAAAAGCTCTTAGAGAGTGAGTTGGGGGTCCAGTAAACCTATCCAAGTGCATTTCCAAATGTATGTAACTGTCAACGGCTGCATTTCCAATCCAGGCTCATTATTGAGCAAGATGCAGGGGAAGCTGCACTCAACAACAGTCGAGTGCCAGTTACAACCCCAGCTGCCAGTGCCAGTTACAAAGAAAACCTGCACACATTGAAATCTTTTTTTGGGTGTGTTGTAGGAAAGTTGAGCCCTGACAGCGAGAAGACTCATTTACAGAGGGCCTAAGGCGGAGGAAACATTTACTCAGTAATTGAAGGCATTTGGTGGACAGAGCAGAGGGAGGTTGAATGTACAAGGGTAAACATCTCCCTCATACTCACACGATCATAGATAGGAGGCCAAAGTAAGTAAAATGCTCAATCCAGCTCATCCAAATGCATGGTAACCTGTCTGTATATCGGTGGAATAGCATAGTTATGCAAATCCATCTGTGCAGACTGCACATTTGCTCCTTTCACAGTTAAGAACATCAAATGCATATCTGTGTGAATTTGGTCCAATATTTATAAGTACTGGTACTGTTCAGAGAGTACTTGCATGCTCAAAGCACTGGTGCATTCTGTGAATGATTAAGACAGGTCACATTTAAAGCCATAGAAAGAAAGGGAGTGTACTTGAAAAGATACATGTCGCACAAGTCATCAGGATGGTGAAATGTATCAATAACTACAAATATGATTTTTTTAAATTATTATATAGTTGAAAAACCATTCAACCTTTAATACCATACAAGATAAACATTACACAATAGTTTTCTACATAATTTGCAAAAAGCATTTAAAATCATTTTATAATACATAAAATATATAACATTCATAACATATATCACATAACATTCATCACGTAAATTCATCAATAAATTCTAAAATCATCGCATATAATTAATCAACAAACTAAAACACTCAAAAAGTAATCACTTTCCTAATTACAGGATACTATCTACTTCACCCTTTTGCAGGAAGCTCTTCCAATTTCAGCACTTTAATGAATCCTGTAACTGCTATTACTATAAAGGTGGTTTGCCCCGCTCAACAAGTAAGCCATAATTGGTCATCATTATAACTCCAAATATTATAGTATTTGAAGAACAAAGATATGAAGGCAACACCAATGGAAGGTAAAGGCATATTCTAAATGTCAGTGTCCGCCACCTGTTTTATAGCAAGAAGAGAGTCTGCAAAGATTTTGAAAGAAACTAAAAAAGTACCTTTTTAAACAAGCTTTCTCACCTTTACTACTCTGCAATAGCCGAATTGCTCATCCTCCTGATTCTGAACGGCGTGTATGACTTTGCGTCTCGTTACGGGTTGGTATGGGGAAAAAAAGCATTGAAACAGCACCAGCAGAAAAAACACCAGTTGCCCACACCAGCAAATTGCAAGATAGGAGGTGAAGTGGAGGATTTTCCTTCAGCATAAGTCCCAGAAAGAAGACCTTTCTGTTACAGCATCTGACCCTGTTGGAATGCTCTCAGAAGCAAAATGTCAGGCTCACTCTCACCATAGCCACACAGGAACTGACGAATGCTCGGAACAGACCATCCCAACTTCCCTTTGCAAGGAAAGTATCACTGTGTGCAACGAGCAAGAACGTCAACGAGAAATGTCTGGGTGAGGGACAGGAGTGGGCATCTATATTGGGCATTGGTCAGAAGAGGTGTAGCTAGGGAGTCATGCAAGGGTTATGGAGAGGACACATCCATTGGGGCTGTGGGAAGATACAAGAAGACTGACAAGGAACAGGAACAGAGTTTCCCACCTTTCTGCACAGACGTCATTTAGGGGGTGACCAGGGGCCGCAACTGCGACCCCTGTGGTCGCCCTTGCAACTCCTAAAAAAAAAAAAAAAAAAGAAATATTTTCTTTTTTTTAAAATGGAAGCTCCTGGGCTGTGGCCAGCGCCATGTGACTGTTTGTTTCTGGGGTGGTTGGCATTCTTGTTCAGGCCTCTTAAAAACAGGGGGTTCCACAACTGTAACACTTTGAGCAGTGACCCTAAATGAAAAAGAATAGAAACAACAAATAATTTGCCTTTCTGGAATTCTATCCAATAATTGCTAGACTGATTAAAGGTTTTTTTCAGGCACACTTCGAGTCACTGATATATTTTGCTTTTCGCAAGTTGCAGTTATTGCATGTTTTTTCTGCCGCTGTCTCTGTTAAGGTCATCCATCGCACAACATTCCATCTCGGTGTCCTCGATCACTTGATAAAATCCTTGTGCCTAAAAACTGGTGTACAGTGTAGAAATGTTTGACCATAGCACATCAAGTGGCCCTTGATTTCATTGTGCCAAAATTAATGCTTTGTTGTAATGTGTCTTTCTTTCCCATCTCCCTGGCATGCTGTTCAGGATGTTTGTTTGCATGTATGAGGTAACGAGTGCCCAGTGTACTGGATGTCGTGTGAGTGTGCTGCTTTCCCTATGTTGCCAATCTCTGAAGCCTGAAAAGTAGATCCATGCAGGCTTGACATGTGGCCAACTTTGCACCAGACCTGCAGATGAACTGGCCTGCTGTTAATTCTCAGTTACCAGTTTAATGGTATCCACTCGAGAGTCTAATTTGCTTTCTGGCTTTTAAGAATATTCAGACATGTAATTGCTCATTTTACTATAGCTGGTACGATAGCTATAGCTGGTAAAATAGCTCAGAGGGTTGAGCGCTCGCTGCAGCGATGTGTGTGTGATTTGCAAGTTTGAATCCCGGCAAGGATTACTCAGCCTGTCATTCTTCTGAAGTCGATAAATTAGTACAAACACAGGTTGGGTGATATTGTATGTATATTTGTTCTATATAAAGCGCTTAAGCGTAAGTGCTATATAATAACACATAATTATAATTTGGCCTTGGACGTCTGCTTGTATTCACAGTAATTTGGTAACATAGGGCTATATACACAGATATTAATGATACATATGGTGATCCATTATTGTATGAAATGTATATCACATTAGTGATATCGTAACCATATTTTTCGTAGTCTACTTAGGAACAATGCTATATGATGCCACTTGGTTTTGTCAAAGGATGAAAGGTCATGTGATGTCACTTTGGGGTGGGATCAAGTGACATCACTTCCTGTGGTGTCATCAGAGGTCAAGGGTTGTGTGATGTCAATTCCGCTACCCCTGGCATTTTGGTGAAATGACGACCCTGCCTTCCAGAATTCTAAGAATCCAGCTCATACTAGGCTTACCAATTTGGACAGTCCAGCAGGTGATATTAATGTGAAACCGCTGGGAGGAAGAAAGCACCATTAGCTGGAGTCCCGGGCTTAAGTGCAAAAGCAGGTTGATGATGGAATGCTTTGGAGCAGTAGTCGAAGTGGTGAAGACTTGTTGGGAGATCGTAGCAGGTACACAGGAACAGATGGATGACAAGGTCACTGGATGCTGACTGCAATGGGTTGGGCGTCAGAAGTCTCAGTGTACAGGAAGAGTTGCCAAGGTGAGAGGGCGCATGCTGATGAAAATGAAAATATGTAATGCCTGTCCATTTGCACAGCTGCTGCCACTGATTGAAGTTAGATGTTAACTCTGGCAATGCTTCTGTGGAGCACCGCAACCTCCTGGGATATAGCACCACAGGTTCATCAAAATAACTTTCACCGACAAATAATGAAAAATTCAGTATAATAATCAGCCTTATTTGAAACTTTGAACAGTGATTATTTAACAGATCGCCTTAAAATATAGCAACAGGCGGATTAAAAACCCCATCCTTCAAATTGTCCAATAACTCAAGTACTGCGACTCCCCCTGGAAGTTAGAGCTGGGTGATCAAACTTCGGTTGCAACTGAAAGTCATTACATTGATAATGCTTGCAAAATCAAGCCATGAATACATATAAATAAAGTATTTTGTAAAATAATTGGATACAGACACATGAACAATTTAAGAAAATGATGGATAATAGTGTAGTATAAACAGGCTGGAGTAGAGAATGCAATAAAAATGTGTGCAAATCAAAATCTAAAAACTGGGTGCATGTTCCAATGAAAACTGAAACACATTAGCGGGAAGATAGTGTCCTGGAGACAGACTTCAGGGGTGAAGACCAGCTGTGGCCTGACTTGCTTTCTACCTGTAAGGGATCCAAGGGTGGGTGGGGCAGTCAGTACTTAGCTGAATGTTTCAGTCAATTATGCGCTTGGGGTCTGATGGAGTACCGGAGACAAGAGGAAAAGACCAACAGCTGTCATTGAATCTCTCTTACTCAGGAGAAATGTACGGTAGCTTCTCAGTTTAAGCACTCCTGTCATCAAAATTAGCACTTCTCACCACAGTTACATGGATGTGTGTATGTCAGAGGCAGGGCCGGCCTTAGAAGCCGCAGTTCCACTGGCAGCAAATCAAAAATGTAGCACCCCTCCCCTCCCCTGCGCACACCTAGCCATGCGGCTAGGGGTGGCTCGCCGTGCCTTCTCCCACCACACCAGCTCAGGGGAGACCTCGAAATACTCCCCCTCCTGACCTGGCGTGGTGGCGGTCTAATGGCAGGGTGGGGGAATTCTGGGGAAAAAAACTGAATGGGAGGATAGCTTCCACAAAGAGGAGGCCTCTCAGTGTGAGCATTTTGTAATTTACAAAATGGAGCCTGAGTGGAAAAATGGGACATGGCGGGCACATACAACTTGGCTCCAGCCAGAGACCCAACCAGACTTTTAGTCATCAGTATCCTTGATAATACTTGAGGGCCAACTCCAGTATACATTCAGGATGTCTACGAATAATATGTATATGTACAGGGTGTATGTTTTTTTCACTGGATTTGTATGCGATTTATCTGCACAATGTTTGGTTATATATACCTAATTTGGAGCGAACCTCGAGAAGCTTTTGTGGCAATCCGTGTTGTATATGGTGTTGATTTAGAGGGGAGGATATGTGTATTGAAGCAATGACTCTACAGCGGATGCTGCCAGATACTCGTACATCGATAACATAGCACCGCCTAAAAAACAAGGAATGTCAAAGCCACTCTGCCCGGCTTTGTAAATGTAGAGGGAAAGGTATTTTTCTAGAGTCCCCACAAGTCAAACAAGATCTGCGGTTTGCCCTGTACATTTGCATAGCTTTCCCAATGGTTGATATTGTGGATTTGTCACTAACCAGAATGTCCAGTGCTCCCACTTCATAATGTCTGCCAGATTGCCAAGGTCCATGTTTGCTCTGAAGCCTCATTTGCGTTTTAATTTCCTTAAGTGACGTCTATGCTACACGCTCCTGAAATCTGCTTGGTCGCACCTGCAAACCCATCGCCCCTGTTGTGTTGCTTAGACATTGCTTTTGTTATCTTTCAGGGAGGATGGATGATAAAGGGTTGTGTAGATGTGCTATATATACCAATTTATTCTACTTTTGAAACGGGTGCTCATTGCAAAGCACTGACAAAAAATATATCCCACAGCACCTCTGCACCCATCCCCACTTCGACCGCTTTGTCAAATTGAATAGAAACGATTATATTAAAATTATATTTGGATTTTTATAACGCGCTGAATACGAAGAGGTTTCTAATCCCGGACCCGGGATTCGAACCTGTGTTGCTCTGCGTTGCATTGCTCCCAAGACGTATCTGTGCCATTATCTTGAAAAAACTCTAATCTGCAAGTGAAAATGTTCACCTAGAATGTAATTGAAAGATTGATTCATTATAGTGTACATGGAATACAGTACCATCACATTATAAGGTATTACCTCTGAGGAGAATGTTCATATCCTTGTAGCATACACTTTGGGGCTAGGCTATTCTTTAGAATACCAAAAGAAAGAACAAGGAGCCGATTTGATTGTGACCTGGGGTAGGGATGGCCCTTAGCTTTGGTGTGGGATAGGCCTAAGAAAAGTGCTGGGTAAGGTTTGCCTAGCCTGGGCTCAGCAATGAAGCAGTGTCTCCCATGCACAATGTGAGGGTGTCACAACTCTAGAATATTATAATCAGGCAGGGGTGATTGCGTAGCTAGCCGACAATGTACTCTTCTTTATTTGCTTAAGGATGATTTCCAAGGTAACATCTGTGAGAGCATTCCAAACTGTAAATTATGCATCTATCATGTTATTGTATTACAGCATGACATTCCATAGACAGCTGTAAATTGCAACGTACACGGTAAATACACAGGGCAGACATCTTTCCTCTGATACCATAATGCAGGGATTCGTTTGCTATACATTGGGGAACCACACACTGAAAAGAAGCATTATCTTGGAGCTGACATAAATCAATAACATTGTCAGGTGTGTCCTGCATTTGCACGATGGGACCCGTGAAAACGCTTCTTTAGTTAATATGCACCAGGCCAATGCAAGTTGTTTGGGAACAAATCATATGGATTCCCACACACAATTAGTTCAAATGCATTCTGGGTAAAATGAGAAAAACTCATTAGAGACATTTGGAATTATGTATTGGGTGATAAGAAATGTAGATTTCATGAGAAGCTCTTGGGGTTTCATGATTTGCAGTGTGGTTAAGTGGGAAGCTTCTACTCTTAGGCCGTTAGTCAATTACATTTTTTCTGGGATACCAGCTCCCCCATTGTTGGCCCCCTCAAACATGTCTCTCATCCTAAAACCTAACAAAGATCTGAGGACTGTGTGGTGGATATAGGCAGGTCCCTTTATTAAACATGAACACTAAGATCTATGAGCGGGTGCTGACAAGTAGAATACATTCATACTTAGGGAAGGTAACACATCTAGACCAGTGAGCTATTATGCTGGGAGAGCAAAGGTCCATCTGAACCCACATCATGATCAGAGTTATAGCTGTTGCCATGCGTAACAACCTTGTACTTTCAATAGCATTAATCGACGCTGAGAAGGTTTTGGTAGTCTCTTTGATTTGATGAGGAATCTATAAATAGAATGTGAATTTAATCAAATCATTAATGTTCATTTCCAGCATCATCGTCGATAAAACTTTACAAAAATGAGTAATCGCATTAAATAACGTTTGCACATAGCTCCACATTCAACTGGCTCCAACCACAGTTTTCTCTATTACAATAAAGAAAACAATCAGTATTGCACGTGGTATTTCAATAAGGGATAAATAAAGTTAATCACCTGAAGAGATTAAATGCTAATTGAATGTTATTCATTGTGAATAGCCACTGCTGCCATAAATGGTGCTCCAATCACCAGCATAGCGAAGGATCATATGCTTGCATAATAAAGAAGTATGCAACACAGCATCATATAGAATAGCATCACCAGAGGCACTATGCCAGGTTGCACGCATTCACCAGGATTGTTCCATCTGTGTATCATGTCAACGCCTTTCGCCTTAAGGAAACAGTGTAACATCAGACCGTTTCGCTATGAGGGATGGAAAATTAAACTGTAATTTCACCCCTAGAATCTCACTGCGTACACAATGGACAAAAGTAAGCCATTTAGTTACAGATGCTGGGAGATTGAGACATGTGGTTGGATTTCTGGCTTTAGGGACAGTACCGGCAAAACAGAAGTGCTAATCATGAAATGACACCCTCAGTCTGCTTCCAACTGTAAAATTGTGCATTAGTCTTCCTTATAGAAATCCAAATGTTTTTGGTAAAATTCCATTCCTTGCCCTTAACCACAAAGTGTAAAATCGAATTGTTTACAATGGTGGGCCTGCCTCAGTTGAGTTTTCTTTTTGATTTCATCCCTACATTGAACCCCAAATCTGCATGCTCTGAGTGACTGATTTATTTATTTGGAATAAAAGGCCATTTGGCTAAGATGAAGAAGATTACCAAATCAGGAATGGTGGTCTAAAGACTCCCAGGATAAGATCTTGTTACTGCGGAACCAACCATAAAAGAATCTATAATCTTATAGTTCGGCCCTCAAGACTATTCCTTGTCATTGTCGCATCACTAATAGCAATGATTAAGGCAACCTCCTCAATTTCATTCACTGGAAATTCTGCAAGGGGCTTAGACTCCAAACTTTGCAGTCCTTCTACAGAGACTGGGTAGACATTGAATGTTTTTTGGGTATCACGTTTGTCAATCATGTTCTGGCATCATGGGACCCCCCTTTTTTATAGGATCCAGAGGGCTCACTTTGTAGACCAGGGGCTGCAACCTGTGGCCTTCCAGATGTTTTGGACTACAACTCCCATGATCTCACGCCATAGAGCATGCTGGATAGAGCTGATGGGAGCCGTTGTGCAAAACAGCTAGCAAGCCAAAGGCGACAGCCATCTCTTCTAGACTGATCAAAGACACTTGTTTGAAGAGCTTCAAACATCTACACTGCAGTACCGTCAATTAATATATCAGGTGGTGGAATCCCTTAACCCATTCATTATCCTTGTGTCACTTCAAGTATTCCCAAACCCCATTCTCTATAAAGAAACTAAACGTAAGCACAGTTTTACTCTATCAAGCCCTTTTTTAGAGTGCCGTTTTCCGAACAATACATGTTTGCTTCTGAAAAAGAAGAAAGGGTTCAAACTAGTCATCAATCTCAGGGATCTCAAATATTAAATCTTTGCAGACATCTCAAACTGGAAACAATATCTTTGTTGAGAGAGGTGTTGAGGCCAGGAGATTAGCTGGAACTAAAGAATGCTCAACGCCTGGTCCAATCTATGCTCCTCACAGGAGACTGCTTCAGCTTCTGTGGAAGGGGGTGGGGCGTTGCTTTTCCTCTCCAATGTTTGCACCAACCTCAGTCGGTGGTTGCATTCTTGAAAGCAAGGGCAGCAAGATTATTTCACTAAACAACATTCTCATCGTGGAACAAGAATGACCACTTCTACTCAAGCTGTTTAGCCTGGCGGTGCCCTTGCTGCAGAAGCTGGGGTTCAGTCACAGTGGGAGATGTGAGAGATAACCCCAGCTCACAGGATACAGTTTCGAGGTTTTGTGATAGATTGCAAAGCTTTCACTTTACAACGCTCCAGGTCTAAAGTGGTAAATATCAGGAAGGAGTTGCAGAGAATGCTGTCCCTTTCAGTGGTGTCTCTTTCATACCTGCCTAGAATCGTAGGTCTGTTTTATTACTCAATTCGAGCATTATTTCTGGCTGTCTAACTTTATTGGGGTGGTTAATGTCTCTAGATTGTAGCCCTGCACAAAGGGCCAGACCATTCCATCTGGCTGCTTCTTTCCATAGATGGAAGGGAAAAAGTAATACAGTGGATACACAGTTTAGAGACCTGGAGTGATAGAGCCATTTTCTCTTCCACCCCAGATCTACGGTTAGGATCAGATGCCTGCTTAAGAGGTTGGTGGAAAGGTCTGGTTCAGTTTGGACAGAAGACTTTCTGGCATGCAATTGCCTGGACATTCTTGCCGGCTCCTTTGCGATTCACAGTTTCACCCAGAACGTTTCTCATTGTATAGTAAGCTTGCCAATTCACAATTAAAGAGCAGTGAGATACATTGCCAATGTTGCCGTCAGAGGTCCAGGTCACTTTTGGGTCTGGCAGTCAGCTACTGGAAGTTTTTCCTCCGCTTTGCCTGGCACCCATAGTCTAGTGGCAGGTTGGTGTTCCAGTCATTGGACAGATACCAGTGATTGGTGGCTGCACAGATCTGTTTTTTGCACCTGCAGGAGAGGTGGGGTCCTTTTGAGATGTGTTACTCTCAGCTTCCGAGATTTTTCAGTTGGAGCCAGAGCCGACAGACACCTTCTTTTAGGTTTGGTGCAAGGGGCTATTGTACTTATATCCTCATTTCCCCATGATTTTGTAGACCCTTCTTCAGGCAAGAAAACAGCGTTGTTCCGTAGGGCTGGTAACCGCTTTCTGGCGAGCCCATGCGCGATTTCCAATGACAATGGAAATGTTACATTTTCCGATGGTCCTCCCCATCCTCGGGAAACTGCTTCTTAGCAGCACAGACAATTCTCACCCATCTGGTCGAGAGAGTCCCTTCCTTTCGTGGGATGCAGAATCTCGGGGCTGGATGGTCCACCAAGGGCCTTTCGACATTGGATGCAGGTCTCAACAAGCAGTCTTGGAACCCCTCACACCTATAAGACATGCAAATGCACTGGGAAATCATGGCTTTGTTGGTGTACTGGAATTATTTGGAAACCCTTTTACGCTCATGTAGTCCAGGTGGTACACCTTTTGGATTGTGTACCTCCCAGGTACTCGTACCACACGATTAATGTCTACAGAGTCTTAGAAAGGCATGTACTTGCAGGTCAGAGGAAGGGTCAGTGAAGGTTATTTTACACATTGTAGCTTTCCTGGTTCCAAACAGGTGAAGCATAATGCATAATGCAAATCCTTTTTCTGAAGACAGGATGGACCTTACAATGCCCGGAAACACAATCCTCGTCCCATCCCTGCATTTGCGCGATTGTGAATGGAGTTGAAATAATGGCATCAGAAAGTGTGACTCTGAGATGTGCACTTTCTGGTGCTCTGTAGCAAAACATATTTTCACGAAAGTGAAAAGGATGCGCTCGATCATCCTTTAATTTGGTGGAAGTTATACTTTGGTGAACACTACATTGTTTTCAATCCTACAATAATGTTGGATGCGCACTTTGCGCTGTGGTAAAATTATCAGATAATACCACTATTTTCAGGGGGTATTTCAATGCTGTTTGACCCCCACACAGTATTTTAAATAAATGCCCAATGCAGTAAATAATGCATGCAGGTAATGAGCCTGGATAGTAAAAACAGGCCATATTTCTAATATCACCTCTTTTTACCATTAACACTCATAAAGAGCCTAATTATCCGGTTTCCAAATAAACACAATCCTCTGTGACCGGAACACATAAATACATGATACGGAACAAACATTTTCATGGACATAAAATTGATTGCAAATGAAATCATAATGGTCTGTAAAAATGAACGAAAGTAGTGAATCCAACACTCCCTTCCTATAGAGGAGCAATGTTCTCTTACCCCAGGCTCTTGAGAAATAGTGTGCGGCAGTCTCTACAATGACTAAGTTGATGACGTATTTCATCAGTAGCAATGCCTACCTGATGGGTCTCACCATAGTTGCCTTGAACAATGGGCACAACCTGGGCCTTGAATAGAAGGCGCAAGACGGGAAAAAAGTTAAATGCCGCCTCCACCTCCCTCCACGCGGGCCCTCGCTGATTTCCTTCTCCGCTGTGATGTAGTGGGGGATCAACCGAGGACTCGACTGGCAATGACTTAACAGGTTCATGGTGATGTGGGGGCAGCAAAAAAGTGAAAGCCAAGGTAAGATGCGTCTCTGTATTCCGGTAGGGTCGTCACCCTCTGTCAAAGTTAAATAAATGTTCTTAGGGTGGAAAGAAGAGTCCACGAAACAAAGTCACTCATAGTTCTTATGATAGTTATTTCTTTATACCGGATTGTTTCCTTATTGCTGAGCGGGGTTCATTTTCTGGCCATCGTCATGCCAAGGGCAGTACAGCACAAGCATTTGTTTTTCCTCCTTGCTGGGCCAACAGGTGTTCTTTAGTATTGTTTGCAGACTTGATATGATGGGTTATTTATAATGTGCTTAATACCCAGAGGTTTCTAAGCGTGACCCGGGGATCGAACCTGTGGTGCTCCGTGTCCGTGATGTTTTGCTTTCAAAGCGAGCACGTTGCCCCTTAGCTATACTCCAGAGACTTGTCGATTCCACCGGATCTGCTTTAACACTACTGATCTACCTCACTCTTGTCAGCTTGTTCAGGGTCTCTGTGGGGGAGTGTGGAAACACCCAGTCCGCCATCTTCTTCTTCTTCTTCTAAATCACTGAATGCGTGGGCGGACCCACGCGTCCGCCATCTTGGAATCAGGTGCCCATATGATGTTGGCTGCCTGATTCCGAAATGACTCCCTCACCACTCTGTGTCTCTCCCTTGTCTCTGTGATGCTGACTGTTTGCAGTAAGGGCAGCGGCTTGTGCGTTCTAAAGCTTGGGGTAAGTGGTGCCTAGCAGCCCATTCCTGGGCCAGGAGCACGCATCTGATGATCCACTGTTAAGAGGACTTGTGGAACACAATGCAGTCTGCATGTGCGCGCCCCTAAGAACCCGCAGACAAAGCTGCCTATCGGTTTTCTCTAGCTGGGATATTTTCCAGCAGCCAAACATGAGTAAGGGGCACCGCGGAAATCACCATATATCACGTCCTGGTCGAGTAAGGCCCCTTCCTGTCTGCACCTGTCCGCACCAGCGGCACGGCGCGTGACACTGCTCCGCATATCTGCTCTTCGTCACTCTTTGGGCTCATTACGTTACCCACACCTCGACGCACTCATGCTGCCTAATTACGAGCAGGATCTAACCTGAACAACCTCATCCGTAGAAAGCCGGCAAGACTTTTGCCCAAATCGCCGCCTTTAATGAAGTTGATACGTGTCTTTGCTCACTGCAATGCACGCATACTGCCTGATTACTCTGCTATGTACACCAAGCATGTGTAGAGCGCTCACCACTGTCTTCACCAGTAATCTACGATCTATAACACTGATACCTATTGCTGGCACTCATGTCCTGTGATGGTAGTGCGCCTTATGGTCTCTAAACAGACTACACACGATTATTCCCTATTAAGTCATTATTTGGTGCCTTTATGGTCAGTAATAGATCACACCTGGTAATGTCACACCCTATGGCCAACCATAGACTTCACGTGTTTGGTTTGTGCTGTGCCTTATGGTCGCCTACAAACCACATTTGATTGATCTGTGCTGTACCTTATGGTCGCCTACAGACCACACTCGATTGTATTATGCCATATGGTCTACAGACCACGCTTGACTGATTTGTGTTGTGCCTTATGGTCGCCTACAGACCACATTTGATTGATTTGTGCTGTGCCTTTTGGTCGCCTACAGACCCCACTTGATTGATTGTATTGTGCCTTATGGTCTACAGACCACACTTGACTGATTGTGTCGTGCCCCATGGTCGCCTACTGCCCACACCTGATTGTATTACGCCATTTTGGTCACCTACAGACCACACTTGATTGATTGTATTGTGCCTTATGGTCTCCAGACCACATTTGATTGACTTGTGTTGTGCCTTTTGGTCGCTAATAGACCACGCCTGCAACCCCTGCTTACTAGCAACACTACCCACATCATGTATTGGTGCCTATCTACTCTCATCCACCTACTGCATATCTACACTAGACGTTGGACTAGTCAACCTATTCCATATCCTAATCAAGACACTTACATCTGCACACATATGATAACCACCACCCTCACTTCGTGGCCTAGCACCATGACACCTGCTAACCTGTATTTGGATGATCCAGCACTCTGGATACGCCACTTTGCTACTAGACCAACACCTAACCAACCTTGTACTACTGCTACTAGAAACACTAGATTGAATTCTACTACTAGCCTACCGATCCTTCCATGCTCCCACCACCCTAGCATTTATAATAGAAACTCTAGATTGAATTCCAAAACCAGCCTACCTACCTCTCCATGCTCTTCCCACCCTAGCATCTTAACCAGAAACTTTAGATTAAGAGCCCGCAGCATTAAACACTCGCATATTGACCACAACCTCACCAATTCGACCACTGACTCAGACAAGTTAGCCCAGACCCACTCGCATGACTTACCCATACCACCTGAAAAATCTACCCAAAAAGACAAACTCATTAAAGCAGCCTTGGTGAATGCTAGGTCTCTTCCTGCCCATGCTCTCGACATCGCTGACTTTATATCTCTGTAACGCTCACCTGACTCCCACGGAGGCGCTGGCCTGGTTTGGATTGCTGTGGCCTCTTCTAGGGTGATGCGCAGGACTCGGAAGATGGAATGGACCGGACCCCCAAATCTGGCTTGTCTGGCTCGTAGAAATATCCTTCTGTGTGTGAAAAGGGAGTATTAGCAATCTGCGGGATAATGCGTAGGCCTCCCACTCCCCTTCTCACCCTCCACGAAACCCTTCTGCGATTCCCTGTGAAGTCTCACCTTAGGGTCTGAAAGGACAAGCTCTCCATCCTGCTTCTGATGCAGGGGCGCGTTGTTATCCAGTTACTTCACTGGATCTCGGATTGGTGAGAGTTCAAGTTCGCTTGACTTTTCCGGTAAGGTATCGTAAGAATTCTGTTGCAAGTTCAAGCTTTAAATAACCATTGTCTGTCTTCTCTATTTCAAGTGCTGAATGAAGATTCCGAGTTAGGGAATGGAACCGTCGAAGGAAAATTCTGGTGAGTTTTTGATGAGTGGTTCCTCTAGTGTTCTTGCATTAATGCACTAATGCTTGTGTCTTTTTCCCCTTAGGGGCCGGGGTTCAGAAATGCCGAAGATACGGCGCCGACCCGAAGTGAGAAGAGATGTCCCAATAAATATCAGGTAAGTCTTAGATGAGCGTTCCGCTAATGTCCTTGCATTCGCTCACTAATGCTAATGTCTTTTTCCCCTTAGGGGCTGGGGTTCGGAAATGCCGAAGAAACGGCGCCGACCCGAAGTGAAGAGGGATTGACCCAACAGGTAAGTCTTAGGGTGGAAATTAAGCCTTTCTTATTCTCTTCCCTAGCTCACCTTTGCTCTTGTCTTTTTCTCCTTTAGGCGCTGAAATGCGGCGGAAGATCCAGATGGTCGCTGATGGGCAAGAAGGCGCCTAGTAAAGGTGAGTGGAATGCTGCGCTGCAGCGAGCTATGCGATGTGCTTTTAAAAATGAATGTCTTCCCTTTAGGATCGTCGGCGAGATGACTCTGAAATGCGGATTAAGCAGGTAATGTCTCTTCTTTCTCCTGTTCTCCTCTCTTCTCCCTTTACAGGTGTTCCAGGATGCTGTCAGGCGTGGCTGGAGTCCGGATGCAGGAGCAGACACGGTGAGCGTCCAGCTGCTAGGTGCAGAACAAAGCGAAGCGTGAGTTGCTGCTTGGGCGTGGCTTAAATAGCCTTCAAAGTAGTTCCAGGTATGTATTCTTCCTCTAAGGTATGTATTCTTCCTCCGGCCACACCCGTGTGGTAAAGTAGTCCTATAGGTAAAATAGTCCCATTCAGGCCTCTAGGTGGCCTAGATGTTGCAGCACGGTCTGCATCAGGTAAGTTCACACCAAGCACTTCTTAACACAAAGTCATCCTTTATGAGCCTGGCGCCTATGGCGCCTGGACTGTTGTCCAACATAAGCCTGGCTCCAAAGGCGCCAGGACTGAGTCCAAAGGGCCCCTACCTGGGGCCGCTGGGACTTCCCTCGGGAACATGATGTCTGCCTCTGGGGTTGCTGGGCCCGGTCTGGCTCCTTGGGGGTAGGCACCATGACAGTATCCCTCTCAAGGCCCCTCCCAAGGTTGTTCTCTCCGGAGGTTTCGGTTTGTTTGGGAATTTCCGGTGGAATTTCTGTATTAACCGAGATGCATGTACCTGGTCGCTTGGTTCCCAAGACCTTTCCTGAGGCCCATATCCTTTCCAATCAATTAAATAGAAGAGTTTTGACTTTGACACCTTGGAATCTAATATGTCTTTAACTTCGAATTCCAGCTCCCCATCTACTTGAATTGGTTCTGGTGGTTTAATTAGTCTGGTTCCAGGTTGTACTGGTTTCAACAGTGATACGTGAAAAACGGGATGGATTTGCATGTTAGCTGGTAGATCGAGTTTGAAGGCCACCGGGTTGATTATAGCTTTGATTGGGTAGGGCCCTACATATCTTGGATTGAAAGTTTGCGGTCCTTTGAGTGGTAAATGTCTAGTCGCTAGCCACACTTGGTCCCCTATTTGGTACGGAGGTGCTTCACTACGATGTAAATCAGCATTTTCTTTGTACTTTTTCTTGGCTTGCTGTAAATGAGTCGTTGCTTCTTTGAAGGCTCGAGTTATCGTGGAATGCAAATGATCTACAGCGGGCATTTCAAGACTTTGAGGGGAGTCAAGGTCAGAGGTTCGGGGGTGATTGCCATATAAGGTATAAAAAGGGGTTTGTCCCGTTCCAGAATGTACAGAATTGTTATATGCATATTCTGCGATCCAAAGAATGTCTTTCCAATTACATTCAGATTGGTGCAACATACACCGAAGATACTGTTCAAGGGTCTGGCTTGTTCTCTCGGTTTGACCATCGGACTGGGGGTGGTGACTAGTGGATAGTCGTACATCGATTTGTGCCAGTTGACAACACTTTCTCCAAAAATGGGAAATAAATTGGCTTCCTCGATCAGAGACCAGTATGGATGGAAAACCATGTAAACGAACGACATTCTCAAGAAATTCCTTGGCTAGGATGGAGGCTGAAGGTAACCCCTTTAATGGGATAAAATGGGCCATTTTGGAGAAGAGGTCCACAATCACCAGGATAGTGTTGTATCCATAGCAAGGAGGCAGGTCTGTAATAAAGTCCAGCGACAAGGTGTGCCAAGGTGCCGGTGGGATGTCCAAGGGTTGTAAAAGGCCGGCTGGTCTTTTCTTTTGACCTTTATTTTGGGCGCAAACTCCGCAGGACATCACAAAGGATTTTATATCCTTTCGCCAGGAGGGCCACCAGAATTGCCTTTTGATCTTTTCTTCAGTTTTAGCGATACCAGGATGTCCTTCCATTAATGTATCATAATAATGGGCAATAACGAGTTCTTGCAATTCCTTATGAGGCAGAAATAATCGCCCCTGGAAGTAGGGTAGATCATTATTGACGGAAAAGTGTGAACCCTTTTGACTCCATTCTTGCAAGGCTGTAGGGTCTAAAAGTAGTTAAACTCTAGTTTGAATGTCCTCAATAGTTTGTAAAGAGGTCAACCCCAAAATTCTCTGTTCAGGTATAATCGGTACTGGTTCTAAGCTTGAATTTGTTTCTCCCATCCCAATCCGGGATAAAGGGTCCGCTTTGCCATTCTTGCAGCCAGGGCGGCATGTGATTACAAAATCAAACCCCGCAAAGAATAAAGCCCATCAGAGTTGACGTGATGATTGAGCTTTGGCCGTTTTTAAATATTGCAAATTTCTGTGATCTGTAATCACTGTGATGGTGTGTCTTGCGCCGAGAAGGTAATGACGCCAAGCCTTGAAGGAGGACTTAATAGCTAATAACTCCTTGTCGGTGATTGCATAATTAACTTCAGGAGCCGAGAATTTTCTGTACCAAAAGGCTACAGGGTGCAATTTGTTCGTTACAGGATCCCTTTGAGACAGGACAGCTCCCATGGCTAAGCTGGATGCGTCGGTTTCAACAATGTAAGGGAGATCTGGGCGCAGATGTTTCAGTACAGGTGCGGAGGTGAATTTAGTTTTTAGTTCTTGAAAGGCCTGTTCTGCCTCATTAGTCCATTCGAAGCGTTTATTTTTCCGTAAGAGTGCAGTGATGGGTTGAACCACCCGAGAAAATTCTGGGATAAATCTTCGATAAAAATTGGCAAAACCAAGCATGCTCTGAACACCCTTCACAGAGCTAGGAGATGGCCATTTGAGGATGGCATCCACTTTTCATGAGTCCATTCGGACTCCCTTTGGTGTCAGGATGAATCCAAGAAACTCGACTTCTGTGGCATGAAAAACACATTTTTCGAGTTTTGCAAACAGTTTGTGCTAGCGCAATTTCTCAAGAACTGCCTTGACATGTTTTCTGTGATCGGATTCCGAAGAGGAGTACACCAGAATGTCGTCGATATATACGATGACACAAACATCGATAAGTTCCCGAAGAACATCATTCATAAAGTATTGAAAGGCAGCAGGTGCGTTGCACAATCCGAAAGGCATCACCTGGTATTCGAAGAGTCCATATTTGGTGCGGAAAGCAGTCTTCCATTCGTCGCCTTCTTTTACACGCACCAGGTGATAAGCTCCCCGAAGATCTAACTTGGTGTATATACAAGCATCTTTTACCTGGTCGAGAAGTTCAGGGATCAGGGGCAGAGGATAACGATTCTTAATCGTTATTTGATTTAGGGCGCGGTAATCAATACAAGTTCTAAGGTCGCCTTCTTTTTTTGGCACGAAGAACAGAGCTGAGGAAACAGGAGACTTTGACGGGCGAATAAAACCATTGGCAAGGTACTGATCTAAATACTGTCGCAAATGAAGATTCTCAGGTTCAGTAAGGGCATAGATCCTACTACAAGGCAGTTGAGCATTGGGTACCAGATCGATTTGACAATCGTACGACCGGTGGGGAGGTAACGTGTTGGCCTGCTCTTTTTGGAAAACGTCTTGGAATTCTTGGTACTCAGGCGGCAGTTGTATTGTGGCGGAGGTTACTGTGGCCAGGCCCATGTTTGGATTTCTTGGATAGCAAGTTTGTGTACAATCAGGAAAGGTTATTCTCTTTGCTCGCCAGTCAATTCGAGGATTATGTGTTTCTAACCAAGGAATTCCAAGAATTACTTGAAACTGTGGGGCCTTGATTACGTCAAAATCATTAGCTTCCCGATGTCCATCCTGACCCACTAGTGTCATTTCTGTAGTAGAATGTGTTACCGGCCCTGAGGCAATTTCGGTTCCATCAACTGTGGTAATGACATCCTTGTTGGTTTTCGGACGGAGAGGGAGATTAATCCTGGAGGCCAATTCACGATCAACATAGTTTCTGATAGCTCCACTGTCGATGTATGCCTTTATAGCATGCAACCGCCGAGGCTGTCTCGGATCCACGAGGACCATTGGCATGATGAAATGCAAGGTCAAAGAGTTTGTTTTCAAGCTCGGCAAGCGGACCTCTACGCTTGTCGGGCTTGGTCGTTTCCCGAATCAGGTTCTGTTAGATTGTTGTCAGTGGCTCCAACCACCTTCTTGGGTGGTTTTAGCGGACAATCTCGTAAAAAGTGGCCAGAAGCACCGCAATAAAGACATAATTGCTTCTGCCGCCTTCTTTCTCGTTCCTTCTGAGTTAACGGTCCTTTAACTCCACCGATTTGCATAGGTTCTGAAACGTCGGTACCCTTGGGGTTAGCGTGAGTTTTGATCAACACTCGGGTTTCAAACTTAGATCGATCTGCTTTTCTATTCTGAAGTCTGTGATCAAGTTGGACCACTAAGTCTATGTATTCCGCACAGGCTTGGGGCGGATTTACAATTTGAGCTAGAACGTCTTTAAATTCTCCGCGCAGGCCTCAATGAAATAATGTGATCCTTTTATTTTCTGGCCACCCTGTTTCCACAATCAACATATTAAAGGTGGCGATGTAGGATAAGAGATCCTGGTTACCTTGTCGTAAGGATAGCAGTTCATTGTCCAGGGCCTGTCCCTGGGAGTGTCGAGCGAATAATCTTTCCATGCTTGCCTGGAAGCCTTGAAAATCCTGGAGAATTGGGTCATCTTGACTTACCAAAGGAACTGACCAATCGGCAGCACAGCCGCTGAGATAAGATAATACAAAAGCTACCTTGGTTTGGTCATTAGGGAAGGACCCAGGTCTGCATAGAAAGTGTAAGCGACATTGGTTCATGGAAACGGCATATTTCTTGGGGTCCCCAGCAAAACGTTCAGGCGGGGCCAGTGGCATATTTCCGGGTAGATTGATTTGTACCGGGTTATTCGAAACCACAGGAGTGGGATTACCCCCGGAACCAGGTAACGGAGTTTGTCCTGCCTGACCTTGCAACAGCTGTTTGGCCAGGTCATCAGTTCGTTCCTTGGATAGGATCAGTTCTCTCCTGAGAGCGTTAGTCTCCTGGCGGGCGGAATGTACTTCTGCCTGTAATTCCCCCAAAAGTTGGGCCAGCTGGTCTGTCTCGGAAGTATCCATAGCGCCCGGGTAGGAAATTGTAGGTTGGCTTCGCATTCTGTAACACTCACCTGACTCCCACAGAGGCGCGGGCCTGGTTTGGATTGCTGTGGCCTCTTCTAGGGGGATGCGCAGGACTCGGAAGATGGAATGGACTGGACCCCCAAATCTGGCTTGTCTGGCTCGTAGAAATATCCTTCTGTGTGTGAAAAGGGAGTATTAACAATCTGTGGGATAATGCGTAGGCCTCCCACTCCCCTTCTCACCCTCCACAAAACCCTTCTGCGATTTCCCGTGAAGTATCACCTTAGGGTCTGAAAGGACGAGCTCTCCATCCTGCTTCTGATGCAGGGGCATGTTGTTATCCAGTTACTTCACTGGATCTCGGATTGGTGAGAGTTCAAGTTCGCTTGACTTTTCCGGTAAGGTATCGTAAGAATTCTGTTGCAAGTTCAAGCTTTAAATAACCATTGTCTGTCTTCTCTATTTCAGGTGCTGAATGAAGATTCCGAGTTAGGGAATGGAACCGTCGAAGGAAAATTCTGGTGAGTTTTTGATGAGTGGTTCCTCTAGTGTTCTTGCATTAATGCACTAATGCTTGTGTCTTTTTCCCCTTAGGGGCCGGGGTTCAGAAATGCCGAAGATACGGCGCCGACCCGAAGTGAGAAGAGATGTCCCAATAAATATCAGGTAAGTCTTAGATGAGCGTTCCGCTAATGTCCTTGCATTCGCTCACTAATGCTAATGTCTTTTTCCCCTTAGGGGCCGGGGTTCGGAAATGCCGAAGAAACGGCGCCGACCCGAAGTGAAGAGGGATTGACCCAACAGGTAAGTCTTATGGTGGAAATTAAGCCTTTCTTATTCTCTTCCCTAGCTCACCTTTGTTCTTGTCTTTTTCTCCTTTAGGCGCTGAAATGCGGCGGAAGATCCAGATGGTCGCTGATGGGCAAGAAGGCGCCTAGTAAAGGTGAGTGGAATGCTGCGCTGCAGCGAGCTATGCGATGTGCTTTTAAAAATGAATGTCTTCCCTTTAGGATCGTCGGCGAGATGACTCTGGAATGCGGATTAAGCAGGTAATGTCTCTTCTTTCTCCTGTTCTCCTCTCTTCTCCCTTTACAGGTGTTCCAGGATGCTGTCAGGCGTGGCTGGAGTCCGGGTGCAGGAGCAGACACGGTGAGCGTCCAGCTGCTAGGTGCAGAACAACGCGAAGCGTGAGTTGCTGCTTGGGCGTGGCTTAAATAGCCTTCAAAGTAGTTCCAGGTATGTATTCTTCCTCTAAGGTATGTATTCTTCCTCCGGCCACACCCGTGTGGTAAAGTAGTCCCATAGGTAAAATAGTCCCATTCAGGCCTCTAGGTGGCCTGGATGTTGCAGCACGGTCTGCATCAGGTAAGTTCACACCAAGCACTTCTTAACACAAAGTCATCCTTTATGAGCCTGGCGCCTATGGCGCCTGGACTGTTGTCCAACATGAGCCTGGTGCCAAAGGCGCCAGGACTGAGTCCAAAGGGCCCCTACCTGGGTCCGCTGGGACTTCCCTCGGGAACATGATGTCTGCCTCTGGGGTTGCTGGGCCCCGTCCGGCTCCTTGGGGGTAGGCATCATGACAGTCTCACGAAAAGCTAGATCTCCTTGCAGTCACGGAAACCTGGCTTAATGCTGCCTTCGGTCCATCTCTGGCCCTTGCTATACCTAATGATTATGCTATTATTAGATGCAACAGAAACACCACTCAAACGAAGGGAGGTGGACTCGCCCTCATATTCAGAAATACATTCGACATTAAAGTCATCCAGGACGCACAAATCCTCTCTGCCGAATCCTTGTCTATCAAGATACCTCTATCACCCAACCACACGGCAAATATGCACCGTATTTACCGACCACCAGGTCCCATCTCCTCATTTATAGAGGACATTACATCACTCATAACCACAGATACCAAACCCAACTCACAAACCATCTTACTTGGGGACTTTAACCTTGGTTTTAACGACCCTAAGAACACTAACGCCCATGACCTAGCCAACACCTTATCTGACTTGGGTCACACGCACATTATTCACAAGCCCACCCATAACAAAGGCAGAACACTGGACTGGCTCACCCACCTCAATTGCTCTATTGACCTCCTATCCAAATACCCATGTATTTGGTCGGATCATCACACAATAACTTTCTCTATCAAAACCAACACATCTCACCTGGCGCCTATCATCGCCCCAGCCACCAGCACGAGAAATAAGAAAGATATTACACCTGACAAACTCTTACCTATATTACTCCCCATCCTGAACAATATCGACTCAGATGCTGACCCCACAGTCTTAGTGGATATCTACAACCAGGCTATACTCAAAGCACTGAACACCATTGCCCCCCTAAAATTGCGGAAATCCAAACCACAGCGTCACCTTAACACCTGGTTCACGCCGCAGTTAAGAGAATTACGCAAAACTAAGAGAACCGCAGAGGCACATTGGAAAAAACACCCCACAGCATCCAATAAGACTGAGCTAACCATAGCATCCTCTAGTTACAAAGAAGCCATCTTTCTTGCTAAAAAAGACACATATAACAAAAGGATTACACAAGCGGAATCCAACACAAAGGAACTTTTTAAGATTCTGAAAGAACTAGAATCCCCTATCGCCCCCATAGACAAATGTGTTACAGATGCACTATGGTGTAGTAATATACAGAAAGCTCTATTAGACAAAATAGCTCGCCTACAATCTAAAATCAATGCAAAAAAATCCCTACTACTAGCTGACCCGGACTACAAACAACTACCTAACAAATCGCCTACTTTCAAGTCCACTTGTAAACCTTTCAGCTTCTCACCCCTCTCAATCTGGGAAGTAGAAAACATCATCAGGAAACTTAAACCTTCAAATTGCCAAGGCGATGCCTGCCCTGCCCCGATCATCAAAGCTGCTGCGCACGATCTGGCACCATTCATAACCAACCTCATCAATGCCTCCTTCAAAACTGGAGTAGTACCTGATAACCTAAAAGATGCTTGGGTCATCCCACTCCTTAAAAAACCTACTCTTGATCCAGTCAACCCGTCTAATTATAGGCCGATAACAACTGTACCTTTCCTATTACAAATACTGGACAGAGCAGCCTATTTACAAATACAGGCCTACCTAGAATCAAACAATCTCCTAGGACTTAGGCAATCAGGTTTCCGACCGAGGCACGGCACAGAAACTGCATTAATAGATCTCACTACCCAGATCCAAATCCTGAAAGACAATGGCAAACTTGCACTCCTCTTACTGCTTGACCTGTCAGCAGCTTTTGACTTGGTCAACCAACAAACACTCTGTCACCACTTGAAAACTGCAGCACACTTTTCTGACGCAGCCACGGCTTGGATCAGTTCCTTCCTGGCGAACAGAACCATGAGGGTCTTCTCTCCCACTGATTCTGCTGAACCCTCACCAGTACCCTGTGGAGTCCCGCAAGGCTCTTGCGTGTCCCAGACACTCTATAATGTATTCACAAAGCCCCTCTTTGATATCCTTGACTATCTGGGTGTCACGTATACCAATTACGCGGACGACACCCAGATACTCATTCCTATCTCGGGTAGTTATGAAACAGACAGCAAAACCCTTAATGAAATCGACTCAGTAATTCAAGCATGGATGGCACATCATGGACTCTGTCTCAATGACGAGAAAACCGAGTTGATCGTCCTTGGCACTCATGCCAAACTCAAAAATCTCAATCCCGCATTTAAATCCTTCACCATAGATGGCAATCTCATACCCGTGTCAAATAACAGCAAAACCCTTGATGTGTACATCGATGCCACCTTATCCTTCACCAAACAAACTAATGCAGTAGCATCTTCAGCCGCTTACACCTGTAAGCTGATCACTGCATGTAGGCCGTTTATCTCATCACCCAATTGCATTACTCTTGCTAGAGCATTAGTCCTATCTAAGATAGACTATTGTAATGCCCTTTACTTAGGTACTAGCCACAAAAATATCAACAAACTGCAAGTAATTCAAAACAATGCCATTAGGGCCGCCCTCAACATCCCTAAAAAGATGCACATCTCCGAGACCAGACGCAAAATACGCTGGCTCCCAGTCAAGCACAGAATTTCCCATAAAACGTTGGCCCATACACACAAAGCAAGGGCCAACCTTGCACCAGCCTACCTCACCAACCAACTTACACTTCACACTTCTTCAAGACCACTTAGAGCAGCACAAGCTAACACCATGTCCATACCGAGATTCAAACTTCATAACTCGGGTGGTGCTAGCTTCCCTGTACAAGCCTCTAAATTATGGAACACAATCCCTGAGCTTCTCCGAGCAGAACCATCTTTTAACCTATTTAAACACAACACGAAGTGTTGGCTTCACAACATGGACTCTATGACAGCCTAACCGCCTGCTCCCAGCATGATTGACCGTCACTGGCACATTCTTGTAAGTAATGTATTTATACTAGTCTATGTATGTACCCATTTGCATTACTAAGTTTGTACCTACCTGTAACTGTAATGTAACGTAACCCTTTTGACTGCTTTCAATTGTAACTGTAACCAGATCTAACTTATGCGCCCGTATGCCCGTGGCCTGGCAGCTCTTTATAAATAAAATAAATACAAATACAAATATCAGAGATCAGATGGTCTATGCCAGCCTCCGGGGTCCCTCTCTCCCCAGAGCATCACCGTAAGAGTGGAAATCTGTCACACTTCCAAGAGGCCTACTAATTATTTTACAGGTAAGCCGCAGCAGAATATGAAGAAGGGTGATCTTGTTTTTTGGTTGCTCATAAAGGGTGGGGTGCCCAATCATCTCTGGCATCACGAGACAGTATTCATAGCCAACTAGAAGATGCAAGGTGCTTTGTGTTCTGCCAGCAGGCAGATTTCTCTTTTAACAAATCAATGGCAGTGATAGAGTTAAGGTCAAGCCCAGGGTTACTAATGAGCCTTTTATAGTTTACAGCTACTGGGTTGCCCCAGATGTGCCAAGGGACAACACATCTAGAGGGGGATATTTATGACTATCCCTTAGAGTGTGTCCAGATTTTCACCCATTCGAGCGCAGGCATTACCCCAATCTTATCAGCAACATCCGGGTGCCTCACCTCTACCCTTAAGACAATTATTGATGTATTGCTGGGGCAGCAAGAAGATTCAGCAAGAATTTATTTTCTGCCTTAAGTGCCCCAGATATGGCTAATACACCCCATATCTCTGCTCTATATATTGTGCTGGTTAATGATCATGCAGTGTAGGCAATGAAGGGCCTCCTTAAGAGTTGACCCGGAGAATTGCCTACAGAATTTGACCCACCATTCCCAGCTCAGTTCATAGTTTGGGTAGCACTACCCTTATGCTCTTCCCAGAGGCAAGACTGTAAAAGATCTCAAACCCAGATAGTTCTATTTACTGACTGACTCTAGCGGGCTACACCACAGTATAACGCGTACCAGATGTTTTGTTCCCCTTCTTAGCTTCAGGACTTGACATTTCCTACAATTAATGACCAGTTTACATTCTGTGCAGAAGTGTTAACATTTTGTTAAACGTCAAATAAGACCTCATCCCATTCTTGAAAGCAAGACAACAATGTCAGCATTAAGGAGGAAAGGAAATTCCCTTCCCCCTTAACAGGTGAATTGAGATGCTTATGCCATAAGGACATCACCTATACATCGATTTACAAACAGAATATTAAGGGGGGTGAGGGGGTGCCTCGTTGACAAACTCCTCTGCAACCTGGAAATGGGTCAGCTATTTTGCCACCTTTTGCATACATCACCACTGCCCTATTTCCAAAATAGATTGATTTATTGCCCAGCAATAATTGGCCACCAAAGAATTGTTTAGAATCCTAAAAGAACTTGGAACCCCTGTCACTGCACCAGACACTTGCATCAAAGATAGCACTTGGTGTACCAAAATCCAAGAGGCTCTCCTCGGCAAGATTGCCACCCTCCAAATTAAAATCAATAGCAAACAATCAAGCCTACAATCCAACCCACAACCCAACCCTATCCACACCCTAAACCACCCCATCCCAGACTCTCTGACTCCTTTTAGCTTCTCTCCACTCTCCATTTCTGAAGTGGAAAAGATCATCACCAGCCTTAAACCGACCAATTGCCAAGGCGACCTCTGCCCGGCAGCTATAATCAAGGAAGCAGCTCATGACCTAGCGCCATTCATTACTACGCTCATCAACTCTTCCTTTAGCTCTGAGATCGTACCTGACAATCTAAAGGACGCGTGGGTCATCCCCCTATTGAAAAAACCTACCCTCGACGCTAGTATACCCACAAACTACAGGCCAATCACCACGGTCCCGTTTTTACTAAAAATCCTCGACCGTGCAGCATATCTACAAATTCAAGATTACCTTGAATCTAACAAACTCTTGGGACTTAGGCAATCTGGGTTCCGGCCACGTCACGGTACTGAAACTGCCCTCATAGATTTAAAAACACAGATTGAAGATCTAAAAGACAAAGGCAAACTTGCTCTCTTACTCCTCTTGGACCTTTCGGCGGCTTTTGATCTCGTCAATCATGAAATCCTTTGCCACCACCTTAAATCAGCTGCACACTTCTCTGATAAAGCTACAACCTGGATTAGCTCCTTTTTAGACAATAGATCTATGCGCGTGTTCTCTCCACTAGCATCCGCCCCACCTGCACCTGTCTCCTGTGGCGTGCCACAAGGATCTTGTGTTTCACCCACGTTGTATAACGTGTTCACCAAACCTCTCTTCGATATCTTGGACTATCTGGGTGTCACTTACACCAACTATGCCGACGCCACCCAGATACTAATACCTATCTCAGGTGACTACAGGGCTGACTCCCTCGCTATCAATGTCATCTACCAGGTCATCCAGGCGTGGATGGCTCAACACGGACTCTGTCTCAATGATGAAAAGACTGAGCTCCTCATTCTTGGTTCGCCACAAAAACGTACCAAACTCGACCCTGCGTCTCTTCCGCAGCGGCATATACCTGCAAGCTTATTACAGCCTGTCACCCTTTCCTCTCCGCAACCAATTGTGTCACCCTGGCTAGAACTCTTGTGTTATCCAAGATTGATTACTGCAGTGCACTGTACCTAGGCACCAATTGCTGCAACCTAAACAAGTTGCAAATTGTCCAAAACAATGCGATTAGAGCTGCCCTCAACATTCCCAGGCGCCAACACATATCCGACACCAGACACAATATTCGCTGGCTCTCAGTCCCACCCCGTATCTCCCTGAAAACCCTGGCTCTTACCCACAAATGCCTTCATAACCAAGCTCCCTGCTACCTGGCCAACCGATTTGCCCTCCACAACTCAATTAGACCCCGCAGAATGGCTCATTTAAACTGCCTTGTGGTTCCACGTTTCAATCTCCAAAGATCAGGTGGAATTAGCTTCCCTATCTTGGCAGCTAAACTCTGGAACACGCTTCCTAATGAGCTTAGAGCAGAACCCGCATTCCCGAGATTCAAACACCTTACGAAAACCTGGCTGGCCGCCCAGGACATTTAGCTCTGGGTTCTCTGCTTAATTTGTACATGTATATATAATCTGCTTGTCCTCTCATTGCTATTATTATACCTGTAAATTCTGTATTATACTTGTAAACTTTGTAATTATGGTGCTGTCTGTTTTTCATATGTTGTAACTAAGTGATGCGCCCGGTTGCCCCTGGGCCTGGTATGCTATACAAATAAATAAAATACAAATACAAATACAAATGACTGGCGTATTTCTTTAGCCTCAAGCACCTCCAACAGCATTAGTCTTTTGACCAGATCAAACATTTGTTTCAGATCTATGAACTCCAAATAGAGAGGTTCTTTTTAACCAACAAATACTTGGAGAGTATTAGCCAGAGCAAGAAACAGTGCTTTATTGTTTGTTTCCTAAATAAACCCTACTTTCAATAGCGAAAAGAGGGCCTCTTTCTCCAGCACTGATCCAAGCTTCTCTCTATCAAATGCTTGCGAAAAAACTCTTGGTCGCCGAATTCAGATGTAATATTAGTCTATAGTAGGGCAATTTAATATGTTTTGAGAATACTGATTGGTTAGTCATGCTATGTTGTGCCCGCTTAGTTTGAAGGTGTCCAAACTCTGAACACCTCTGTACTGGCATGCTAAATAATCAAACACTCTCATCAAATCCTGTTAGACTTCTCACAATTTCTCCCACCTCAAAGTCATGTGTCACTGCGGCCCTCTTGAAGGACCCCTCTCCTGCCAGCTGCAAGCGCAGTCACAGGGGGCTGCAAGGCTTTCTCTGCAGGAGAGGGAACCCGGCAATTCCATGGTAATATTTGGGGGTCGTCGCCCAACTTGACATGGACAGACACTTTCCTATTCTTCCTAACAATCCACCAAACCCACCAGAAGAATAGGCTGTGACGGTCCTAGAATCCCTAAATTTGCTGCAATATCCCCTGGGCCCTGCCATTCACCCATCTCAGGCCAGCTTGCTCTGTTATACTCTGGAGGGGATTTGTAAAAAATTAATAGGTGCCAGCACCCATAACTGCTCCCCGCGGTGTCGACATGTTTGGGGTTACACTACAGCTCGAACCTGCTTATTGTGGTTGAGGAATGCACTATTGCCACTTCATAATTAAAGTGAGTCTGAGACAATGGGCCTCATTACACGGTAGGCAGTAACCATGGCGCTATTAGCGCCATGGTTGCCGCCGGTACCATACCGAGTTCGCCATGGTGAATGGCGGAATTACCGCCACATTCCAAGGTGTGTGGGGGCGGTAATTCCCCATTCACCATGGTACTTCCCCATTTCCATTTGAGCCCCCATAGGGCTCAATGGGAATGGGGAAGGCGGCAATTATGGTACCGCAAATTGCGGTAATGAGGCCCAATAAGTGTTGGGGCTCAAAAATAAGTGCCAAGGCTGAGCCCTGACAAACACCCCCACAAATTAAGCACTATGCTTGTATCGTCCTCCACCTTGGCATTAAGCCTGGAGCATTCGGGTACGGCCCTGCCTATGTCCCTCTAATTTAAACTATTGGTAGACTCAGTGGATCCTCCAACGATTCTCTGAAATATGTATTGATTAAAAATAAGTAATTCCATTGTAAATGTTTCTAAATAAGGTTTGTAACCTATTATGAAGGATGTATCAGAACTGCACTCCATGGCCCTCATTACGATACTGGCGCTAAACCATGGCTCTATTAGCACCATGGTTGGTGCCGGTATCGTAGCGAGTCCTCCAATGTTCAATGGGGAATTACCACCCCATTCAAAGGTTGGCGGGGCAGTAATTCCCCATTGAACATTGGCCCTTCCCCATTCCCATTTTTGCCCCATAGGGCTCAATGGGACTGGGGAAGGCGGTAAGTACGGTACCGTACTTACGTTGAGAGTCCCTTTGCGGGTCCCTACTTTAACGCCTGGTCTAGACCAGCCGTTCAGGTCGGGTCCCACAAAGGGACCTCGTAGTAAGGCGCTAAGTGGTTAACGGCGCTGCAGCCTTTTACAGCGCCGTTAACCACTTAGCGCCAGGGTCGTAATGAGGCCCTATGTCACTTTGATCTGTACCATGAAATAAATGTACCCAGCTGTCTCATTACAGTCGAACCATTCGAAAGGCTGTCTAGCCACGGTTCTGTGCAGTATGTATGTATTAACACACATGAACACTTTTTGGGCTCCACCATTTTATAACTAAGGATATCCCAGAAACCAACCCGGGATACCCCGTGAACTAAACCATATAAAACTCTCTACTATGGATGACGTTCAGTGTTTTTAAATCTCTTCTATGAATATTCTATCGTTCTTAAAGAATCATCAAGTGATCTACGATTCGGGGACCACACACTTCTTATGAAGGTCAATAAAAGAAAAAATAGTTCCTCTCTGAAATGTGGCCCCAAATTCCTTTGAAACAACAAAATCATCTCTGAAATGGGCAGCAGTCCCATACACCCCATGCCTAAGGACAGAAGCCCCCATATGCTATGAGGAACCTCCTGTGAAATTTGTCCTCTGAGGTCACCCATTAAATGGTACCAAAATAAGGATCAGCCTCCACACTGAAATTGTGGAGCCCAATAAGTGTTCATGTGTGTTAAAACATTGTTTCGAATAACACTTCGGGAAAAACTTTGAAGTTCAATTCATCGCCTCCCTGAATGTGATCCAGTATGTATGTATAACATTTAAATAAATATATTGAGCACAGTCGCAGCCAGAAGGCACCTGGGTGCTAAAAGCTGAACAGTAGAGGAAAACCATACATATCGTCCACCTCCTAAGAAAAAAAGTGTTTAAGGACCTTCCAGAAACGGATGTGGTCCGGCATCTGCCGCAAGTGTACCGCTAAAGAGTTCCAGAGTATAGGAACCAGAACTGAAAAGCACTGACCCCCCCTGCTCGAGCTTTACAAAAACGCAGAATATGAGCGCAGCACGCGAGGAGGCGCATAACGGTTTCCGTTATGCGGTTTCCAGTATCAGGAAATCAGCGCTTACAGCATGGGTCTGCAACCTTTGGTTCTCCAGAAGTTTTGGACTTCAGCGCCCATCAGCCCTCGCCAGCACAATCAATGGGGAAGGAACATGTGAGTCATGGTCCAAAACATCTGGAGAGCGGTAGGTTTCAGACACCTGGTTTACAGTGTCTAACGAATGATGTTCATAGGTTGATAATGCTCACAATCTATTCTTATCTCAATAAGCAGGTCTTTTTTGATTATTTTGCCAGGTCTTTATCTGCACCCAAGAAGGAGCAGCATGTGGTCGTTATATGCACTGCTCCTTATCATCTCCAGAGCGGAAGGAGGACCATGGTATAAAGGATGGCTCCTCTCTGGGAAATGTCCAGACCCAGACGTGCAGGAAGCCTTTGATATAAACAAGGTTGGTATTCACAATATGACCTTTGGGAGAATGCAGTGGTGCATCGACTGACACCACAGGCCCTTATGAGAAGGAAAGTGGAATACACTTTATACTGTTTTGCCCCAAATATTGTCTGATCAGAAAGAAAATTCTCAATTGTAAGATCTAGATGATTTGTATAACGCAGACCCGCTTTTTTCTACCTTTTATTGGTAGTGGAGCAACCATCGTACTGGGCACTTTGTTTGAAACAAAGCACTAAATCTATATGAAGAAAAGACTACACGTGTTAAAGCAAAATGGGGCCTGGCTGTGAAATAACTGTAACATTGTTTGTTTTTCGCTATGGGTAGAGGGGTTGTCAGTATTCTGTTGCTCTAACTTCATGGCTAGACCAAGGAGAAGAGTGCCAGGCATCTATGGTACAGTTAGACCATACATTAAGAATAAAGACATTGCTGGTCTTATACATAGTCGCAGATTGTTTCAATAACTGCCAGACTTTGGAAGACGTTTCAAAGGTTTTCATTTTTAGATGTTAAAATGCCATTTTTGTACTCAGGACAGGGAATAGGTCAGGGTGTAGACAGGGACTACGAATGTGCTTCCTTCTCTCGTCTGCCCTGGTCTCCCTCCACCCTAAACCAGGCGAGCCTAACCCCAGTTCCTCCCCCTAGCGATCGGTAACAACTATTGTATGACTCTGGCTGTAGCAGATGGGCCTAGGGGGAAAAGCCTTATCTATCTGGCTCTCTCCAGAGTTCTTTTAGAGGTGTCCTAACCTAAAACACCCCAAGTTTGTCGATGGGATTTGATGGTTTTCTTATGCCGGTAACAAGACACCCTAGTCTGTTTGCTCATTCACATACTCTCTTTCTCTCCACTCCTTGATCTAAATCTCTCTCCTTTTCCCCCTTGCTACTCTCACCCGCTCCTCACTCTGCTCTCTCTCACAATCAATACCCCATCTGTATTCTGCACCAAATTTGCTACCGAATCTTCAGCAATCGGCTCCACCATCCATCCTCCAACTGGTCTCTCGGTCCACCTCCACACCTCCTGACCTCTCCCAAGCAACCCAGACTCTGCCTTAATACACTCCTCGTATACCCTGTTTGTTTCCTGATTCTAACTCCACCCATCCCCATTGGATTCAGTACTCACATGACTCTGTGGGACAATGTGAGCCTAGCTTTTCCCCGGGGGATGTGATACACAAAACCTTCACAGCTACTCCCCTTTCAGTCTATGTTTGCCGTATTGCAGTCAGGTGATCAGGCTGCTTATTTTTCTAATATTTTATTTCCCTGTGTTGTTGAGTTTTGCTGCCAGTTTGGTTTGGGAAGGATTTCTATATCCCTCCTGCTCCCCTTCGGTCCCTTCACACTCTTAATTTGTTTTGTATTGCCCTATTATTCGCCTGGGGTACGCCTGGGATTGGTAGGTCGGGTGTTTCATCTCTGTTTGGCAGGAGAGACCCCAGTTCAACTATTTCTGTTCTAGATTCAGTTCCCCTGAATCCAGTCCGGGTTTTCTTGGTGGGGATCAGGTGCATTTTCAGAATTGTACTTCTGGAAGAAACAAAAGCGAACTCTGGTCCAAAGTTGTGGGACAGAGGGTAGTACCATTGTTAACACCTCTGTCACAAGTATGGGTTTCATGGACTGAGACCACCACTCAACTCCCTCACCCACTTCTGGGAGGGAGTCCTTCCTCCCTGCCGACAGTGTCATGACTGTGACCCAGACACAATATGAGAATTTTGACGCCCTGGTTGCTTTGATTGATTATAGAAATATGAAAGACTGTAATATTCTGATATTAGTGGATTTTAGAATTGAATTTTACCTGTCGCTTGCTAGTGGTCTGTTAATGGAATTGATTTTGTTTGTTAGAAGGAACGCTATATAATCAAAGAATGTATCTGTTTCACACTGACAATTTTGCAAATAGTTATATTGGTATTCTGATCTGATTAGTTGATGGAGTGGTGTATCATTTAATGTAGTGTGGATGGGTGATTTCCCGAAATATAACTAATTGATTGGTTCAGGTACAGTTTTTAACCAGTGTGGGAGGGCAATATTGGTTTTGTACCATGTTTGCCCCTAAAGAGCAAGAAATAGGGCAACCGGTTTATGAGCATTCCTCGTCTGACCTTTCACATTTATAAAACTGAGTATATCTGTTTACTCTACTCCTCATTTGTCAAGGTTCAAAGGCCATGCAATCAGGTTACTTCAACTATGCCTTGGTGCAAAAATGTATGGAGTATGACTGCAAATGTGTTATATAAATGACTAATTTGCAGGTCTGTAAAAGCTCCACAAAAACACATATTGGCCACTCGTGGGACAGACACTCTCTCTAGTTCTTTAGCCTCTTAGTCACAGAGTGCATACCTTTACTACCCACAACCTCTAACCTCCCTGTACCGCTGCTATGTGTGGAGGCTGTCTATGCGGAATTGCTCCCTCTTCAAGTTCCTCCTTCCGGGGGCTAGAACCTCACCCTATCTAGCTACCTCTAGCTCTTTCTGCTCTCCCCTCCCCCACACACTCTGAGGTCCAATCTCGCCTCCCCCTCTCTGTGCAACCTCTCCATTTCACTCCTTCACCCGACTCGACCCCCATCACTGGAACTGCCTACAGTATGTTCACCATAGGCTTCAAGAGTGTCCTGAAGAAACACCCGTATTCCCTGGAAGCAGCACCAGAGCTGTCTGGTGGAATCACCCCTCCCCCACCACACCCTGTCCTGCTTTATCACATGTGGATAGACTTAAGTAATCTAGTAACATATTTAATCACTCCTAAAGTTAATTTTGTATTACTGTATGTTCTTGTTGGATTTTTTTTAAATGTATTTATTTGTAAGATTTATACAATGAAAACCAAGCAGTTCAATAAAATAAACAATAAATACCAAACAATGAAATAAGATGCAGAATACTATATACATAATAACAAGCAAAGAACTAGTATAAATTCATAAAGTCATCCCAAATCTTTCCATGTAATCGTAATTTCCCTTGTCTCTTGTAAATCGTCCTTTCCACATTTGCAAGACCCGACATCCCCTCAATCCAATCCTCAACAGCAGGTGCAATCCGAGTTTTCCAGTCCCTTAACACCATCTTCTTGCCCAAAGCAGCTCCACGGAGCAAAAAAATGTTCCTAGAGACTGAGAAGTCCTCAAGCAACTCACCACCTCCCAAAATCATTGTTTTGAAGTCCAAAGCAACATCCAAATTCAGAACACGCAAACAGATGCAACAAACATTGTGCCAAAAATCCCTGTACTCGCACACAGTCCCATAGTAGATGTTCCAAACTACCCAATCCATTCCCACAACACCAGCATTCATCCGAATCCGCCATTCTTCTCTTGAACAATCGTTCCAGACTCCAAAACACTCTATTGAGGATCTTAATTTGTCTCAATCATTCCTCCAAATTAATAGCACAAAGCTTAACATTAGCACACATCTCCAACCACATCTCGGGCGTAATCTCACACCCCAATCTCCTGCCCCACTCATCTCTCAATTCAGAATTCTCCTTATATGCAGACACAATACTATTGTATATCCTGCTAGCAACTGAGCCACAACCTGGATCCCTCTCCTTAAGAAAGAGATTCCTCATTGTACCCCCTTGCTCTGCCACATCACTTACACATCTTTTCAGTTTCCTGAAATCATCAACTAGGACATTTTCAATGTTAAATTTCTCACACAACTCTCTCTCTCCAATCCACTCACCGTCCACAAAGACATCACCAATCCAGAACACTCCACTCAGAAACCACTCTGGCCAGAATAGAGTCTTACCCCCAACAGAAATCAACGGATTCAGCCAAATGGAGGCATGAGTGGTTTTCAAAGCAAACGATCCTAGTAATTCATGAATATTTCTACACGTCTCTCTCAGAAAAACTGTCAAAGGCATTTTCTTACATGACTTGTTTGTTGCTGTGAGAATCGCCCTAGGAGCCCAGCAAACTCGCCTCTGCAATTACCCATTTATCAGGTGGATCTTTCAAAAAGGGTATAATAAAATGACTGGAAAAAGCTAAATGATACGCTTTGAAGTTTGGTACGCCTAGTGTCACGACCCTCAGCCCTGATCCCCACTGGCAAGCCCATTGGCCAGGTGGAATTAGGGCTCGGATCACTAATAAGGCCTGGCATCCACTTCTCAGGCCCTCTTGGGGCCAGTCCTGGTGCCTTTGGCACCAGGCTCATCAGTAAGGAAAGACATCTGCTTGAGGAACTACTTTATTTAAGCTTCCAGCCAACATGGAGGCATCCACATAGCTTGATTCCTAGAAATAAGCTATGAGGTCTAGTGTTTTGGGTGTGGTAGCCTAGGGACTACTTTACCTGGACTACTTTACAGTGGCTATTTAAACCACACCCGAACAAGACAACATGCTTCGCGTTACTTTGCTTCTAGCAACGTGACACTCACCGTGTCCAGCTTTCTCACGAGCCTGGTGAATTCCGGACCTACAGAAAAACCAAGAACATCATTAGCAGCAGAATCTTACCTGCATTCATCATCCTTCACTGCTCGCAGCTCCTGAGCAGCTCTGTTGGTGGAGTTCACCGCCCGGATCGAAGGACCTGAGAAAAGGAGGAAGACATCATTAAAGGAGGTAGTGGAGACATTACAACCACAAAGCGCTTGAAGACTTACCTGGTTGGTTGCTTTTCGGCCGACAAAGCGCCGGAACTCCATCGGCCCTGGGAACTCACCGCGACCTACGGAAAGAGAAAAGCACAGGTCAGTGAGGACAAGACATCGCTGTGCTACGCAAAGCGCCTCCTTACCGCATCATAGCGCTATAGTGCGCCATCATCTCCCGGAGAGAACCAGCATATCCAGTTCTCCAAGCAGACACTCCGCGCTCCTAGGGAGATAATAAAAGAGACATTTAGAACAGAGAAAAGGCATGCAAGAATTACAACGCCATCAATCGCAATAAGACCTACGTGAAAGACACTACAAGGGCAGCAGTCAGTGAAGTAACTGGACCGCCCGCACCCACAAAAGATAATGCGCCCCTCCCCAGAGAGCAGGACGGAGAGCCCACCGATTCCGACAACCAGGTGAGAAGAGAACCTGGAGGGGCTGGAAACACAAGGGAGGTGGGGGAAAACTTACCTTGGTCGCCCAGTCCTAATAGAGCCTTCATTTCCAGGCGGAATCCCATCGACGCCGAGACCACACCAGGGAATCATTGGGAAGGGCACCAACGACCAACTGGCTGGGTGGCGTCCCCGTGGATACCAGGTGAGCGTAACACCTAGTCCCCCCTTTTCCACAGGTAACTGAAGTTTCCATAATTTTAGCCGTGGCGGCTTATCATCCCAAAGAAAGGACTGTAACAAGCCATCAATTTTCTTCCAATAGAATTGACTAATCTTCACCGGAAGCATACCCAGAACGTAATTAACTTTCGGAGCAGCATTCATTTCTAGAGCGTTCACCTTGCCCCAGAGAGACAAATGAAGCAGAGACCACCTTAAAATGCTCATTTTCAAATCACTACACACTTTGTTCATATTCACCCCTGCCATCTCATCTACCAATGGGGTCAGCCATATACCCAGATATTTCAGTTTTCTGTCACACCAATGAAAACCAAGTCCAGTAACCACATTTTTATCACAGTATCCTGATATTGGTAACACCTCAGATTTAGACCAATTAACCTGGTATCCCGCTACAGCATGAAACCTGTCCAATACATTTAACAAGGCAGGTAGGGACACAGCCAAATTCCGCAACAAAAGTAGCAGATCCTCCGCATAAAACCATAACTTTTGTTCTGCACCATGAAAGTTCAGACCCTGTATTCCCGCATCACACCTCAAGGCGATCACCAACAGTTCCATGGCCAAAACAAATATCAGAGGGGACAGAGGACAACCCTGTCTTGTTGTTAATTATTGTATGCCGTTGCGGGCCCTTCTTGCTGCCCCGATGCCTCCAATGCAGCACCTGGCTAATGCATCTCTCCATGCATCTCTTTCATATTGACGTAAGGCACCCAAAAATGACATTGCCCAAAGTCATACACTCATTTAAAAAGCTTCTTGACAAGTTCTATGCTGGTAAGACAGCTCAGCAGGTCTAGCGCTTGCTACTGGGATCTATGTGTGATCTGCAGGTCGCAGGTCCATACCCCGCACGGCCAACTCAGCCTTTCATCCTTCCGAGGATGATAAATGAGTAACAACTTTGGTTGGGATGATGATGATGTATCTAAATATATAAATAATACATCATTATCATTCTACTCTCTATCTAAATAAATACATATACATACAGAACATTCTAAGAAAGGACTTCAAGCAACCAGTATAAATACCACAGATAAAAGACTGAAAATAGAAGTTATCATCAAAACGATTCTGATTAGTTGTTCTACTCAGAGCTGTGCAAACCTGAGGCCTGAACGATCTACAACTAGATGTCTTTAAGGACAATCACAGTGTGTTTTCTATATGTACTGCTTGTGTGGTGTCATCAAGCTACACAGGACTAGTTGTGATAAAAAAAAAAAAGCATTCATGTATACACAGGGGTGCCATAGTGAAGGGGCTCAGATAAGTCGTAAGGGGATGTGTGCACTTGGAGCCAATTCTAAGCTCTTTCAGCTTAAACCTAATTTCCCCATGGGATTGAATAAGGCCCTCTAGGATGCAAGTTCTCACTCAAAAAGGCAAATGAGGGGCGGTACACCCCATTGTGAATGCCAGCAGAGCCCTGACATGAACCAAACAAACATATTCACAAACAGAAAAAGTGGCAATAGCAATACAGTGGGGCTGCCGCCATTTCCGTCTACATTCGTGACGCATCACAAGCCAGTTGTGCCTCTTTCCACTGGACCAGCATCACATTCCCCAACACAAATAGAAAAAACTGCCTCGCCAATAGGGAGAGTATCAGTTTCATCTTTTGTGGGGGGCCACAATCCCAGACAACTATTTGTCCAGGCACCCAGAATCAGCCACCAAGGAAACACAGCACACTGAAGGACATGTCAGACTGTTGTTGCAAGGTGCCAGGCCAAAAGCTCTGTCTCTACAAGAAAGACAAACAGCGGCACAAGAGGAAACTTGCTTGCAACCAGTCATACAAGCTCATAGAACTGGACAATAGAAGAATATATCGGAAGAAGACGGCCATTGCACATCAACCACGAAAACCGAGCTACAGGCACTCGTAAAAACATGGCAAGGACTGTCTGCATCGCAGGAAGGGGTTCGTCTCAGAGATTGCTACCTTGTGAAACCGCATTCGCGCTGAACCAGAGTGGTGCATCTTGCTCACGTAGGGCATCAAGGAATAGTGAAGACCAAAGCCAGAATCTCTAAAGTAGTATTTACATGTAATGGAATGCTGTTGTTCTGGAAAGGACTGCCCCATTGAGCTCCCTGTATAATGGTTGCTTAGAAATTTTGATCCTGAGCAAGAGGGAGGGTCATGTCTCAGGCAAACTCTGAAGTCTGGGTCAGCCCAGCAACATCTACAAGGGGCCAGTTTGGAGGTAGCATGGAAGAGAAAAGGCACAGTGCTTTCTATCTTCGGGGGGTGAGGGGGCAACAGGAGGTTGCCTCGGGTTGCCATGGGAGGAGGCATGGGAGTAGCCTGCCGACACCATCAAAATCCACCTCCCCACTGCGGGAGAGTGCAGGAGATGGAGATCCGTGAATGTACCAGCCCAGGCACACCATGAAAACCAGCACTCAATGCGCCCCTGCCCCCTTCTTCAGAGTGATAGTGAGGGGAGGTCGAGATGGTGCACCAGCCCGCAAGAACATAGCAGGCATGTTGTAGAACTGCATAGCAGTGGCGGATCCCCTGGCCTTAGTCGTGGTGGTGGTGGCAGAGGCCTGGGCGAAGATCTGGGGAGGATCCTGCCTGCACACTTGTGGCAGAGAGGTCTGTGAGGTACCTTGTCAGAGAGAAGAGTGCACTAGATGCAGCCCACTATAAAAAGGTGCAGGGGCTGCGGGAGAGGGTCTGAACCGTAGCAAGGGGTGGCCCAGGAACAGACGAGGACTGAGAAGCAGGAATGCCCTCCTGCAATGGAGTTGGGTGAAGGTGCCCGAATGCGGTGGGGGAGCCAACGATGCTGGAACAGCAGGAGTGGGCAGAGCCGTAACTAGGATTGTCTAACAAGTGAGGCCTGAAGCTAATGTAGTTGGACCCACCGCGGCGACATAACCATCTGTAAATGCCTACACAGCGCCGCAGAGTGGGCATTTACAGATTTTGGGTGGGCCTTGCCTGCTCATGCCCTACCATGTCTATGCCACAGACAGTGAGTGGTCCCACATGACACTTGTGGTGCCCCACCAACGAAGAGCAGTCACATTACAGAGGAGCTGGCTCTGGATGATGCGCCCGTTCCCCCCACTCAGCAGTGGTGGAGGGGAATGAGGCCTCCCAGAAGGAACCCAGAATGAGCCCAGAAGAGGTGTGAAGCCGAAGTGGAGGGCCCTGAGGTGGAGAGCAATGGATGGGATGTTGAAACTGGTGCCACAGCACTGAGGCGAGCGTCGACTGGGTGAGGAAGCCTGACCTCAGACTCCTTTCTCCCTGTTAAGGTCGGGGCACGGCTAGGTGGAGCTAAGCATAGCTTGTGTGCACAAGCCATTGTCAAGCGTTACATCCAGAGGCGTTTCTAGTGGGGGCTGAGAGGGATATAGCTCTGGGACTTTTGGTTGTAAACCTGGATAGAAGCTCAGGGCCTACAATAAAAGGCTAGCTAGCCCTGAGTCCCGACAGTGCTGACGTTAGCATAGCCCCGGATCTTCTCTAGAACTAGCAACACGGACAGTGGGAGCGAGCATGCCCAGGAAGGGGGGCTGGGATCTCCAGACAGACAGCCAAATACCCCAGAGACAGACTGCGCCACTTGTTTATACTAAGAGTGGGAACTGCAGTGAGTCACAGAAGACAGTGGCGACTTTTAGTTGTATGTTACTAAAAGTGTGATATCTTTTTTCAAAGTTATTAAATGATTGTAGAAGGTGGGAAAGGGGGCGTTCTGCAGAGCTGCTGCAACACCTATAAAGGAAGCTGATTTAACACTCAAGTCACTGCTCCAGCCGAGCCTCCAGGGCTCTCTTTGTGCCTCAAGTGTGAGGCTGGCTCTGCAGCTGAGGTGTCAGCCTTAGTGAATGGCCAACAAAGTAAGATCCAGTTACATGAGGTTATTATAGTGACCATTAATTGGCTACTCACCCCTCCAGATGGTTCCTCTGTCCTCCCCCCAAAGCTCTTGGTATGTTGGTAGAGGATGAAAGACCTTGCTTGGTTTATATCCAGTGCCACCTGGGGCAGGTGTTTCTCATCAGTTGCCGATCAAATAGATCTCCTCTGCCCGCCTGCTCTCCCAGGGACTAAGAAAGATTGCCTGAGTGTTGTGTGATTTGTTCTGAGGTGTCAAGGTAATTGCGCATTGCCTTGCACAAGGGTATGCACCTCAGATGCCTTTTACGCAGAACCAGAGTGATGACGTCCATCTGGAACTCGAGACTGTGCCTCTCTCCTGCTAACATCCATTTGTATTGCATGTTGCTTGCCATGCCCTACTCTCCACAGATGTTTTAGGTGGCTGTGTGAAGAAGTGTTCCCCGCCCCCTGCCTGATTTCTGATCCCTTTCACCCTTGTGACACTATAAACGAAACAGTGATAGGTGCAATTAATCTGAACCACTGGCACTGCTCTGGGCAACCTTCCACACCGCCGTTTTTTTACCTCGTCTGAGCCATTGAAAAGGGGTCCATCCATATGCAAATCAGCCAGGTACTGCCACCAATGGGAGCAGCGCAGCCCAAACTGCTAGGCCAGGTGCCCTCTGCAAGGACATGACATCCATCTGGAACTCGTTGATTCTGCCCCTCTCCTGTAACATCCATATTTATTGCAGGTTTTCTTACCATGCCCTCCTCTCCACAGCTGGTCTACGTGGGGGTGTGAAGAAGTGTTCCCCTCCCTCGCCTGATTTCTGACCCCTGTCACCCTTGTGACACCAGCAAAAACTAATGTTGTAGTGTGTGCTATATAAGAAGTTAAATAAAGGAAGACAAGAATCATGTGTAACTCTCAAGATGTGTTCTTCAAAAAATATGGACGCTTATTGTCAATCCAATCAGTTTGCATGGTTGCATTTTGGGATTTGACTCAGCATTGACACTTTCTCAAACCTTTTAACTGTCGCTCCCAATAAATGAACTGCACATATATTTAACTGCACCCGAGCACTATGACCAATGCTATTTAACCTACTACTAATTCTGTGCATAAGTAGAATTTCAAAAGGCCTTCTAGGGTACACATGTTTACACAATCAAGTGGACTAAAATGCAGGAAAACTATGCAATGAAAGCAGGATTGGACCAATAGGCAATGCGTCTCAAATACTGTATTTTGTTATAACTGCAAGCACTGCACAGAAGATACAAACACAGTGTTTGCTATTTTTCCCCAGTACCTTGGAATATGGTATGAAATAGCAAAAAACCCAACAATATTTCAGACCGGACGATGCACTCAAGCAACGTATTCACTGAAGTCGAATGGAAAGATGGATGTTCAACATGAAGAGATTTTGTAAGTACTTCCAAGTTTGTTGAGAGGATGGGAGAGCACAGAATTATTGTCGAACTAGATATGATACCATTTTTCATGACTCCTGAAAGTTGCAATAATGTTAGCCTTGTAGGGTTCTCAAGATGAATCTGAACACTGCATAACCTTTAGAAACACCAATGTGCCAGATGTTTTTGCAGTGAAACAAAATTGTCTCCAAAGCCCATTGAGTCACATCAAACCAACAATACTTTTGTAACAACCTCTTGGCCCATATCATCTCACATGGCTTTGTTTGTTGGCTATTGTACTCTCCCACTAGATAACCTTTACAGACTGTAAACCCAAAGTCACATTCTACCTTGCTGGGACTCAGCCGTTTGAAACTAGATCAAACACACTGATGTACTTGAATCTTGTGTAATTCTATGTGTATTTACTTGAGGGAGGGGTACCACCTGCAACTGACCTCAGGAGACAGTTTGCGGGCTGGGCCGCCCTGATCTATCCTTGCAATCCCCTTAAATTCTACACTGTCTAACTCAGATACATTCTCTGGTGCTTCGGATGGTAGATATGCGTATATAGCATCTCCACCCACCCCACAGGGCTGGCAGCGAACGACAGGAAGTGTGCCTCATACGGGCCTCTCAACTTTGCTAATGGATTGGTTCTGATAACATGCGTACCCCTACTCACTGATGACAAACCATGATACTGAATGCAAACTGTACCACTAAAAGTCGCACAGGAAATTGAAATACAAATGATGACTTGTCAATCAGATGATTTATTGTGTTATATAGTAGATATCCTATCTACTATAATTATATGCATGTCTTGTTATCAGTTCTCTTCAACACTTTCTCTTCCGGGCTGTCTTAGATCCTTGGCAGAGATCTGTATTGACTGGTGTAGGGGAGGCATGGTATCACAAGTATGACACTGGGCCTCATTACGAGGTTGGAGATAGCCTTACTGGTTTTACCGGCATGGCTACCCACAAACTTGGCTCTGGCTTCAGCACCCGCGAAAGGGGAATCACCAGGCCCTTCCGACCTCGGCGGACCCAGTAATTCCCCTTGCGCGGGTGCCGGTACGTCCCCATTCTCATTTGAGCCCCCATAGGGCTCAGTGGGAATGAGGAGGATGTAGCAGTGGTACCGTTCATAACGGTGCCATTCCTACCATCATGTTCTGCTCGCGGGTGCCGGTACAGCCACCTGGTCAGACCAGGTGGGTGCTAGGGCACCTGCGAGCAGAAGTCCTAGTATGGTGGTATGGTAGCAACGGTGCCGGTAGCGATACCAGCACCGTTGTTGCCTTACCGCCATACACCTAATGAGGCCCACTGACACAATGGATACAATTTGTAAAACCGTTATTGAAAATGTTGGGGCTGGAGAAACTCCTACTTTGCCCTGTAACTAAGATGGGAGTAGTCTCGACCATCAAACGATAAACCAAACAGTCATAGTGGAGTCCGTCAAATCAAAATGGCCTATGCTAATAAAACCTAAGGCCTGCCCTACCTCTTGTAGAAAAAGTGTAAAAAGGAGAAATGTATGCAAATGAAAAATCAGTGTTCAAAGAATAAATGCGGTTGAACCAGCTGTCCTCCCCACGTTAAACCTCACGGAGTAAGGCTGTCCCTGTAGGCAGGATGATAAACTGTGGCTCGGTTTACAACACTATAAACAGTTCCAAACCGTGGACTGAGGCCCGCCTGGCCTTCACATTAAAGTCTCTTTACTCGATTTCCAAAATAATACTTCAACACAAAGTTCACAAAGGTCCCCCCTGTCGGGCTCAGACCTTTCACCACACAGTTCAAGTAGGTCCCCCTCTGTCGGGCTCAGACTTCTCACATCAAAGTTCAACACAAATTGCAAGGGGGCTCCCTTCCCCAAGCTTATTATACTTTGGGTCTCCGTCAATCGGGCTCGCACCACTTTCGGATGTTGAAGACTTTCAAATGTGCGTGGCTCTCCTTACAGACCACTGCAGGACCACTTTGACTCAAAGTTCACGTTTGCTCTTGCTTACTTCACTTTTGCTGTTCATTCGCTTTAATGCTTCAAACAATGTAACTTTTACTGAGACTTTCGAGTGGGCTATTTCCTTTCGCTGAACCACTCCGTTACAGTAGGGAACCCCTGGGGTTTTCAGCCCGCTGCTCTCGTCCCTTGGTCTGTTGCTTTGTTCCAGTAGGTGTGCCTTTATCCCAGAAGTTCTGCTCGTACTCATGTCCCGCCTTGCTCAGAGTGTGTCTTTAGCTGTTGCCTTTTATTCAGGTGAGGAGAGCTAATTGGCATTAGGTGTATGCACTTAGAGTAAAGTGCCTGACTTCTCCTGACCGATTAACAGGACATGTCCAGTACGATGTGAGAGAGTTAGTCTGATTACTCTAAGTCACCCTCTTCCTCGGCCCAGTGTTTGTGTTAAAAGGGGGGGGAGTTGGGACTTTGGAAAATCCTAAAAAAAAGGATGAGTCAGATAAACAAAAGAGGGGGGAATATCGTGTCTCACCATCGGTTACCTCACCCACACTCCCAGAAGAACCCTCTCCCAGGTGATCCTCCTGCACTGATCCGCCCTAGGGTCTAGATCCAAAAGGTGATGGCCGTGCCCTGGCCACCCAAATGAGAGATTTCTGGGTACTAGCGGGCGCAATACCCTTGGTTTCTCACACTGGGGACTCACACGGGGGAAAGAAGCAGCGTTTTCAGCATGAAAAGAACTTTCCTTCTTGGGGGAAATGCTTCTAGCTGGGAGATAAATGCAGCCAATTGCAGAAGTTGTGGGATGTTCGCATGGACTGTTCCAATCATAGGAAAAGCTCATCTGCATTTGAGATGGAGACTGACCTTAAGAAAAAGAATTAGGCACCAACGCATTCAGATCCTAATGGGGGAACTAAGGAAGAAGGATGGGCACAGTGCTCGTCCCTGACAGACACTATGGGCCTCATTACACGGACGGCGGTGGACCAAGGTGCTATTAGCACCTTGGTCCATGCCGGTAAAATACCGGCACCGCCTTGGTGGAAAGGGGAATTACCGCCCTATTCCAAGGTTGGTGGGGCAGTAATTCCCCCTTCCCCCATTGCCCTTCCCCATTCCCATTTTTGCCCCATAGGGCATAATGGGAATGGGGAAGGTGCTAATTACGGCACTGCAAATTGCGGTACCATAATTAGCTCCCTGGTCCCTTTGCCGGTTGGTTTATAACGCCTGCAAAAAGCAGGCGTTAAATTCTCCAACCCGCGAAGGGACCTCGTAGTAAGGCAGTAAGGGTTAACGGTCACCGGTCCCATTAACGGTGACCGTTAACCCTTACCGCTGTCCGTGTAATGAGGCCCTATGTCTTGCTAAAAGGATGCCACCTTTCCCCGCACTAGCAGAGAGGGGACCCTGATACCTTGGGTATCAGGGTCCTTTACCTTGTGATACAGGAACCTTCCCTGAAGAGACAAGAGAGAGGTCTCCTCTTGGTGCTCAAACTTTTAATTCCTTCTCAAGTCAAGACACTCTCCTGGGCTGCACAAACACACACATCTACTGAACAGACCAGGCTGCTTCTCTATCTAATCCTGCTTGCTATTGCTACAGGAAATTACATTAGGCCTTGAACTGAAAGAGAAACCCCAGCGCAACATAGGCTTCCATTAACTTACAAGAAAATCCTGACTGTACAAACAGAGCTAAATTTACCATTCTCGGCAAGAAATTAAAACCTAAGGCCGTACTGCCTCGTGAGCCCATTTACTGGGACTTCCTCGGGCTACTCCCAGCACCTGCCTGGCACAGCTATCATTCTTTTCGTCTAGCTATTGTCAGGGTCAAAGTCATACATTCACTGTATGTGTGACTCTAAGCAGAGCAAAGGTGCATCCACTCTCGGAGGTCCTCATCGCTGGCTCTACCCCTGAGTCCTCAGGTTGGTCCTCCGCCTTCTGGCCGGATGAACTTGGTCCCTTGTCATCTCGACCCGTAGTGGTTAAATATCTGTATGTTAAGCTCTCCGCGTCTTTGTCTATGCAGGCTCAGGTCAGTGCCTTATGCCAGTCGATTCATTTTAAACTTCGCATTCTGCATTAAGTTTTCCCCTACCTTCCTTCTCCTCTTCGTCCCATGGTAGTATCTTCTCTTACATCTGGGTCTTTGGATTATTGTAATTCGCTTTTCTTGGGGCAACCTGTTTTTTTGCTCCAGCGTTTACAAATCCTGCAAAACACTGCAGTCAGGTTGGCCACTGGTGCCGCCCGGTTTTCTTCACCTTCTCCCATTTTGCATATGTTGCACTGGCTTCCTGTGGTTAAATTGATAAAGTTTAAAGTTATCTGCCTTGTCCACCGGCCATTCTATAAAATGGGGCCAGAATATTTGCAGGTGAAATTCAGACAGTATGTCCCATCCCGCCATCTGCACTCTTCTTTCGCCCTCTGGATTCTGGTTCCTCGGTTCAGACCTTCCCGTGTGGGAGGGCATTCCTTTTCTGTGGTAGCGGCTCAATTATGGAACTCCTCCCTGCTGCAGTTATGGGCAGTTGTGGACCACCTGTCTTTTTGACGTGCCCTTAAGAACTTTCTTTTCTTGGCTTGAGTTCTCTTCTAACTCTTCTCTTTTTTGGCCTGCTCTGTCTTACCCTTTCAGCGCCATGATGCCCTAGTTGGTGAAGGTTGCGCTCCACAAATGCTCTATAATTGCACATAACATAACATAACTCTCAGATGCCCCCATTTAAATTAGTAGTTACTTTCAGAGGGCTGTTACACTTGGATACTTCAGAACTCCACCAACAAAAACGTTGCAACATTCATCATTCATCCAAGTTTCATATTGGTGGCATATATTCTTTAACACTGGCGCTACCCCTACTCTTCTCGGCACCCATCCACATCCCTGACCGCATGGATTGCCTTTTGACCGAAGCCAGGCCATCCCTGTTATGCTTTTCCAGGCCTAATGCACACATGCATCATAATCGTGCACCAGAACCTCCAATACTCTGGAATTCGTTCCCCTGAGTGTGTTCCCACTAACAGCGCATTGAAACTATAAGAGTGGTAAAGGCGCTACACAAATGACAAGTACAATACAATACAATACATTATGTCAAAACAACTTCTATCATTCTTCACTCACATTATTATCTCCATATTTTCTGGTCATCTAGCATCTCAGAACGGAAACTGGAGATGTTATTTAAACGTCATCTCCTACTGCAGCTCAGCTAGCCCAACAAATAGATATTGACATTGTAGAAACTTATTAATTAATTTATTTATTTTATTTCAAATTCTTATAAAGCGCTTTTTGCCCATGATCCTCAAAGCGCTACAAAAAACATGATTTACAAATATACAAACATACATAACAACCACAATAAAATGCAGAAGCAAAGGGCTGTTATGCTCACCTGGACCCCACAGAGGTGTCGATCGGACCCAGACAGCTGCGGTCTCTGTCAACGTGATGCCTAGTGCAGAGATGACTGTCTGGACTGGCACACCTAGTCTTGTCTGCTGGACCCGAAGAAGTATTTTCCTGCAAGTGGAGACAGGGATTAGCCACCTTTGGGTTTTAGTGATGGCCTCCCAACTGTTCTCGCTCTCCCCCACTAATCACCTCCGATATCCCCTTAGTAACCTCACCTTAAGTTTGTAAAAGATGAGCTCTCCATCCTGCTTGCCTTGCAGGGGCACGTAGATACCAATTACTTCACTGGTTTGAAGGCGTTGGGAGAGTTCCAGTAAGCATTGACTCTGAAGTCCCAGGCGGCATTGGTAAGTATCAAGTTCAAAGAGTTCAATGTGCCTGATGTTCACTCTTGTCCCCTTCCTTCCTTAAGTTGCAACTGAGTTCGTGAGAAGAAGGTCTCGTAGCTGCTGCTGGCGTTCAGGTAAGAGTCTGTGTTACCCGGTAACTATTACATGCGTTAACGTGTTGTTTGTCTCCCTCTTTACAGATGGGGCATATGAAGATATGGAGAATAATACCGCCGGTGGTAAATCAGGTAAGTCTATGGTGGTAAGAGGTATTTGTTGATTCCCTTGGCTCACCTTGTTATTCTTGTGCCCCTAGGTGCCGGAGTACGGCGAAGAAATGATGGAGACAGTGCCGGATCGAAAGATGCTGTGAGAACTGGCGAGTATGGCGCCGTGCTGGAGCTGGCGAAGTGACGCGTGCAGGACTGATGTACTTCCAGGTCGGGAGATGAAATGGATCCGAAATCAGGTGAGGAATTTGAAATAAGTTTGTTTTCTAAACTTGTCCTTTTCTTCCTCTTTATTCTAGGAGCTCCAGATTCAAGGCAGGCGTGGCAGAAGACTGGATGCTGGCTGCAGGCACGGTGAGAGTCACGCTGCTGGATGCAGAATAACACGAAGCATGTGCTGCTGTTTGGGCGTGGTTTAAATAGCTTCCAAAGTAGTCCCAGGAAAGAAGTTCCCCAGGACCACACCCGAGTAAATAGTTGTAATAGTCCCTGTAGTAAAATAGTCCCATCCAGGCCTCACGTTGGCTTGGATTTATTTGCAGCATGGTCTGCATGAGGTAAGTAATGTCTATGAGCCTGGCGCCTATGGCGCCAGGACTGATTTTTATTATGAGCCTGGTGCCTACGGCGCCAGGACTGAACCCAGACAGCCCCTAGCTGGGGCTGCTGGGGTTTTTGTAAATGTCTGGATGCCTGGTCCCGGGGCTGATGGGCTTGATCCGGATGCCCGGGGGTAGGCATCATGACAGCACTCCCCCCCAAGGCCCCTCCTAAAGTTGTTTTTCCCCTTGGCCCTGGTTTGTCTGTGAAGTTCCGATGGAATTTCTTCACCAACCGAGGTGCATGAACGTGGTCACTAGGTTCCCATGACCTTTCCTGTGGTCCATAACCTTTCCAGTCGATTAAATAAAAAAGTCTTGATTTAACCAACTTAGAGTCCAGGATATTCTTTACCTCAAATTCAGGTTCTCCATCTATTAGGATGGGGTCAGGTGGTTTGGCAAGTGTCACGTCGTCCCGACATTTACCCGGCAACATCCGTTCCCATACCCAACACCCACACCAACGGGGAAGACACGGCAGGCGGGATGTACGGAGGGGCAGTACCACCTCTTTCCGCCCATTTCCATGTTGGCGTCTGCCCTGGCGCCTCATCCATGCCCGACGGCACCGTGGTCGCCGGCTCTAGCTCCCGCGTACGGGAGCGATCACGTGACTAGTCACGGTTTCGTCTGTAGCCAACGCTGGCGTCCACTTTGTGACAACCAATCATGGATAAGCGTCCAACCTCACGTGACGCTCCTGTACGTCATGTGATCAGTCATGTGATTATGACTTCCTTTAAAAGGAACCGAGGAGAAACACTCAGTGCTTCACAGCTGTTTCAACCAGAGACCTGTTCGGCTTTACTCCTCGTTCATCTTGCTTCTTTTCTGGATCTTGACCACGGAACGTTATTTGGATTTGGTATTGGATCACCCTTTGGCTCTGACGTATTCTTCTGGATCATTGGAACTCTTGACCTACGTCTGATCTTGGGTTTCTGCTCTGGATTATCCTTCTGCTTTGGCGAACTTTTGAACCACAAACCCTTGACTATCACGTTCTGGCTTCAGGTGTGAGTTGGAGGAACTGCAGTACTTTCCAGCCTGCTGTTGGTCTTCCCTCGTTGTCTATTCAGGTTTCCCACCTTTTCCATCATCCCCTGGGTAAGCGGTGTTGGTTATTCTTGATTGCTTACACTGCCATTATTGATCAAAGCAAATCTGATTCTAACCTTTGCCTTACAGCACTCAGGGGTCCTTCCGGTGTTCCCGGTATCCAACAGACGACGCCACTCATCACCTGTGGCCTCAAAGATTGCTAGGGCAGTATACTTTATCTGCTCGAGCGATACTTGGGGACGGAGGTATTCTATAGCTGCACGACCATCAAGGTGGAACACCAGGATCAGAATAGACTGTGAAGCCTATTGGTCGTCCAGCAATGGATACCTCCTCCGGGGACCCCGTGACGGCTTTAATGCAGGCAGTGACAGCTCTCAGGGCCGATATGGCAACCGCTACCGCAACACTTCACGCTGACATGACTGCAGCCACCACAGCGTTACACCATCGCCTCGACACGGTATTAAGTGCACGCCAGCCCTTGCCTGCAGAAGCTGCATTTGATGAAGTCAGTCCTCCCCAAAACCCTCCTCCTGTCATACCCCCTTCCTTCCCGGCCACTCCTGTGGTGATACAAAACCCTTTTCCCTTGGCTGCTCCCGAAAGATACCAGGGCGACCCAAAGAAATATCGCACTTTCATCAATCATTGCAAACTACATTTCATGTGTCGTCCTCAGGCTTTCCCCGATCCCGTGTCAAAGGCAGCTTTTCTTCTCTCCCATTTATCCGGGGTAGCCGCCACATGGGCCAATCCATTGTTGGAAAACAATCACCCTGCGCTTTATGATTTTGAGTTTCTGACCCAAGAGATGGCAAAAGTATTTGACACTAGACACAAAGCACAGTCCAGAGACATGGAACTTCTGGATCTCACGCAGGGTCGATCAACCCTCATAGAGTACATCACTAAGTTCAACCAGTTGTCTGCTGAGACTTCCTCGCCGGAGAATAAAAAGGCTGTGGTATATTACCGGGGTTTATCCGGGGTCATGAAGGATGCCTTGTCTGTTGTACCTACGCTTCCCACTGTTTATGCAGATCTGGTAGATCTAACGTTACAACTCGATGCCAGACGAATGGAGCGGCGCGGGGACGGTCCCTCCTCGCTATCTCTGCCATCCACTGCCACTGTCACTCCCGAACCCATGCAGATAGGCGGGATCCGCAGCCCCATATCACATGTCGAACGAGAACGCAGGCGTACGGACAATGCCTGTTTTTACTGCGGTCTCCCCGGGCATTTTGTAAAAGAGTGTCCCCGCCGTCCAAAAAATAGACATCCGGGTTTTCAGAAGACTCGCCCCTAAGATCAGAGGTGGGAGCGAGTACTATCCGGAATACCTCTGAACCTACCTTCGGTCCTGTACGTCCCATTATAGTTCAGGCCGTTTTGAAACATGCCACAGGTTCTCACGCAGTGTCAATAGTGATAGACTCAGGTGCCACAGGCTGCTTCATTGACATAGCATTGGCCCGCTCACTGAACCTCCCTTTGGTCGCGAAGAACTGTCCCGAACCAGTCCAGGCGGTGGATGGTTCTTCGCTTACATCTGGTCCGATTCGGCAACAAACAGCCCCATTAGAGTTGATTGTTCAGGAAAACCACAAAGAAACGATATCCTTTGACCTCATTGCCACTCCTCAGTTTGGAGTGATTTTAGGCATTCCTTGGCTAAGACTACACAATCCCCTCATCAACTGGGGGACAGATCAGGTTTTATTCGAATCTGAAACATGTCAACACTATTGCCTACTGGCAACACCCCAGTTCTCCGGTCCCGCGAGAATCCTGGGTAGCCTCAATTCCATGGCTATAGGAGACAACAACGATCATCATGATACACACACGGTAGGGGCTGTCACGGGTGGGATACCTGCTGTTTACCACGATTTCCTGGCGGTATTTGACAAAAAATCTGCAGAAGGTCTCCCCCCGCATCGATCTTACGATTGTCCTATCGACCTGATTCCTGGTGCATCTATCCCGAAGGGTCGTATCTACTCTCTGACTCAAGTAGAAGAGCAAACCTTGCAGGACTATATCCAGCAGGCTTTACGGTTAGGGCATATTCGTCCATCGACTTCTCCGGCTGCAAGCCCTATTTTCTTTGTTCCGAAAAAAGAAGGGGACCTCCGTCCCTGTGTCGATTATAGGCGCCTAAATGCCGTTACGGTGAAGAACCGTTATCCCATACCTTTGATCACTCCTTTACTAGACAAACTCACCCATGCTACCATTTACACCAAACTTGATCTTCGCGGGGCTTACAATCTCATCCGCATACGTGACGGTGATGAATGGAAAACTGCTTTCTGCTCACGACAAGGTCTATTCGAGTATACGGTCATGCCCTTTGGACTATGTAACGCCCCGGCTACTTTTCAACATTTCATGGACGATGTTTTCAATGATATCCTGAATACTTATGTGGTTGATTATCTAGACGACATATTGGTGTTCTCCACCTCCCTTGATGAACACATAACACATGTCAGGGAAGTATTGTCGCCTCTACAGAACAACGCTCTTTATGCCAAACCCGAGAAATGTTTGTTCCACACAAACCTAGTTGAATTCCTGGGGTTCCACATCTCGCCCAAGGGACTCTCTATGAATCAAACCAAGGTTCGGGCGATTGACGAGTGGCCGGTCCCGACAAATCTAAAACAGTTGCAGTCGTTTCTGGGTTTCTCAAACTTTTATCGGAGATTCATATCAGGGTTTTCTTCGATTGTGGCTCCACTCACGGCACTCACTAGCCCTTCTGTTTCTTATGTATGGTCTACGGCTCAACAAGCTGCTTTTGATCTATTGAAAACCCTGTTCACCACCGCTCCGGTATTGCAACACCCTGACCCCGACCTTCCGTATATTCTCGAAGCAGACGCCTCTTCTTATGCCTTAGGTGCAGTATTATCCCAGATCTGCCCCACCACCAACCGTTTGAATCCAGTAGCGTTCCATTCTCGCAAATTTACGACTACTGAATCACATTATACGGTTACAGAAAAGGAACTGCTGGCTATTAAGGATGCACTACAGGTCTGGAGACATCACCTCTTAGGTGCCAAACATCAAACCACGGTGTATACTGACCATAAGAATCTCCAGGACCTTGCTTCATTGAAATGCACAAATAGTCGGCAGGTTAGGTGGCATCTTTTCTTTGCCGCATATGATTTTGTGGTCAAACATAGGCCCGGAGTTGGTCACGGTAAAGCCGATGCCCTGTCCCGTTCACCTGGGGGGGAGACTCTTCCTTGTTTTCCGGACACTCTGTTAGGAAAGAATCATGTAATTTGTCTGTGCACACCAACTCCTTCCTTGTTGTCAACCATTCGCCAATGGGTCTCTCAGTATCCGCAATCAGTGGCAGAATGGGATCCGGTCATACAGGATGGGCTGCCCTTTGTTCAGGGAGGTAAACTCCTTCTACCCACAGGTGAGACCCGGAACCAAGCGTTGACTTGGTCCCACGACGCTGCCATCAACGGCCACCCCGGACAACTATGCACTTTGGATCTCCTTAAACGATGGTGCTGGTGGCCCACGATGAAGCGTGACGTGTGTGACTACGTCAATACCTGTGCGGTGTGTTCCCAGGGCAAATCGCGCAGGGGACGGCCCTTGGGTCTTCTCCTCCCTCTCCCCATCCCTCCACGACCTTGGCATACGGTCTCCATGGACCTGGTCACTGACCTTCCTCGCACTCAAGGGTTTGACACTGTTTGGGTCGTAGTCGATTCGTATACCAAGTTTGCACGTTTCATACCTTGTAAGGGGATTCCCTCTGCCCCAGTCTTGGCCAAACACTTCTTCAAACATGTATTTTGTCTTTTCGGATTACCCCATGTGTTAGTCTCTGATCGTGGGTCCCAGTTCACTTCCCGTTTTTGGCGGGCCCTTACCGCTCTGTTAGGCATTGATGCCCGGTTTTCCTCTTCTTATCACCCGGAGAGCGATGGTCAGACTGAAAGGGTCAACCAAACCATGGAGCAGTATCTACGTTGTCTAACGCTGCAATATCAGGACACATGGGTCAATTTATTACAGCTTGCAGAGTTTGCCTATAACAATGCTCTACACTCGTCTACTGGTCACTCCCCTTTCTTTTCCCTCTACGGTCAGCATCCACGTACCCTTCCCATTCCTGACTTTTCCTCTTCCAGCACCCCCGCAGCATCAGCTTGTGCCGGAGACATTGTATCTGTCCATGCTCAGACTTTGGTCCACTTACGTGAAGCACAGACTTCCATGAAGGCGGCTGCTGACAGAAAGAGGGCTGTTCCGCCCGTTTACAAGGTTGGGGATAGGGTGTGGCTTTCCACTCGTCATCTACATATCCCTGGCTGCCGCAAGTTGTTGCCCCGATTTGTGGGTCCTTACAGTGTGGTTAAGGTGTTGAACCCGGTGGCGTTGCGTCTGGCGGTGCCATCCGCCTGGCGGATCCACCCGGTTTTCCACGTTTCTCTCCTTAAGCCTTGCCCTGGTCCCACCCGCTTGGGTTCGCCTCCTGCTCCTGTCTCTGTCTCTTCTCCTGACGTCTATGAGGTCCGGGCTGTCTTGGGTTCTCGTATCCATAGGGGTGTCCTACAGTATTTAGTGGACTGGTTGGGTTATGGCCCTGAAGATCGGTCGTGGGTTGCTTCCCGGGATGTTCATGCTCCCCGTTTGTTGGCCCGTTTTCATCGTGACAATCCTTCGAGCCCACGTGGTCGTGGGCCTTTGGGGGGGGGCTCTGTCACGTCCTCCCGACATTTACCCGGCAACATCCGTTCCCATACCCAACACCCACACCAACGGGGAAGACACGGCAGGCGGGATGTACGGAGGGGCAGTACCACCTCTTTCCGCCCATTTCCATGTTGGCGTCTGCCCTGGCGCCTCATCCATGCCCGACGGCACCGTGGTCGCCGGCTCTAGCTCCCGCGTACGGGAGCGATCACGTGACTAGTCACGGTTTCGTCTGTAGCCAACGCTGGCGTCCACTTTGTGACAACCAATCATGGATAAGCGTCCAACCTCACGTGACGCTCCTGTACGTCATGTGATCAGTCATGTGATTATGACTTCCTTTAAAAGGAACCGAGGAGAAACACTCAGTGCTTCACAGCTGTTTCAACCAGAGACCTGTTCGGCTTTACTCCTCGTTCATCTTGCTTCTTTTCTGGATCTTGACCACGGAACGTTATTTGGATTTGGTATTGGATCACCCTTTGGCTCTGACGTATTCTTCTGGATCATTGGAACTCTTGACCTACGTCTGATCTTGGGTTTCTGCTCTGGATTATCCTTCTGCTTTGGCGAACTTTTGAACCACAAACCCTTGACTATCACGTTCTGGCTTCAGGTGTGAGTTGGAGGAACTGCAGTACTTTCCAGCCTGCTGTTGGTCTTCCCTCGTTGTCTATTCAGGTTTCCCACCTTTTCCATCATCCCCTGGGTAAGCGGTGTTGGTTATTCTTGATTGCTTACACTGCCATTATTGATCAAAGCAAATCTGATTCTAACCTTTGCCTTACAGCACTCAGGGGTCCTTCCGGTGTTCCCGGTATCCAACAGACGACGCCACTCATCACCTGTGGCCTCAAAGATTGCTAGGGCAGTATACTTTATCTGCTCGAGCGATACTTGGGGACGGAGGTATTCTATAGCTGCACGACCATCAAGGTGGAACACCAGGATCAGAATAGCAAGTCTTGTCCCGGGTTGAACTGGTTTCAGAAGTGAAACATGAAAGACAGGATGGATCCGCATATTAGAGGGTAATTCCAACTTGACGGCCACCGGGTTGATAATGGCCTTAATAGTGTAAGGTCCCAAATACCTAGGATTAAAAGTCCGAGTTCCTTTTAGAGGTATGTGTTTTGTAGCCAGCCAAACTTGATCCCCAATCTGATATCGTGGAGCATCGCTTCAAGGTTGATCAGCATTTTTCTTATATTTCTCTTTCGCTTGTTTCAAATGTTCTGTTGCCTCCTTAAAGGCTTGTGTAATAGTAGAGTGTAAATGGCTAACTGCAGGCATTTCTAAGTGCTGAGGCGAATCGAGTTCTGAGGTTCGAGGGTGATGTCCGTGTATAGAGGTATGTGTTTTGTAGCCAGCCAAACTTGATCCCCAATCTGATATCGTGGAGCATCGCTTCTATGTTGATCAGCATTTTTCTTATATTTCTCTTTCGCTTGTTTCAAATGTACTGTTGCCTCCTTAAAGGCTTGTGTAATAGTAGAGTGTAAATGGCTAACTGCAGGCATTTCTAAGTGCTGAGGCGAATCGAGTTCTGAGGTTCGAGGGTGATGTCCGTATATGGTATAGAAGGGCTTTGTCCGGTTCCAGAATGTACTGAGTTATTGTATGCATGTTCGGAAATCCATAAAATATCCTTCCAATTGCTTTCGGTCTGGTGCAGCATGCAACGTAGGTACTGTTCAAGGGTCTCGTTGGTCCTCTCCGTCTGACCATTGGTCTGGGGATGGTGACTGGTTGATAACCTCACGTCGATTCGCGCCAATTGACATTTCTTCCAAAATTGTGAAATGAATTGACTGCCTCGGTCAGAGACCAATAAGGAAGGAAATCCGTGTATTCGAACAATGTTTTCGAGGAACTCCTTGGCCAAAATTGAAGCGGAAGGTAATCCTTTTAAAGGAATAAAGTGGGCCATCTTGGAAAAAAGATCCACAATAACTAGGATGGTGTTAAATCCATTACATGGAGGTAGATCTGTAATAAAGTCTAAAGACAAGGTGTGCCATGGTGTAGGTGGAATATCCAAAGGTTGTAAAAGGCCAGCGGGTTTTTTCTTCTGGCTTTTGTTTTGGGCGCAAATGCCACAAGACATCACAAATGACTTTACGTCTTTTCGCCAAGTGGGCCACCAGAACTGTCTCTTAATTTTTTGCTTCAGTTTTTGCGATACCTGGGTGCCCTTCCATCAGGGTGTCATGGTAATTGGAGATGACTAGTTCTTGTATTTCCTTGTGTGGTAGAAATAGTCGTCCTTGATAGTAAGGTAGGTCATTGACGACTGAGTAGTCTGAGCCTTTCTTTACCCAGTCCTGCAGGGTTGCTGGATCGAAGAGTTGTTGGATTTTTGAATGAATATCTTCTAGTGTCTGTAGAGTAGTTATGCCAAGAATTCTTTGTTCAGGAATTATTGGCACCGGTTCCGGGTTTGCATATGCTTCTCCCATCCCTATTCGGGATAAGGCATCTGCTTTGCCATTTTTGCAGCCTGGTCGATAAGTGATCATGAAATCGAATTTGGCAAAGAACAATGCCCATCGAAGTTGTCACGATGATTGGGCTTTGGCTGTTTTTAAATACTGCAGGTTCCGGTGATCAGTGATTACGGTAATGGTAATGGTATGCCTGGCAGCAAGAAGGTAGTGCCGCCAAGCCTTAAAGGCGGATTTGATAGCTAATAGCTCTTTATCGGTAATCGCATAGTTTAACTCAGGTGCTGAGAACTTTCTGGACCAAAACGCTACTGGGTGAAGTTGACCGGTTTCAGGATCCTTCTGGGACAGGACAGCTCCCATGGCTAAACTGGATGCATCAGTTTCTACTATGTATGGAAGCTCAGGGCGTGGATGCTTTAAGACAGGTGCTGATGTGAATTTCGTTTTCAGCTCTTGGAAGGCCTTTTCAGCCTCTTCGGTCCACAAGAAGCGTTTGTTTTTTCGCAAAAGTGCTGTGATGGGGTGTACAACAAGGGAGAAGTCCGGAATGAATCTGCGGTAGAAATTAGCAAATCTGAGCATGCTTTGTACCCCTTTGACTGAACTGGGTGATGGCCACTTGAGAATTGCGTCCACCTTTCGAGAGTCCATTCGGACTCCCTTTGGAGTCAGGATAAATCCAAGAAATTCAACTTCCGTAGCATGAAAAACACATTTTTCCAATTTTGCATATAACTTGTGCTGGCGTAGTTTCTCAAGGACTGCACGCACGTGCTTAACATGGTCTGATTCTGAGGAGGAGTACACTAGAATGTCATCTATGTATACAATGACACAGACGTCAATGAGTTCACGAAGGACATCGTTCATAAAATACTGGAAGTCTGCAGGTGCATTGCACAACCCGAAGGGCATCACCTGATATTCGAATAATCCGTACTTGGTGCGAAAGGCAGTCTTCCATTCGTCACCTTTCTTGACACGTATCAGATGATATGCCCCTCGGAGATCTAACTTAGTGTAGATACAAGCATCCTTTACTTTTTCTAGTAATTCGGGGATCAGAGGCAATGGGTATCGGTTTTTTACCATAATCTGATTTAATGCACGGTAATCTATGCACGTTCTAAGGTCACCTTCCTTTTTTGGCACAAAGAATAAAGCTGAGGATGCAGGAGACTTGGAAGGACGAATAAAGCCATTAGCAAGGTATTGGTCCAAGTATTGCCGTAGGTGAAGATTTTCAGGTTCCCTGAGGGCATAGATTCTACTGCACCGGGTAGGAGGTCGATTTGACAATCGTATGATCTGTGAGGAGGTAATGTATTGGCCTGTTCTTTTTGAAAAACATCCTGAAATTCTTGGTATTCCTGAGGTAACTGCCCGATTGGGTTAACGACTGTAGCCAGGCCTTTGTTCCAAGTTTTCTCCGGGTAACAGGTGTGTGCACAATCCGGGAGGGTTATTCTCTTCTCTCGCCATTCTATACAAGGATTATGTGTTTCCAACCATGGCATCCCCAGTATTATCTGGCACTGTGGGGCTTTGATTAGATCAAACACAATAGTCTCTCGATGCCCATCTTGACTCAACAGTGTCATCTCTGTAGTGGAATGAGTTACAGGCCCCGAAGCAATCTCAGTTCCATCAACTGTGGTGATGACATCCGAAGTGGTCTTTTTGCAAAGAGGTAGATTCATCCTTGACACCAATTTGTGGTCCATATAGTTTCCTACGGCCCCGCTATCTATGTATGCCCTTACTGCGTGCATACGTGATGGCTGCCTGGGATCAAGTAGGACCATTGGGATGATCAGATGCGAGGTCTGAGTGTCCTTCTTTAAGCCCGGCAAGCGGACCTCTACGCTTGTCGGGCGTGGTCGTTTCCCGAATCAGGCTCTATGTGGCTTTTATCAGCAACTCCTACCACCTTCTTGGGTGGTTTTGTAGGGCAATCCCGTAGAAAATGTCCTGAGGTTCCACAGTACAGACACAACTGCATCTGTTGTCTTCTTTCTCTTTCCTTTTGAGTTAAGGGTCCTTTAACCCCCCCGATCTGCATAGGTTCAGATGCATCTGTTCCTTTGGTGGCAACGTTGGGTTTAACCAATACCCGATTCTCGAACTTAGCTCAATCAGTCTTTCGGTTCTGAAGTCGGTGGTCTAGCTGGACCACTAAGTCTATAAATTCTGTGCAATCCTGAGGTGGGTTCACAACTTGAGCCAAGACGTCTTTGAGTTCTCCCCGAAGTCCACGAAGAAACAATGTAATTCGTTTTTCCTCCGGCCATCTGGTTTCCAACACCAACCTATTGAAGGTTGCAATATAGGTTAGCAGATCCTGGTTACCCTGTCCTAAGGATAAAAGTTCGTTGTCCAGGGCTTGACCCTGTGAGTGTCTGGCAAATAGTTTTTCCATGCTCCTTTGAAACCCTGAAAATCCCGGAGAAGAGGATCATCCTGGTTGACTAACGGAATGGACCAATCCGCTGCGCTGCCACTAAGATATGACAATACAAAGGCTACTTTAGCTTGGTCATTTTGAAAGGCTCCCGGTCTGCATAAAAAGTGCAAGCGGCATTGGTTCATAAACACGGCGAACCTTTTGGGGTCCCCAGCAAAGCGTTCGGGTGGAGCTAACGGAATATTTCCTGGTAAAACCACTTGCACAGGAATGCTTGATGAAACAGGGGTTGGGTTTCCCCCATATCCAGGTAGGGGCGTTTGCCCAGCTTGGTTTTGCAGTAGTTGCCTAGCCAGATCATCAGTGCGCTCCTTTGAGACAATCAGTTCTCTCCTGAGGGCATTAGTCTCTTGGCAAGCGGCATGTACTTCTGCCCTAAATTCCCCCAATAATTGGGCCAGTTGGTCGGTTTCCGAGGTTTCCATAACACCCGGGTGGGTAATTTTAGAAAGGCTTCGTGTTCTGTTACGCTCACCTGGACCCCACAGGGGTGTCGATCGGACCCGGACAGCTGCGGTCTCCGTCAACGTGATGCGTAGTGCAGAGATGACTGTCTGGACTGGCCCACCTAGTCTTGTCTGCTGGACCCGAAGAAGTATTTTCCTGCAAGTAGAGACAGGGATTAGCCACCTTTGGGTTTTAGTGATGACCTCCCAACTGTTCTCGCTCTCCCCCACTAATCACCTCCGATATCCCCTTAGTAACCTCACCTTATGTTTGTAAAAGATGAGCTCTCCATCCTGCATGTCTTGCAGGGGGGCGTAGATATCAGTTACTTCACTGGTTTGAAGGCGTTGGGAGAGTTCCGGTAAGCATTGACACTGAAGTCTCAGGCGGGATTGGTAAGTATCAAGTTCAAAGAGTTCAATGTGCCCGATGTTCACTCTTGTCCCCTTCCTTCCTTAAGTTGCAACTGAGTTCGTGAGAAGAAGGTCTCGTAGCTGCTGCTTGCGTTCAGGTAAGAGTCTGTGTTACCCAACGCTGTCCGGTAACTATTACATGCGTTAACGTGTTGTTTTTCTCCCTCTTTACAGATGCGGCATATGAAGATATGGAGAATAATGCCGCCGGTGGTAAATCAGGTAAGTCTATGGTGGTAAGAGGTATTTGTTGATTCCCTTGGCTCACCTTGTTATTCTTGTGCCCCTAGGTGCCGGGGTACGGCGAAGAAATGATGGAGACAGTGCCGGATCGAAAGATGCTGTGAGAACTGGTGAGTATGGTGCCGTGCTGGAGCTGGCGAAGCGACGTGTGCAGGACTGATGTACTTCCAGGTCGGGAGATGAAATGGATCCGGAATCAGTTGAGGAATTTGAAATAAATTTGTTTTCTAACCTTGTCCTCTATTCTAGGAGCTCTGGATTCGAGGCGGGCGTGGCAGAAGACTGGATGCTGGCTGCAGGCACGGTGAGAGTCACGCTGCTGGATGCAGAATAACATGAAGCATGTGCTGCTGTTCGGGCGTGGTTTAAATAGCCTCCAAAGTAGTCCCAGGAAAGAAGTTCCCCAGGACCACACCCGAGTAAAAAATAGTCCCTCTAGTAAAATTATGAGCCTGGTGCCCATGGCGCCAGGACTGAACCCAGACAGCCCCTAGCTGGGGCTGCTGGGGTTTTTGTAAATGTCTGGATGCCTGCTCCCGGGGCTGATGGGCTTGATCCGGATGCCTGGGGGTAGGCATCATGACAAGGGCACAGTAGAATAGACCTGATTAAACCCATCAACCCAAAGATTTACTAAAAATAAGTCCAGCTCAAACTACGAGTCTCAGGATTGAGGAGCCCCTGGGCAGGTATTTACACTGTCTCAAGTAGAAGGGCAAAGTGCTGGCTCCACACCCAACCAAAATGCAGTCCCTGTTCCCCTGGGCACACCAGTTATCCAGTTCTATCCTGTGCAGGAACTTCAAGTTCGAGCAGCGAACAACCATGGGCCCGGATCTTGCGCAAAGCCATGCGAGAACTTTGTTTCGCATAGCGTCTCTTGGTTCTCGCTGTGTCGGTTTCATAACATTTTTTTTAATTTTTTTATCAACTTTATTTAATAATTATACAAAACATAATACAACTGAGTAACAACAGAATGGGAACAAGCAAAAGATTACTCCATGTACATCAGTGCAACAACATGCAAATTACTACTAAAGTAACAGCTATTCAAAACGAAATCCGAAAACATCCCCACCCTCCTATCTCATGGCAAGACGTGACAACACAAAACACAAAAAAAAAGGACAAAACATACACCCCTATCAATCCCCAACCTCAATATCCACAAAATAAACCAAAGCCTACACCTCATCCAAATAAATCCCTGAATGACCCCCATCTCTCCTCGTACTCAGTTTCCCGATGTTGTCGAACTGCCTGAGTCTTCTCATACCAAGAGAGCGTCCGCATATGCAGTTTTGGATTGCATTGATATGGTAACTAGTATGACACTGCTTCGTACTTTTCTGTCAGTGATTTTCCTTTCAACTGATAGTCGAAGTGTGGAGATGTGGGATTGTTCGGAATGGATTGATAGAGCATTGTTGATGGCCATAAAACAAATAATGAAGGTGTGGAAATCCAGGAAGAAGCCACATTGCGAGAACTGGGTGTCGGATATGCGGACGTTTCATAACATTTGTGATGATGAAATTACGGTGGTCCAAGACCCAAGCTTTGATTGAGGCATCTTTGGGGATTGGCATGTTAGAGTTTCTTGAGCGCAGACTACATGAATTGGGCAATTTAGAATTCATAGACTCACAAGGACCATCCAGAGGTACTCTCTTGCAGGCGACAGAGCAGTGATTCTGAGGTTGCCTATTACCTGGGTGGCGGGCGGGCGGGTGATGAGACTCCCTTCATGGGTGGCATGGTCCCGGAAATGGAACTAACACCATGGTCCCCAGAGGTGTACACGTGAATGTCAACTTCGTTTGAAGGCAGATTTTGTTTGCGATGAGAAATTCACTTGGTTGGAGAGCAGGTGGCTCACGGGTAAAACCAGGACTGTATGAAGATCCCCCTGTGTCTTATAAATACAGAGCAGCATGCTCTGAGAAAACACAATTAGTTTGTGGACCCTGAACGGGGACCCAAACACACAGGAGGTGCACTGTTGACTCAGTGCCTTCCAAACCTTTGCTTCTTTAGCTTCTTTTTTAAGTTTGTGGCATTCGCTGTGTCTTTTTTCCTTTCTTGAACATTGCCCTGTTCAACCCGATGGAGAGCGTGCAGTGAAATTGACTAAAGAAAACAGTCTCCCGGGAGGAATCGCGAAACCAGCAAGATCAATTACCTGAGCAAAGCAGAAGAATTCCTGCAGCGCGGCTCGGCGAGGCGGCGGCGTTTTCCAAGCATACGTCTTCACTACAGGGTAAGCGACTAGCCGGGCTCCGTCCGAGCACATTTAGATACTTTGTTTTCCTACGTGAGTAGGTCAAAACAAACAGCTGCGACAGCCGCTCCCCCGGCAAGTCGCGGGACACGCGCCGCCCGGCTATTTCTTACACGAAGTAAACACAGGAGGGTAAAAGGGAGAGCCCGGCCTGGAAAATCAACAATTCTAATACAGATAGCCTTTCCCAGTGACACTTTTAAATGAATGTCAAGATTTAATAAGTGAAAAGGGGGGGGGGCATTTTTTCATCAAAACTACAGCTCCAGCAACTTTGAAGGGCTGATTAAGAATTGTCTGCTTTATACACCACTAGACACTTTCCCAACACGGGAGACAACAAAAAGGGGCAGTGCAACGGAAAGAGGGCGGCAAGTTGCACAGCGAGAGCGCCCCACTTTTTCTTTGTCATTTACAGAAAACCTGCCAAAGCAGTTGGTAATCTCGGCAGGTCAATATAATAAACACCACCACCGTATTGCTTAAATAATAAGCAGCGCTCAGAATACCTGAAATTGCATTGCGATATATAAAGGCCAAACTAGCTTAAAGACAGCCATCAGACAGCCAAGAACAGGAAAAACTCAATATTTTGGCAATAGTGCAGTTTGCAGTCACAGCAAAACTCATTTCTTTTTATCTTTCCAAACTAAAGAGGTAAAAGGAAGACATGGGTCCCAAAAGAAAAACTCGGGGTGCCAACACACCAGCACAAAAACCCAAATCCCCACACCTGCTGGCAGCCATAGAAGCAGCAGAGCATTACAGTTGGCCTTGGGTGAGGGAGAAAGGACAGAAAGTGACGGATGGCCACAAGAAAGGTAACAAAAAGCTGGCCAAATTGTGTGAGAATATGTCTGAAATGCAGCAGTTATTACGGGAAGTGAGGGAGAAACAATTACCTCAAACAGAGGAACAAGGGGCAGCAAACACCAACATAACCTTAGTACCTAGCATAGTGGTCACCCTCCGTGCAACAGCAACAAGCCAAGCTATCCCAACACCAGCCTTAGCACAGCCACAAGTGCCAGCTGCACCAACTACTCCCCCTACAGTTGCACCCACAGCAATCACGGCATATCCAACAGGGGCTCTGAAGGCTTGGTCAACTCCCAATACATTGGCAGTAGGCCAAACGGGAGAGAGCAACAGCAATCCAACAGACATACAAACAATATGCAATGCCCAATTAGATTTAAAAATGAAATCCTTTCAGGATGAAATACTGAACAGATATAAAAGATGCCTTGCATGGAATATCGATACCACAATTAAAGAAGCCATATGGGCCAAAGAATTCATAGAAATCTTTTCATTAATAGAAGCCCAACACAAAGGAAAAGATGCTTTTAGAGACCCCAAAAAGATAGAAGAGAATGCCATAGCCAGAAACAGAACTGGGACAACTGGCTCCAAGCATTTGCCATTTTGGCAACAATCTATGAAGAGAAATTTCCCCATGATGGGAGAAAAATATGGGCCTACATGGACAAAATAAGAGAGGTGAAAGTCGCACAAAAAGGAACGACCTGGCTAGCATACGACATCAGAATTAGGAGGAGCATGTCAGAGAGGCCAGCCATAGAATGGGACGAGGTCCAAAACGACCTGTATATGTTAAATACCGAACCCCCAGCGGAGGATGAGGCCTCCCTTAACCCCTCCAAAAATAACAAAAGCACAGGTCCCAGAAACAACGATAATGAAAAGCACAAAAAGGGAGAACAGCCTTTTCGTAAAAAACAGCCGTGGGCAGCTAAGTCCAATACCGAAAGGCAAAACAAAAACCATAGTTCAAAAGCCAACACTCCATGCAGGAACTTCGGAAAAAAAACAATGCTCTCGGGGCAAGGACTGTTGGTACAAACACACCTGCACAAACTGCAATGGTGACCATGCAGCCAGCAACTGCACCAGACTGCCAACCAAAAACCCAAAAGACTAGTGCCAACCACCCTGGGTCAACCTATTTCTTGGCCCGAGGTAAGACACCAATCAACCCAAACAATTTTAGAGATGTACTATTGAACTATCCAGATAGGGAAACCATCAAAAACATTTGGCGGGGTTTCTCTGAAGGTTTCTTCATACCATTTCAGGGTACAGGGTCATAGAATATCCCTCTGAACCTAAAATCAGCCAGGGACAACCCCCAAATAGTGGAAAGCAAAATCAAGAAAGAGCTGCTCTTGGGCAGGATCGCTGGATCTTGGGACCACATGCCCCTCAAAGAGTACATAATATCACCGCTAGGACTGGTCCCCAAAAAAGAGCCAGGGAAAATGAGACTAATCCACCACCTATCATATCCCAAAGGCCTATCCCTAAACGACGGCATTCCACACACGGAATCTGCAGTATCCTACACACACTTCCAAGAGGCAGTAAGACTCATACTGGAATGTGGCAGGAAGCCCTGATGGCCAAACTAGACATTGAATCCGCATTTAGATTATTGCCTGTCCACCCAGACTCCCAGCAATGGTTAGGTTTCACCTTTAACAACAAATTCTATGTAGACAGATGCCTGCCGATGGGGTGTGCAGTATCCTGCGCCCTATTCGAGCAATTCAGCTCCTTTTTCCAATGGGCTTTTCAAAAACAGAGACCAGGGACCAAAGTAGTTCACTATTTAGATGACTTTTTGGTCATGGGCCCAGCAAATTCATTGGAATGCAATAGGGCCCTGGCAAAACTAGAAGAAATGGCCGCTCACTGGGGCATACCCCTAGCAAAGGAAAAAACAACCAAATCAGCCACCAACATAATTTTCCTGGGCATTGAAATTGACTCTGCACAAGGGCTATGCAGGATCCCCAAAACAAAAATCGCAGAACTCTTGGAGAAGACACAAGCCTTGATAACTAAAGACAAGGGCCCAGTCAAAGAAATACAATCTTTAGCAGACAGTCTCAATTTCGCTGCCAGAATCATTCCGCAAGGGAGGATATTTTCCAGAAGCCTGGAACTGAAAATCAAATCATTTACCAAACCCAACCTACACCTCCGACTAGGCACAGAGGTGAAACAAGACCTGGAAATTTGGAGGAATTTCTTAATAAAGTTCAATGGGACCACGCTTTGGCGAACACCTTTGAACACATGGACAAAAAGAGTCCTTTTTACCGATGCAGCTGGGAGCAAGGGGTTTGGAGCCATACTAGACACAGAGTGGGTGGCAGGACACTGGCCCGACTCATGGCAACAGGCAGGGTGGACAAAAAACATCACCCTCCTAGTAATTTTTCCCATTTGGCTAACATTACACATTTGGGGTAGGCAGCTCGCTAATACGGAACTCTTGGTGTGGTGCAACAATATGGCAGTCGTAGGCTCCATAAACAGAAGGTCTACCAAATGCCTTTTAGTACTAAAAGTCCTACGAGCCATCACAGCAGTCACATTACAAGAAAATATTGTGATCAAAGCTAAGCACATTGCTGGGGCAGATAATAACATTGCAGATGCCTTATCTCGCTTTCAGTGGTCAAGATTCCGGGAGCTAGCGCCTCACGCCCAGGAACAGATGACGCCAATACCGGCGGAATGCTGGGAAATAATGGGAAATCAAAAATAACACCATCAACGCTAGCGAGCTCAGGCCGGGATGCACAACATGAATCAGGCACCTCAAATACGGGCACCAATAATATGACGGCATCAATGCCAGTGCCAGAGAGCCATGGCCGGGATGTCCAACAAGAACCAGGCACCTCAAATACGGGTGCCGACACCTCCCTAGGTTTCCTCACGGAAATGACAGGGAAAGCACTGGCAAGCACCACCGCAGCGCAATACAGTAAGTGCTTACAGACAGTTTTTAAAGCCACAGGCATAAAACATGTAGAATTAATAACCTTGAAAGACATAGAAACTTTTGTAAAATGAGCACATGAACAAGGCTTCAAGAGGGACTGGGCCAAAAGACATCTAGTCGCAGTGTCATATTTTTCTAAAATTCGGGGTGATTCGGACCCCACCCAAAGCCCCCTCATTACCTATGCATTAAAAGGTTGGGGCAGATTAGAGGGCCCACAGGTAGATACCCGCCGCCCCCTTGATTTTTGCAAACTGGTACAAATTACAAACCAGCTGGAAGCCATATGTTGGCATCCTTATGAGATCCTACTGTTCAGAACAGCCTTTTTCCTAGCATACTTCGGGGCTTTCTGTGTGAGTGAACTCATTGCTTCCAGCACCAAGGCCAGCAACGGGCTGGGCGTCATGGCAGTCAGGGTCAGACAGGAAAGCATCAGCATAGAAATACAACAATCTAAAACCAGGGCAAAAAGAACCATCAACATTTGTTGTATTGATGAGGCAGTAAACTGTCCAGTATGTATTACCAACCTTTACAATGCACTAAGACCCAAGGTTGGGGGGAGGTTCTTGATCCATAAGGACGCCTCGGCACTAAGCCTGTACCAATTTAAAGAGGTGCTGTTGAAAGCAATCCACAAGGCGGCATGGGACCCCAGGGGTTTCGGCACCATTCCTTCAGAATAGGTGCCGCCACCTCAGCATGGCAGGGAGGTTTAGCCCCCCAACAACTGAAAAATATAGGGGGCTGGAAATCAGATTGTTACAAAAGATACATCAGACCACAATTAATATAGCCAGCCACCCTCACTCCTTTATTTCTCCCCCCCTTCATACAGAAACACCAGGCGAAGGGAGGACCACACTGCAATCAGCATGGATTGTCGGCCACTCTTTTATCTTCAGGGCGGGCCGATGGGCAGAGGAGACCAATGAAAGGCCACCTTTCAGGAACACCATTGCCTCGATGTGAGGCTACAGAGGCCTGCGGTGGGCAGAGATCCATGAAACATTAGCAGAGCTGGCTGCATACAGGGACCCACCCGAATTTCTGATCATACACTTAGGTGGCAATGACCTAGTAGCAGTGGGGAGGAGGCAGTTACTCGAGGACATGTGTGCCTCCCTTGCAGGCATCACACACAACTGGAGAGGGACGGAAATATACTTTTCAGCCATCCTACCTAGGAAGAAATGGCAGGGGGCCAACTGTTATAAATCTGTAGACATTTCCAGACGAAAAATCAACAGGGGGCTAGAGAAATTCTGCACAATAAGAGGACTGGGCTTCATCAAGCACTGCATAATTGTTTGATTAACACATTGGCACGGCCCCTAACATATGCCAGGGTTTCTCATATACATAGTAAGGATCTATCCAACGTCTTTAATTCGCCCAACTTAAAGTCCACTGATTCGGGGTGAAACGTTTGTGGTCAGATGGTCACTCCGGAACACATTCTAAATTGGTGTTAAGCTGGGAGAGAATGACCTGTGCTTTTGGAAGTCTTTAAAACCCCACCCTGTTGTAAAGTCTTGTCAAGTGCAGTGTCAGAGGGAGAGAAAGTAGGTTATTCTGTTAAGTGGTCTGAAGTAACCTGTGTGACTTTTGTTGCTAAACAAAATTAATTTGTAACACAACATAGCATAATATATGTTACATAACATAACAAAGGTGTTAATGGTATCAGCTGAGGTAAAGAGCCTTGGCGTGTATGCCCCTCTTTTCCAAGCCCTCTTTATCTTTAGCTCTTTAGATTCATTCTATGGTTAATGGCTAGCCCCTTAACAAAGGGCTTTAAAGGCTTAGACCTTCAATTTAGTGTATGTGCCCAATCTCTAACAGCTACCTTAGGCCAAAGACGCCAAACCAAACAATGAGCCACAAAAAAGGAACCAACACCACTGGGGCCCAATACCCCTTCTTTGCTGGGCCTGATAACTAGAACTGCCATGCTGATCCCAACGCCACAATTGACAATGATGACACTGGCACACTGCATGGTGTCATGCTTGCAAGGCGCAGCTTTCTGAACTTTCTCCTGTATTTTGAGTAGTTTCTGGTTGCCAGCGACCTTAATATGGTAGCCTAGATTGCAGCCGTAAAAGTACGAGACAGTGTTCAAATGTGAATGTTGAAACAGATTGATGACAAGGCTGAACCGATTGGAATTCAGCATGCGGTGCTACTGATGTCAGAGAGGAATGTTGACAGTTTTACGTAGTGAATATAGCTTGCCGTCAAGCATGTATGTTAATATTGTCCAGTATATGCCCCACCTAAACGATAGAGGAGAATGCTGTGGTCAATCATATCAAAGGCTACCTAGAGATCTGGTAGATCATGAAATATTAAATTGAGTCTAAGGCCACATAAGACAAGCTGTTTTTATTGTTTATTGCAGTGTATCTTGTGTTGCCTCTTACAGGCCGCGGAAAGGAGGACGCGCACATGGAGATGCTGGATGACTTCTTTATTCGCTTGTCTACACATCGATACTGGCGCTTCTCGCGCCTTACCCAGAAACCCCTTTTCCTCCCTTGGCGCCGTAACATGGCTCCGCCTCCACAACGGTGGGGGCAGCACTCCTTAACCCCTGAGTGCTTGGTAACATCACCCCCGAACAACATATTCAAACATCGAAATCAACATTCTTCAACAAGTCTCATAGGTTTCCTTACGACTCTCCGTGGCCTCTCATCTTGGTCACCTGCCTCTTGCAGTTCCGTGGTTCTCACTTCCCCGCTTGTCCCTCCTGGGTCTCCTCCCGGAGGGATCCACAGGTCATCCCGCGACTCTCGCGGTTCTGGAGAGGTTGATCGCTGGAGCCGCTCTGTTGCCTCTCGTCTGGTGTAGTGTCTAAATTGTTGACAGTTCCTGGTGACAGCTCTGCTTTGATCCTCGGCTGTCACCATCGTGCCTTTCACTGCGGTTACCCTCATGGGGCTTGGAGCAAACCGCGGATCTGTCTTCCTGGGCGTTGGTTGCTGGACGAGTACTTCGTCCCCTATGTGGAAATCTTGTATCACTGCATGGCGGCGAGCATCTGTCTCTCGTCTTGCTCTCTCCTTGGCTTCCGCGTCCCTTCGGAGTACGTCCATGTCAGGCAGCTCCTCATCAGATGGATTGTGCGGTATGCGGGTTCGCACTTTGTAGCGAAACATTAGCTCGGCAGGTGTCTTGTTGGTGGCTTCATGAGGAGTGTTTCTGTAGTCCCGTAGGAGTTGGCACAGTGCCTGGTGCGGATCAACTGCTTCTACTCTGGCTCTTTGTCTTGTTTTCTTGATCGACGCCATGAAGCGTTCAGCCATCCCATTCGCTTGTGGGTGGCGAGGAGTTATCTTCATATGTTCAAACCCTAGGTGTTCCGCTAGTGTTCCAAATTCATATCCACTGAACGGGGCCCGTTGTCAGATTTGACTATTTTGGGGATCCCCCACTCGCTGAATACCTCCTCTATTGCCGCTGCTACTTGAGGAAATGCGGTGGTGGTGACTGTTTTGACGATCGGGAATCGTGAGTGTTCGTCTATTAGGAGCAGGAGGTAGTCACCCTCTTCCGTGGGCCCGTAGAAGTCCATGGCTACACGCTCCCACGGCCGATCGGGTATCTGTGTGTGTTGGAGCGGGGGTGGATAATCCGCAGGAGCCGTGCACTGGCAGGCATGGCAGTTCTTCACCCATTCTTCTACTGCCGCGTCTAGAAACGGGAACCAGACATGGCACCTCAGCTGTCTTTTGGTGTTCTCCGCTCCTCTGTGTCCCTCGTGGGCTGTACTGACTACTTCGTTCCTGAGCGTGGCGGGGATGACAATTCTGCACCCTCTGAGGAGGATGTCGTTGTCCTTGACGGCCAGTTCACTATGTACCCTGGCCAGCCTTTCAATTTCTTGTCTGCACACCCCTGGGTGTGCCAGCATTGCTCTGTGGTGATCCCTCCATTTGTTGGTCAATGTGAGGCTGATGGCGAGTGCCATGGTGGGGTCAGCCGCTGATGCAGCGGCAACTCTCTCCAGGGACAGCGCCGGTGGTAGTGAGTTGGATGCTATGTATTGCACATAGGCGATGTCTCCCTCGCGGGTCAGTGGCGCCCCAACTGGGTGTCGTGACAGATAGTCAGCGGGGTTAAGGTCACCCCCGGGTCGATGCACGATGTCGTAGTCATATTCTTGTAAGCGGATTCCCCACCGCTCGATTCTAGGGGGCATCTTGGTATGTGGGTTGCCTAAAAGCGATAACAAGGCCTGGTGGTCCGTAATTAAAGTGAACTTTTTCCCAATGATGAAGTCATGGAAATGTTTGCACGCCCAGACGGCAGCTAAACTCTCCTTCTCCGCCTGGGAGTAAGCCAGTTCCGGGGTGGACAGGGCCCTGCTCGCATAGGCGACCACATGTCTCGGGTGGACATCCGCCCCAGCTGGTTTGGGCTAAGATGGCACCAACGCCCACCGGGCTTGCGTCCACCACGATTTCAGTGTGCCATGAAGGATTGAAATATGCCAGGCGGTGTGCTTCTGTCAGGGCACGCTTGATGTTAGAGAATGCCTGGTGGCAACCAGGGGTCCACTCGAACACAGTTTCTTTTTGGAGAAGCTTCCGTAGTGGGTCGGTAAGGGACGCATAGTGTGGTATGTACCTCGCACAGTAGCCAGCCATGCCGAGGAATGAGCGAACGTCCACAACCTGTCGCGGTTCACCCAAGTTGGTGATGGTGTCAACCTTGTCAGGATCCGGCATCATCCCTTCGCTGGAGAAGATGTGTCCAAAAAATGTCAGCTTTGTCTTGCTGAAACGGCACTTGGCAATAATGAGAGTGAGGCCCGCTTCCTGGAGTGCGGCACACGCGGCGAGTAGGGCTTTGTCATGAGACTCTTTAGATGATCCAAAGACGAGGATGTCGTCACTGTAGTTCAGTGTGCCCTTGATGGGTCTGATCACCTGCCGGATGGCCTCCTGAAAGATTTCCGCGGCTGATGAGATCCCGAAGTTCAACCGCCGATACCTGTAGAGGCCGTCGTGAGTCGCAAACGTCGTGATGGGTCTGGATTCCGGATGTAGCTCCAGCTGATGGTATCCTTGGTTGAGGTCGAGTTTGGAGAACATCCGAGCGTTGTTCAGTTGCACGATCATGTCCTCAATGGACGGTCCCGGATGCCTCTCGCGCTGAATGGCGGTGTTTGCCACCCTCATGTCCACGCACAAACGGATCTTTCCTCCCTCTTTGGGTACAACCACGAGTGGGGAAACCCATGGTGTCGGACCTGTGGCTGGTTCAATGATGCCATCAGACAGCAGTTGTTGGAGTGCGTCTGATACTGCCGCTTGCAGGTGAAAACCTACTCTCCGGGGATGTTGCAGTACTGGCCTCACCGATGAGTCGATGTGGAGCCGGATGGGAGGGGCCTTGAGTTTGCCCAGCCCCATGCAGAGGTTGGGGAACTCCCTTGTGATGTCAAGCTGTGTGACCAGGTTCTGCGGCTGGTAGCACGCAATGGTGCCAACTGTGTCTCTCGTGTTTGTGCTCTCGGAGGCCGCTGTGATGGAGTCTCCCGGCCTCACGTGTATTTCAATCAACCCCAGGCGGGATGCCGTGTGGTAGCTGAGTAGGCATCGGCTTCTGGCAAGTGACCGGATAATGTGTATTGTTGTGTCAACTTTCCGGCTATTTAGGAGGAGGCGTTGTGTGAAACATCCTACCGTCGGTAGGGGAGTGGTAGCTCCCCACTGAAATATCCTTGAGCGAGATTGTTCAAGTGCCGGTGGGTTCGGTAGTACGGCATAGTCTTGCTCGCCCATTATGTTGACAGTAGCGCCTGAGTCAATCATGAATTGAAATTGCCTGTTTCCCATTTTGATGGGGATTTTTGGGGCTTCTCTGGCCTCTTCAGTGTCGAGTATGAGATTGACAAACTCGTCTTGGTCATAAGGGTCATATGGCATGTCATATGCGGCTCCCTGCTCGTCCTGGTAGAGGGTCTCAGGCCTGTATTCCTCTGGTGGGTGGTCATATTCGTCCATGAAATATTTGGTCTGATCAGCCTGCTCTGGCTGTAGTGGGTACCCCGGCGTTTGGTGTTCGTCGATGGCCCTGACATATCGCCTCTGTCCCTGGCCTTGTTGGTAGTATCTGGGTTGGATGTATCGTGGAGGTGGCGGACGAAAGAATGGCCTGACAGGCGTTTGGGGCCTTGCGGGGGGAAAGGGTATGCCTTCCCGGCACACCGAGTGAAAATGCCCTTCTCTTCCGCAGTTTGTGCACCGTTGTGATAGGGCTGGGCATGAGCCTGCATGTGGAAACGACATCCCACAATGATAGCACTGTCTTGGTTGGCAAGGAGTTTGGATGGTTTGAGTTCTGTATGACTGTGGCCCTCTGTCACCTGGACGAGATGGTTGTATGGTTGCGACCAGTTCCGCTCTGTCTTGCTTGGGGTTGCTCGGATTGCCCATGGATGTGGCTTGGGCATCAACCCTCTCATGTATGCGAGCGAGCTCGCTCACTTCCTGGATGGTGAGGGGTTTCTTCAGGAGCTGTTTTTTGAGAGCAGGGGATAGGCAGCCTTCAATGACCCTCAATCTTATAACTTCATCCAACGAGAATGCGTCAAATTGGCAATTTGCGCCTTTTACTCTTAGGCGGTTTATGAATTCATCTACTGTCTACTGTGGCATTTGGGTGCACTTGTTGAATAGGTAGCGTTCATAGTCACGATTAACTTCTATGATGAGGAGTCTATCTAGAGCCTTGGTCAAGTCCTTGAAAGTGTTCTGTTCAGCTGCAGGGATGGTCTTGACCACAGTCTTTATCTCACCCCCTACCAGATTGAGGAAGATGTCCCTAATATTGGGGGAATTACCATCACCAGACCCCCTGACGTAATGCTGGAAATCTTCCATCCAGTCAGTCCATCTGGGCCCCTTCGTGGCTTGTGGAGTCATGGTGAAAGGCGGGGGTAGTCGCAGCTGAATCGGCTGTACAATATGAGCCGGTGTAGGTGACCCAGGGTTGGACCCTGCGGTGGAGGCCGGTGTGCTCATGATGCCAGAAGGTGGGTGTGTGTTCGGCCCTTGTGGATGTTTTGGTTAGGCTGGCGGAGCGTCACCCACCTGGGAGGTCGAGTGCCACAGATGGGCATGCAGCGTCACAGGCGTCGGGAGGAGGGATGGCACTCAGCACTGCTGGGGCTTCGCAGCGAGCGTTGGCAGTATGAGGACACTGCCAAACGTCCTTGTTGGTCCTCTGGAGGGCGTGGGCGGGCTCGCCGGCGCGCGACATAGGGGGGGCCGCAGCGGATGGCTAGGGCCCAGCTGCACACTTCCCAGAGTGCCCGTAGTAGCGTGGGGACCAGGCGGACTGCCAGGGTCCAATGTTGTGCTTCCAGATGTAGTGCGGGAGAGAGGGAGAGAAAACCGCAGCGTTTTCAGGTGCGGCCAGCAGCTGCCGCCCGTGTAGGAGGTGGAGGGGCGGGAGGAGGCCCAGTCGCAGCTGGAGCGAGGAACTGGCGGATTGCCAGCAGGGACGTCTTCGAACGCGCATGCAGCACGGAGGTGGCGGAAAGCCACGGAGGAACGGCGGACTGCCAAAAGGAGGACTCTGTGGGCGCACGGAAATGACCTCGTCGCCAGTGTTGCCTCTTACAGGCCGCGGAAAGGAGGACGCGCACACGGAGATGCTGGATGACTTCTTTATTCGCTTGTCTACACATCGATACTGGCGCTTCTCGCGCCTTACCCAGAAACCCCTTTTCCTCCCTTGGCGCCGTAACATGGCTCCGCCTCCACAACGGTGGGGGCAGCACTCCTTAACCCCTGAGTGCTTGGTAACATCTTGCAGTAAATAAACAGTGAGGTGTAAGAGAGACCCTCTCACTGTATGTCTGTGTGGAATGATACCAGCAGATACTGTTAAGCAGTGACAAGAGACTGATGGTAATGTGCACTAGTCCAGGGCCTTACAACGATTTGCTTTCTCCTGTACAATAGGTCACGAACAGACAAGATATCTCACTTGGCATTATTCAGGGCACCAGGAGACTTTGGGGGGGTCTCATTTGTGCTTCCTCACTAGTAAGATTCTAAGTGAGGTTGGTTAGGACACATTGTCAAACCCAAGATTCCCTCTTCCTCCTCACCTGAATCGTCAGCTGCAGAAGGGGATTGGGAAGCCTGTTGGTGTGTCTTCTGGGTCTTCTTCTTCTTCTTGGAAGTGTGTCTCTCCTTGTGGAGGAATGGCCTATTACGGAAGGAAGACACTCAACCTGTTCAATAACTGACCAGCCAGAGAGACGTCTATATGCGAGGGCAAATGGGGCACGTGCCCCGGGCCCCCATCTCGAGGGAACCCCCATGGATCCTGGGGGGGGGGCTGGGCCACCACATGTGGATTTGTGGGTGGACTGGAGAATGTGAATCTGACACAACGCGTGCCTGCTGCAGCAGGAGGCACGGCTGAGCTCCACTCCTCCGTTAATTTTAAAGTTCAAGCAAAGCAAAGCAACGCAACGTAATTGAGAAAGTCAGATTTATTCTGTTGCTTTGTGCTCTGCTAGTGCCCCCACCCCCACCGGGCTTTTACAGATTTGAGCATGTGATCACTCTAATGCCAGTGTGTCTGTCTTCAACAGAACACATTTTTTTAAAAACAATCAAGCTCTGCATGAGCACGAGCCACGAGGCCACATGTGCTTCTCTTCTCGAGGCCTATGAGGTTTTTTCACCTTACCCGACTGGGCCCTCACCTAACCGGCCACGCAGACAACGCCCCCCCCCCCTCCCGGCCCAGTGTACCTCTCTGGCCTGACTAGGGGGCAGTCCTGAACCAGTTACCCAGAGCCTCAGAGGAGCTGTGCTGCCGGCAGCACCTAGCCGTCACTGTGGTAAGTATTACAATGCGCCTTATTTTCTTCTTCGTTCGCAATGTTCAGGACCGGAGCAGCAGTGAATTGGATTCTTTCCCGTCCTTTGAGGTCAATTGTGTACTTCGTATTACCCCCTACCACCACACACACTCACACATCGCAATGTAGCTGCAGACACATGCACGTCTGAACAGTGTGTGTTCGTGCGTGCGTGTGTGTGTACGACCGCTCAAGCAGACTGTGCACTACCACTTATCCCCCTGTGATTGCCAAAGCAGGCCTTCCACCGCTGGTAAGTGTACACAAGCACACTCAACCAACAGAGAACCGCTCTAAGAGAGACAGAAGAGCTAGGGGAGTGGAGGAGGTGGCTGTAAGGAGGAAGTCGGCCTCTTTGGTAATTACCTGTCTCACAGGTGTACACTCCTGCTGCCGTAAACATAGCACTGCAAGGCAAGAAACAAAGTACAAGCGAGATTGCTGCCTGGCAAATTGTCGTGTGTGTGTGTTTGTGTGTGCGTGCGTGCGCGTGTGGGTGTGCATTCTAGACACCAGAGCTGGGCAAACCACCACAGGGTTTTGGGTTTCAGAGCCGCTTAGCTGCCTTTTCTAAGGAATTTGCTTGTATTTCCCCACTGTTACCCAACATCGCCAGGCTAATGTTCTGGCTGTTGACATACCTGCTTAAGCAACTGATTTTCACCTCCAAGGGCACCCTTCTATTGTTTTCAGGAAGGTTTACACACTCTACTGGTCCTGTAGAAAAGCATGCCAAAATCTGATTAAAGCAAATAGCGATCTTTTCGGTGCCCCGGCAACTCTCGACATGTTCCTTATTGTCTCCCTATTATTTTAGGGATGTGCCCCATCCTGGTCTTTGGCCCTGTAATTGCTGCAAATAAAGGCAGCCTCTAGGCAGCCCATGGCTGCTCGCTCCTCAGGATGTGCAGTCCCGCCATGAAGCAGTTTCACTGATGGGCACTTTGCATAAGGTGCTTCCTCAGCTGGATATCGCCAGCTCCCGGGTTTCTTCATTTTGGGAGGTGCACAGGTAGGCTGGGAGTACACGGGGAGAAAAGGAAATGTGCCACAAAAACAGGCTGCGGTCACCCGCCTATATATACACACACCCATGTTAAGGCGCCTGATTAACTCCCAACTCGTCGTTGGCGCCCTATAAGTGTGACATTTGCTTGACCTACTCTCAGCACCTTTTACAATGACAGCTATAGGATTCATTTGATAATCCTCGGTTACTATCATTTAAATTATAAGGGATGAAGAAAGCTGGTGCTTTAAAGATATTTGTGGGTATTATTTTCTGACAACATTTGGAAGATAAATGAAATACATGTGTACTAAACACAACCCATTGTATTTTGCATATAGTGAAAGTGACTGGGCGAGGATCACAAAAAAAGAGTTGTCTAAGTAGCTTGGACGAAAATACAAGCATTTATACCCTGAATCATGCATTGACGGTTTTACATCTGTTACATGCACTATGACGATAACACAGGTTGGGTGGCCAGGTTGGGAATGGCTGACTGTAGTAAAATGCTTGTAATGAAGACAGGAGTCTCTGAGCTTGTACCGTTGTATTTATTCTATCATTGGTTTCATGCAGGATGCACACAACATGTGTGCCTCAATAACGGAGGCCAACGGGCCTAATGTGGCTGGGAGGCTGCTGCCTTATGTCCGTGTCCAAGATTCAACAGGAGCGGGCCCCGTATGAGGAGGGCTCAACAGGACGCACCTTATCGCGTCCTCCGCTCGTCCCGTAGTGCGCGCGAAGCGCGCGGGGGCGGAGCTTTGGTCCGCGACGAGATCTCGCGAGAGCGCGCGCTCTCGCGATATCTCTACACATCTCCCTTTTTCAATGCACAGCGAAATCACTGTAAAACATAGTCATTATATCTCACCGGTCTTCTGTGTTCTCTTCTGGGCCGATCATCAGTTCTGGTGCAATTCTCCTGTTGCTCCTGATCGGGATCTGCACCCAGTGCTTCCGGTTCGACCTCGGTTTCCACCCTCTCTCTGTCGTCTCCTTCTGGTTCTCGTTCTTCACCTGCTCCGTAGTCTCTTTCGGTTTCCGTTCGTGATCTCTCTGGGGTCTTCGCTCTTCCTCGAGTCTTCTGGTATAGTGCCACTCTTTCAAGATTCCATGCTCGCCCGTCTTCCATGCGAACATGATTTGTTCCTTTGTGAATCACTTTGATGGGTCGGCTAAACCGAGACCCTGTGACCTGATCTTTCTTCGGTAACTGGATTTTTACCAAGTCTCCTTTTCCTATGTCGGACGCTTGCTTGGTTCTTCTTCTCCGATCATTCCATAATTTCATGCGTGTCTTGTTGCTTTCGATTCTCCAGACTACTTCTGCCATGTCCACCACTTCATCTTCTCGTATTTTCGACAACCATGGTGGAATCAGCGTGGATGCCGCACTCCTCCCTCTCAACATTTTGAACAGGGATATTTGGGTGATCCCATTTGGAGTGAGTCTGTGGGCCGCTATGGCCTCCTTGGTGGTTTTGAGCGGGTCCATGCCCAAAGCCGTTGCTAATTGGATGGCGCCTTTTATGAACCTGTTGGCCCTCTCTACAAGTCCATTGGCTTGGGGGTGATATAGGGCCGCTTTCCTTTGTTTTATGTGATTTCTTTTTAAGAATTCCTCCATGTCTTTTGAGACTAGTTGCACCCCGTTGTCTGTAACCACTTCCTTGGGGAGGCCTTCCCTCTGAAAAATTTCTGTGAGTACTTCTATAACGGTTGCCGTGGTTATGTTCGGGACGAACGCGGCCTCCACCCACTTGGATAGATAATCAACCAGTACTATGCCATACCGGTGTTCAGGTGCCATTGCTTCCAAAGGCCCTATGAAGTCAATGCCAAGCTTTGACCACACGGCTTCTGGAATTTCCGTGGGTATTAGGGGTGCTTGGCGGACCTTAAGTCTCTTGTCGCTGTTGAGACATTCATGGCAACGTTCTATCATGGATCGAATCTCCTGGTCCATGGATGGCCACCAGTATGCCTCTCTCACTCTGCGACGGGTCATCGTGTTTCCCAAGTGGCCTGCGTGGGCTCTACATAGGATGATCCTTCTCATTCCTGTGGGAGGAATAATCTGATCTGACTTCATGATTATCCCCTCCATTTCAGATAGTTCGTCCGACACCTTCCAGTAGGGTCTCATGCCCTCGGGCAACGCCTTTTCACTTGGCCAACCTTCCTTGGTCCATTTGCGAATCATGGCCATGGTGGGGTCTTTCCCATCTTCCTCTTCCCAGTGTCTCTCACTGAGTTCCAGGTAATCTGGCGCTCTCAAGTCCATGATGGATGCAACTATGCATTTTCCATGAAGGAACGTGGTGGCTTTATCCTTACCCTCCGGCAGTCTCGACATGCAGTCAGCTTGTGAATTTTTCCAGCCTGAGATATGCTGGATCTCAAACGTGTACTCTTGCAGCTTGGCTGCAATGCGTGCCAATCTGGGTGTGGATACTTTTGTGCCTCCCGGGCTGAGCATATGGATAAGGGGCTTATGATCAGTCACTAACTTGAATTTGGTGCCCCATACATACGTCCTGAAATGTTCCACCGCCCATGCGCAGGCGAACATTTCTTTTTCAATGGTGGAATAGTTCTGTTCCGCCTCCGATAATGCCTTCGATGCAAAGGCCACCACATGTTCAGTGTCACCTTTCTTTTGTGTTAGCACTGCTCCCAGTCCATAAGCACTGGCGTCAGTGGTGACGACTGTTACCCACGCCGGATTAAACGGTTGAAGGCACGGTGCATCTATGATATGCTGTTTTATATTCACCATCGCCGTCTTTTGGGGTTCTTGCCATACAAATTCCGAGCCCTTTTTGAGTACATCGCGAAGGGGTGCCGTGGTCTCGGAAAACTTCGGTATGAACTTCGCATAGTACTCAGCCAGCCCCAGAAATGACCTTACTTCCTCTTTGCTGTTTGGTTCCGGTGCTTTAATGATTGCTTGCATGAGATTCTGTTTGGGACTGATACCTTTTTCTGAAATCTTATACCCTAAGTATTCAACTTCTTTCACTCTGAACAAGCATTTTTCATACCGTAACCGCACCCCTGCTTCTTGTAGCTTGTTTAGGACAATTCTTAACGTGGCGTCGTGCGTCTGCTCATCCTCCGCATACACGAGGATGTCATCCTGGAAGTACACCACGTTTTTAACTTTCCTTAGCAAGACATCCATCATGCGTTGGAAAGCCGATGCTGCTGATGACAACCCGAATGGCATTTTGGTGAATTGGTATGTGCCAAATGGAGTGATGAATGCTGTGAGGGGTTTCGACTCTTCGTGTAGCTGTATTTGGTGGTATGCATTCCTCATGTCCAGTTTTGAAAATATTCTGGCTTCTTTCATTAACAGAATGAGTTCATTTATGCTTGGAAGAGGGTAGTTATCTGTGATGACTTCCAAGTTTAAACTGCGTAGATCTATGCATACTCTGAGTTCCTGTGATTGGGGTTTCTTTATGAGCACGACAGGGCTCAGCCATTCAGATGCTTCGATTTCTTCGATGACACCCTCCATTTTCATCTTTTCCAACTGACTTCTGAGGATGTCCCTTGCCGTGGCTGGTACTGGCCTCACTCGGTGCTTTACAGGGACCGCATTCCTTTTGAGCACTATTTTGTGCAGAAAACCCTTAATGTGCCCCGGCTCCTCCGAGAAAAGTGTTGGGTAGTCGCTTTTGACGACAGGTCCGCTCGTCACCCTGACCGACAGGACCTGATCTTCGGTGCTGGGATCCAGTCTGATTTTTAGCTTGTCTTGGTCGTCCCACCCTAGCACTGCTGGGCCTTCGTGACTGAAATAGACCCTGGTTGTGGTTTCCCTTCCTTTGAATTCTACTTTGGCTTTGATGTATCCTAAAAGTTCGACTGACGCCCCTCCAAAAACCGTGGGTTTGTGCCTCGTCATTAGCACTTGCACCTTTTCTTTTCCCACCATGTCCTTATACGTGCGAAGGGGAATGATCGTTAGATCCGAACCTGAATCTGCCATGACCCTTGTTTCCATGCCATCAATCTTGATCATGCAGTGAGGTTTCTCTCTCCTTGCTCTTGTGCTGTTCACCATGATGACTGTGGGTCTTCCTTCATCTTCTGAGGATGATTCTTTCTCCGTATTGCGATCTGCATTAAGGCTGGAGACTTTCTTGTTCCTCCACCGACACACAATAGAGAAATGGCCAATGCGTTTACAAATGGAGCACTCCTTGTCTCTGGCTGGGCACTCCCTGTCAAACGCCAGGTGTTTCGTGCTGGTGCACCTGTGACACTTTAGGGGTTCTTTCCTGTTCCCTCTCCCTTCTCTCGTGTCAGTTGCCGGCCTTTCTCTTCTTGCATGGAAACCCACTGCTTGTATTTCAGCGGAACTCTGGGCCCGAGAAAGCTCCTTTCGTCTTCCCGCCGTTTCCTCGACTGCTCTGGCGATCTCAATCGCTTTCTCCAACTGCAGTTCCTTTTCAACAATAAACTTATCTTGGACCTTCCGACTGTTAGTGTGGACGACCAACATGTCACATATGAGGCTCTCCGCATGGTTGCCAAAATTACACAGCGCTGCTAATTCCCTCAGCTTGGTGACGTAATCGTCAACTGGTTCAGACATCTCTTGCCTTCGCGTGTAAAACCGTATCCTGTGGAGCACTGTGTTCTCTTTACTGGCAAACCTTTTTATGATTCTCCTGACCGCCTCCTTGAAAACATCGTCATTGTGGCCAGCCACTGGTATCGGGGTGAGACTCTCGAATATTCTTTGTCCTTCCACTCCCAGGGCATTTAGTAGCATGGCCCTGCGCCTCGCCGCTGAGAACCCTGCCCCACCTAGAGCCTCCACATATGTCGTGAATAGGGGCTGCCATTGTGGCCATGGGATGGCAGGCCTACCTGGAGTTTGGAGAAAGGGTGGCGGTGGCGTTGCTCCTTGCATGCTCCTCTGTGAGTTCTGGTGGTGATCCTCATCGCCAATTTATGTAGTAAAATGCTTGTAATGAAGACAGGAGTCTCTGAGCTTGTACCGTTGTATTTATTCTATCATTGGTTTCATGCAGGATGCACACAACATGTGTGCCTCAATAACGGAGGCCAACGGGCCTAATGTGGCTGGGAGGCTGCTGCCTTATGTCCGTGTCCAAGATTCAACAGGAGCGGGCCCCGTATGAGGAGGGCTCAACAGGACGCACCTTATCGCGTCCTCCGCTCGTCCCGTAGTGCGCGCGAAGCGCGCGGGGGCGGAGCTTTGGTCCGCGACGAGATCTCGCGAGAGCGCGCGCTCTCGCGATAGCTCTACACTGACAACCCGGGATTCGAGAACAGATTATATTATTAAAGCAAGAGAAGTGTGTCTTTTCAATGGTGTTTTTATGCTTGTCACGCCTGTCCCTCTACTCACGAAACCCCTCAGGAACTGTAAGTAACCCAGAAACCGAGGAGGCACAGCACATTTCGGAATTCATATAGATATCTGTGAATTTTGGCGGAATTTGACCATTTAAAATACGTGTGTACTGTGGCATTGGGCTCCAGCCCAAATCAACCACTGGGTCGATAAATAGAATGCGAGCGATCTTGTTAGCCCCTGAAAGCGACGGGCAGACAGCCCCACAATGGCTCGAAGACCGGAAAGGCAAATAGATGGGACTGGCCATAAATTAGCGCACCCTGGCCATGCTACTGTTTGGAGCTGGGACGTGTCACTGTCAGGGCGGATAGCCTGTGGCGGCACCGTTGCCTGAAAGAGACTACAGCACAATAATGTTTCGAGAGCAGGAGCCAATTGTGGGTTTGTATTTTGCATTGGCTAAGGCTTGTGGAAGTTGGGGCCTGGAGGCGGGTGGTCTGTAGGGGGCGAGTTAGAGGCCTTGGGGTGGAAGTGATATGCCCAGTGCAGTGGCTCCCCTGTAATGGGGAGGGGGAGATTACCGGATTCCATATGTAATCAGTGGCAAGTGGTGTTTTGGGAAGGGAAGACGACAGCGAAGTGTTAGGTTTTCAGTTTTTTTTAAATAAATGCTTGCTAAAAATCCTTTTCCTTTATTTTTTTTAAAATTAATCAATTATTTTAAACATAAACAAAGTGAAATGTCCTTAATATAGCATCTTCTTGGGGAAACAGATCACAGAGATGTATAATGTTTATATTTTATTAACAACTAGATAATCCATTTAAAGTTAAGAGGAGTATCTGTTTCGGGTGGCGACATGGGTTTGGAGGGGGTGGGAGTAGGACATGGGTTTCGGAGTGGGCACCCAAGGCTGTCTGTGCCCCGGTCCCCCAAAACTGTTAAGATAGCACTGACCAGCCAAATGGTCTCCTTCCGAAGCAGCCAGAAATTGGGGAAAAAGCCACAAAGGCAAAAAAAAACTAGATATTGGAACGATGAAACTATAGTCCGTAGAGTCCTCAATGTGCTGATGCGAATGGAGGAAGCCCAGAGAATCGGGCAATGTAGCAGTCTAAAAGGTTTCTCCAGTAAAGCAAGGAAACCTTTCCCAAGAAGCCGTGAAAGAGGAACCAATCCGCTACTGGAGAAGTAGGAGCTAGAGCCAAAGTCAAGATGACAAAAAAGGAAGTAGAGAAAGAAATAAGGCTCGAGGGAAAAAGGCAATGTAAATGCAGAGAAAAGAACTCCAAGCGCCCACAAGATATGCGAAAAGTAGGGAGGTTGGCAACCGGGAGCTCGAGGTTAGAAGGAGACAGGGGAGGAGGGCGAGGAAGGCAGAGCGGTGTGCTCAAGAAAGCAAAATGAGCAGCGTATAGCCAAAAGAGGAAGAAACTGGGTTGCAACTCGGCGAATGCTGGTAGCAGAAAGGCATTAGTACCAATGTGGATGGCCATGATGGAAAAGGATAGATTGCAGAAAGAGCAACGGTGAGCAACGTAGCAGCATGTCAATGGCGGCAGAGCACCAACCTGATCCAAAGACGCAAGGGGCGGCGAGCCGTGACACACATTGGGTTTGTGTTGCCTAGGAACCCTGCTCAGCTTATGTGGTGCATTGCTATGACCATCACCCCGTGCCTGCAGTAATCTGTCTTTCCTTTGCACATAACACCATGGCAGACAAAGAGGTAGAAAGGAAGAGCTCACCTTTGATGGAAAAATAGAGGAGTCCTGAGCGCATAGGAGTCACTAGTTGGAAGAGACGCCTAGAGATTTCTGGCCAGCAAGTACCACCAAATCTGTAGCCAGCTGACATCTGAGATGAAGCCTCTCAGGAGCAGCGATGACAAGCAAGCTACTTGTGGGTTGGGGGTTCTTATGAGTTTGCCAGTAGTGGTAATATATGCAGTTTTTGAAAGTACTTCATGTTTTACCCATTTGCTAAAATCCAAAATCCAAGTTTCGTACCTGTAAAGAAATACTTTATTTAAATTATACGCTCTCATTAGTATGAAATCGCTGGTCTGACCCCTCTCCCTCCCCATTCATATAGTCCTACCCAGGAACAGGCAGCTTTATGAAAACTTGAATTTATTCAAAAGAATTAAAATCAAATCCAAACAAAAGTGGTCTCCAGCTTTATGCCAGGGAAGTCACTGCAATGTTATACACTCTGTGACAAATCCTTGGATGTCGTCACTTCTCCCCGAGGTGGAGCCCCTTCCCATGAGACCAGGGAGGATCACCTGGGGAGACACTCCCCCTCTAGGGACAAGGACGACCATGTAGGGAGAATGCGGTACAACACCCCTCACCCTCCACCCACTTCCTTTACCTCCCCTCAGTACATGAGGCCTACCTTAACATCCCTCACTTCCATACTACACACTTCTATGTATATATGTGAGACTGAATACCCTAAAGCTACTGAGACAAGGAAGAGTAGGGATGACTTAATGAAGATCTCATTGACATATACTGAGATGAGGAAGAGCAGCGAAGCATTAATGAAGATCTCCTTGACCGTTACTGAAATGAAGAGGAGGTGCGCAACAATGAAGAGTACTTTTAAGAACTTAAATGAGCATTCTAGCTGTCATCGCTCATTCAACATAAAGAGAGAGAGGAAAGGTTACCTTTTCGTCAGACCCTCCCATGAGGACACTCGAGCGAGAGGATCGTCTGGCGTGGAAAGGAGGGAACACTGCTGACCGGGACGCGAGCAAGGAGGCTCAGGCATCTCTACCTGGTCCAACATGGGTGGACATGCTGGAAAGCTGAAACAGCAGGGATTCGGGCAAGCAGAGCACCTGGATCGTTCTGGCAAGAAAAGGCAGACAACTTGCGAAGAAGCAACTGTTATGGATTCGCCGCAGCAGACCCGGGAACCAGAAAAGTGATGAGAGACCCAAAGTAGAGGTCAGAAGTCCCTGCAATCTACCGAACGACAGTAGCAGAGAGTAGAAAGGTACATGGGTGGTCGGGACGGTTGGTAGGGGCTACTGAGAAAGTGCAAGAACAGAAGAACCAAGGGTTTGGAATTCCTGTGCACAGGAGAAGGTTTCGACAAGTAATATTCTTCGTGGTAGTACCTAACAGGAGAGTGGACCAGGTCTTGCAGATAAGAAATATAGAGATAATAGGGTCAGGGACCCTCGATCATGAAAGAAGACTCATCCAAAGTCATCTTTTTCGTGCAGTACGTGATAGGAGAGTGAACAAGGTCTGCCAAAACCAAGCCTGAGAAAGGCCAGTGGAAGGGAGACATTAACCCTGGTTTTATGACCTGTAAAACTAAGCCTGAAAAATGCCAGGGGACTGGAGCGTGGTTAATCTAGCGATGTCATCACTCCTTCTCCAGGGAAACTCTCTTCCCATTTGGCCAGAGAAGGGATGTTGTTACCTGATCCTGACCCATGGGGTGGCTGCCCAAGGGAGGACCATATGGGGAGACAACCGTCAGGGGAGGGAAAGAGACTCACTGGCAGGAACATGGTATCCTTATTTCTACTCAGGGTATGCCACCCCCCGAACTCCCAGACCTTTGTCTTATTGTGGTGTAGACCCAGTCCAACAACCTTACACCAATACTAGGATTCTTTCTAACATCTTATGTGAAAACAATGAGACAAGGAAGAGCACGAGTGCAATGCAGAATGCTAAAGCAACCGAAATATGGACATGCTCTGTTGGTTGGAGGAATCCAATAGGTGCTGGAACAATCAAAACCCCCGGCACCGCCAGGAAGATGGAGATCTACTTTAACCGATACAGGTAAAGGCAAGCTGTCTCCAGAAATGCTGAAGTGGGACAACAGGCAGTGGAGAAGCTTTGTGCTGGCAAGGGAAGCTGAGGCATTGGTCAGTCACCCTTCTGCTGCAAGGTCGAGCTGCCCGCACCACGAAGAGAAGCCGAATGTGAAGAATGTGAAGAAGGACCTCAGATAGGTCGGAAAAACCAGGGAAGCCATCACAACACTGGTGAGCCCACAATGAAGGGTTGGGACACCGGATGGCGGTCTGAGAATGTATTCCCTACTGAAAGTGGGAAGTGGAGTCCCACGCTTGCATCCTAAGTGTTCTACATATTCCCAGTGCTTGGGGGAGTTGAAGGGACCAGTACAAAACTGTTAATAACTTTTACGGACAACAAGAAAGAGGTACTTGGGGAAGTAGCATACCCCCTTGTGTTCTTAGGAGTGATGAAGATTGTGGAAGTCCTGGCAGGAGAGTATACCAGGCACAGTGAAGGTTTGATGTCTCAAGGGAAGGTCCATGCCCCTTGGAACTGTATGTTGTAAAGTCCTGGCAGGAGATTATACCAGGCAGTGTGACTGTGAGTCTGGGACCCGCACTCAACTATACAGCGCACATTATAAAGTCCTGAAAGCAGAGTATACCAGGCAGTGTGACTGTGGATCTAAGACATGCACACAATTGCAAATAAACGGAGAAGAGGAAAGAAGGCATCTTAAAAGTGTGAAACCCTGGGAAATTGAACCATATCCCCTGGGTTTAAAGATAAAAAAGGTGTAGAAATCACAGAGAAGAAACGAACCCTGTGAGTGTGTGAAATCCATGAGAAGGGAGCAACCTCCTCCTAACCCCCTCAGATTGTTTAACGGTATATTGCTGGAAAGGAAAGAATGGTGACTGTGAGTTTCTGGAGAATAAGGAAAGGAAAAGAAACCCTCTTGGCTGTGTGAAATCCTGGGCAAGGGAACCATACCCGCCTGACCCCCCCACACCTCCACCTGGACACATAAAGTAAAGCTAATTGGGAAACCACAAGAAAAGGAAAAGAACCCCCAAAAGTGTGTGAAATCCAGGGAAGGGAACCAGACCCTCCCAGGGTTTGGAAAGTTATATACTGAGAAAAAGCAACGCTAATAAGAAAGTCCTTGCAAGGGAGTACACCAGGTGAACTGATTGCAAATCTGGGGCCGGTAGCCCAACATTTCATAGTCTGTGAAAACCAACTTCTCGAATGTGTAAAATCCAAGGGGGAAGGGGAAAGGGAATCACAACCCCTGGATGCGAGGATAGCATATTGTAGAAATGAAATAAAGGGAAGAACTTGAAGAGCTCAGTAGAGGAGGAACAATTCCTGAGAAATTGTGAATCAGCTGACAAGGAGTAGAGAAACTCAGGGAGAAGGAAACACCTCCCTTCTTTCTGAGGATTGTGGAACTTTGAACATTTGTTTATTTGTGCACCTTTAGAACTTTGTGTTTGAAGATTGGAAAAGCTGCAGATGGCCAGTTAAAAGACTTTATCCCTTTGAACATTTCTTTAAGGTTAGCTTTTAAGGGTTAGGGTAGGATTTTGGACACAGGACGGAGAACTCTTTTGTTGAGGCAGGGAACCCCCTCATAGTGATAGGGAGAGATAGGTTTTTCTCCAACCCTTCTTTTACTTTAATAAAAGTCTATAGCAATCATCACAATACCTCTGTGTCCGGGTTTTACTCCTGATTCATTACAGGAGACAATGCCCCTGGTGTTGTCAACTGTGAAACATAGGGAGGCATTCCCCCTGGCGTTGTGAACTGGGAAACAAGCCAAGAAAGGCCAGGGGAAGCGAGTCGTTCTACTTGGTGTTGTGAACTGTGAGAGCAAAGCCAAGGAAGCCCAGGAGAAAGGCATAATTTCCTAACAATGGAAACTCACAAGGTGGATCAAACTAGTGATCCAGGGTAAGGGTGTTATTACCCCTGGGATAATGAAATAGTGAACTTTCTGAAACAGAGGGTTGGAGGATCAGCAACCCTTTTCTTTTGTAAAGTACTGAAATCAGGGCAAGGGAGTCATTCCCCCTGGCTAAGAACTTATAACCAGCATTGTGATACATTGTCCAGGGGAAGAGAGTCATTCTCCTGGACCAAGAACATGGTCACAAACGTTAGTTTATTTTTAAGTGTAAGGGACAGAAGTAGGCTTTTTGACACAGGACGGTAGACTATTGATTTACACAGACATTGTGACTGAAACCTTAGTATTTTTAGTTGAAGCAGGGAAACCCCCTCTAAGAGGTAGGGAAAAGTACATTATTTCTTTATTTGAATTACTAATAAAAGTTTATACCAACAACAATGCCGCCTGTGTGTCAGCCTCTGCCTTCTGCACCCTTACAACTCATAAACAATAGGTCAACAAAATGAAATGTTACCTGCCTGTATGAATCTCACCAGATTTCACATGCAACCATTCATTTCCATTACCAATTCTATGTATATATTAAGCGCTAAAGAATACTTAACATAATAAATGCACTTCTATTGCTTGTCAATACATTTCTCTTACAATGCATAACTGCTCAAAACATTCAATATGAAATATGATGTCACATTTTCAAATGCATCAAAATACTGTTTTTACCTTTCCTCTTGCACCCGCCATTTACAGAATCAGAGGACTGTTATAAGATTTACAGTGTCTCAACTGAATGTGGTGCAGGGGCTTCTTTAACATGCGTGTGCAGCTTTCGATATATATGTGTGCAACTTTCAATCTGCATACGTCTTCAACAGTCAATCAACTTCTTTAATTTGCCTTCTTTTTTACGGGTTTTGGCATGAAGATGTAATGTTTCCATAAGTACAATGGTAAAAGCACCTTTGCCCTTTCACATCACAGATAGGTGCATTTCAGGATAAAAGATTGTATGGGTTTTACACTTTGGACAATTTTCTGTGTCTGTGAAAAGAATGAGTTCTCAAAACTACCTCTGACCCACAACACCTTTTCATGACTACGTCTCTCACAGACAACAAATCATAAATAATGTTATGTCAAGCGATGGGCCTTCATGACTGTGCCATGGCCCGCATCAACTACTATGCCAGTAGGACACGCAGATTCTGTTTTAATTTGGTATAATTCTACAGAAACAAACTGCATTTAAGTTGCACAAAATGTCAGATAGACAGGTGCCATGAGAACAGGAGCCTGGCAAAGGGAATCCTTTAAGCCCTGAAAGGCCTTCTCCCATCCACTGACCAAGTAACCCTTTTAGGTTTCTATGGAGTAGTAAGTACAATCAATGGGGGCAGCTATGGTTGCCTACCCTGCCATGGAATTCCTGTAATACCCAGTGAGGCCTAGAAAAGCTCTCTCCTAGGTTCGTGTTGTGGGACTTGCCCAGTCTTGTACACATTTTACTTTACTGGGTTGTTTTTCCCCCCCCCACAAACCTCATGCCCAAGGTGGGTCACTGAACCTTGACCAATCTGGCATTTTGTTGCTTTTTGGTCAAGTGGGTCTGCTGAAAAGCCTGCAACACAATCCCATGGTGTTTGACATGTTCATCCCAAGAAGAACTGAAAGCTGCAATATCATCCAGACATGCAATGCAGAAACCATTTTACCCGTTCAAGACATGATTAACCAACCTTTGTAAATCAACAGGTACATTTTTTAAGGCAAAGGGCATTACCATGAACTGGTAAAATCCTTCAGGTGCTGAGAATGTTGTCTTCTCCTTGGCATTTTCTGTCAGGGATATTTGCCAATACCATGCAGTAAGGTCAGATGTTTTGAGATACTTGGCAGCACCCAGTTTGTCCACTAACTCATCAATTCATGGAAGAGAATGAGCATCTGTCTTGATGACAGCATTAAGAGCGCAACAGTCCACGAATCGTCTCACATCTGTGGTGCCTGCCTTTAGTACCAGAACCAGCGGACTAGAACATGGCCTCTTAGATGGTCATGGTATGAAAAAAACTGTTTTTTTTTTACGGTTGTTAAGTTATTATTTGGAAACATAATTTTGTAAAGGTTGATATTTTTTAACCATAAATAAATTTAAAAAAAAGAAGGCCCTACCCTCAAAGATCCAACCTTTTAGGGACCTCTGTCTTGATGTGTTACCTCATCTTGTCTGACATTCTGTAACTCCTATGCTGAGTAGCCCCTATCCCCAGTGTCTATGCCATGCTTGCACCAAGGTGTCAGACTTGGAGGTAGTGAAAACAAGGAGCAAATTACCTAAGCAAATTTTGCACCTTACCTTGTTGCAGAGTCACTTGAGGGGACAACTTCACACCCTCCAGGGAGTCATCGGAAGGGCTGCTTTGGAACAGGTCAGAGAAAGGTTCAGATTCCTCTTCCTACCTATCTGAAGCCAGAAGCAGGGATCCCATTTCAACTTCTGGGATGAAAGCTTTCAATCTATTTACATGGAACACTTTGGGACACTGGTTATGCCTTCCAATGTGAACTAAATATTTCACCTTACCTAGTCTTTCAACTATCCAGTAAGGGCCTGTCCATTTGTCATGCAAAGTTCTAGGTCTTATAGGATTCATGAGTACAATTTCTTGGCCTGGGGTAAAATGAACAAGAGAGGTTTTCTGATCATACTAGTGCTTTCCTGTGCTTGACCAGTCTTCAGTGTTGCATTGGCCCGAGCCAACATAAGGGACATCCTCTTCCTTAGTCCTAGCACATATCCACCACATTCACGGTTACAGGAGGAGTGGGGGCTTCCCACCTTTCTTTAGTATGGCTAAGGGTCCCCTGGCAGGGTGACTAAAAATAAGCTTATGGGGGCTAAAAGTAACTCCTTCTTGAGGCACCTCTCTGTAGGAAACACATGAGCATGGTAGTAGAAGGCCCTACTGCATTCTCTGGGGCACATCAAGAGCTCTAATCATGCTTTTGAGAGTTCTGTTGAATCTCTCTACTAGGCTATTGGTCTGTGGATGATATGCAGATGAGAATGTATACAGCATCCCATACTCCTTCCACATGGCCTGCATATAGTTAGAGATAACGTTGCTGCCTCTGTCAGACAGAACTTATTTAGAGAAGCCAACCCTAGGAAGGTGCCTAACAATGCTCTAGCAGCGGACTTGGCAGTCACTGTTTTCAGTGGGATGGCTTCAGGAGATCTGGTGGCAAGATGAACAACCACCAGGATAAACCTGCTGGCAGAGGAGGTAGGAGGGTCAAAGAGACAATCCATGTCAATCCCTACCGTCTTACATTGTACACCCACTACTGAGATTGATACTATTAGAGTCTAGATCTTTGTTCCACTCTTGCCAGATAACTGACAAGTAGTGCAACTCCTGCAGTGACCTTCTATCTGGACCCCCATCTTAGGCCAGTAGAAATGCATGGATAACCTCTGAGGAAGGGTCTCACATACTGAAGAACCATCAACCTCCTATGGTTGCCTCTTGTGGATGCTATGGATTCACTATACCCAACTTCCCAATATATCCTATGTTTCCCAGGGGATTCAGTCTCCAACTGGGATCAGGTCTGTCTCCTAATACTTTTCAGAGATGGGAAACCTAACTGACCCTGACTAAATTCGTCCCTATGGGGTCCCCCTTCTGCAAGTAAACTTTGCAGCTCTGGGTGATCATAGGGATTGAATACATCAGACAGCCCTTCTTCCTCAGGCGCCTTTGACTCCTTAACCTTGGGTTTTCCATTGGGCTTAGGCTTCCACTTAGGCTTGGCTAAGGTAGACTTATTTGCCTGAGACCTTGTATGTGATTGTTCTGCTGTATCACCCACAAACCTTGAGATCGCTTCACAGCAGAACTCTACGTGGGACTTGCCTTTGAACACTTACAGGAGTTCTAGCCACTCCTGCTTTCAATGCTAGAGTGGAATGCATTACTGGTAAGCTTTGAGGGGGGCATCATCAAACTTGGTGGGCCACAGAGGAGCTCTGGCCAGAGCCTCTGAACTTACCAATGTGGAAGCAACCACAGCCATGCTGGTCCCAGTGACCCTGATAGCAGAGGTGTCTACACCATCTACCAGTACACTATACTTACAATAAGACTTGGTATTGTCAGGGATGGAAGCATAGGCTTCACCAACTCTAGTTCCCAGGGTCACAGTGACACTAATGTCTGACCCAATGCTACTGCACAACAAGCCAGAGGAAACGGATGCTCCTGTTAGTATCTCTCCCTCTTCATAAGGGAATGCCAGATTCACAGAATGGACACCCAAAGTCTTACCCTTAAATCTGGCATCCCCCTTCATATGGTCGCTTGCTCCATAAGTTACACAGAATCCTGAGTACCTTTGTATGAAGCGAGGCTTACTGTGGCCAGATTACTGCTTGGGATGGTGATTCCCACTACCTTTTATATTCTCCCCATGTGAATAATTCCCCTTATGAACTATTTTGTGGGCTTTGTGGGGTGCAGGTTTTTCAGTAGACACGCCCTTTCTCTTTCTGCTTTTCCCCTAATCATGCTTACTAGGAGCACTCTTGTCCTTATATGGCACATTATGGGATACCAAAAGGTCAGCAGCAAAGGCCAACTTCTTTGGATCTAACCCCTTAGAATCTGCCAAATGCTGTTGCAGCTCAGGGGAAGAAGAAGCAAAAATTGTGTACAAGCATAACAAGATTTATCATGCCTTCAAAAGTGGTTATTTTATAGCCTTCAACTCAAGTTCTTCAACAAGTCATTCAGATAAGTCACCAAAGTATTATTCTCCTTCTTCTTTTTGTCTCTAAACCTCTTTAAGTGTTGGGCAGGAGCCTTCCCAAACTTTAAGAGCAGAGGCTTCTTTAATGTTTTTAAAGCTTTTCTCTCAGGCTTTGACAACTCTATAATAGCACTGCAGCCATTCTGGGGAAGTGTGCTGAGAAGCCAAGTAATCGTGTCAGACTCATTCACCTCTTGCAGCTCACAAGCATATGCAAATGCAGTTAACCAATCAATAATGTAATTTATCTCATCATAGTCATTGAACAGATCCTTAGGAAATCTTGGATAAGAGGAGGGCCCAAAACATTTCCAGACCCTCTGGAGGAGCCTAAAGGCCCATCCAACCTGGACAACTACAGCTGAAATGTGCTGTCCTTCTCTTTCTTAATCTTATCCGATTTCCTCTTCGATATGTTGTATTTGATCTTCATTTCTTTGAGCCTCAGCTCCTTTTTTCTCAAATCCAAAATAACTTCAGCTTCAGATCTGGTAGCAGAGGATTGGGGAGCCCTCTCTTAGGATTGACTAGGGCCTTCTGTGGTTTCAAGAATAACAGTATCATAACTACTGCTAGGCCCTGAACCAGCATCATCTATACTACTAGCAACAGGTACAGCATTTCCCTTGATTCCTGATGATTTATTTATTTTTATTTATTTAGAATCTATAGAGCGCACTCCAGCCCAAGGGCATCAAGGCGCTATGAAGAACATGTAGGAAGGCTTGATTCAGGGTTACATGAATGTGGCCCACAAGGTTACTTGAAGCAGTGTTTTAGGTTACATTTACAGGAGGCAACAGTGTATACAGAGCTTCAAAAGTACATAAGGAACAATCAAACAAAAAGCCTGGTTTTGATGGCTTTCCTGAAGGCTGAGTGAGAGTCAATCTGTCATAGTTCAGGGGGTAGGGGGTTCCAGAAGGTAGCAGCCATATTCGGGAAGCTAGTGACACCCGCCCGCCCTCTGTGTGTGACGGGTGCCGTTATTCTGTTTGAGTACGCAGCTCTAGAATGTCTGGAGGTGGTGTGGGGGACAATTCTATGAGCTAGGTAGGAGGGGGACCAGCCCAAGAAGGTATTTGTGCATCAGGGCGAGAGTTTTGAAGACAATCCTTTCCTTGACGGGTAGCCAGTGGACCTTCCTCCTGACATCCGAGATGTGGTCTCTTCTGGAGATGCTTGTCGCGGCCCTCAGGGCATTATTTTGGGCGAGTTGGAGTTTGGCCAGATTTTTGCAGGAGGTCCCTACAAAGAGGGCATTGCAGTAATCCAGTCTTGAGCTAATTATTGCCCTGGCAATGGTAAGGCAGTTCTGTTGGGATAGGAACGGTCTGGCTGCATTAAGAAGTTTGGAGTGGTACGTTGAGGCGGATGCTACAGCATTAACCTGTCTATTCATGGTTAGGTCAGGCTCGATGTACACACCCAGTGTCGTAATTACTTGGGAGACAGCAATAGGGATCTTACTACTGTAAAGGAACAATAATGTTTGTTAAGTTTACCCAAGGTGGACAGGATCCAATTAACAGAAGTTCGGTGTTCTCACTATTGAGGAATAACCAGTTCTCTGCCATTCAGGATTGGATTGTTGAGTAGATGGAGTTGAGGGTGTTAAGGTCAGCCAGATAATCACCCGCGAGGGGGATGAGCACCTGGGTGTCGTCTGCATAGTTGGTATATGAGATGATCTATTTGTTTCTGCGCTAGGGGTAGGTAAACCCTTTTCTGAACACAATCTTTTAAGTGAACAAATTTATGCATAAGAGAGTAACACTACTGTATGTTTCTGTACTGTAATATATAGCTTATATAACTTTTACAGGCCTAAACATTTTAAAGCTTAGAGGTCTGTGAACCAAGAACTATGGGATCACTCCAGTGAATCTACACTGAGTGCCAAATACTTTATCCCACCGCTAAACACCTACCGATGTATTAAGATGGATTTCCAAAATCACCCCTGGGGAAGAGGATTTAGGGAGGCCACCCTATTATGGCAAACAAAGAGACAAGAAATGGTAGCCGAACCCAATCAAGGTATGGTAGCAGAGTGGCAAGTCTTAGTCTCAGGAGAGCTGTGAGGGTGGTGTAGGGCTACAATGAGGCCACACAGTACAACACCAATAATTCAGGTAAAAAAGGTAAATACAAAAGTATACAACAATTTATTAGGCCTTTAAAATGCACACTAAGCAAGTACACGCCTACTATAAAATAGATATGTACATTCACCCTTTGGAGTAAAAAGAAAGCACATGATTCAATAACCAGTGAAACACGGGTAAGGACTACGATGCATACAATTTAGTAAAGACATTTTCGAATAACCACAAGCCAGTTCCCCTAACACTTAATAAATCCAACCCTAGGATAGTTTGGGGCATTGTGCCCTGAAGTCAGCAGTCCCGAAGTTATAACAACGGAAAGCTTTATTTCAATCAACGATTAAATGAGGTTACCTTTACCTAAAACAACAGACACATCTGACCGACTAGGAAAGACAAAACAAATGGTGTGCAAATAACGATGTGCAGAAATGTATGAGGATGCGGTGGGCAAGCGGATAAAAACGGGGTCTACGGGGGAATCTCTCCAAGAAGACCATATCTGCAAAAAGGGGGATGGGGGGTTCAGGAGTATGCGGTTTTAAATCTGGAAGTGAGGAAACTGCACATCTGGTGTGTGGCAATGTTCAGAACTCGCATCAGAATAGAGGGTCATTATATTGTAATCAGAGAATTTGACGGTGCTACAGCACATATAACATATTTGCAAAATTGTTATCAGTTTTATTATGGAGACAGTCATAGGGTTGTGCATTTAAGATACACGTTGTGTCAATCATGCGATTTTAGAAGGACACCAATACAAATATACATAACCAACAAAGTTTTAACTTGCCAGGAAAAGCCATGGTGCAGCTATTAGGAACTCATTGCCATCACAAATGTGATTCCCAGCTGTTTTGGTTCCCCATTTAATCGCATTGTGGTACGTCCGAAGTGACAGCCTTAACTGTGTTATCTCAATTGGAGTATCTGTCTAGGTTACTCGTTATATTACACTCCATGTGTTTTGAACTACAATTCCCAATATCCTTCATGACTGACTATGCTGGCGAGAAAATATAGGAGTTGAAGACCAAAACATCCGCAGGGCCACCTAAAGAGTAACCGTGAGTGCTGTTTGTCAACTTCCCACTTTGAATGCACTATGTGAGCTGCTAGTTCTTGATCGTTGAAGTCATGGCAGCTATTTGAGCCTTTCTAGTAAAACGTGTTGGAAATGTACTATGTACATTTCTCTAATATGGTGGCATATACATTCTTTTTGATTAAAGCAATTCTTCAGCATAATGCATTTATGTTCAGCTGAGTTACATAAAGTTTGATAGATTGAATGAGAAGTCCGAATAGCAAAGATGGTACCCTTTAAAAAATAAGTGTCCTTATTACAACCTTACGTTTTAGGTTTGGCCGTTGGTTGGTTGTGTGAGCCACACTTATTGGCATGGAAGCAAAGATAGGAGAGAAATAAAGTGTAAAGAGGGACACACCCTGTGGGTGTTGTTTAGCTTTTTACCAACTCGTTGGCCGCCCATGGCCATGCTGGTCCCACCCACTACCTGCCCCATCCTGGCCAAAACACACAGCCTTGAAATCACTTTGGAATCCCCTTAAAGCATAGGCCTGGCCCAATCTTATTTCTCAGTAGTCTTCTGAAAGATAATGATTTAATCGCAGCTATAAACCAGCTACTCTGGTGATAGAAATGTTATAACCACATGTGTGTCCTTGCATCTGTTCCTGACACTGAAGTCCTATGAAAACAAGCATTGGCAAAGTCAACAGATTTGGCTTGTTTTTAGGTATTAGATAGGGAGTTACCAGGCGCTGGCATCATATGCCAAGGTACTCATACAATTGTTCAACTGTTGCCACCTTATAGCCAGGTAGTGTCATTATAAGTCTGCCTGAAAAAGGCCTATCCCATCCCTGCACAAAAGCCAAAACTGTTGCGTTCCCAATGCTTGTTTTCTTTACCGTTGCTTGCCTTTCTCGTTGCATTTACATTTGTTTCTGCAGGGGATAAGAACTCACCTTGAAGTCAAAGTGTTTCGGCAGGTGAATTGATGGCTTAACATTATCATTCTTTCACAGATCTGATGGCACCGTTCGCAAAGCAGAAAGTGAAGCATATCCGTCCCAAGGGGTTGGAGCTGATCCAGCCAAAATGAGAATCAGTTACTTCTGGCGTATGTATTTGTCAACAACCACAGGGAAGAGGGTTTGGGAAATTGGTTGGTAGGAACTGGGTCGTCTGGGACAGACAATTGGCACCAGGCACCAACGAAAAAGTGTCCCACATTTCCAAATTGGGATTTGTGAGTTTTCATGACAAACTGTTTGAGCAGTACTTGAGGGTAAATTGCTGGGAATATCTGTGGCAAAACTTGCATTTTAAAGGATATTGGACACTGACATTGGTCAGGTTACCAGTTGCACAGTATACTCCTGTATCAAAGATGCCCAAAAAACAGGCCCACACTGACCCATATCACTGGCCCATACAACGTAACCAAACCACGTTTTAGGGAATGTGTCACAACCCTCGCCCAAAACCCCCTCTGGCAAACCCATTGGCCAGGTGGAGTCAGGACTCGGGCCTCTAGAGCCTGGCATCCTCTTCAAAAGCCCTCATGGGGCCAGTCGGCTCATACACCATGAAAAAACAATGTACTTGGGAACTACTTTTTTGTATTGTCAGCCAACATGGATGCATCCACATAGCTTGGTTCCTAAGAACCAAGCTATGCGGTCTAGTGTTTTGGGTGTGGTAGCCTAGGGACTACTTTTCCTGGACTATTTTGTTGGGGCTATTTAAACCACGCCCGAGCAACACAACACGCTTTGCGTTACTTTGCAGCTTGCAACGTGACGCTCACTGTGTCCAGCTATTCCCTCGAGCCTCGGAGAAGCAGAACCTGCAAGGAGACAAAAGGAACATCATTAGCAGCAGCCTCTTACCTGCAGTCTTCATCTTTAAACACTCGCAGCTACTGAGAACAGCTTCCTCGAATCTGCACATCTCCCAGACAGAACGACCTGAAAGTGGAAGATGGAGGCACCATTAAAGAAAGCAGTAGAGACATTTACAAATTACGAACTGCTCAAAAGACTTACCTGGCTGGTCGCCTCTCGGCTGGCACCACTCCGGACATTCCACTCGCGCTGAAGAACACCGCGACCTACAAGGAAGGAAAACACAGGTTAGCAAAGGCAAGACTTTGCAGCGCTGCACTTAGCGCTTACCGCATCATAGCGCTCTTAATGCGCCATCATTTACCAGTGGGGCTCAACCAAGCCAGTTCGCCGCGCTGAAGCTCCGCATAATTAAGGGAGAAAAAAGAGACATTTTAAACAAAGAAAGGCATTCAGGATAGCAACAAAACTAAAGAACAGCAATAAGACCTACCTGAACAATATGAAACGGGCCGGCGTCAGTGAAGTAACTGGACCGCACTCGCCCATGAAAGACAACGCGCCCCTGCAAAGAAGGCAGGACGGAGAGCACGCCTAATTCTACCACAAGGCAGAACCTTCCCTGCAGACCACATCAGGGCAAAGCTGAGAAGCATACCAGCGAGTAACCCAGCTGGGTGGCGTCCCTGTGGATACCAGGTGAGCGTAACAGAACGCGAAGACTACCATAACAAATCCACCTCGGCGGCATGGAGACATCAGGAATGGACCAATTGGCCCAATTACTAGGAGAGCTTCGTGCTGAGGTTCATTCTGCCTGACAAGAGACTAATGCCCTCCGGACAGTCCTAATAGTGACCAAAGAACGCACTGAAGAGATTAGCAGGCAATACTTGCAATCATAGGCAGGACAGACGCCTCTACCAGGAAGCAATCCAATGATGCAAAACCCTGCCATACCACCCACTCCGGTACAGATCACATTACCTGGAACAGTGCCCCTGGCACCACCAGAAAGGTTCTCAGGCGACCCACGGAAGTATGCGGAATTTATCAATCAGTGCCGCCTTTATTTTCTATGTAGGCCTGGAGCATTTCCAAACGACCAAGCTCGGGTAGCTTTTGTCTCATCATATCTGAGTAGTAGTGCAGCAGATTGGTCGGTGCCGTTGGTAACCCATGACGATCCTCTATTGCATGACTTTGGGGGGTTCCAGAGAGAAATAGAAAAACGTTTTGCTCGCCATACCCAGGAACAAGCAGTAGACAATGAACTCTTGTCCCTCCGACAGGGGAATCAGGACTTGTTAACGTACATTGCTACCTTCAACAGACTGGTTGCCGAAGCTAGGTGGCCAGAAAACAAAAGAACCACATTATTCCATCGAGGCTTACGAGGCGAATTAAAGGACGTCTTAGCCCAGGTGGTTGATCCACCCAGAGACTGTGCAGAATTCATAAATCTGGTTGTGCAGCTAGACCACCGGTTGCAAGAACGAAAGGCAGACCGGTCTAAGACGGACCCTCGGACTGTGTATGTTCGACCAAGAGAAACACACCCCGTGAACCTGAAAATGCTGTAGAACCCATGCAGATTGGAGGGATACGGCCTCCATTAACAAAACAAGAGCGGGACAAAAGAAGACAACAACAGCTTTGTTTGTATTGTGGGAAACCAGGACATTTCCTGAAGGACTGTCCAGTAAAACCCCCAAGAAGAACAGTAGGGCCACAGAGAAGGATGAATCTAAGGAATCGGAAAACTATCAAGCTTGACAAACGGAGAGGTCAGTTTGTCGAGTGAGAAGAAAGAGTTGCTGACCTCGCACTTTGCAATACCAGTGATTTTAATTAACCACCAACAGTCGTCAAGAATGCATGCCGTTGAACCATACATCGATAGCGGAGCAGTTGGAAATTATATTGATCAAGAACTGGCAGCAGAGATGGGGCTTCCTTTGAGTTCTAAGCCAACTATGGACAAGGTAACCACCGTGGATCGGACAGAAATCGCTTCCGGACCAGTAACCCAGTGCACAGCCAGGGTAACCTTGCTGTGCCAGGACGGACATCGGGAGTCTATTTCATTCGATCTCATCAAGGCACCTCAGTTCAGGCTAATACTAGGGATGCCATGGTTGGTTGCTCACAACCCTTTGATAGACTGGCGGGCACGAAAATTAACCTTCCCCGGTGACTGCTCCCCTGCCTGCTATTACCAAGAGGAGAAACCCGATCTCTGTATCCCCATGACTCCCGGAGCGACAGTATCAACCCTGGGAGCAACTAATACCTTGCCAAGTGAATACCATGATTTCCAGGATGTTTTCCGAAAGGACCAAGCCAATACATTGCCGCCGCACAGGCCCTATGACTGTCAGATCGACCTTGTTCCTGGTGCACAAATCCCTTGCGGCAGGATCTACGCTCTCACAGAACCAGAAAACCTTCATTTTAAATCCTATTTAGACCAGTACCTTGCAAACGGATGTATCTGTCCTTCGAAGTCCCCCGCAGCCAGTCCTTTGTTCTGCGTACCGAAAAAGGAAGGAGACTTGAGAACCTGTATTGACTACTGCACATTGAACCAGATCACCGTGAAGAACCGCTACCCCTTGCCACTTATCCTTGAGATGCTAGACCAAGTTAAAGATGCCCAGATTTATACCAAATTGGACCTTCGAGGAGCGTACCACCTGGTCCGAGTCAGAAAAGGAGATGAATGGAAAACCGCCTTCCGTACTAAGTACGGCTTGTTTGAATATCAAGTCATGTCCTTCGTGTTATGCAACGCTCCTGCGGCATTCCAGTATTTCATGACTGACGTCTTAAGGCAGTTAATTGATGCGTGCGCCTTAGTGTACATAGACGACATCTTAGTATACTCAGCCTCGGAACAAGATCGTGTCAGGCACGTTCGTTCAATCCTCACCAAGCTCCGTCAACATTGCTTGTTTGCAAAGCTTGAAAAATGCTTTTTTCATGTCACCGAAGTAGAATTTCTTGGTTTTATCCTTACTCCAGGAGGCATCAGAATGGACGTGCACAAGGTAGATGCCATTCTGAAATGGCCTTCACTGACGTCTCTGAAAGGGGTACAAAGCATGCTGGTTCATCCCAGACTTCTCTCAGGTTGTGCACCCAATCACAGTACTATGCTTGAAAAAAACAATAAAAAGTTCGCTTGGACCGAAGAAGCAGAAGAAGCCTTTCAGGAACTTAAACAAAGGTTTACCTCCGCTCCAATCCTGTGACATCCTTGTCCAGACCTCCCTTATGTCGTTGAAACTGATGCGTCCAGTCTCGCAATGGGGGCTGTCCTTTCACAGAGAGACCCGGAAACCAGCCAGCTACATCCTGTGGCCTTCTGGTCAAAAAAGTTCTCACCTCCAGCGATAAATTATGCCATCACGGACAAGGAACTCTTGGCTATCAAATCTGCCTTCAAAGCTTGTAGGCACTACCTTCTGGGGGCCAGACACACCATTACAGTCATCACAGACCACCGAAACCTCCAATGTCTCAAAACAGCCAAGGCCCAGTCCTCAATTACGGTGGGCCCTTTTCTTCGCTGAATATGATTATGTAATCACATTTCGACCAGGAGTCAGAAACGGAAAGGCGGATGCCTTATCTCGCCTGGGCATAGATGAAATAGTATATACAACTCCAGACCCAGTACCTATTATACCTGAAGACAAACTCGTGGGTATCACGAGAGCCTTAACACAAGCTGAACTACGAAAAGAAATCCAACGGACAATGAATCCTGATGCCTACCTCGCATGGCAAACTCAAGGAGAACAATATACCATCAAGGAACATCTACCCTTTTTTAGGGATCGCCTATATGTACCCAAGAAGGAACTACAACAGCATATTATTTCAAACTATCACGATTCACTGATCAAAGGGCATCCTGGGATTGCCAAAACCCTAGCTAAGCTGAAAGAGAACTTTTGGTGGCCTACCTGGCATAAGGACATCATTCAGTATATTCAGTCCTGCGGTGTCTGCGCACAAAATAAATCACAGAAACAAAAACCATCTGGTCTCCTACAACCATTGGACATTCCTCCAGTTCCATGGCACATTCTTTCCCTTGACTTCATCACTGATCTACCTCCAAGCCAAGGGTTCAACACCATCCTTGTAGTTGTGGACTTATTCTCGAAGATGGCCCATTTCATTCCTCTCAAAGGCCTCCCAGACACAGCCACTTTAGCAAAAGTGTTCCTGGAGGGCGTGGTTAAGCTACATGGCTTCCCTTCGGTTCTGGTCTCTGATCGAGGCAGCCAGTTTGTTTCAAACTTCTGGAAAAAATGTTGTGCAATGGCGCAGATCGACGTTTGGCTATCTACCAGTCACCATCCCCAAACGGACGGGCAAACTGAGAGAACCAATCAGACACTCAAGCAATATTTACGGTGCATGCTGCACCACGAACAAAGGAATTGGAAAGACCTACTATGGATAGCCGAATATGCATATAACAATTCTTTGCATTCAAGCAGCAGACAAACGCCCTTCTATACCCTTTATGGCAGACATCCACGTACCTCTGAACTAGACCTTCCAGCCAGCTTGGAAAAGCCAGCGGTAAAGACTCTACACACAACCATTACTCAGGCTTTCAAAAGGGCAAAAGAACACCTTAGTCATGCCAAAGAAAAACAAAAGAGATTCACCGACCAACACCGGAAAAAGGCCCCTGATTATCAAGTAGGAGACAAAGTTTGGTTAGCCGCTAAATTCGTACCCATCAAAGGAACCCGGATCTTTCATCCCAGATTCTTAGGACCCTATACCATTAAGGCAATTATCAACCTAGCAGCCGTGAAACTGGATTTACCACCTAATCTACACATTCACCCGGTATTACATGTGTCCCTCCTGAAACTAATGCAACCCGGCACACGGATTGGGACACCACCTAAGCCCATACTTGTTGACGGAGAACCAGAATTCGAAGTCAAAGATATCTTGGACTCTAAATACTCTAGGACCAAGCTATATCATCTCGTCAATTGGAAAGGATTTGGACCACAAGATAGATCCTGGGAGCCCAGTGAGAATATCCACGCACCACGTCTAATCAGGAAATTCCATCGGAACTTCCCAACCAAACCTGGGCCAGACAGAAGGAACACCATGGGAGGGGCCTTAGGGGGAGTGCTGTCACGACCCTCGCCCAAAACCCCCTCTGGCAAACCCATTGGCCAGGTGGAGTCAGGACTCGGGCCTCTAGAGCCTGGCATCCTCTTCAAAAGCCCTCATGGGGCCAGTCCTGGCGCCTATGGCGCCAGGCTCATACACCATGAAAAAACAATGTGCTTGGGAACTAATTTATTGTATTGTCAGCCAACATGGAGGCATCCACATAGCTTGGTTCGTAAGAACCAAGCTATGCGGTCTAATGTTTTGGGTGTGGTAGCCTAGGGGCTACTTTTCCTGGACTATTTTGTTGGGGCTACTTAAACCACACCCGAGCAAGACAACACGCTTCGCGTTACTTTGCAGCTTGCAACGTGACGCTCACCGTGTCCAGCTATCCCCTCGAACCTCGGAGAAGCAGAGCCTGCAAGGAGACAAAAGGAACATCATTAGCAGCACCATCTTACCTGCAGTCTTCATCTTTAAACACTCGCAGCTACTGCGAACAGCTTCCTCGAACCTGAAAGAGGAAGATAGAGGCAACATTAAAGAAAGCAGTAGAGACATTTACAAATTACAAACTGCTCAAAAGGCTTACCTGGCTGGTCGCCTCTCGGCTGGCACCACTCCGGACATTCCACTCGCGATGAAGAACACCGTGACCTACAAGGAAGGAAAACACAGGTTAGCAAAGGCAAGACTTTGCAGTGCTGCGCATAGCGCTTACTTACCGCATCATAGCGCTCTTAATGTGTCAACATTTACCAGCAGGGCTCAACCAAGCCAGTTCGCTGCGCGGAAGCTCCGCATACCTAAGGGAGAAAAAAGAGACATTTTAAACAAAGAAAGGCATGCAGGATAGCAACAAATCTAAAGAACAGCAATAAGACTTACCTGAACAATATGAAACAGGCCAGCGTCAGTGAAGTAACTGGACCGCACTCGCCCATGAAAGACAACGCGCCCCTGCAAAGAAGGCAGGACGGAGAGCACGCCTTATTCTACCACAAGGCAGAACCTTCCCCGCAGACCACATCAGGGCAAAGCTGAGAAGCATACCAGCGAGTAACCCGGCTGGGTGATGTCCCTGTGGATACCAGGTGAGCGTAACAAATGTTTCTCCAGAGCAAATAGAGTAGGAACCAGAGTGCAATCGACAAGGCAAATGGCATATCACATGCCACAATTTAGAATTTGTATTCTCTTGTTCACTCAACAAATTCCACCTCAAATGCTATACTTTTTATTTATTTATTTTATTGTTCTGTGGTTAAAAAAGTTAACCTTTAACAATATACATGAAGACATACTTTTGTACAATGTTATAAAAACAGCATTTTCTAATGTCCATCCCATTTTATATAAACGATTACAAAAAAGCAAAACACACACATAATGACATTAAAAGAAAGAAATGTAGAAAATAGTCAAAAAGAAATAAAGGAGGGAAGAAAAAAAGAAAAAAAGAAATAAGATGCCCTTTTTACTAACCAACGAAAACAACATTTGCTAAAATAACTGCAATCTATTCCAATGACTATTTAAATATGTACTCCAAAAGAAGTTTCCAGTTTCTACCTATTCACACGTCACTTCAGATAAATTCAATGATCTCAATAAACATCTGCTATACATAGGATACAGTATATGGTCAGTGCATCAAGTGATGTAAAACAGTGGGAGGGGAAGGAGCCCTAAAGCCTTACCGAAGAAAAGTATAGGTGTCCATGGCCTAAGAAGCATAAGCACTGAGTCATACCATTTGTAACCAGAGGAGGGGCCTCAAATATGTTGTGAGCTATTTATGAGCTAGGCATCTTCTGCAGAGATATGTCTATAGCCTGCAGATCTCAGGTCCTAATCCAAATAAGATAGAACAGGTTAATGCACCTGCTGCACGCCGGGGTTGCCAATGCCAGTGAAACAGAAGTCGGGGTACTCTGCGGCTGCTGCAGAGACTGTGTGTAACCTGTAGGTTCCTATCACAGTAAGAAGGTGAAGAACTTCGTTCACTAGCTGCAGAGCTAAGCATGTAACCTGTAGGTCACAGGTTCCAATTCCAGAAAGATTCTTCTAAGAGATAAAATGCTTGCTGCAGACATCTGTTTGTAGCCTACAGGTGAATGTTTCTAAATATTACGCCTCAGCCTCAGGACACCCAGGGCTTTAGGATCCGCTGTACAACCTTGGTCGTCAGGGTTAGTGCGATACTCCGGGGATGGGTTCCAGTAGGGCACCCAAGAGTGTTGGGAGTAGCATGGCAGCATTGGGCCATGGCACACTGTCATTAGGGATATAGGTAGATGGTATTTGTGTTTCATGTAAGGCGCTGGATTGCTTGCTAGTAGAAGAAGGACTTTCTTTTGACTTGAAGATGTCTTCCAAGTACATGTTGCTCCTGTTTCAATATGGCTTGTGTCATGGTTGTAGCATGCGGTGAATGATTTTAATTGGTGTTGGGCTATTGCGATGTAAATGATCGGAATTTAAAGTAATGAATTGTAAACAATGAAATTAAATGATTTGATGGAATGAATTGCTATTATGCATGATTTTAGATTAAGTATATGTAAGTTTGTATGGAAAAAATGTGTAAAGTTTTATATACTAAAACACATTACTAAAATAATAGTTAATATGTAAGCTGCCAGTGGCACGATGAAGGCGGGTTGCAATTATTTCACTCCTCCACGTGATTCCTGTTCTCCTTGCCTCAAACTCTTGTTCGATTCCATTGTGTTCTTGTGGGGGTTTATGCCATTGTTCGGGTACATGATGGTGATGGGTGGAAAACGGCATTTAAGACCCGATATGGTGTATTTGAATACTTGCTCATGCCCTCTTGGCTTTGTAATGCCCCCGCCACTTTTCAGTATTTTATCTATGACATATTCAGGGATATGCTGAATCAATTCGTAGTTGTTTATTTGGACAACAGCTTGATAGTTTCTGAATCCTGTGAAAACATGTGCTACACGTCAGACAGGTCTTACAGTGCCGACGAGAAAATTCCCTTTATGCCAAAGCAGAACAATTGACCTTTCACGATGCTGAGGTTGAGTTTCTTGGTTTTGTGCTAACCCCTTGTGGGGTACAAATGAGCGATGCTAAAGTAAAAGCAGAACTCGAATGGCCTGTACCAACCACAGTGAAGACGTTTCAATCTTTCTTGGGTTTCGACAATTTTTACAGATGATTCATAAGCTCTTTATCTGCCATTGTGTCACCTCTGACTGAATTAACATGTCCCTCAGTCCCGTTTGTTTGGACAGAACAAGCTCAAAAGGCATTTCAAGCCCTTAAACAGGCGTTTACCACATGTTGGATGTTACCTGGATGTTGCAATACCGGACATCCCTACACCTCTCTGCCATGTATAGTGAAGCCAATGCTTCTGCAGTGGCTCTGGCTGCAACACTATCCCAGAGGTGTCCAACAACCCAAGTACTGCTTACTATTCACACACACTTACACCTTCCGAAAATAATTGCAGTATAATGGAACGTGAATTGCTGGCCATCAAGGCTGCCTTTAAATAATGGGAACATCATCTTCTGGGTGCAAACACCCCATAACCGTGTATACGGATCACCGTAATCTTCAGACTCTGACGCATGCTAAATGCACCACTGCATGGCAAGTACACTGGCACCTCTTCTTCGCCATGTTTATTTTATGGTTACCCACCAGCCGCGTGTCCCACATGCTAAGGCTGATGCTTTATCCCGGTTATCAGATGAAAAGCATGTCCCTAAAAAGAACTACCCTTGGTACCTAAAGACACAGCAGTATGTGTAGTGTGAGAAACCTAAGGGTATACTCACACCTACTCCCCTAGGATCCTCTTATCAGGTGGCCAGGGAAAGTTCACTGTTTTTGGATCCTGACCCTGGGGGTGGAGAAGCAAGGGAGGATCACCTGGGTGGAGGGTCCTTGGGGATTGAGGAAAGGGTACCCACAGGTGAGACATGGTATTCCCCTTTTCCTTATGAAGACCAATCTAACCCTTAATCTGCCTTTATAGGCTATTGCAACACATCTCCCCACATTTCCCAAACCAATGTAGTACTGGGACAAGGAAGAGGCAACTAAGAGTAGTGAACACTAGTAACACATTTCCCCACTCTAGTACTGAGACAAGGAAGAAACCTGCAGAGTGCTGTAAGGGTCAGGCACGTACCAAGATATCTAATTGCAACCAGGCAATTACAATTTGGAATTCACACCTGCAACCTATCAAGTCGTTGCAGGTATATAAGAAGGGAGGAGACCAGCAGTATGAGAGACCAAACCAGCAGGGAAACCTGTTTGCAAGGAGGACGCTGAGGTGGGACCTGCAGGAGAGACAGGAAACTGGCAGAAGGAGACCCCGATGGGCTTTGGAGACAAGGAGTTGACGAGCTGCGAGAGAACCACAATTGGGGAGGCCTAAATGGTTGAAGGTGCACCGCCGCAGCAGCGGGCATAGTAAGAGGAAGGCGAGCGACCGACAGCATCCGCAGAAGAGAAGCGGAGCTGCCAGCCATATGCAGAGCGAATCCAAAGTGCGAGCGGGGCTCACAAACAAAGGAGAAGACTGATAGCATCCACAGAAGGGAAGCAGAGCTGCCGGTCATGTGCAGAGGGAAATTGAAGTCAGGGCAGGGCTCGCAAACAAAAGCAGACGTTCAGGCGAAAGCGGGAGCAAGGTGCACAACTGCCCCATGGAGACGCAGAGAACCGGTGAGTGCAAAGGGAAGCCACCTTAGCCAGGGCACACCTGGGGCTGTAAGGGAATCCTGAAATGGAAGCTGAATGAATGAAAGGAATGCCAATGAGAAACAGAACTGGGGAAAATATTTAAAATCAATTAACCTGCAAGCAGCGGGTGAAAGATTGTGAAGATTGAATGCCAAACTAAATTAAAGCACTTTGGGCAAAGCTATGAGCCTATTACAAATGTGCCTGAACTACAGTTACTTCCCATTTGAATGCCAAATATAAAACTGTTTCAACCACGAAAGCAGATATGAGAAATTGAAAGTGAACACAAGAGCAAAGTGGTGAAGAAGCAAAATCACCATAAAGTGATACATACGCAAGAATACAGTGTGGCAAGGCCAAAGACTGGCAGAGGAGGTGTGATACATTGTGGCGAAGCCGAGAGGCTAACAAGGAGAACCTAGGGTTCCTAGTTGCAGGACCTGTAGTGGGTGGACCGTGCGGTACAAGAACAGCACCTAGACGAGGGAGCCCCAACTGTGAGAAGATAGGAAGGTTGTTAAGTGTGAATCCTGATACAGATACAAACACTAGAACCTGTGTGGGCAAGAGAGCAAAGGGCTCCTGGTTGCACAACCTGTAGTGGTTGGACCATGCGGTCCAACAACTGTGCCTAGACCAGGGAGCTCCAACTATGAAAAACTAAGGAGGTTGCTGAAGCAAATCAAGGAATAGCAACCTGATGAACTGGTAAGAAAACCAAAGCAGTATAAAGTTGATTTGGAACTAATCTTGAACTCTGAGAGATTGAGAACAAGTGCACGGTGCCTGTTTGAACTTTGGGAAGGGAACTCTAAGGTGTTGTGGAACTGTCTTGAACGTGGGTAAGGGAACCCCAGGGTTTTTGTGGAACTGTTTGAAATCCCAAGACTTTTAAAGAAGTTTCTTGAACTTGGGGAAGGGGAGCTGAAGATAAAGCCAGTCACTGGAAGGAGCTCAGAACATTATTTTGAACACTATTTCTTTCATTATTGATATCCCTGTACATTGTTTAGCTTTAGTTGTGAGCGCAAGTATAGGTTTTGGACACAGAAATACTTTTAAATTGAACTTTCTGACTCAGACTTTCCTTAGTTTCTTCAGGTAGGGAAATCCCATCTCAGGATAGGGCAAGTTAGGCCTTCTACCATCCTGACATTTGAGCTAATAAAACCTTTTTGTTTGAATTTGAAATCTGTTGTCTGTGTCTTGCTTCATGATGCCTTCACAGTAGGCACAATGTCCAAATCCTTGTCGGACGAGATTCGGCACTGGGTAAAAGAACACTACTCAGAGGTAGATATGCCTCTTTAGTTGCTTCCTGAAGGTATAGTAGGAGGGTTCTGTGCGTAGAACTGGTGTAAGCGAGTTCCGAAGAGTTGAAGTGGTGACGGGGAAGCTGGACCCTCTACCATTGGCGAGCATGTGCCTGAGAAGTGAGATGCAATTGCAGTAGGCAGAGCGGGTTGGTCTGGTGTTGGCTGGTTTGGTCAGCCTCTGTGATAAGTAGCTTGGTGCAATTTTGATGAAGCATCAGTGAGTGATTGTCAGTCGTTTGAACTTGATTCTTTCTCTAATCGGGAGCCAGTGAGCTTTTTTCTTGCATCCAAAGTATGGTTGTGTTTGCTGAGGCCAAGGGCGGCGCGGAGGGCATTGTTTTGGATTGTTTGGATCTTGTTTAGGTTCTTCTCAGTGGTGCCACAGAGGAGTGCACTGCAGTAAACCGGCTTTCAACCACTAATGGCTTGTGCAATGTTGAGGTAGTTGTCCGTGGCGAGGTAGGGTCTTCTGGCTTTGATGAGTTTTGTAACATAGGTGGCGGAGGAGGTGATGGAGTTGACATGGCGCGTCATGTTCAGAGTCGCCTCTAGGTGGAAGCCTAGAGTTTTTACGGCAGGTGAAAGTTGGATGGTGTGGCTGTCAAGGAGGAAGAATTGGTAGGATGGATCAAGTTTAGCACGGTGGGATGGATGGATTGCCAAGATACAGGAGCTCTGTCTTATCGTCATTGAGGCAGAGGCGATGACTAGCCATCCACATTTTAATGGTTCCATAAATGGAGTTAACTTTCAGTGTGTCCGAGGGATGAGGATCTGGGTGTCATCAGTGTGGTTGGTGTGGTGTATGTGATGTCGAGTGCGTCAAGATGGTCAAAAAGGGGTTTGGTGTAAATATTGTAGAGGGTGGGTGAAACACAGGATCCTTGAGGTAGACCACAGGAGGTTGCGGAAAGGGGGCGCGGTGGAGTTGCCGGAGAACACTCTGGAAGTACGGTTGACTAGTAAGGAGGCGATCCACTTGTGGCAGCAGCAGACAAAAGGGCACAGGTGGCAAGGTGGTAGTGTCATGACCCTTGCCCCTGGCCCTCACTGGCAAGTCAGCCTTCCATTTAGGGCCAGGTCAAAGGCCTTTAAACCTCAGCCAAGACTTTCTTGGAGTCAGTCGTGGCGCCTTTGGCGGCAGGCTCATAACCATCATGAAGACCAACATTAGAATGGGACTATTTACTTGGGACGATATAACTTGGGGGGGTCCAGCCAACATGGAGGTCACACATAGCTCAGTTACAAGGAACTGAGCTATGCGGTGTAGTCTTTTGGGTGTGGCAGGCCTGGGACTACTTTACCTGGACTACTTTGGGTGTGGCAGGCCTGGGACTATTTTACCTGGACTACTTTACCTGAGACTATTTAAACCGCACCCAAACAGCAGAACATGCTTTGCGTTATTATGCTGTGGGCAGCGTAACGCTCACCGTGTCCAGTTCTTTGATGCCAGCTGGCTGAAACCAAGGACCTGCAGAGAGAGAAAGAACACTACGAAACTTACCTGGAAAAGTATCATGTCTTCAATCCATCGCTGACTTCAGTTCCACTCACCTGAAGGTACGAACTCCATCATCCGGCACTGCATGCATCCTGGAATACCATAACCTGAAAAGAGGAGAAAGAAAGACAGAATTAGTAAGCGTTTACTCACGTTTTCTCTCGAATGAAGAAAGCCACACAATTCTTACCTGGGTAGTCATCTCCTCGTCAGTATCATTGATGGAACATTACAGCGCTCGGCATGGAACATCGCAACCTGGAAGGAGAGAAAAGACACAGGTTAGCGATATAAAAGGCGAAACAGCACCCGCATCGCGCATTACTCACCGGACAGCATCGCGCACACCGCGCTTTCGCCTACCCGCCCATGCTCATCTTCAAACTGCATGACAACACCAAAATACCTTTCCATACCTAAAAGGAAAGAAGCAAAACATTATTATTCGAACTAAGAGGAACTTAAGAACTGCATATAAAGACTGTAAAGCAGCAAACCTACGGAGTCGCAGCAGGCCTGGATTCCCACAGCGGGATGAAGTATTCACGCGAGCCGGGGTGAGTACTTAAGGATTAATGTTTATTTATGATAACAACCGGCGCCCCGCACTGCGACCGTCTCTTACAATTCCCTTCATATAACTGACTAGAACCCTTAGGTTCATTTCTAACTAAACATTCTAAGCGACGTCGCAGCGCGAGGCCAAACAATCCAACTAAGAATACTACACTCCCCCCCCCCCATAAATATTGAATGGAAACATATGGCTAACATCGTAGTACAATTAACAAGACATAATGGCCATATGACTCACATCGTAGTACAATTAACAAGAAATAATGCTATGAAACCAACATTTTTTTTCAACCATTTTCCAATGCCCTTGAGTAACATTTGCCGACCTACCTACTGATAAATATGAATGCGTAGCCTAGAGAACATTTTGAGAAAGTAAAATGATAAAGAAAACTAAACATATACAGGCCGATTCATGGAATAAATGTGCGCCGAAAATCCCGGCGCAGAGGGGCCAATACGCGCGCTGCGCCGAAAATTAGCGAAAAGCGCAGGGAAACCAGCGCACGTCGATTCATGGAAGTCCGTGCGCAAGAAAAGCAGAGGACGTGCGCCGAAAAAGCGCGCGGCGCAGGCCGGCGCACAGGTCAACCAACGTCGTGCGCCACGGCCACTGCGCTATCACTCCGAGCGCAGCGCACAGCTCTAAAGTAGGCGGAACACAGGGCGGGACACTCGGAATGGGGAATAAAATGGGGCACAACACTCGGAATGGGGAAGAATGTGGGCGGCACGGGAAAGTATAGGAGGCAAGTGCGCGGAACACCCACACGCTCGCATACAACACGTATTCATGGAATAGAATAGGGCAAAAAAGCGCACGCTCAAAGCAGCGCACAGGCACAAACAGGCACAAACACGACCGCCACAAGAAAGCAGGCGGTAGCGTCTCTGCGCCTGCAAGAAATGTGCGCTAAAAGGTGCGCCAACAAATAGCACCTATATACAGACATGATCAATGTCCAATACTGTGGCCCTCCAGGACAAATGACGTACAAAGGGGTACCCACAAACACAGACACGCGCTGAGAGAAAAAATAAACGTGTGCGTGCATACCGGGGTGCGCGGGAAGTTGCACACGCGATATGGCCGGGTACGTGGATTACAGGGGTGCGCGGGAAGTACCACACGCGATTAGTCAGGGTACGTGGATTGCAGGGGTGCGCGGGAAGTTCCACACGCGATATGGCCGTGTACGTGGATTTCAGGGGTGCGCGGGAAGTTCCACACGCGATATGGCCGGGTACGTGGATTGCAGGGGTGCGCGGGAAGTCCCACACGCGATATGGCCGGGTACGTTGATTTCAGGGGTGCGCGGGAAGTTCCACACGCGATATGGCCGGGTACGTGGATTTCAGGGGTGCGCGGGAAGTTCCACACGCGATATGGCCGTGTACGTGGATTTCAGGGGTGCGCGGGAAGTCCCACACGCGATATGGCCGGGTACGTGGATTTCAGGGGTGCGCGGGAAGTTCCACACGCGATATGGCCGTGTACGTGGATTTCAGGGGTGCGCGGGAAGTTCCACACGCGATATGGCCGTGTACGTGGATTTCAGGGGTGCGCGGGAAGTTCCACACGCGATATGGCCGGGTACGTGGATTGCAGGGGTGCGCGGGAAGTTCCACACGCGATATGGCCGGGTACGTGGATTGCAGGGGTGCGCGGGAAGTTCCACACGCGATATGGCCGGGTACGTGGATTTCAGGGGTGCGCGGGAAGTTCCACACGCGATATGGCCGTGTACGTGGATTTCAGGGGTGCGCGGGAAGTTCCACACGCGATATGGCCGGGTACGTGGATTGCAGGGGTGCGCGGGAAGTTCCACACGCGATATGGGCGGGTACGTGGATTTCAGGGGTGCGCGGGAAGTTCCACACGCGATATGGCCGGGTACGTGGATTGCAGGGGTGCGCGGGAAGTTCCACACGCGATATGGCCGGGTACGTGGATTGCAGGGGTGCGCGGGAAGTTCCACACGCGATATGGCCGGGTACGTGGATTTCAGGGGTGCGCGGGAAGTTCCACACGCGATATGGCCGTGTACGTGGATTTCAGGGGTGCGCGGGAAGTTCCACACGCGATATGGCCGGGTACGTGGATTGCAGGGGTGCGCGGGAAGTCCCACACGCGATATGGCCGGGTACGTTGATTTCAGGGGTGCGCGGGAAGTTCCACACGCGATATGGCCGGGTACGTGGATTTCAGGGGTGCGCGGGAAGTTCCACACGCGATATGGCCGTGTACGTGGATTTCAGGGGTGCGCGGGAAGTCCCACACGCGACATGGCCGGGTACGTGGATTTCAGGGGTGCGCGGGAAGTTCCACACGCGATATGGCCGTGTACGTGGATTTCAGGGGTGCGCGGGAAGTTCCACACGCGATATGGCCGTGTACGTGGATTTCAGGGGTGCGCGGGAAGTTCCACACGCGATATGGCCGGGTACGTGGATTGCAGGGGTGCGCGGGAAGTTCCACATGCGATATGGGCGGGTACGTGGATTGCAGGGGTGCGCGGGAAGTTCCACACGCGATATGGCCGGGTACGTGGATTTCAGGGGTGCGCGGGAAGTTCCACACGCGATATGGCCGTGTACGTGGATTTCAGGGGTGCGCGGGAAGTTCCACACGCGATATGGCCGGGTACGTGGATTGCAGGGGTGCGCGGGAAGTTCCACACGCGATTAGTCAGGGTACGTGGATTTCAGGGGTGCGCGGGAAGTACCACACGCGATATGGCCGGGTACGTGGATTGCAGGGGTGCGCGGGAAGTCCCACACGCGATATGGCTGTGTGCTCCCAGGCATTACCTGTACACCCTCCACGGCCCCTGCAGGCAGCACACACCACAGGGAACTACCCTGCACACCTGCTCATGTCTCCCACCACCCCCCATCCACCAGGGACACCCTCCACCAGGCCCCCACCCATGTCTCCCACCACCCCCACCCCCCATCCACCAGGGACACCCTCCACCAGGCCCCCACCCATGTCTCCCACCACCCCCAGCACTGTGGGGAACCTGCCAGCAGGCCCCCACCCATGTCCAACCCATGTCTCCCACCACCCCCACCCCCAGCACTGTGGGGAACCTGCCAGCAGGCCCCCACCCATGTCCAACCCATGTCTCCCACCACCCCCACCCCCAGCACTGTGGGGAACCTGCCAGCAGGCCCCCACCCATGTCCAACCCATGTCTCCCACCACCCCCACCCCCCATCCACCAGGGACACCCTCCACCAGGCCCCCACCCATGTCTCCCACCACCCCCAGCACTGTGGGGAACCTGCCAGCAGGCCCCCACCCATGTCCAACCCATGTCTCCCACCACCCCCACCCCCAGCACTGTGGGGAACCTGCCAGCAGGCCCCCACCCATGTCCAACCCATGTCTCCCACCACCCCCACCCCCCATCCACCAGGGACACCCTCCACCAGGCCCCCACCCATGTCTCCCACCACCCCCAGCACTGTGGGGAACCTGCCAGCAGGCCCCCACCCATGTCCAACCCATGTCTCCCACCACCCCCACCCCCCATCCACCAGGGACACCCTCCACCAGGCCCCCACCCATGTCTCCCACCACCCCCACCCCCCATCCACCAGGGACACCCTCCACCAGGCCCCCACCCATGTCTCCCACCACCCCCAGCACTGTGGGGAACCTGCCAGCAGGCCCCCACCCATGTCCAACCCATGTCTCCCACCACCCCCACCCCCAGCACTGTGGGGAACCTGCCAGCAGGCCCCCACCCATGTCCAACCCATGTCTCCCACCACCCCCACCCCCCATCCACCAGGGACACCCTCCACCAGGCCCCCACCCATGTCTCCCACCACCCCCAGCACTGTGGGGAACCTGCCAGCAGGCCCCCACCCATGTCCAACCCATGTCTCCCACCACCCCCACCCCCCATCCACCAGGGACACCCTCCACCAGGCCCCCACCCATGTCTCCCACCACCCCCAGCACTGTGGGGAACCTGCCAGCAGGCCCCCACCCATGTCCAACCCATGTCTCCCACCACCCCCACCCCCCATCCACCAGGGACACCCTCCACCAGGCCCCCACCCATGTCTCCCACCACCCCCAGCACTGTGGGGAACCTGCCAGCAGGCCCCCACCCATGTCCCCCTGGCCCCAGGTCCTGACGATACACAATCATGGCAGTAATGGCCAGCATACCCAGCACAAACACCCAGGCAAGGATTGCATGCACCCACATAGTGAATGCAATCACATGACACAACCCCAAAGGCAAGTATGCAAAAGAACACATGTCTGTCACACACACATACACAATGGGTGCAAGTGAATGTCAAAACCCATATCATGACATGTAAGAAACCAAAGAGAAAATAACACAAGTGTAAGATAATATAAAAATGTATTAAAAACACAAATCAAGTAAACCAATAAAACATACAACTATGTGGCAAAGTAAATAAAAGGTCCATGTCCGAGAACAAAAATGATAAACCAAAAAACAAAGGATTAAAAAATCAATATAATTTGTCCAAAGCAAAACCATGTAGTAGGAAATCAAAGAAAAACCATTACGTCATGGTGTAAACAATAAAAAAATTAAAAAATGTATCTCCCAAAATATATCAATATATACAGGAATGTTCCAGGGTCCATGAGCCCAACAGCACAAATGAAACCTAATACTAACTAATAAAATAAATATGTACAAAAAAGTGGCCATTGTCCGAGCGGTCCAAAATAATAAAAATAAATAAAGGAAACCTAGCACTAACTAACTAAAAAACTATATACAAAGGCAGCGGGCTAGTCCTGCGGCTCACTTGGTGATGCTGGCCAGGGCATCCTCGAACTCCATGTCAATGTCCTGGAGGCGGGACTCTGTCCTGGCCCCGAGGTCTCGCAGGGACAACCCCATGTGCTCACCAAAATCCCTGCGAGCCTCCTCGAGGCACTCAGCCCGCCTCAATGCCCGATGCATGGAGATCTCCGCCCTGGCCATGGCGAGCCGCTCCTCTTCCGCCCGCTGCCGCTCCGCACCTATCCGCTGGCCAAACTCCTCCCACACGGAACACACCGCCATGCCAGGGTTGCCCTGCCCTCCGGCCGATGCCTGCCCCTCTGATCTTGATGGCCCTGAGCCATGATGCCTCCCACGTCGAGCCCGCTGCTGCCTCCGACGCCACTGCCTCTGCCAGCACGACGGCATCCAGGCTGATGGTAACCACCGACGCCGTCGTGCACGTGCCCTGCCCGATGATGCCGGCACATCTTCCATCTGCTGGGGTCCACTTGCTGTGTCGTCCACCCCTGCTGGACCTCCGACTCCCAACTGTGGCAGGGATGGGATCCCCACCGAGCTGGCTGCATTGGTCGGGGCAGGTCCACAGGGGGCCATGGTGGCATCTGGGCCGGAAGACGGCAAGGAGAACGACCGTTGGATAGCCTGCACAGAGGAGGAGAGGGCCGTCAGATTGGCCAACACATGCAGGAACCCCCCCGAACATGGCCGATCCCAATTGGGCCACGTCGGCACGGTGCACTTCGTGATGACGTGCGTGCTCCTCCCGGGAAGCACGCACGTCATCACGAATCACAGCCGTGCGCATCGCGACCCCAATCAGGACCTGCTCCACGCGGCCAGGGGTTCCCACGGCCGCAGGTGGAGGGGAGTCAGTTGACATGGACATCCCCACTACCTGCGGACGGGCCTGGGACGGGGCATCCCTGCTGGTGCATGGTGGTGCACTCACAGGGTCAGGGACAGCGACATGCACAGGCACCTCCACGGTGACCTGTGCTGCCTCCTGCCCCTGGCCCTGGACTGCACCACTTGCACCAGCAGGGATGCTCCCACCAGGCCCCATGTGTGCACCAGTGTCGGCCTCCTCCTCCTCTGTGCAAACCACCAACCTGGATGGCTCCTCACCGTCTCCCGCCGTAGCAGGCCCCTGTGGGGGCTCACCCACCCCTTCCGCTGCAGCCGTGGGGGCATCCCCGCCGCCTTGCTCCACAGCGCCGTCTCCGCCCTCTTCTTCACTAGCCGCTGCGTAGAGGGAGACAAAGGACACAAGCATCAGGCTACTGTAAAATGGTCCCCTAGACAGGAAGCAATAGCAGATGAGCACCCCTCTCAAAGTACACTTCCATCATGTCCCTCCACAACACATGGGTCAGTCCAGGCAAAACACACACAGTAACAGGCATGGTGCATGCCATGCACATTTCCATGCATGTCCAATTGACTCTTGAAACATTCAATGATATGTGACTCACATGCATCATGGCTCATGCATATCACATGCACACACTTCACCTCAGTCACATCCATCTGGCCCCAAACACAACGAACACAGGCGAAACAAGGGTTAGTTGGGTGCGTCACAGAATCTGTGCATTGTCACACACATGTGTCATGCATCCATGGCATGCACAAGTCACAGACACGCAGGTCAGGCACACAGACATGGCTACCATATATGTACCTGGCATCAGCACCCATCCTTCACCCCCATCCATGTCCAGGTACAGAGACTGGCATGCTCTCATGTCCTAAATCTGCATAGGGCTCCCCATGCCACATTTCAACACATGCAACAACCATGTGGGTCACACATCACTGGTCGCACATGCATTACCATGATGTCCCTGCACACATACATGCATACATGGCCCATGGCACACATACAGGCAAGTATCATAGAACCAGCACACCGCAACATGCCCTGTCTCACACAGTAATGCTTGCACACTTACCGCTCAACTCCAGACGGGCCTCCCTCTCAAGGACCTGGGCGTGGAGCGCTGGGCGTACGCGTTCCAGGACCCTCTTCTGGATGGAACTCATGCGGCCCCGGCCCCCCTCCACGAGGCGCCGGGCCTTCACAAGGGTCCTGGACCTCAAGTCCTCCCAGCGCTTCTTGATCTTCTGGACGTTGCGGGTTGCCACCCCCTCCGCGTTGATGGCAACCACACAGTCGGCCCAGATCCTCTCCCGTCCTTCCTTGCTGGCGCGGGACGATCCAAAGAGGGCATCATACTGCCCCAGGACATGCTCCACCAGGACACCAACTTCGGTGGCAGTGAAGCTGGTGCCCCTCTGCCCCTCTGGCCTGGGGTTGCCACTGGTGCCAGATGTCGAAGTGCCCGACATGGCAACCCCAGAGGCAGGTGTGGGTGTGCAACTGGGTCCTGGGGCTGGGCTGTGGAGCGATGTAATCCCAGTTGGGAGTCTTCAGTTCCAGCAGGGGTGGACACAGCAACTGGACCCCTGCAGATGGCTGATGTGCAGGCACCAAATGGCAGGGCACGGTGGCAGCAGGCAGGCAGGCAGGCAGGCAGCAGCAGATAGCACGTGGGAGGCTGCTCAGGGCACTGGGGGGGCAGTAACTCGGCCTTCTGGGCAGGAGCGTGGTGTTCCGTGTGTTTTCGGGTGGCCAGCTTGATACGGAGTGATTTGGCACGTGAAATTCCTGCACGTCAGCGTGAAATCCGAGGAAAGGGCCTTAGCGCGTAAGTGCATCAGCACGCATACGCGATTCTATTGGACCAGAGTCCCTCACCGCGTAAGCGCGTCTGACGTGATCCGCACGGGCGTTCCCCACTCAGCACGTGATGACGGAGCACACGTGGAAATACTGCACGTCAGAGTGTCATCGCGTGTAATTGGCCAAAAGTGCGCGTACACGCGATTGGCCAATGTACGTGTATTACATCGCGTGTAATTGGCCAAAAGTGCGCGTACACGCGATTGGCCAATGTACGTGTATTACATCGCGTGTAATTGGCCAAAAGTGCGCGTACACGCCATTGGCCTATGTACGTGTATTACAGGGGTGCGCGGGCACTTACACACGCAAGTACGTCAGCGCACCTGTATGCCTGCTGCGTGGGAATTTCCACACGCTATTGGAGTGGGAACTAGATTCCAGGGGTGCGAGGGTCACACGCTCGCCTAGAACACGCGCAAGGCATTAATTTGCGCACTTATCAATAAACAAGCCAGATGCCAGGATGAACATACCGTTCCTAGCAGCAGTGGCAGTGGGCTACCAAAGGAGGAGGAGGAGGAGAGTCAGGGCCAGAATATTCACACCCAGAACCAGCCTATTCGGGATGCCTGATGACCAGGTGTATGGGAGGTACAGGTTTCCAGCACACATCATACTGGACCTGGTCAGTGAGTGGGAGGATGACCTCACATCACCCACCCTGTGCTCCCAAGCACTCAGCCCCCTGCAGAAGGTCCTGAATGTACTGCACTTCTTGGCCACTGGATCCTTTCAGCGGACAAGTGCCATAGTGGGTGGTGTGTCTCAGGCCACGCAGTCACGCTGCCTACACCAGGTCTTGAACATCATCACTGCACGGCCATCAGTCCGCAGGCACATATATCTCCCCAGGACTCATGCAGAAAGGCGGACGTGCATCCAGGAATTCTATGGTGTGGCTCAATTCCCCAAAGTGCTTGGTGCAATTGACTGCACACATGTGGCTCTACGTCCACCCAGGGCAACAGAGCACATCTATAGAAACCGCAAGCACTGGCATTCCATCAACGTGCAAGTTGTATGCAATGCCAAGGGAATAATCACATCAGTATATGCCAACTATCCCGGGTCCACCCACGACAGCTTCATCTACAGAATGTCTACACTATGCCGGGACCTGGAGGCTGGCCAGCATGGAGATACATGGCTGCTTGGTGAGCATGAATGCCACTGCACATGCATGCATGTCAGATACTGGGTCATGACACAACACCACTAATGATACCCATCACCACCTCCGCAGGGGACAGTGCCTACCCTATCAGCCCCCACATGATGACCCCAATCCGGAACCCCACCACGCCACCCGAGGTAAGGTACAACACAGCCCACATTGCAACACGGGGCATAGTGGAGCGCACATTCGGAGTGCTGAAGTCACGCTTTCGCTCCCTTGACCGTTCTGGCGGGCAGCTGTTATATGCTCCCCGAATAGTGTGCAGGATCATAGTGGCAGCATGTGTCCTGCACAACGTTGCAACACGCCGGGGCCTGCCCGTGCACATGGTGGTGCCCCCACATCCACAACCACATGCACGCCCGCTGCGCATGGGAGGGGAAAGGGCACGGGGGGTGGCAGCCCGTACGCAACTGGTGGCCAACTTCTTCACCTAGGAATCACAGTGCTGGCTAGTGCACACTGCTCTGGCACATACCATCTGACAATCAATGATGACACTACCTGACAATGTCACAAAATTACTCGACAATAAACTGTCAGATACACATCAGCCTGAGATTGTTAACATGGAAGTGTCACTATGTGTGCACCCCTACCTACACATACACCAGCAATGCATCACAACGAGAAGACACAGCTCCATCAATCAAATATGCATTGCCACAGGCGATTCACTACATGACAACATTGCCATGTCACCCATTCCCTTCACAGTCCCGCCACTGAGGACACCATGTCATGGTATGTGAGAGCAAACAAACTGGCCATCACAACATGACACCGGTGTCACAAATAGCAGTGCCCCAAATGGAACATAGCCGCACTTGAACAGCTAACCGCGCTGGAGCCACTACTACACACCTGTGTAAGAGTAATTTCAATCAAATTACACACCAACCCACCCTGAAGCCCACCCAAACAAGACACAATGCATGTAATCAATGGTAGTCTCATTACCTGATTCTGCTGGTATGTCCTCACCGTCCAGATGTACAGTGATGGCGCCACGCAAAAGTGTCAGTGCACATCTACCGACATGTAGTCTGACTCCAGAGAGTATGCCCGTGTGAAGAACTGTGTGAAATACCTGCAAAACATGAGCAACATATGTAAGTAGAGGCACATATCAAACCATCATGCATAGTTAGGTGCAACAACAATGTACACTATGAATGTCTACACAGTATTGACTATGGACTGGCCAACAGCTCATGGGAGTCCAATGTCACCGTGTAATTTGCTGTCACTTGGGCACACCCTTTGCAAGCCCATGGAAACGGAAGCAGGAGGGGTGTGGATGTCTGCTACCCAAGCATCTAAACCAAACTCAGGACAAGCCTGCATGTGCCCAGCCACAATACAGTGTATGCCCAGGTACCCACACAAGGCAACACTCTTGGAAAAGAAAAAAGAAAATTGAGAAAAAATGGCCATGAAAGGGCCGGCGGGGGGGGGGGGGGGGGCCACCTATGAGGTCCGAGGACAGGATGCACGCCACAATCCACCTGTGTGGATCATGGGAAACTAAAACACCCCATAGGCTCGTGGCCCACACGGCTACTCTGTTGTGGGAGATGAGTCGCTATCGCTCTGGCCAGACCCTGCAGCTGACTCAGGAGGTGGGGGAGCTGCCTCAGAAGATGGTGTGACAATGGGAGGCAGCCCACGCAAAGCACGAGTTTGCTCCTCCATGGCTGCAAGCAGGCGGGTCTGGTAGTTCTGGTTCTGGGTTATAATCATGCGGAGGTCCCCATGCAGTAACTCCCGGGATGACCTGACCTCCGCACGAGTTGCCTGCATCTCGGCCGAGAGCGTCCGTGTCAGACGCTCCAGCTGCTCCTCTGTCCTTCTATGGGATGAAGCCTCAAGCTCTAACAGGGTCGACCTGAGGTGACGGAATTCTTCCCTCAGGCCTTCCCTGTGGCGCTGGGACTCCATGGAAAGTGATTCCCGCAGAGTCGCCAGTGCCGCCCGCCTGTCCTTGTTGGACGCCAACATATCCTCCCTGTGTGCCTGGCTGATGGACTCTGTAGCCTGCTCCAGTCGCTCCATCACCCTTTCTGGGGGGACAATGGAAGTGGCCACCCTATCCATGGCCTGTGCAATCATCTCGGATGATGCTGCCTGTTGGTTGGCCATACCGTAGATGGATTGCTCCCAAGCGGTATTGCCAGGTGGCATACGGCCACCACGTTGACGGGCACCACACCTGCCTGGGGCAAGGCGGACTGCGCCTTGCTGTGCCGGCAAGGCCTCAGGCTGCAGGACTGCATTCCCTCTCTGATCTGCAGCCCCAGGAACAGGATCAGAGATTGTGTGGTGTGGCCCTGCATCCGTAACCACCGGAGGCTGAGCTGCCGACACTGACATCCCCATTGAGGGCAATGGCCCGGCTGCAGGTGGGTCGGACAGAGGAGATTCTCTCCCAAGAACACTCACCTGCGACTGCACATAGGTGTCATCCTCCGAGTCTACACCTGAATACTGCTCGGGGGAGGAACCCCCAGAGACACCCCTCGACAGCACGACCTGCAGCACTTGTGGGTTTTCACCCACAAACACACCACGTCCCTCACTTGTGGAAGGTCGGCCCGGGTTGCCCTCCTGGGACGGCTAAACCACCACATCCCCAGCATCAACAAGTGCTTCGTCCCCTGCAAAGACATGAAAGAGAAAAATGGAAACAGGCATTAGCACCATGGCATGCAACAAGGGCTGATGAACAACAGAGGCAGTAGTTCTACGACACATGTCCCACATGACTGGGAGACCTCCTATGCATTCACCATCACTGGGTCTGTAGGGGAGGCTCAGGGCATACAATGTACAGATTGGAGAGCAACGCCTGCTCACCATGCTGCCTAGCACTGCCATCACACATTGGCCGGTGATTGCCATGTCAAAGGCACATGCCATCACACACATGGCATGTGACATAGCCACCAAGTGAAGAGGGACAGGAGGGCAACTTTTTTGGATTTCTACCACTCTGGTCCTGACATTGCATCATCACATCAATAAGTTGACATGTTGTACATGGATCTGCTAGTCCAAATTGGCCACGATGCACAGTGCCTTGTCTACATCAACAAAATGCAGTAAACAATGAGATTCCACCTCCCCATCACCTGTAAAGGAATCATATAGCATTCGTGAAGCACCGGTCCAGAAATGTATGAAGGTACAGCGGAGCACTGAGGGGTGGTGGGGCAGTAGGGGATGCCAGTCAACAATCCTACTGGTGCTGGTGTCATTCATGTCACGCAAGTGCAGGGGTGGGTGGCACAATGATGTGCAAGGGGAAGTGGCGGCTGGAAGTGCTGTACAAGGTAAGTAGGACTTAACGTCAAGGCAGATGGTGTTAGGCGCAGACAAGTGCTGGGGGGGTGGCCTATAGGGGTACAGAGACAATCATGCAGTGCTGTGGGCTCGGAGGGGACAGGGGAGGTACACACTGCATCTGGCTCGGCAAGGTCCTTGCAGATTTCTATCTGTCCTGCAGAGTTGTCACATGCCGCAGATATGTGCCCTTGGATTGGGGATCTCATCTTGGTGAAAAGGGTGAGGCGCTATTGCCTTTGGAGCATGTGGCAGGCCAGTTTGCCAGAGGATGAGCATGATGCAGGACATTCCCTCTCTGCCACCCGGCACCTGTGGTCTGGGTTCACATGATCCGAGTCATGCCAGGACTCTGCATTGGCATGGGGCTTCAGACAGGTGGTCATGACCGTGGCAAAGACATCCAGTGTACCTGACATAGAGTGGAGCATGGAGTGGGCCCTGTCAGGATGGGAGTGAGCCTAAGGGGGAGCTGGATGGGGGGGAGATTTTGGCAGCATGAGCCTCGACTGACACACACTTCATGGGTTGGAATACCAAGAAGGTGTGTGACAGTGGTGAGGGTGGCTTTGCCTGTGGTGTGGTGAGGGTGAGCTGGGAGGAGAGGAGAATGTGATCACTCCAGGAGAGAGGAGTGCAGAGATGGACGGAGAGGGGAAAGTCAGATGAGATCAGAGCATCAAGAGTGTGCCCTGCAGAATGAGTAGGGACAGACGGGAGTCTAGAGGGTGAGAGGGAGTTGCTGAGGTCACAGAAAGGTCACGTGGGGGGGTCAACAAGCATGCAGGTGGATGCGTACAGCAACAAGGAAGAGGATTTCTGTGTCTGGGGACATGAGTGAGGAGGAGAGGTGAGGACACTCAGAAAGGAAGTAGTACATTTGACCAGTTTTCCCAGACACAGTACGCACAGTTTGTGAATGTCAAGGTGTGGTAGAGAGAGACGTCACACAAGCCATTCCAGAGTGGAGTAGGTCTAAGTAGGAGTGACAGTGGCAGGAATACCCTCAGGGAAGCCAAGGGCACACCCCCCCTGCACAGTAGTGGCGGGCAAAGGAGAGGGTCTCCTGAACATCAGGTAGGAGTGTGTGAAGGATGCAGACAGAGCTGGCCGTCAGACATGTTTCCATGAGACCAAGGATGTCAAGGTGCATAACCTCATGTAAGTGACAGATATCGGAGGAATGCCTGATGCAGCCGCAGTGAAAGGAGTGTAATTGTGGAGGAGGTTGACAGCCTTGGAGGACTTACGGGGAGTGCTAGAGATCAGAGGTGCAGCATGTGTAGGAGTTGGAGTGGGAGGCGGAGAAGGATCATGGGAGGGTGCAGGGAGGCAGTGCAGGATTGATGAGGAGAGAGGAGGGGGGACAGCAGGAGAGGTAAGGAAGTTGATGAGATGTGGCTAGCATTTCTCAAGGAGAATGAGGTTGGCCTAAGGGCCTTGGACTGAGATGCTCCCATTACCATGCACATCAATTGTGGCCTCTGAGGATTGGAAGGAGGCCAGGAGTACACCCCAACGGGTCCCACCATTGATGGTGGAAGAGGAGCAAGGAGAGAGGACAGGGACCATGTGAAGGGTCTATGGGACAGGCAAAGGCATGTATGAGCAGATGTCAGTGAGAGTTGGCTTTGAGTAGGCTCAGATGCACTTGTCAGCAATAGGGTGGGTCGCATTGGAGGGCAGGGTGCCCTCATTTGACTGTTGGCAAGCAGGTGTCGTGAGTAGGGCACGATGGTCTGAACTGTAGAAGTCAGGGAAGATAGACCATGAAGAGCAGCATGGAGTGTGAGGGAATGGGGCTCGAAACCAGACGGTACCAAAGCACACAGGTAGGAGGTGGATGTCAAGGCAACATCCACAGTATGACAGCATGTTGGTTGGCATTTATATACAGAGGACGCATTAGCATGTGGTATCATTGCATGTCAGGCATGTGAAGATGAAACTTGATTGGCTGGGGGAAAGTATAGGAATGGTATGTAAGACATCAGATGAATAGACAGGGGAGTATGAGCAACAATGTAGTGACAAAATGACAATTCAAGGGCAACTTCCATGGTGTAGGGCCATATGTGCACTGTTGCCAGTTGGGATAGTGCTGTGGGCAGATGGTGTTGCACTGAACATACTGGATGAGGCACATGGGTGCCACTATCTACTCTGCCACACACCCCCTTGACAGGCACCCAACATGAATGCTTCACACACACACCATGCACATGGATAATACACACATGCATGTGCACTCACCGGATGATGCCTCGTAATCAGGGAGATCTCCCACACCTTGGAGTTGTCCCTCGGTGACGTAGGATCCAGCTACGGACTCGTGTGGTGTGAGTTCTATTTCCTGTGCTGGGGACCCACCTCCAGTCACCAAGGTTGCGGCATGACTTGAGGCCAGCTTATCCTTTGCCCTGCGCTTAAGGTCATTCCAGCGCTTCTGGCAATCACTAGCTGTGCGCCTCACTACTCCAAGGGCACTTATTCTGTCAGCAATGGTCTGCCAGTGTGCCTGGCGTCTGGCATGTGTGGTCTTGGACCCTGCAACGATGACCATTTCCCTATCATGATCTGACACATACTGAACAAGTGCATTCAGTTCGGCGTCTGTGAAGCTTGGCTTCCTTGATGGGCCGGACTGTGCAGCCGTGCCTGGGGAATCAGCCTGTGCCGGACGTGCACTCTTCCTCTTGCGCTTGGAAGGGGGTGGGGATCCAGAGTGTCCTACGCCGCTGTGGACAATAGGGGCAGGAGCCGTGGTGGACTCAGTACTGGGTGTGTGGGATTGCACACTCAGCATGGGAGTAGGTGCAGGCATTGGGGGTAGTGGGATGGGGTCAGGCCTGATCTGAGGTGCATGAACTAGGACCGACACAGTCTTGGCAGGGTGTATGAGAGGTGGGGTGGATGGAGCCACACCCTGGATACGGGGGCCAGCAGATGACCTATCTGGCATAGATGCGCGTGCCCTGATGACACCAATGTGCACCGGTGCACGTGCAGTGGACCTGCTGACCTGGATGTCAGCGATGGGATCACCCTCGGACAGGTCTGCTGCCACAATGGGCTGGTCCAACAAGGGCTGATCAGGGTTGGTATCAGCCACATGACCCTCAACTGGGGGGGGGGGGGGCATGGGTGTCCCTGACTGGTCCTCCAGACTGGGGGGGACAGGGGCACCCTGCAAGTCACAACCACGTCCCCTAGTGGATCCTCCACGGCCACCACGTGTGGCTCGGCCACCTTTGCCACCCTTACGGCTTGCACGCCTCCCAACCATGGCACTGATGTTATTGTGCGTATGGGAGTCGGTGTGCACAATTGTCCTGGGCAATTGGGTGTCAAAGGGGTTGGGTACCAGATGGTATTCGTACCCTAGTGCATTGGCAAGGCTATATGACACCCCTGGGGAAAGATGACGGGTCACGCAACGCACAGGCACCCCAGAAAAGTTAAGGAACGTGCACAATACCCCTCCTAGACCACGTGTGCTGATGGAAAACCCTGCACTACGCTGTGGCATCCAGTAACACAATGAACGTATGCGTGTCACACGCAGCCTAGAATGACCTCTGAAGGGGTAGGCTACACACGGGGCAAGCACAGAAGTTAGATACGTGCGTGACTCACCGTCTGCCAGGTAAAAGAGCGTGAAAAATGAGCGCGTTTGGTTGGCAACACCCCCGCCAAAAGAAGATGTGTACGCTGTCTGAGGAGACAGGACAACAGTAGAAGGGGACACTGTTTGAGGGAACAGGCCCAGGTAAACCAGTACAAGAGGAAAAAGAGAAAAAGCTGTCAGCGGTAACAGGGAGTACGAACTGGAAACGCTGTGAAGTAAATCACGTGTGAAACGACAAGAAGTACAGAATTCACCCACTCGCTCTCCACGAAAAGCACGTACAAGGAAATGGTGTTCAACACTATCTTATATACAGGCCCACACGTACAGCGTCACTTACGGCGTGTACGTGCTTGGCCCATGTTCACCAATCACACGCTTTGTCACTTCTGCGTGTGGATCCTTTTTCACCAATCACACGCTTTGACACTCCTGCGTGTAGCTCACTTTTCACCAATCACACGCTTTGTCACTCCTGCGTGTAGATCAATTTTCACCAATCACACGCTTTGTCACTCCTGCGTGTATATCCATTTTCACCAATCACACGCTTTGACACTGCACGTGCAGGTAACTATAGACGCACATATGCTGGTGACGGGTTTTCGCGCGATTCGCTGAGTGTGGGGTTTTCACGTGCAAAATCACTCCCTATCAGGCTGTCCACGCGTCCAAACACGAAAGACCACGCTCCTGGCCAGGAGGCCGAATTACAGTCCCCCAGAGCCCTGAGCACGCTCCCACCTGCCATCTGCTGCTGCCTGACTGCCTGCTGGCCACGTGCCCCACAGTGCTGGTGGGTGGGGGTGGTGGGAGACATGGGTGGGGGCCTGGTGGAGGGTGCCCCTGGTGGATGGGGGGTGGGGGTGGTGGGAGACATGGGTGGGGGCCTGATGGCAGGTGCCCCTGCACTGCTGGGGGGTGGGGGTGGTGGGAGACATGGGTGGGGGCCTGGTGGAGGGTGCCCCTGGTGGATGGGGCTGCAGGGGGACATGATCAGGTGTGCAGGGTAGTCCCCTGTTTTGTGGGCTGCCTGCAGGGGCCGTGGAGGGTGTACAGGGTACACCTGTGAGGGCCCACCCAGCCTATTCGCGTGTGATAATTCCCACGCACCCCTGTGATACACGTACCCTGGCCAATCGCGTGTTGAACTTCCCGCTACCCCTGTAATACACGCACCCTGGCTGTTCGCGTGTGATAATTCCCGCGTACCCCTGTGATACACGTTCCCTGGCCTATCGCGTGTTCTACTTCACGCGTACCCCTGTAATACACGTTCCCTGGCCAATCGCGTGTTGAACTTCCCGCTACCCCTGTAATACACGCACCCTGGCTGTTCGCGTGTGATAATTCCCGCGTACCCCTGTAATACACGTTCCCTGGCCTATCGCGTGTTCTACTTCACGCGTACCCCTGTAATACACGTACCCTGGCCAATCGCGTGTTGAACTTCCCGCTACCCCTGTAATACACGCACCCTGGCTGTTCGCGTGTGATGATTCCCGCGTACCCCTGTAATACACGTTCCCTGGCCTATCGCGTGTTCTACTTCACGCGTACCCCTGTAATACACGTTCCCTGGCCTATCGCGTGTTCTACTTCACGCGTACCCCTGTAATACGCGTTCCCTGGCTGTTCGCGTGTGATAATTCCCGCATACCCCTGTAATTCACGTTCCCTGCCTAGTCGCGTGTAGTACTTCCCGCGTACTCCTGATTTGAAGATTGCCCGCTTTGCTTTCCTTGTTTGCCTGCCCTGTGAAGTGGTCCAGGGTTAGCGCAGCCCTTAGCGATGATTTAGCGATTTTGATGGCTTTTCCTTGCGCGAGGGCGTTCTTGGGGGCGTTACTGGCGCTGCTGCAGGCTCGCTGCGATTCTCTGCGCCACGGCTGGTTTGGGAGCCTAAAATCCATGAATACGCTGTGCGCCGGATTCGGTTTTGGCGCACGCGGCTGGCGCAGACTATCGCACGCGCACGCTGTGCGCCAGCCGCGTGCGCTACTTGTGCGCTGAATTCTATGAATTACCCTGAAAGTGTACATTTACTTAGGCATAACATAATCCCTGGACCAATATGGTAATCTTCTTTCTCTTGAACTTCGTGGAAGATTACGTCCAACTACATTTTCTACATTGTTACCTTGTCGCATATTCACATCCATTCCTTCACTTTGTCTCGCTACGTCCATATCATCACTCTCCATTTCATTTACATTCTGCCTTCTAAAGAGAACTTCATCTGTAAACAATTCATTAGCTCTTTTTTCTTTACCATAGAATCTGCATTCTTCCTGTTTGCCTCCCCATCTCCATCTACTTACCCTGTCCAAATTCCATACCGCTCCCCCAGCAACTCTAACTGCTCTTCTAAACACTTGTATAACTTTAATTGGACTGCTATATTTAGAGTCGCCTTTCCTCACCATACGACCACATTTAATCCGTACATAATCTCCTGGTGAGAGTCTCAATTTGGGTTCTCCAACATCCGGTTTACCACTAGACCTCTCATTTTTATTTTGATGTTTGAATAACTTATATTTCTTATCATCCACTACTTTCCTACGATTAACCCAATCTGGATTAAGTAAAGTATTTGGAGCTCTTCCGCTCATCAATTCAAAAGGTGACACATTCATTCCTCTCTTAACAGTCATCCTACTGCACCACACTTTCTCTTTGAGTACTTCATCCACCGACAAGTTATTACTAAATGCCAATTCTACAGCCTCTACAATCACGCGATTGTTTCTCTCCACTAATCCATTGGTTTGAGGATGGTATAAAGATGAAAACCTCCATTCAATTCCTGATCTTTTGGCAAACTCTCTTATCTCTTTACTTTTGAATTGAACTCCATTGTTACTCATTATCACTTTTGGGAAATCCTTCCCTTCTACATATTTGCATAATGAACTTCATAATCTCCTGACTATCAATCTTACTCACAGCCTTAACTTCAAGCCACCCTGAATAGTAATCAACTTGTACTATCAGGAACTTTTTCTCTCCTATCAATTTCCCATATGGCCCAACAATATCAATACCTACCATTTCCCATGGCGCTTCACCTTTGTGAATGTCAATAGACTTTGACTTTACAGCTCTACAACTCTTATCGCTATTTTGACATGGCCAAAAATTTCTAACCATTCTTTCTACCATTAGGTCCATACCTGGCCACCAATATTTCAATCTTATGTTATTTTTTGTGCCTGTAATACCAGGATGACCCTGGTGTGCTTTCTCAATAAGTTCATCATATAACTTGCGTGGTGGAATCAATTTGTCTCCTCTCACCAAAAATCCATCCTCCATGGACAAATCATCTCTTACCTCCCAAAATCTCAAACATGCTTCCTGAACTGCCTTCTTTTCAGGCCACCCAGATTTAATGTATTTGCATATTTGTTGAAGCTCATCATCCTTACCCAACTCCTCAATCCACTTATCTTTGGACGTAACTTCAAACACAACAGCTACCATTTCGTCATCCATTTCTACCGCCATTTGCTTACTTCCCAAAGGTAATTCATCCTACCAAATTCAAACCCTCCTAGCTCCAATGAATTGCAAATTTCACTCTTTATGCATTGTACTGCCCTGTAGCAATCATCATTCCATACAAACTTAGCATCTTTTTTCATAAGTTTCCTTAAAGGTTCTGTGACACTCGCAAAATTTCTTACAAATCTATTGTAATACTCACATAATCCCAAAAATGATCTTAACTCGTCTTTGTTCTTAGGATTAGGTGACTCTTTGATTGCTTCCATGGCATCCTTTTTAGGTTTATATACTTTGCCATTTACAGTGTGCCCTAAATATTCCACTTCATTCACTCCAATTTTACACTTGCTCTGTTCAATTTTCAAACCCACATCTTCCAATCTTTTCAACACCCTTTTTAGCCTGTCATCATGTTCTTCAATTCCTTTTCCGAATACAATAATATCATCCTGATATACGAAAATTCCTTCTACTCCCTTGAGGACATGCATCATCACCCTTTGAAATACAGCTGCCACAGAGGCTAAACCAAACGGCATGCGCTTATACCTATATAGACCATGTGGCGTAATAAAAGCTGTAATATCTCTACAATGTTCAGTGAGTGCAATTTGATGATAAGCTTTTGAAAGATCTAATGTTGAAAACACATTTGCATCACCAATACAATTCAATATCTCAGAAATAATTGGAAGCGGAAATATGTCAATTATTATGTTCTTATTGACGTCTCTTAAGTCGATGCAAATCCTGGGTTTGCCATTCTTCTTTAGCGCCACCACGATGGGACTCACCCACTCCGAGGATTCAATTTCTTCTATGACACCTTCAGATTCCAACAATGTCAACTCCTTCTCAACTTTGTCAGCTATGGCAAATGGAACCTGTCTTGACTTTGTGTGTCTAACCGGTATTGCTCCTTTCTTCGGGCGCATTCTGTGCGCAAAATCCTTTAACAAACCTAACTTTGATTTGACTTCACTCTTTTCCACTGACACATCGTTTCTGACACTACTATTGACTAATAGAATCTGCTCTTCAGTACATGGATCCAATCTGATTCTCAACCCAGCTTGATCTCTCCATCCTATGATGTTGACGCCCTTTTCTGCTACATAAACTTTAACTTGGGCCCGTCTGTCTTTAAGTTGGATGATGCTGGGAAACCATCCAATCATCTTTATCCTTGATCCTTACAAATCCATTCGGATTTTTAATGTCTGATAAATTCAATTCGCTCCACAGACCCTGTGTCACAAGGTTTTGCCATGTCCTTTTGGTAATGATCGTCCAAGGTGAACAACTATCCACCTTCATTTTAAGCTTCCAGTTATCTAAGATCAACTCGCAACTTGGGCACTTAAACTCTCCTTCTGGGGGTTCTTGTATGAAAAATACTCTTTCCTCCTCTGACTCTTCCTCTTCGTCCACGATGACTGAAACTCTTCTTTTTCTTGCAAACAACTGCAAAATGACCTTTTATGCCACAATTCCCACATTTCTGTCCTAGAGCAGGGCATTGTCTTGCATTCGCGTAATGGCCATATCTGCCACAGTTGTAGCATCTATTTCCATCCCTTTGTTGGTAATTCTGATACCTATGATCATTTTGTGTTCGAGGGTCACTCTTAGTTCAGCTTTTCCCATGAACTTTACTTGACCTTCCTTTATATTCTGGATTTTTCGTCTTGTTGCTCTTCCCTGGAGCAGCTTCAGCCTTGTCTTTAGGTCGCAGTGCATTAACCTGGCTATGTTCCTCCTGCTCCTGTACCAACTTCGTAGTGTTTAATTGCATACTCTGTACAGCTTCTTCCTTCTTGTTTTTCATTTCCTTAGAACATAATTGACTATGCTCAACTCGCTTGGCAATAGCTATAGTCGCAGGTAGTGATGGATTGCCAATCATCCACAGCCTGTCTTGAACTATATTATCCTTTGAGTGAATTATTATCTGATCTCGTATTAGTTCATCAAGAGTGATACCATTACCAAACTGACATGTTCTAGATAAGACCCTTAATGCTGACACATATTCCTCGATACTTTCACTTTCTTTTTGCACTCTGGTATAGAATTTATATCTATTTATGGCCACATTGGTTTCCGGCGTATAATATTTGTCCAATTGTCTTATGGCTCTTCCATGTTCGTCAGCATCTCCAGCCTCATCTCTTGTTAACTCTGGAAGTTCTCTAAACTTCCTTTGACCTTATAATCCGAGTGCATGCAACAATAATAGTTTCTTTTTCCTTGATGTGAGTTCTTTTTGATCCACGGCCTGAATATAATTCAGCCAAAATTCTTTCCATTCTGACCAGACAACTGCTGGTTGTCCTGGAGCCGGTAAAAAACTTGCAGGAGGTTGGATACTGATTCCTTGCATTATAGTATTCCAACACAGCTCTTAAGACTAAAAGTCTTTTAGTAATGAAATTCCTAAGTTCGTGTGTTCAAATAAATAGAGATGAGAAAAAAAAATTCTTTATGTACTGGGACGAGGATGAGGGTGCCTAATCCTCACCCTCCCCAGACTTCCTGGTCTTGATCCAGCCGGATCACGTGACCGCTATCTGTAGAAAGGTTCTTTTCTCAAATGTACGCGCTCAACAGTCATGCGCGTGTGTTCCAATGCAATCGCTACGCGTAGCGATGTGGGGACTGAGGGATCCTTTATTTCCTAATGCCAAAAAGGTGGGGCTGGAAAGGGCTTCCGGAGAACCAGAGGCAGCGAGTGTCCGGAGCTCAGCACGAACCAACGAAGCCTCAGTGGTTGGTTCGGAGCGTTCAAGCTCTAAGCTGCAGCCCCCTCTGTGGATTGGCACTGCAAGGCAGCACAAACCGACACCGTGATGTGTCAGTTCGGAGCATCTGCTCTCGTTCAGCTCCACGTTACTGTGTGTTGTGTGACAGCACAAGCCTGCGCTACGCGGTATCGCGCCAGGGCTCAGAGCAGCTGCTCTCGTTCTCCTGTGCTGTGTGGGTTCACCAGGGGCCGGTATCCTCGTCGCCAATTGAAGTATTCGCGCGAGCCGGGGTGAGTACTTAAGGATTAATGTTTATTTATAACAACCGGCGCCCCGCACTGCGACCGTCTCTTACAATTCCCTTCATATAACTGACTAGAACCCTTAGGTTAATTTCTAACTAAGCATACTAAGAGACGTCGCAGCGCGAGGCCAAACAATCCAACTAAGAATACTACAGGGGGCTTGCACCAGTGAAGTAACTTGGTTGCTGCTCGCCCCCCACATCTACACGCCCCTGCCACGAGGAGCAGGACGGAGAATCCACCTTTTACAATATTAAGGTAAGGAGAAGGCCCAAGGTGGAGGAATGAGTTGAGACCAAGGGAGGTTGGAAAACATAAAGACAATCTGGAATTGAATCCAGCTCTCCTATATTGCAGACCCATCTTTAACCAGAGGCCTTACCAAGGGAGATGGTGAGAGTGCAAATCATCCAACCAGGGCTGGGTGGTGTCCCCGTGGATACCAGGTGAGCGTAACAGAACGCAAAGCCTCAATAATATTATCCACCTGGGCATCATGGAGACTTCAGAGACTGACCAGTTAGTTCAGTTGTTGGGACAATTACGTGCTGAAGTACATTCAGCCAGGCAAGAAACCAACGCTCTTAGGAGGGATTTAATTGTTACTAAGCATTGTACCGACGAAATAAGTAGAAAATTGCTCCAATCACAGGCAGGACAGACCCCATTGCCTGGTAACATTCTGCCAGCACTTGTACCAACTTCTTCCACCAATCCAGTAAAAAATAACCCTTCCTGCAGCAGTTCCTTTAGCTCCACCTGAACGATTTACAGGGGACCCCAAGAAGTAGGCAACGTTCATGAACCAGTGTCGTCTCATTTCCTTTACAGACCTGGGGCTTTTCTTAACGACCAAGCGCGGGTTGCTTTTGTCTTGTCATGTCTGAGTGGCAGTGCTGCAGATTGGTCGGTACCATTGGTAAGTCAGGATAACCGTTGTTACATGACTTTGGGGGTTCCCAGATGGAAATGGAAAAACTCTTTGCTCGTCATACCCAAGGCCAAGCATTAGACAACAAACTTTTGTCAATCCGTCAAAGAAGTCAAGACTTGCTTACATATATAGCAAAATTTAACAGACTAGTCGTTGAAGCTGGGTGGCCTGAGGAAAAAAGGACCACACTATTTCATCGGGGTCTACGAGGGGAATTAAAGGATGTCCTTGCACAAGTGGTTAACCCACCTAAAGACTGTGGAGAATTCATGAACCTTGTAGTGCAATTAGATCACAGATTACAAGACCGAAAAGAAGACCGGATAAGGTTAGACACTCGAGCTGTGTATGTCCGGTCAAAGGATAATGTTCCACGTACATTGGAAAACACAGTAGAACCCATGCAAATCGAAGGTGTACGGCCCACTTTAACTAAAACTAAAAGAGACAATAGAAGACAACAGCAATTATGCTTATATTGCGGAAAATCGGGTCACTTCCTCAAAGAATGTACAGGGAAACCACCAAGGAGAACTGTTGGAGCCACAGATAAGGAAGATAATAACAAGGAGTCGGAAAACTACCAAGCCCGGCAAGCGTAGAGGTCCGCTTGTCGAGCGAGAAGGATGAGCCACAGACCTCACACTTTGCATTACCAGTAATTTTGATCAATCACCAACAACCGTCTCGGATGCATGCTGTCGAAGCATACATAGACAGCGGAGCAGTTGGGAATTATGTAGACCAAGATCTGGCAGCAGAGATGAGGCTTCCCTTATGCTCTAAGTTGACTACTTAAAAAGTTACTACTGTTGATGGGACAGAAATAGCTACCAGACCAGTAACCCAATGTACAGCAGCACTAACCCTACTGTGCCAGGATGGACAGCGAGAATCTATTGCATTCGATCTCATCAAAGCTCCTCAGTTTCGACTAATCTTAGGGATGCCATGGTTGGTAGCTCACAACCCTCTAATAGATTGGCGTGCCAAGAAGTTGGCCTTTTCCGATGATTGTGCTCGCACCTGTTATTACCAAGAAAAGGGGAAAACATACTTATGTACATCTGCAACTCCCAGTACAGCGGCGATTGTACTAGGTGTGACTAGTACTCTACCAAATGAATACCAAGATTTTCAAGACGTGTTCCAGAAAGAACAAGCCAATACTCTACCACCACACAGGCCCTACGATTGTCAGATCGACCTCATACCTGGTGCGCAAATTCCTTGTGGTCGAATCTATGCACTTACTGAACCAGAAAACCTCCATTTGAAATCTTATCTTGATCAGTACCTGGCAAATGGATTTATCCGCCCATCTAAATCTCCCACAGCCAGTCTCTTATTCTTCGTACCAAAGAAGGAAGGAGATTTGAGGACTTGCATCGACTATCACGCATTAAACCAGATCACAGTAAAAAAACGTTATCCACTGCCCCTTATTCCTGAATTATTGGATCAAGTCAAAAACGCCCAAATCTATACCAAACTGGACCTTAGGGGGGCGTACCATCTTGTTCGAGTGAAGAAAGGAGACGAATGGAAAACCGCCTTTCGTACCAAATACGGCTTGTATGAATACCAGGTAATGCCTTTTGGACTTTGCAACACTCCTGCTGCATTCCAGTACTTTATGAATGATGTTTTGCGGGAGTTAATCGACGTTTGCGCCCTGGTTTACATTGATGATATCTTAGTGTATTCTGCTACAAAAGAAGACCATGTCAGGCATTGTCCGCTCCGTCCTTACTAAACTCTGCCAACATAAACTGTATGGTAAACTCGAAAAATGCTCTTTCATGTCACCGAAGTGGATTTCCTCGGTTTTATCCTCACACCAAAAGGTATCAGAATGGATAGGCACAAGGTAGATGCCATTCTTAACTGGCCGTCACCAACTTCATTTAAAGGAATCCAGAGTATGTTGGGCTTTGCAAACCTTTACTGCCGATTCATCCCAGATTTTTCCCAAATAGTGCATCCAATTACATCACTATTGAGACAAAACAATAAAAAGTTTCATTGGACCAAAGAAGCAGAGAAGGCATTTCAAGAAATTAAGAAAAAATTCACTTCTGCTCCAATTCTACGGCATCCTCGCCGAGACCTCCCTTATATAGTTGAAACGGATGCCTCTAGCATGGCTATGGGAGCTGTTCTCTCACAAAGGGACCCAGGAACTCGCCAGTTACACCCTGTGGCCTTCTGGTCACAATAATTCTCACCTCCGGAACTCAACTATGCTATCACAGACAAAGAACTCTTGTCTATAAAATCAGCTTTCAAGGCATGGTGACACTATCTCCTTGGTGCTAGAAATACTGTCACGGTCATAACTGATAATCGAAACCTGCAATACCTAAAAACGGCAAAGGCTCAATCATCCCGTCAACTGCGGTGGGCTCTTTTCTTCACTGAATATGACTATGTGATCACCTACCGGCCAGGAGTCCGAAACGGAAAGGCTGACGCCTTGTCCCGCATGGGTGTTGATGAAAAGGTATACATAACTCCAGATCCAGTAGCCATCATTCCAGAAGACAAACTCCTGGATCTTACGACAACATTGACACAGGGTGAACTCCAAAACAAGATCCAACTCTTAATGGATCCCACTTTCTCACAAGAGTGGTGTACTCAAGGAGAACATTACACCATTAAAGACCAGTTACCATATTTTAGGAACCGTCTATACTTGGCAAGTAAAGATTTACAAGTGCAGGTTATTTCGGGTTATCACGACTCCCTGATTGAAGGAATTGCCAAAACTCTTGCTAAAGTAAAACAAAACTATTGGTGGCCCACATGGCGTAAAGACATCATACAATTTATCCAATCTTGCGGTGTGTGTGCACAAAACAAGTCCCAAAAGCAGAAACCAGCTGTTCTTCTCCAACCATTTGAAATTCCTCCCGCACCATGGCACACACTGTCCCTTCATTTAATTACAGATCTACCTCCCAGTCAAGGATTCAACACCATCTTAGTAGTTGTAGACTTGTTCTTTAAAATGGCACACTTTATTCCTTTTAAGGGTCTTCCAAATGCATCCAATTAAGCAAAAGTATTCCTGGAGGAAATCGTACGGCTACATGGCTTTCCATTGGTCTTGATCTCAGATCGAGGTAGTCAGTTCGTATCCAACTTCTGGAGGAAATGCTGTTCAATGGCCCAAATTGACATTTGACTATCCACAAGTCACCATCCTCAAACAGATGGCCAAACAGAGAGAACAAAGCAAACCTTCTAGCAATACTTACGTTGCATGTTACATCAAGTGGAAAGAAATTGGAAGGACTTGTTATGGATAGCTGAATATGCCTATAATAATTCATTACACACCAGCACTGGACAAACCCCTTTCTACACTATATATGGTAGACATCCACATACTTCAGAATTGGATCTCCTAACTCCTTTGGAAATGCCAGCGGTTAAAACCCTACATACGACTATTTCTCAGGCCTTCAAAGAAGCAGCAGAACATTTACTCCAAGCCAAGAACAGACAAAAGAAATTTGCTGACCAACATTGTAGAAAAGCCCCCGACTATCAAATTGGAGAAAAGGTCTGGTTAGCATCAAAATATGTGCCCATAAAAGGGGCTCAGACCTTTCGTCTGCGATATCTGGGACCTTATTCTATTGAATCCATAATAAATCCAGTGGCAGTTAAATTAGCCCTACCACCCACTATGCAGATTCATCCTGTTTTTCACGTATCACTCCTGAAACCGGTACAACCAGGTACTCGGGTTACAACACCACCAAAACCAGTATTAGTTGATGGAGAACCAGAGTTTGAAGTAAAGGATATCCTACACTCAAAATACACCAGATCCAAACTATACTACTTAGTTGATTGGAAGGGATACGGCCCTCAAGACAGATCATGGGAACCTAGTGAATACATCCATGCACCTCGCTTAGTTAAAAAGTTCCATCAAATAACCCAGTCAAACCAGGAACAGGCAGAAGTGCCACCGTGAGAGGGGCCTTGGGGGGAGTGCTGCTGTCATGACCCTTGCCCCTGGCCCTCATTGGCAAGTCAGCCTTCCAGTTAGTGCCAGGTCAAAGGCCTTGAAACCTCATCCAAGACTCTCTGGTGTGGCAGGCCTGGGCCTACTTTACCTGGACTACTTTGGGTGTGGCAGGCCTGGGACTGTTTTACCTGGACTACTTTACCTGAGACTGTTTAAACCGCACCCAAACAGCAGAACATACTTTGCATTATTCTGCTGTGGGCAGCGTAACGCTCACCGTGTCCAGTTCTTTGATGCCAGTTTACCTGAAGGCAAGGACCTGCAGAGTGAGAAAGAACACTACGAAACTTACCTGGAACAGTATCCTGTCTTCAATCCATCGTTGACTTCAGTTCCACTCACCTGAAGGTACGAACTCCATCATCCGGCACCGCATGCATCCTGGAATACCATAACCTGAAAAGAGGAGAAAGAAAGACAGCATTAGTAAGCGTTTACTCACGTTTCCTCCCGAATGAAGAAAGCCACACAATTCTCACCTGGGTAGTCAACTCCTGGTCAGTATCATTGCTGGAACATTACGGCTCTCGGCGAAGAACATCGCAACCTGCAAGGAGAGAAAAGACACAGGTTTGTAATATAAAAGCAAAACAGCGCCGCGCATCGCGCATTACTCACCGGACAGCATCAAGCACACCGCGCTTTCGCCTACCCGCCCATGCTCATCTTCAAACTGCATGACAACACCAAAATACCTTTCCATACCTAAAAAAAAAGAAGCAAGACATTATTATTCGAACTAAGAGGAACTTAAGAACTGCATATAAAGACTGTAAAGCAGCAGACCTACAGGGTCGCAGCAGGCCTGGATTCCCACAGGGGGGCTTGCACCAGTTAAGTAACTTGGTTGCTGCTCGCCAACCACATCTACACGCCCCTGCCACGAGGAGCAGGACGGAGAATCCACCTTTTACAATATTAAGGTAAGGAGAAGGCCCAAGGGGGAGGAAGGAGTTTAGACCAAGGAGGTGGGAAAACAAAAAGACAATCTGGTATTGAATCCAGCTCTCCTATATTGCAGACCCATCTTTAACCAGAGGCCTTACCAAGGGACCGGGAGAGGGTTAGAGAGTGCAAATCATCCAACCAGGGCTGGTGGGACCCCCGTGGATACCAGGTGAGCGTAACAGGTGGCCGAGAGTTGGGTGGTCCACAAGATCAAAGGCAGTGGATACGTCGATGAGAATGAGCATGGTGAGGTTACCATAGTCTCTAGAGTCATCAAGTTGATTCTGAAGGTCAAGAAGGGCTGATTCTGTGCCATGTCTGGGGCATAAGTCGGATTGGCGATGGCTGAGGATGTGGTTAAGATTGAGGTGTTGCTGAATTTGGATGTAGACGGCTCGGTGATGTGTTGGGAGAGCGTGGGTGGAGTGGTAGTGGGTGGTTTGGCCCTGATGGCGGGCAGTTTGAACTGGATTTTCTTTTGAAGGAGGGAGATTTCGTCTAGGAGTGCATCCAGTATATCGTTACACCATGTGCTGTTTATATCCACTGAGGAAGTGGGTGTAACAGGTGATTCTAGTTCACGTAAAATGGCAAAGAGTTCACGAGTGTTAGAGTCAGAGACTGCGATTCGGTTGTTATTGGCGCATGCTTTAGCTGTTTGGATGGCCTGTTTGTACTCTCTGGAGAATTATATCAATCTGGCTTTGTTTGTTGTAGATGGGTGTTTGCGCCATTTGGCTTCAATAGCACGCTTCTGGGTGAGCATGATTTGTAATTTGGGGGTGAACAAAGGGTTGGTGCACTTAGAACCTTTGGGTCTGCGTTCTTTGAGAGGGACGAGGGTGTTAATGGTGGAAAGGAGTGTGGTATTGTAATGGCTGACTAGAAGGCCAACATTGTTATTTGTGTCTGGGGGGTGGATTGGCAATGAGAATCGGCTGGCGAAGGTCACTAGTCATGTTGCGGATGCAACGTGAGATGAGGGATGGGAGTTGTGTGTTGTTAGAGGTGGGTTTGTGGGAGTGCAGGGTGGTGAAAGTGATGATGTCGTGGTCCGACCAGGTGCAGTGCGTGTTGGAGTGGAGGGTGCATTTTAAAGAGTGTTTTGGGTGGATAATTTGTTGGGAGCAGCCTATGGTAGAGGGAGAGCTGGCAACAGATCCAGCATCCTTATCCGTTGGGTCATTCAAGCTAATTGGGAAGTCACCCACCGCTAGTTTTTGGAGTTAGGTTTGAGGTTGGTGATGAGCAGTTGGGTATGGTCATCCTTGAAGGATGTGGTAGGCCCGGGTGGTTGGTAGATGATGTGCATGGTCATGGTAGAGGTGGGTATCAGTGTGAGTTTGAGTGACAGTGTTTAGCAGCTAGGTAGGGGGACGCTGGATGTATTGCAGATGGATATGGAGTTTTTGTAGATGACGGCGACCCCCTCCCACCTTTTTGAGTAGGTCTGTTGATTTTGAGAATAACATAGTTTAGCCGTATGGCGATGGAGAGTGTGAGGCCTGCGGCGACGTGGAGCCAGGTTTCGCTGAGAGCTAGGATATTGACCATAGTCCACCTTGTCTACTCTCCCCTTCATCCTTTTGTAGTCAATAAAGAATACCACAAAGCTTAGTAATCATAACACCTATTATTGCAGCTCTTGGAAGCTGAAGGAATCCTAGAGGAAGTGCTTTGTTTTGGGTAGCCTGATGTCAGCCTAGACCAGTGTAGTGTCTGCACAGACTGGGCCAGTCTGAAATTGGTTTGGCTTGGAGAAAACAGACAGGAACTCTGGTTTAAAAAGCCATATGTGTCAGAATCCAAGTCTTCGGATTCGTGACTCACCTGTTTGTTTCTTGTGGATCTCTTCTTGGAGTTCGTGGCTTTCTTTTTCCTGGGTGAGCGAGCCTTGTAGAGGTAAGGTCTAGAATCCTCTGAATCCAGTCTGCTGGGATACGGCGGCACTCTGGTTTCTGACTCCCTGCCGCGCCCGCTCCGGGACTAGGAAGGCATTCAATATTCCTGGGAGGATCCGGGATGGAACCAGGACTGGAAGGAAAAAAGGTAACGATGCTCTGAATACAGAGGTCGCGAAAGGGAGAGGAAGGGAGACCGGGAAGGAAGGAGGCTTGGCACCAGGGATCACAAAGGTAAGGACTGGGAACTTAGAACAAAATTTGCCAGAGTGAAGGGGCAGGCAAGCGTAGCGTTGAGATGCATGGAAGAGCGGGGCGTGTCTGTTTTCAAGGAAACATGTGCATGAATACAGAAAGACTAGACCGCGCCATTTCTTGGCGTCAGCCATGTTGAAAGGGAACGGAGTATATGGTATTGACTGAGGGACCAGGCAGACCAGAAGGGTCGATATCGCTGATTCATGACAGCATGCCTCCTCCTAAACTCCAGTCCACCCGGCTTGCCTGGATGAGTCCGATGAAAACGTTGCAATAGGTGGGGTGCATTCATATTGGAGAATGGTTCCCATGTCCGTTCACTTGGTGGATAGTCCTTCCATTCTACCAAATATTGGAGACAACCTCTTCTGTATCTGGAATCGAGGACCCTAGATACCTCAAATTCGATTTGGTTATCGACAAGAAGTCGGGGAGGTCGAGGTATTGACTTGGTTGAACGGTGGAAGGGTTTCAGCAGTGATGTATGAAAAACAGGGTGGATCTTATTCCAGGTTGCTGGTAATTGGAGTCGGAAGGCAACCGATTGATGATTTCAATCACTGTGAAGGGTCCGTAAAAATGAGGTGCCAGCTTGTTGGGTCTCAGATGTCTGGGTAGATATCGAGATGTGAGCCAAACTTTATCTCCAACAGCATAGGAAGGCCCGGGTCGTCTTTTGGTATCCGCAAACCTTTTCATGTCCATCCTGGCCTTTTCTAGGTGTTCCCTCACTTGCTTGTGAATGGAGATCAGTTTTGCAATCCAAGCGTCCACTGAAGGAGTTAACGTGGGTTGTGGTAAGAGTGTGGGTAACACTGATGGGTGGAACCCTTGGTTACACAAAAAAGGACTGGTCTGAATTATTGTAGGCAAATTCAGCCACAGGAATCAGGAGTGACCAATCATCCTGTAACTTAGAGGCGAAACATCGTAGATACTGCTCAAGGGTTTGGTTTACTCTCTCGGTGATGCCATTTGTTTGTGGATGATAACCCGATGACAAGGCACATTGAATACCTAACTGTTGGCAGAGATGCTTCCAGAACCTGGAAATGTATTGTGGTCCGTGGTCAGAGATGATTTTGGAGGGCAGCCCATGCAGCCAAAATATGTGGGTAACAAAGATCCCAGCCATTTCAGGTGCTGAAGGTAGTTTAGTTAGAGGAGTAAAGTGGGCCGCGTGAGAAAAGAGGTCTATAGTGACCATTATGGTGGTAAATCCTTTGGAGGGAGGAAGGTCCACAATGAAATCAGTGGCAATGATTTCCCAGGGTCGAGATGGTAAATCAGGTTGATGAAGCAGACCCACTGGCTTCCTGTTGTCGGTCTTGTTCTGGTTGCAAACTGAACAGGCTTGTATGTAGGCGCGTATGTCAGAGTCCATTTTAGGCCACCAGAAGTTCCTTCTAATCGTCTGGTAGGTGGCCTTGATTCCACGGTGCCCGGAATGAAATGTGTCATGGCAGAGACTCATGACCTTAGTCTGAATTTTCTGGGTAGGGATCACCAAACTCTTGTCCCTAAAAAGAAATCCATCCTTGGTAGAAAGAGCCCAGAGATTGTCCTTAATGTACTGCTTCCAAATGTCCGAAGTTGCAGTCTATTCTCGTATTGTCTCTTTACCGCCCCATTCCAAGGTGAGTGGGGCGGTAAATCCCCATTCCCCATTTACCCTTCCCCATTCCCATTTTTGCCCCATACGGTGCCGTAATTAGCACCAAGGCGGGTTAGCGCCTTGCATTTTAACGCCTGCTAAAAGCAGGCGTTAAAATGGTAATCAGGCGTTAAGGGTTAACGGCGCCGACGGCACCGTTAAACCCTTAACGCCTGGGTTGTAATGAGGCCCCTTGTCAGGAAACATTTTGGGAAAGGTTAGTGTTTCCTCTTTCATGTAATCCGGTCTTCTGGAGAGAGCATCTGCTATTACATTAGATCGACCAGGAACGGGTTGAATGCTGAACTGATATTAGGCAAAAAAACAGGCCCATCGTGCTTGGCGACTGTTTCGCCATTCATTAGACTGTAGAACCTGGAGGTTCCGGTGATCGGTCCTTACTACAACCGGATAACTTGCGCCCAAGAGGAGATGACGCCAATCTGTGAAGGCTTGTCTGATGGCGATTAGTTCTTTCTCCAAGACCGAGTAATGAGTTTCGCTAGGATGTTGTGTTCGTGACAGATAGGCAATGGGGTGTTCCTGTCCGTCTTCAGCTTCTTGTTTGAGGACTGCCCCGAATGCGTATTCTGAAGCATCAGTTTCTACCAGAAAGGGTTTAGTTGTGTCCGGTTGAGCCAGGATGGGTTCACTAATAAACTGGTGTTTGAGTTTCTGAAAGGCAGCTTCCTGGATTGTTGTCTATTAAAAAGGGGTATCTTTCTTTAGCAAACGGACAATGGGTTGTACAATAGCTGAGAACGTGGGATGAATTTCCTGTAGAAATTAGCGAGTCCTAGGAATGACTGCACTTGTTTCACTGAGATTGGAGCCGGCCAATAGAGGATTGCTTCGTCTTTGGTTGGATCCATGGCTATCCCTTGAGGGCTCAGAACGAATCCTAAGTATTTGACTGTAGATACGTGAAAGATACACTTTTCAGGTTTGGCCAGCAGATGGTGTTCACGTAGCCATTGTAAGACCAAAGAGACATGTTTCTGATGCAGGGTCGGGTCTTGTGAGTAAATCAATATGTCATCTAGGTAGATGATAACGAATAGAAACAGCATGTCAGAATACTCGGTCCATAAAATGTTGTAATACAGCAGGAGTGTTTGCTAATCCAAATGGCATTACCAATATTCATAGGGCCTCATTACAAGGTAGGAGGTAGCCATGGTGCTATTAGCACCATGGCTACTCTCTTACCGCATACCGGGTCCGGGTTCTCGGAATGGGTACTTACCGGGTCATTCCAACCTTGGAGGACCTGGTAAATCCCCATTCTGAGAACCATTCCCCATTCCCATTTGAGCCCCCATAGGGCTCAATGGGAATGGGGAAGTAGCTAATAACGGTACCGCAATTTGCGGTACCGTTATTAGCTCTGAAGTCCCTTAGCGGGTCCCGTCCTTAACACCTGGTCAGACAGGCGTTAAGGAAGGGACCCGCTAAGGGACCTCGGAATAGGGTGGTAAGGGATTACCGGCACCAGTGTCCTTACCAGTGCCAGCAATACCTTACCACCTACGTCGTAATGAGGCCCAAAGTGTCCAAAGGGGGTCTGAAAAGCCGTCGTCCATTCATCGCCTTCCTTGATGCGAATCAGGTGGCAATCACCTCTCAAATTCAGCTTAGTGAAGATCACTGCTTCACGTAACGCCTCCAGGATGTCCGAAATGAATGGCAAGGGATATCTATCTTTTAAGGTGCATTTGTTCAGGCCCCGGTAGTCCAGGCATGGACGGAGTTCCTTAGTATCCTTTTTAGGTACGAAAAAGAGAGATGCTCCAGCTGGGGACTTGGATGGACGAATTGTACCATTGGATAGGTTGATATCTAGATACTCGCGTAGGGCAGCTTTCTCAGGCTCTGACAGAATGAACATCCTTCCGAAGGGAATGACTGCATTCTCTTCTGTGTCAATAGCACAATCTTCAGGGCGATGAGGAGGGAGTGACTGAACAATGGCAGAAGAGAATGCATCTGAAAATTGATGGTACACCTCGGGTACCTGTGTGATGGCGGAAATAGTGATGTGTTGTGGATGAGGAAGCTTGGCTCCGGAGGACTGTTTAGGTTTCCCGGATAGACAATGAGTGAGACAAAACTCGGAACCCAAGAACAAAGATCGAGCCACCCAGTTGATATATGGATTATGTTTTCGCAACCATGGCATGCCAAGCACTATGGGGTAATGAGCTGCCTCGATTATGTCAAAACGTAACAACTCTTGATGGTTGTGGATAGAGACATTGAGCTCAGAGGTTTGTTGTGTAATGGGTCCGGAAGATAGGGGTCTTCCCTCGATTCCTTCCACTGCCTGAAAGACTTTCTTGGCTTCTCGAGGAATATGATGTCTCAGTGCCCATTCGTCATCGAGGAAAAGACCCATGGCACCGCAATCCACCAAGGCCAGGATGGAAGATATTTCCTTGTTGGGTGTAGAAAGGTTCACTTGGAGTAGCACTAAGGTATTCTATAGAGAACAGTCCAGTGTAAGTGAAACGTCGGAGCATGATTCTTTTTCCCGAAACTGGGCTCTGTTCAGGATCAGGAGCTGGCGTTTCCCGAGCTTTGTGGAGGGGCAATCGGGCAATTACACACTAAATGTTTGTCTGAAGCACAATACATGCAGAGACCGCTATTGATCCGTCGAGTCCTTTCCTGGGAAGTGATGGGGCCTCTCAAGGAACCAAGCTGCATGGGTTCTGGCTCAGTCGGACTTTGGGTTGGTGTTTCTTTTTCCCTGGTACTGATATATTCAGGCGGAGATTTGGGTGGCGGGTTCCGTGTCTTCTTCGTCTCTGCCTTTCTCTCTTGTATCCTGAAATCGATCTGTAAGGACAGGTCTAAGAGGGCCTGGTAGGATGCCGGACGGGCTATCCTGGCCAATTCATCCTTGATTTCTTCGCTTAATCCGCATCTAAACAAGGTAAAACAGGCTTCTGGGGTCCAGTTAACGTCTTTAGCCAATTGTTTGAAACGGGTAACATATGTTAGCATGTTCTGGTTTCCCTGCTGGAATTCCAGCAGTTTTTCCTGGGCGGAATACACCTGTTCAGGGCGGTCGGACATGGCATTGAAGGCAGAAACGAATTCATCGTAATTGTTGAGTACCAGATCCCCAGCTGACACTAAAGGGATAGCCCAGGCCCGCGCATTGCCAGATAGATGAGATATCATAAACCCCACCTTAGCTCTGGGTGTAGAGAACTAGTAAGGTTTGAAGGTGAAATGAACCAGGCATTAGTCCAGGAAGGGGCGTGAGGTCTTTGGGTTTCCATCGTATTTATCCACAATGCCTCCTACCGATGCACTTTCTTGATATGCCGAATCCCTGGACAAAACGAGTTGTTTTAAGGCCGCATTTTCAGCCTTGAGGTTCTGTACTTCACTAATATGTTCCTGCATGCCTCTCATTAGGTCTTGTATGGCTGCCTCCATCGTGGAAACGGTAATAATTGGGCGGCGTCTCAAACTGTCGGAATCCGAGTCTTCGGATTCATGACTCACCTGTTTGTTTCTTGTGGATCTCTTCTTGGAGTTTGTGGGTTTCTTTTTCCTGGACGAGCAAGCCTTGTAGAGATAAGGTCTAAAATCCTCAGAATCCAGTCTGCTGGGCTACGGCGGCGCTCTGGTTTCTGACTCCTGGCCGCGGCAGCTCCGGGACTAGGAAGGCGTTCAATATTCCTGGGAGGATCCGGGATTGGAAGGAAAAAAGGTAACGATGCTCCGAATATGGAGGTCGCGAAAGGGAGAGGAAGGGAGACCGGGAAGGAAGGAGGCTGGGCACCAGGGATCCCGAAGGCAAGGACTGGGAACTTAGAACAAAACTTGCCGGAGCGAAGGTGCTGGCAAGCAGAGCGTTGAGACGCGCAAAAGCGCGGGGCGTGCCTGTTTTCAAGGAAACATGTGCATGAATACAGAAAGACTAGACCGCGCCGTTTTTGGTTATTGACTCAGGGACGAGGCAGACCAGAAGGGTCGATATTGCCGATTCATGACAATATGAGGGAATGGGTTGGAGAAGGATGATATTCCTTTAGACTGGAGAAAGCTTTTTGCTGATGTTGCCCAGGCCTTTGTCATTTTGCTCCATTTCTGCATTGTACATTACCACACTTTATGATTTCAATCTCACTGCAGACCTGGATTATATGACGTGTGTGACAAACATGAGTAAAACTGACTACGGCTAGTCGAGAATTTCATAAATCAAGAAGGTTTACATCAATCAGACTGGCTGGTAGATGCTAAAATTGGCGCTGCCTGAAAAATTTACATTTTCGCCCAGCCTGGAGAAAGATGACTTGGCACTTGTTGGAAGAGGCTGATATAAGTCGAGGCAGAAGAAGGCGGATGCAGAGCCAATCTGTAGAACTCTAACTTTGACATGGACACTGTCAAGACTGGTGGTGGTTATGCTGGTGTTCATGCCTATCCTTATGAAGTTGAGGTCAGTCCAAGCTTGGTTGTTTATACTTGACTTACATCTACATGCGGTGGAAGATGCTGATGCCGCTCCATATCTGGTAGTTGTAGGCCTATTTTGGGAGGTGGAAAACGAATGTTGTTGTGGGATATTGTAATGTGCATTGATGTAAATCCTGACATCAATTTACACATTCCCATTTGATGTAGTTCTTGGCTGGGAGCAACCAAAATATGGGAAATTAGTTTGATTTGAGGACATTACTGTTGACTCAGAAATCACTGACTTATATTTGGTTTGGGGCAGACTCATTCTTGCAAAGACTTTGAGCCTCATTCGGAGATTGGAGGTAGTCATGGCGCTATTTGCGCCATGACTGCCTCCAATAACGGTACCGGCACCGGTCTCATTCAATGGGGACTTACCGGTGTAGTCTGACCTTTGCGGGACCGGTAAATCCACATTGAAAAAAACATTCCCCATTCCCATTTGAGCCCCCATAGGGCTCAATCGGAAGGGGGAAGTAGCTAATAACGGTACCGCAATTTGCGGTACCGTTATTGGCTCTGATTTCCCTTAACGGGTCCCATCCATAAGGCCTGGTCAGACCAGGCATTAAAGGAGGGACCCGCTAAGGGAACTCGCAGTAGGGCGGTAAGGGATTACCGGCACCGGTCTCCTTACCGGTGCGCGTTATCCCTTACCGCCCCACTCGGAATGAGGCCCTTTGTCTGAGATGTGTCTAGCCTGCTGAGGATGGCTGAAATGGATTGTGGCTGTTACACAAAGACTAAAATAGTCTGGGATGTAAAGGTCTAACAATGGTTCAGATGGGTAAGGCAGATTCTTTTCTGGCCCTGTCACATCCATGTGCAACTCTCTTCCTCCTTCAGATAAAACCAACAATATTCAGATTTGATAAACTTATCAAGACACATCTACTGTCACCATAATCTTCTTGATAAGGCAATCATGTCTGGGTTGTATACCAAGCCAAAAAGATATGCAAGCGCATAAACATTTTTATTGGTAACTTTCAGTGGCAAAACACAGAAAACAAGACAGCAGGTAAGATATCAGGGAAGGAGACATTCTTACGAGATTCCAAGATGGCCAATGGTAAGGACGTGCCTTGCTTCCGATTTTGGTGGCAGGCTGGCCCATGCAAATACACCCAGTGAGGTACAGGAGCTGCAGGTGACCC